>NC_067483.1:68783738-69383738 GCF_947179515.1 Apodemus sylvaticus
ACCTTTATCTTCTGACCCACAGGCTTGGCTTTGCCCTTATCTTCTCCTTTGTGGTGAAGAGCAGTCTTCCCCAGGCTCCCCCTTGCCACAGCTGCATCTTCTCTTCACCCCGACTGAGAAGATGGAAGGGGAAGGGGTTCAACCCCTGGATGAGAATCTGGAAAATGGATCAAGGCCAAGATTCAAGTGGAAGAAGACGCTAAGGCTGGTGGTCTCTGGGATCAAGGGAGCGGGGATGCTCCTGTGTCTCATCTATGTCTGCCTGCAACTCTCCTCGTCTCCGGTAAGATGCACCAGTGGGCGCTGCTTTTCCTCCAGCTTTGGCTGAGTGCCAGCTGCAACAGCTGCAGTCACCTGTAAATGATCTAATGGTAAAACTGTTCAGCTCCCTGCTACTGTTACCAAGGGACTGTAAAGTGTGGTCGAATATCCTTTGGTGTCTCCTTTCCTTCCCATTTCAACAGTAGCAGTGCTGGGGTGGAGTGAAGGACAGAGGGGCCCTGCTTCTAGGGTTTTTTGTTTTTCTTTTTTGCAAGGCAAAAGTATCTTAATAAGCTGTCACCCTGAAGCTTTGGGTTACTGATGTTTCTCTATTCCTCCTGGGAGCAATGGGGCTGATGGAGGAATCAACATAAATGAAAGACAAATAATGGACCCATTTTACTTCCCATCACGTTCAAGGATCTGCAGATATTCAAGGGGATCTGGCTTTAAAAAAAAAAAAATTCCGAAGGTTTCAGGATTAAGTCCTTTCCTATCACTAACCCGAAGCGCTGTGGCAATGCATGTGTGTGCACAATTTATTTGCGCAGACATTTACATTGATGACTTAAGCTCATAATTTTATTTGTTCGGCTGTTCTTTAAATGTTCACTGCATGTGACTCTGCAGTCTCCCCAGAATTCCATGTTGGATCTGGTCTCATAATTCTTGCTTCCCCAGTGGTTGCTTTATGTCAGGAAATCCTTCCCTGGTGGATGACAGACAGGATGGAATGTCTTTTTGATGGCCACATCAGAGACACAGCTACCTCAGATTAAACCAGGATATGAAGAGCAGTCCAGGCAAATGCCTGGGCTTGTCTCCGTGTACAGGAAGTGGGGTTTTGATAAATAGCAGCTGGCGGGAGCGTAGGTGTTCACGATGGCTGAACCGTGTATGGTGCTTGTCCCTCAGGCCTGCAAACTCCAGGAACGTGGCTGATATGGTGCTCAAGCCTGCTTGGCCGATTAGAGCAGCACCATCCTGCTCCTCTCCTCTCCACGCCACATAGCTCTCTGTGTAGGACAGTGGGTGAAAAGTCTGTAGGCACTTTGGGGGAGAAGGTGCTAGGGTAGAGTAATTTGTTCACGGTAGGATGCCTAAGACGCAGACCGGAATCAGGCTTTTTAAAGAAAGCAAACAGAGTAACCAAAAATAGACCAGCTGCGAGCCCTGAATAGGTCTGGGAGTCTTGAGACTTTTCAAACAACCACAGCACTGTGTGTTTCCTCACTCTGTGGGATGAGAAGGACGCAAGACCCCAGTCTAGGGTAACAAGGCACACAAGGCTATCAGGCAGGGGTAAGAGAACAAAAAGTGAAACACGGGGTAAACCGCTGGCGTCTGGGACCTCTGTGGACAGTCTCACCCAGGGCACGGTAAGAATTCGGGTCCTTTCTTCAAGTCACTCAGAAACTCTGCGGCAGAGGTGGGGAGTAAAGCCAAAGCCACGTAGATCCTTGAGGTAAGGGCAGTCTAGGAGGAGATTTGTTTTCTGTGGTCTTGGCTCAGAAATGGATTCAAAAGCAGGAGATATAAATTGGACATTGAAGCTGATTGCTCACGAAATAAGCAACCTGGCTGCCCTTGAAGGGAAGATTTGGGAGCTTGTCTATCTTAAAGTTTTTGACTATTCTCAGACTTGGGCAGTGCAACGGATCATCATATTTAATCTCACTTTTTAAGTACATAGATAGGTAGTAGGTGTTTTTCCCTGTAATTGTATTGATAGGAAAGAGATTAGGAGGAGAAAGATAATCTCTTTGACAAAGGGACTGGTCACCTTTAAAACATTAATGTTTAGCATTGTGGTTGGGGGTGGACCAGGTGGTAGGGCTGGTGTAAGGAAACCTGTCCCGGGGGGACATATATTGTAGTGAGGTGTCAGGGGAAACTTACTGAGATGCTTATAAGATCTATACCCAGGAAAACTAGGTTTTTCTGTTGTAGGAAAAAGGTATTTTTTTTTAAATAAGCATGTTTCTTTCGTTTCCCCTTATGTCTTAGCTTTACATTTTTAGCCTTAATTTCCTACATTCAAGATTCCAAAGTTACAGTTTCTAAACTCTACCAGGCAGTCAAATTTCCCTTGAAGTTTATTTTGCAACAATAATTACTAGATTAGATTTTATTGATATACACAAGAAACAGCTTTAGTTTTCGCAGCGCGTCCCCCCTGTGCCTCACCCAAAGACAGGCAGTACCCACATCTTCTACAGTTCATGCTTTCCTTTGGGACTCGGTTTTCTCATCACTAATAAGGTGTGGTTGTATGAGATGGACATTGAGGTCTCTTTCTGCCCATCAGCTAATGAGGGCTCCATCTCAAAGAACAGGCCTGGGGGAGGGGGTTGAAGGAATTAGCAGAATTTTGTGTCTATATGTGCAGATTTCTTGGTTCTTAAGATTGGCCTGGAAGAATCATTTTCATGCATATACTTTGTATACTTAATTTACACACCCTGTAGTTCACGAAGTACCTTGCTTAGAACGTGGAATGATGGGGCTGGAGAGATGGCTCAGCTGTTAGGAGCACTGACTGCTCTTCCAGAGGTCCCGAGTTCCATTCTCAGCAACCACATGGAGGCTCACACCATCTGTAATGGGATCTGATGCCCTCCTCTTGTGTGTCTGAAGATAGCTACACTGTGCACTCATGTACATAAAATAAATAAATCTGTAAAAAAGAGAACGAGGAAAGACAAAAACACTCTAGATATCATTGACTCAATTTACAAAATGGAATGCCGCTGCTGCTGCTGCCTCATTGGCATTGGACATTACCCTAAGGTACCATTTAAAGTGCCAGGCTTCTAGTCTTACCTGGGGCTTTAACTAGGAAGCAATAGGCAGTGGGAAAGCTGGTCTAGGCAGTGAAAAGCTCTTTATTTTTATTATTTTTAATGTGGTGTTTGTGGGTGTGTATATGTTTATGTGCAGGTACTTGCTTTTGTGTTCTTGGCTGCATGTGTATGTGCAGTTGTGTGTGGAGGCCAGAGAACAACTTGCAATGTCATCTTCAGAAGTGCCTCACCCTCTCTTTAAGATGACATCGCTCATTGGTCTGGGGTGCACCAGTTAGGATAGACTGGTGATTGAGATGCAGAGATCCTCCAGTCTCTGCCTTCACAGGACTAGGATTCCAAGGGCACATTCGTATGTCCCGCATCTTAACGAGGGTCCTGGGAGCTGATGTTAGGGTCTCATTTTCTAGGCAAGTATTTTATCATCTGAGCTATTTCCCCAGCTGTGAGTTATATTTCTGTGTCCCGGGGGTGTTGAAGTCTTCTGAGTTCCATGTCACCTTGACCATGACCTTGCATAGTTAGCAAATGCCACCTCCTTGTCCCTTGTTTCAGTTAGGAAAAGCAGAAGAGGTCTGTGTCAAGGGGAGCCAGAGTTAGAATTCAGTCTCTTGGTGATGTTTTGTATTATAAAACTCCAACTTTCGTTGTCGTTGTCATTGTTAAATACTGGAAGGAGGAATCTGCCTTGAATCTTTGTTTATGATGGACTTAATTTAAATGTCCACGTGTAATCTACAATGTCTTTTTCTTAGAAATTATTCACTCAGGTACATAAAATAACTTCAAATTCAAGTAGAATTTGCTTTCTCTGAGCAAGTCTTTGAGATTTAAAAAAGGAGCATTTGGAGGGTCGGATTAATTCATCATGAAAGATTTTGAGGCTCTGATGGTGGATATTAATGAATGGTCGAGAGACCCTAGATTGTTGAGTAGATATTAGCAATAGTATTTTATGAGAAAACAAAAACCCAAAGAAGGTAGGTAACTTGCTCATCATCATCCACCTACTTATTACCGGATACATTTTGACTTCTGGACTCCATCTTGTCAGTTAGAGCAACCGTACATTCATTCTGAATGCTTTGTTGTTGTTGTTGTTGTTGTTGTTGCTGTTTGAAACTTCAGAATAAGAAACTGCACTGGAGAAGGTCTCTTTTTAAAAACTCTTTGAATTAATGGCCGAGAGTTGAGGTGAGGCAGAAAGATGTCAGGTTGGTGGAGAGTTGCTCAGGGGACAGTAGAAAGAGGAACAGAGGGGGAAGGGTTGCCTATGATGTCTGAGCATACGCGTGGAGAGTCATGGGGGCTAAGGGAAGAGATAGCACATTTAGCTGATGTTAAAGTTAGGAGTGGAATTTCCCCCACAGGCAGGCGGCATGGGCATGGGTAGGCAGAACTGCAAATCATTCAACCTGGCTGAAACTGAGTGTTCATAGAGAATAGGGGTAAGAGATGAAGCTGAAAATCTAGGCAGGCACGGGTGGCAAAAGATCTTGAGAACCATTCTGGGAAACTTGATTTATTCTATTCTATGCCAAAGGCAGCAGTTATCAACAACAATGCTTCTCCGCATTTTCCTTCTTGCATGGGCGTTACAGAAATTAACCTAATTTCACCTGGCACTAGGGGGCGCGACTGTAAAACTATCCTCTTAAGTCTTTAAGGCAGCCTGCCCACTTTCTCCTTAACTGAATTCATTTAGTAACCTCTGTTGATCTAAAAGGAAACCAACTTCTTGGGAACCAAGTGCTCCTTCACATAGATGAGGACGAGCACTATTAGGCAATGTTAATCTTGTTCACACAGTGACGGTATTTTCTAAATGAGCAATCTAGTTATATGTATATTGTGACTGGAGCTTTACCATAGGATAGCATAGTGTGAATAGAATTATGCTAAAAACACATGACACACAAATACATGTATAAACACAAGCACACACCTGACCTATGGATATAATCTCCCTGTTTATGTTTGTTGAGTGTTGCCCCCAGCTACTAGCACTGAGCTGACCAGTCTTGCCAAGGAGCTAGCAAGCCGGCCTTGATTATTCTTTTCCTTTTGGTGACAGTTACCCCTGTGCCTTACACTGTCCAAGAACATGCCACTTTCTTCCAGTTTCATGGGTTTTGTGTTCATGGAAAATGAGCATTAATCCTCTGTGGTCATGTGAGTCAGAGCCCCGGGGAGTGTTATGATTTAACACACGAAAACACAATGACAATCTACAGCATGCTTCTCTCTCCATAGTCACTGGTGAACTAAACAGAAGGACTGTGAAATTGGAATCTCTAATGTCCCGTGCTTTGCTAGTTTTGATACTTTTCAAATAAAGGAGTGAAAATATTTCATTAGGTAGAAATACAGAAAATCATCTTAGACTTTGGGACCAGACAGTGAAGTATCAGAAGTCCAGCTGGTTTCAGGCTATTAGCTTCATGATCCTGCGTAAATTCCCTGTGTGTTGGGTTTTTAAACTTGGAACTTGGTTAGGAGATTGGTTAGGAGACTCACACATTTGAGTACTGAGTTTTGTAAATGCCAAGGTGTATGCGAGTGTGTGTATGTTTAAAGATTTATTTACTTAATGTATATGAGTACACTGTCACTGTCTTCAGACACACCAGAAGAGGTCATCAGATCCCATTACAGATGGTTGTGAGCCACCATGTGGTTGCTGGAAATTGAACTCAGGACCTCTGGAAGAGCAGTCCGTGCTCTTAACCACTGAGCCATCTCTCCAGTGCCGAAATGCAAGGTTATTGCTGCTATTCATGGGCAAATTTTCATAACCACATTGAGGCATCAGTTTTGCTTTGTAGTGTGTGTATGTTGTGTGTGTGTGTGTGTATGTGTATAAATGTAGACATTCAGTTATACCTCTTAACTCAGCAGGCATACCATGTTAAGGTTAATCATGGCTTTATAGACATGATTTCTATGTTGGAAATTTGAGAATGAAAATAATCCACCTTAAAAAGAGTTCTGTTTTTTATTTTTTAAGCATAGGTTTCTAATTATGCCTGTAGTAGAGAATAAAAGAAGACAGAAGGGGAAAATTTATAAAGTCATGAAGTGTTATTAGGCTTAGTGTCTGGTTAGAATGGTTCAAAACTCTAGAATTCAGGGC
The DNA here is from genome assembly GCF_947179515.1 of Apodemus sylvaticus. Taxonomy (NCBI): domain Eukaryota; kingdom Metazoa; phylum Chordata; class Mammalia; order Rodentia; family Muridae; genus Apodemus; species Apodemus sylvaticus. The sequence goes on from NC_067483.1 coordinate 68,789,937, forward strand.
TGGAGAGATGGCTTGGTGAGGAAGAGGGCTTATCGCCATTCTGAGGACCTCATTTGGTTCCCACCCATATCAAGTGGCTCCCAGACACTGTCACCCAGGTTTCAAGGGATCTGACACCTTCTTCTGGCCTCTGTAGCCATATGCACACATGCGGTGCACAAAAGCTCAGGCAGACACATACTTTTAAATGAACAAATAAGTTAATAGTTTTAAAAAATTTTAGAAGTTACAGACCAGCCTATTTCTATTGACCTTCATTTACGTCTTCCAATTCTCCAGAGACTTGGCTGTCAAACAGCAGAAAATTATACCTACAGGAAACATGTGTTCTGACTCACCATATCGGAAACACAAATAATTTGAGTCACTGATTTCTTTTTCAGGGGAGCCTTTATTCTGAAATGTCTCATAGGTGGGTTAGTTTGTATAAATTTAACTGACTTTGATAACATTTTAAGTCTTTCCATGAACTAACAAATGTATAGAGAGATTCTCACTTTAATTATTTCCATATTGTTTAATAAGCATTATGGATCAAAGCCTTCATTACAAAGCATAGCATTGTGTTGGTGGGAAATCGAGGGCTCTGGTAAGTTTAAGTGAGGTACACTGAGAGCTGAGCTTCCCTATAGACAGCAATGATATGAGCCTGGAATCCAGGATAAGTAGTCAGACAAAGATCCTAATATTATAAATTTTAGGTTAATATTATAAATGAAAAAGAAACATCAATATAGTCATCAAGAAAGGAAAATAATGCCTTTCTGCATTGTAAAATAAGCTGCAAAACATGTCTTACAGTTTAGTAATAAAAATGTATTCAGAATTATTTGTGTGCTAGGTATTTCATGCTTGCAGATCCTAAGACCCCTGAAGATATTACTATGTGGGGTATAATAAAGGCTGGGAATATCAGAGCTCTTGGGATCAGAGAGCAGACATGGGGCGGTAGGGCCTTGAGTAATGTCACCCATGATAATGTCCCTCAATTTGTCCTATTTTTTCCTCTATGTCTGGCTTCTCTTCTTTACTGTGTCCTTGGAGGCAGGTAGAAATGTCATGGTTGTGATATTTAACACTGGGAAAATCTGAAGCAAGTAGCTTGTCAAGGTTTACACAGAGAGATCAGGGCTGGGAGTGAAGGTCAAAATCTTAATCTTGCCTCTTTCTGTTAGACTTGCCCGTGATCTCAGAACTCTGAACTTTTAAGAATGCTCCTGACTGTTTTAAAATTACACTTTCCTGTCTGGCATTAGTTGCTTTTGGAGAAAGATTGGAGGATTTATGCTCTGTCACAGAAGAAAGACCTAGAGCTACGTACACACCAATAGACAATGTGGTTAATGCAGTGTTAACAATTGCATAGTACCTTACAGGATCCTTTCAGAATACAAACCAATGCCTGCATGACATGCTGTGATAGAGAGAGAAGCTGGTCTGCATCCATTTTTCCAGCCCTTCTCTTCCTCTTTTCCTTTTTAAACAGGAAGGAGACTAGGCTGTATAACTAACTGTTTAGGTCTTTCTAGTTCTATTAGACACCAATACAAGTAGTTAATGTGATGATATGTTGTGCAATTTCTACACTACCTGCAAATAAACATTCTATGGCTCTGTGGTTTTCTGGGGCATCTGTAGCTAATTACCACAATCTGGGTGGCTTAAAACAACAGGAATTGATTCTCACAACTCTGAAGGCTAGCAATACTGGAAAGGTCATGCTCTCACTGAATGCTTTAGGCAAGAATCCTTCCTGACTCCTCTCTTGTTTTGGGTGGTTCCTAAAAATCCTCATGGTCTTTGGTTTCACACCAGCCTCTGCCCCCATTATCACATGGCAGCCTTCTCCTCTCTGTGGAGCCTCTCGTTTTCTTTGAAGGGCATCAGTCATATTAGATTTAGGACCCACCCTAACTCTGCTGATGTCATTTTAACTCTTCATATTTGTGAAAACTCTCTGCAGATCTATTTCCAAATAAGGACATGTTCTCAGTTTTAGGCACATATGCATTCGAAGAGCATGCTATTCAATCCAAGGGGAACCATTTGTTCATTTTAAATTAGTGTTCATGTCGCATTGGTTTCCTGTCAGGCATTTAGGGGAAAATGGTGAACAAGACAGATATGGCCTTCCTGAGATTAGTAAGGAATTATACATGCCTTGCTGTCAGTTGGGTTTTGAAAAGTGTGGCGGATCCTTTCCTCTTGCCTTACATAGTTAATTGTGTAAGGCACAATTAACTGTGTTAATTAATTGGCTGTGTCACTTAATAGAACTGTCTTCTATTAATTGGCTGAAAAGTTTTAGTTGAAAATTTGTTGTCAGCACTGTCACCACCAGCGTTTTCCCAGTGTTGTAATCTTACAATTGCACCCTTCGCCAATCTCATTTTCCCCCAGAGCACATGCTGGGAGCTCAGCCTCAAGCAGATGAGCCTAGGAGCCTTGCTAGACCAGGCACAACCATGAGTGTTCCTTAATTAGTAGAGGAAACTCTCCTGCTTGGGAGGAAAAGGCCTTCTGCCTTTCTTGCATTAGAGGGGTCTGTGTAAAGATCTGTGGTCTAGAAGGTCTTCTTGTCACATAGTGCTTATGGATTACTCTTTGGAATTCCATGATGTGATTTGATGAACTTCTGCAGTGGAGGTGTCGTTAGGCACTGCAGTGCAGTCATTTTAATTGATGATGGACATCAAGATGAGGATAGTAAAAGTCCAGAAAGGGGAAAAGCTTGTTCTAGACTCAATAAAGAAGCCAGGAAATCCTACTGCTAATCTGATGCCCAGTCCATTCTACTAGGTTGCCTTTTAAGGCAGTATTTGTAGACTGTGTTAGCTGCTTTGTGAGTTCTTCTTTCTTCTATCCCTCTCTACTGTTTTTCCACCCCTTTAATCCCCTAACACTAGATAGAAAAAAAAACAGAAAGAAAAGAAAGGGGTTGACATTATCATTAGACTACCTCCTGCTGATTAAGGGCAAGTTCCTTGGGACAAGTTTTATCTTCTTCGCTGTCAGCATAGCTAATTTCTTCTTGTTTCTTCTTTATACATGACTACTTAACAAACCATGAGCAACAACAACCAACCAACAACCCACACAACCAACCAACAACCCACACAACCAACCAACAACCCACCATGCTTTTCAAGGCACTAGATTTTTATATCCTCTGAAAAGTCCTAGAATTCTCAAAATCACACAGTTGCAGAAACTATGGACCACTGGCAAAATCATACCCTTGCTAGAGCACAAGGCAAATCACAATCAATTGCTGTGGACATCTAAAGCACATATCCCCATACTTGGGATTAAGATGAAAATATAGTCATAATATTTCTGTGTTTTTTTAAGAAAGCAAATTTCCAAAATTGTCACTACAAGTGGTCCCTTCTTCTTATATAGTAAATGAGACTAGAAGTGGGTAACTTCCAGTAGAAGACACCAATGGTAGGACTTTCAGTGCTTTCCCCACTCTCAAAAATGACCAAGACAATTTTAAACCATGACTGGACCTAGGTCAGCAGCTATATATGGTCATATAAAAGCTGACATTGTCACTGTGCACTGCCCATGATTGTTGAAATTTACCATCTTTGTCAGAAAATATTAGATTACTGCCATTATGTTTGAGAACTGACAGAAATATGGTGACATGGTGGGCGCATTGACAACTTCCAGTTGCTTAGACACTAAACTAGTGCAAGAATATTTTAGTGGATACCTTCTCAATCACTGAGGAGAGAAAGGGAGAAATGTTTCAGTAGATCCTTCTGTTGGTGTTATTCAAGGAATTCTGCAGCCAACTTGGAAATTCTAGTACAAGAACATCCTGCCTTAAAGATATTCAAAGGAATTAGTGTATTAGGTCAGTCATATACTTTTTCATGAATTTATCGGTTAGATTGCATGTATACTTCTGGATGTTTTTGCTGTTTAGTTGAATATCTGAGATGACTCTTAGAAACCAGAGGCAATGAAACCAGAGTCAATGTTCTCTGGGATAGAAAGTGGTGAGTTTCTCTAGGAAGCCCACATACACCACCACTAAGTCATGAAAGGCCACTAGATAATCAGCGGGCAGTGTAGTGGGGAAGAAGGAAAAGCTGAGTTAAAGAGAGGCTACATGAAAAATGTGCTAACAGATATATTCAGGGTGAAAATGTTTTGGGAAAGGACTAATGTAGCTTCTCCCTGGGTTCCCAAAAATCTGTTAGTTTTTTTAAATCAAGGTTTTTCAAAGCCACTGACTTTGACTCTCTGAGAATATAACTAGGGATATGCTTTTATGAATATTGAAGACTTCTTGGCCATGTTTTTTGACTTATTCCTATTTCCAATCCTTTCCTTAAACAAGGTTTTGAGCTTTTTTGATCAGATGTAGAATCCACCATTTGCAACAGGCTGTTTCCATGAACTACACAGTAAATCCTCGAGAGAAGAAATCTAGTCTTCCAGCCCACTGTAGTGTGGAAGGGTGAAAAATCCTACTTTTCTGCTTTGAGACCCAGCCTAAGAATTTATTAGGTGGTGCTTTCATGACTTCTCAGATCTCTATGGTAAGCTCATCTGAATTGATGGTGGCGACATCAATTCTGTCACAGTGGAGATGGCACAATGCACTAAGGGAACACTGCTACAGAGTTTTCCCAGTGTCCTTAAGTGACTCACAGCTCATTCATATGCTCCCTTGAGATCTTCAAATTGTGCCCTGGTATTGAGTGAGGAACAGTGAGCCATATATGACTGCAGAGCCTACTTCCTGGTTTCATATTTGATGAGTAACATTGGCTCCTGGTACAGATAGGCCTCTTCCAGACAAATGCCAGATGACTATAAGGTCAACAGCATTATGTCACATTCTACTGAGTCAGAACCAGAAGCCGACAGCTTCCAAAGATGATCTCTTGAAACATCACTCTCTCGGGGGCATGGTATGAACAGCTGGAGAAGTTTTTAATGGAGTTTTTATTTTTAAGGGATCCTAGAATCAAGAGAAGAGTAACGACTGTAATTTTGAACTTAGTACCTTTTACTCCCTAACAAGTTCTAAACAGCTTTGATTCTCATTTTCCTATTTCTAATTTCTAGAGATAATTGTTGCATGGTGATTTTGAGTGGGGTGGAGGATAGGGGAATGATGGATTGCAACAAGATTACCTCAGTGCTTTGTGCTATTAGAAGTCCCCAGTTCTTTGTCTCCCCTGTCTTAAATACACAGAGAATGGCCTTATTTGTAGGTCTTTCCTTTGGCGAATTGTAGATCTTTTGCTGTTCTGTGTCTTCCTTCTTTCAAAGCCTAGACCCACGTACTTTCTCCTTATGCTACCAAACCTTGAAATAGTTTTTGTTTTCATTGTCTGGGACTCTATAAAGCATGCTGCTTGTTGATCGTTCCTAAAGGCTTCATTAGAAGAGAGACCACTTTTATGAATGGGACACAGGTTTGCCAAAACCAAGGAGTGTATATGTTCTAACTTAGTATTCACTTTGTGAGTTGAGTATAATGGCTGTCTCATAAAGATGTTCAGTTTTAGTTTAAAATATTTTTATTCTTTTTAACAGTTTGTTTTAGTTAACATGCAAGTAAAGAGTTTCACTGCAGTATTTAAAAGTTTATTATTTATTTATGTATTTATTTATTTTACTTATTCATTTTACATCCCACTCAGTGTCCCCTCCTGGTCACCCCCTCCCACAATCCTTCCCTCATCTTCCCTCCCCTTCTTCTTTGAGCCAGTGGGGACCCCACCTTGGTATCCTCCCACCCTAGCACTTCAAGTCTCTGAGAGGCTGGGTGTCTCCTCTCCCACTGAGGCCAGACAAGACAGCCCAGCTAGAAGAACATATCCCATAGGCAAGCAACAGCTTTTAGGATAGCCCCTTGCTACAGTTGTTCAAGACCCACATGAAGACCAAGCTGCATGTATTGGGGAAGCCTAAGTCTAACTGTGTATATTCTTTGCTTGGTAGTTCAGTGTCTGAGAGCTGTAAGGGTCCAGGTTAGTTGATTCTGTTGGAATGATTTATTAATTTATTTAATGCTCACTGGTGTTTTACTTACATGTATGTTTGTCTGTGTGAGGCTATTGGATCCCTTGGAACTGGAGCTACCATGTGGGTGCTTGGAATTGAACTCAGGACCTTTGGAAGAGCACTCAGTGCTCTTAACTGCTGAGCCATCTCTCCAGCCCCTCACTGTACCCCTCACTGTAATATATATATATATAAAATTATACTCTGTTCTTATTGACCTGATCACTGACCTTCACATCCCCATGCCTTTCTGGTTCTGTTCCTACCCTCAAACAGTCCCTTCCACTCTCAAGTTATGTATTTATTCTTTTAGTCTTTCATGTTCTCCTTACCCCTCTTTTAGACTCTTTTTCCCCTCTCATGATCCTTTTTCCATTTTTATGAGCTATAAATAAATATAGACTCCACATTATTAGAGAAAACATTCAGTATTTGTCTCTGTGGACCTGGCTTATTTTATTTAGCACAGTGACAGGTGAATAGTTTAAGGAAAATAGTACATGTATAAAATGGAATTTTATTCAGGTTTAAAGAAAAGCAAAATGATGCTATTTTCAGAACAGATATAACCTGACATTATCTGTCAATTAATACTTAATAACTTGCTACTGCTTCTAGCCAAACTATCAAATAATATGTTAATCATATCATTCTTTAGCTATTGAATAGCTTTCAGTGAACAGCAAGCATTTCTTGAGTGCCAGTTTTTTCCCCATAGGGTTTATTCAAAAATCTTCAGTCACTGACAGGTTAGTACAATGATTTTTAAACTGGGAAACCTGGATTCTTGTATACTTCTGGATCTACCCATACTTTTCATTCTTTTCTTTGGGACAGGGACTCACTATGTAGGTCCTGACTGGCTTGGAAATTGCCACATATACCAGGCTGATCTGGAACTCACAGAGATCCACCTGCCTTTGCCTCACTTTGCTACTAAAGGCATGCACCACTGTGCCTGGTGACTCAGACCTTTAGAGCCAGGGGCTTTGTGAGTAAGTCGAGCATCTCTACTTTTATTTTTCTTAACTTTCCCAGGAGACTCTAATGCCTCCCAGCATTAGACACGTTCTCCTGTAGTGCCATCATGTCTCCAGGCATTTCATATACATAGTGCATAATCAGTTGTCAAATTCCGTGTGTTTGCTACCTAGGTACTCAGTTGTTCCTTGTCACTTGCTTACCTCTTCCTTCCTTCCTTCCTTCCTTCCTTCCTTCCTTCCTTCCTTCCTTCCTTCCTTCCTTCCTTCCTTCCTTCCTTCCTTCCTTCCTCCCTTCCTCCCTCCCTCCCTTATTCCCTTCCTTATTTTCTTTATTTGTAGCATATCTGACACCCAGAGGTGAAAGCATGAATTCTGGGTTTTCCCTGGATGCCCTCATGATGAAGTCACTGCCAATCTGCTGTGTGGCACCTTTTTTTTCCCTCCAAGGCTAGTACTGAAGTGGATACAAGAACACAGGGGTGGAATATTAATACAATCTTCAAGGCAGTTTCTCTTCCTTTTATATTTGTATGTGCAGGTTTATTGATGTTAGATCTGGAGGCATAGAGCTTTAGTCTCCAGTTAAGAGGTTGAGACAGGAAGATCAAGAGTTTAAGGACATCCTGGGATAGAAAACAAGCTTAAGGTCAGCCTGGAAAACTTAGTGAGACCCTCTCAAAATAAAAAAGAAAGAGCAGGAGAAGAGCTCCTGCCTTACATGGGCAAAGCCTTCGATTCAATTCCTAGCAACCTAAACAAAGGAAGAGAAAAAAAGGAAAAAAAAATCACTGGATAACACAATAAAAAAAGTGTAGTAGTATTAAGGACAGGAGTTAATTATCTTCACTTCCATGGTCTTTAATTTCTTTCTCTGAGACATTATATTCAACACAAAGATGGATTCTTCTGTATCCTTTGGTGCTTCTGAGACAATACTATTCAAACCCTGGGGCTGTACCCAGTGCTAGCTGATTTTGAACTTTGTTCTTCACTTGTGATGAGAGACCTTTACACTTTGTAGAATTAAGAAACTCTGTTCTGTAAGCTGTGGTTATGTGGAAACACTCTGTCTCTTTGATATCTCCCAGTTTCTTTAGCATCTTGAGATGCTCTGGGGGATTTCGTTCTTCTTTGTATTCAGACAAAGTGTCTACTATGTGGAGGTAGACCAGATGTCTTTGTATTGTTTTCTCATGAGGCCCAAGTCCTCTCTGAGTTACAAATAGACAGAGAACTTGTTTCAAGGACTTTGGTAGTTTTGATATGTTCTTTAATTTATTCTCCCTTTTAAAAAATTATTTTTTATTTTTCCTTTTTTCACATATAGAACACAGTATTATGTAGGCTCAATCATGAAAAATTCATGGATTTTGTTTTCTGTGTATCAAAGGATAATGGCTGATATCTGTTGACCCCTTAATATTTCATGTCAGGTGTTAACCATTCACACATATTATCTCAATCAACCTCATACCAGCCTTCTGAGAAAATAGATTTTTTTCTCTCTCCACTTCATAGACAAATTGAAAATCAGTAAGTTAATATAATTTTCTAATGGTCACATCCCTCTCTGTCTTACCCTATCAGGTTCTTCATCTAAGGGGAAGGGGAAAAGAGTTGGTTTAATCATAGGTCACAAAAAAGATATGAGTGAAGTGTGATTAGGAGGTTGTAGCCAGGTCAAGCATGACATTGGCTTTGGAACTGTTGGGATATCTCTGAACTGCATGGAATGTCTCTGAGCAGTGTCCCTGGATATTGTAGAGTATCTCTGGGAAATGTGGGAATGTCTCTGTGCAGGGATAGGGTGACCCTGGGAGGTGTAGTGGTAACTCTGGGAAGTATAGTGGTTCCTCTGGGCGGTTGGGTGCGTGTCTGGGCAGGGATGGGGTGACTCTGGAGGTATAGGGATTCCTCTGGGCAGTTAGGGTGCGTCTCTGGGCAGTTGGGTAGCTGGTACTGAGTATCAGGTGCCCAGAATGAGAGCAGAAAAAGTTCAGGGAGCAGGAAGTATCATCTTTTTCTAGTGCACAGAATTACCTGAATCCACTAAATGGTTGATTCTAAGAGGATTCTGAGGATATGCTAATTTCCACTCTAGGTGACCTCTGGGAGAAGGAACAGGATGTTAGGGGTTGCAGAAGATCAAACCAGTGGAGGAAGTCACATGTGTTTTCCTCACTCGCTGCCTCTTGACATTTCAGTCCCAGAAGATGCCTTTTGGTCATAGTTCCTCTTACCACATCAGGACAACCAAAAGATAGAATCTACACACATACACACACACTCATGAGCATGTGCCACACAGGAACCTTTTAGAGTCTTTCACAAAGTCAGACTGTAAAAATGATCAAACCACACATGCCCAGTGAATTTAAAGTTGACAAGACACTGTCATAATCAAAAGGTTTTTAGAAGGGCTGGAGATGTGGCTTGGTGGTAGGTGGTCTGGAGAAGCATTTTCTTAGAATGTGAAAGGCCCTAGGTTCAATCCTCAGCAACACACACACACACACACACACACACACACACACACACACACACATAAAAAAAAGAAAGAAAGAAAATCAACTCACAAGGACTTTCAAGATCAGAGAGCTTGAAGTAAATTTGTGAATGGGGGAAACTTCCTGTTGTCTTCACTTTCAATCCACTGATTAACTCAGGATTGCCAATTTTGTTTTGTTTCTGTGTTTTGAGACACAATCTGAGCTTGCTATATAGACCAGGATAAGGACCATCTGCCTCCACCTCCTTTGTTGGAATTAAAGATGTGTGTCACCTCACTGACTAGTTTTATTTTGCTTGTTTATGTATTTGTTGCTCTTTGTGGAGGGTAGTTTAAGTATCATGGGAAGCTACTTCATGGGAAGCTGGTTCTGACATGGATACCCACAGTGTTGTAGTGATTTTTAAAGAGAACAATTTGCTGCCCAGAGAGATTATGATACTTAGTCTAAGATCACCCAGTACTTGCTTGTCTGGTATCAGAATCCAAGAACTATGTGCTGTACTGAGCACCACGCCACTATATGGATGACTTTTGACAAGTCCCAGAGCACAGGACAGTTTATTTGTCTAGGGGATTGTGGTGGAGGGGGTAATAGGTCTTTTGAGAGGTCTTCATCTGGAGCACTCCCTAAAGCACAAAGAAACAGCGTGCAAAGGGCTGGGAGCCAAGACTTGGATTCCTATCCAAGGCAACCTTTCTCCCACAGGCTCACCGCTGGGGCTCGGGGAAAGCCCTGTCTCCTCCCTAAGCAGTCTGTTGACTTTAGCCCAGGAAGGCCTGTGATCCTCTTTAAAAGAGAAGCAGGGGATTCCTCATTTGTGTGGGGAGTCCCCAGTGGAATCCTCTTGACTGCGGCTAACTAGTCTGCCAGGAGAGTGGGAAGTAGGGATTTCACTGCTCAGGGCAGGAAAACAATTTTCTCTCAAGCGTCTGTCTGATCAGGATCTTCTGCCAAAAATAGCCTTGACGTTGTTCCTGGCGGGAATAGTGGTCATTTTTGTAGGGAATATACCATATAGCTCCGCTCTAAAATTGTAGAAAGCGTCCCTAGTACTTGTGACCTCGGGCTGATAATTAATTTTCTAGAGACAGCATCTGTAACTGGCTTCTTGGTGCATTCTTTGAGAGATAACTCAGTCTATACAAGGTTGTTTCTGTTTTTAATGGACATGAACAGACTTTTCATAGGGTTGTGCCCTTTTGTTATGACTTGGCTCCATTTTGAGTTTCTTGGCCTTCTGGCTGCCAGGTCCTGTGAGTTTTTATCAAGCTTCTTGCTGTTTTACTTCGTACTGCCATGCACTGCCATAACTCAGGTTTCTCAAGCTGTTGAAGAAAAGGGAAAGATCCAAGGCTTAAAAACAGCTAGTGTGGCTGGTGGGATGCCTCGGTGGGTAAAAGCACTGGCCCCAATCCTGACAATCTGAGTCTGAGTCCCTGAAACTATGTAAAGGTAGAAGGAGAACACTAATTCTACAAAATTGTCCATTGACATGCACATGTGTTCCATGGCATGTGCAAACACACACACACACACACACACACACACACATCCTTTACATAAAACCAATTAATGAGAAAGTACATCTACTACTGAGCCTGAGGACTCAAGATTGATATAATGAACTTACATGATAGAAGGAGAGATTAACTCCTAACCTCAACACACACACACAAACACACACACACACACACACACACACAATGCACACACACACAATGCACACACACCACATGTGCAAACATGAATGCTCAGGGCCTCATTTATATACACACACACTCTCATGTACAAAATAAATTAATGCAAAAAACATAACTGAAGCCAATTGAAACATACTGTGTTCTGACAGGTTAGAGCAGGTTACACTGACCCTTGAAAACAGGGTATGCTTACTCCTGAGATGCAGTGGAAGAGAAAGCACACAAAACGCTTCTAGAACTTTCTCCTAGTTTGTTCTGAGAGTCTGTGAGGTTGGGTTTTGTTGTTGTTGTTGTTGTTGTTGTTGTTGTTGTTGTTTTGAGGCCTATTAAGTGTGCTGGTATTTAAATGGAGAACTGGGGCTATGCAAACCAACACAATAAACCAAAGAAGAGCTAGGCAGAAATGAAGACAGTTCGGATGCTTGCATGGTAGAGCAGAGCAATCCTCCCCCATTAGAAGAGACATGTAGTGATAGGAAAGCAAAGAGTATGTAGCTAGTCCGGGTCAAATCCTCATAGAAAAAGCTACGTCTTTTGTTGGGTATTGTTTCTGTGGGCTGCAGTATCCATTTTTCTTTTTCTTTTCTTTAAATATCCATCTTTTCCCTTCCTTAGGCGAAGGACCCTCCAATCCAAAGACTCAGAGCACCAGTTACCAGTAAGTATTATCAAAAGTTTAGTTGATCTTTATGTACTTATTGTGTGTATCTGTGTGGTACATGTGTATCTGTGTTTATAAGCACACTTGTGTGTGTGTGTGTGTGTGCATGTGGAGGTCAGGGGTTGACACTGGGTATTTTCACAATGTGCTCTTCACATTATATTTTGAGACAAGTCTCTTACCATACTTGGAACTCACTGGTTTAGCCAAATAGGCTTGCCAGAGAACTCCAGGGATCCAGTTGTCTTTCCTTCCTCAGAGATGTGTGATTGTAATCCAGAGTTATTGTGCCTGGCTTTGTGCACATGCATGCATGCGTTTGTGTGTGAGTGTGTGTGTGTGTGTGTGTGTGTGTGTGTATGAACCGAGCTCAGGATCTCATCTTCAGCAGCAGACACATTATTGACTGACCCATTTCTTTAGCCTTGTACCCAAGTCTTTAATAGGCTCTTTTCTGTAGTCTTAATTTTCTTCAGAATTTAGGATCTGTCATTTCCCTTAGAAAAGAGTTGCATCTCCAAATTGTTGGAGTAAGATCATCATCATGAACTAAACATCATTATCAACTAAAAAAAAAGGGAATAATAACCAAAGAAGTGCCTATATCTCTGTACTTGCTTTTTTTTTTTTTTTCTCTTTTTTTGGGTTTTTTGAGACAGGGTTTCTCTGTGTAGCCCTGGCTGTCCTGAAACTCACTCTGTAGACCAGGCTGGCCTCGAACTCAGAAATCCACCTGCCTCTGCCTCCCAAGTACTGGGTTTACAGGCGTGCGCCACCACCTCCCGGCTGTTCTTGCCTTTCTTAATCCCCCCCCCCCCAGAAATTTTTTTGGGTAGGAATTTCATTTAGTTTTCATCTATGGATTCTACGTGTGCCTGGCTGTAAGACACCTGCCAATTCTATTCGTGACATGATACCTTAAGGAGAGCCCACTGATCCTTTGATCAAAAGAATATTTTTGGGCCCTTGATCATAGCCAACCATCAGAAATTTCCATATGAGTTTTCAAGGATTTATTAAGCTCTCTGAGCTGAATGGGAAGTACATTTTGCCCTCAATAAGTCATTATTATTTTTGATTCAAAGCACAGCTTCAGGGCCAGGTACAAAGTAAGTCTTACTGAGTTGGAGTCAATACCAGAGTCCTGTTATTTCCTATCAGTGAGGACCATGAGCCAGAGTAGGTGTATACGATGCAGTTTCTTAGCCATTCAAGGTAATATTCAGGCTGATGCAGAACTGTAAGAAACTTGGGCTCTGGGGCTGGCTTCTGGAAAGGCCTGGCACAAACCTTCCAGATGCAGCTGGTCCTCTTCTCTCTCCTTCTCCTCTTTCTCTTTTCCCCCATTTTCTTCTTCCTCTTCCTTTTCTTTCTTGGTGGCAGTGACTCTTTCCAAGTCACCTTCCAGGAAATGATAGTTATAGGAAGTAGAAGGAAGACGTGCATGACTATGTCTTTGGCTTCTTTCTCCCTAATTCCTGGGACTGTGCCTGCTTTGATTCCACAAGCATCCTGTGCTTGACTCCATAATGAAGCTTATTGGACCAAAGACCGCTTACTAATGCGATCAGTGAGTCTGATTCCCATGGTCAGGTGGAAAGGTGTAGGGAACAGCTAAATGTAGTTGCTCAGAGTCAAGATAACCAGGGATGGTCAGGACCAACGCAATGCAGGCCCTGTTGCCCGACCTCTGCCAACCTTTGTTGTAGTCTCTGCACTCAGCTGGAGAGTAAGCATTAAAGATGCCTGTTATTTCTTGCTTTTGAAAAAGATCAGGGATATTGGAACCTGTCTGTTCTGCCATATGTGTGAGATGACAATGGCTTTAACCTCTCAGCTCTGACTCCTAAACCTCGTTTTTCACTCTCTTGAAGACTGACATTGGCTCCGCCTTACCCTCTGTTCCACAGGCACCACTGGTTCGAGACATTGGTATACCACAGTGCTTCTTTGCTTTCATTTTTTCCCAAGGTCTCCCTCCTCGTTTCTTTTTCTTCATCTGTTCTAGCCGCACTAGAAGGTTCTCATCTCATATTTTGTTCAGGGATAATCTTATTTTCAATTCTTTTTAGGATGTGAGAATGAGAGACTCTTCATCAGATTCAACAAGAACGAGTATCAAACCATGGAGGTGCAGAACAATTCAGTCGTCATCAGCTGTGATGGGCTTTATCTCATCTACCTGAAGGCCTCCTTCTTCCAGAAGGTCATGATTGACCTTCATTTCCGGAAGGATAAAACTCCCATCTCTATACCAATGCTGAACAACAGTCAAACGGTTGTCTTCACTGTGGTGGCCTCTTTGGCTTACAAAGATAAAGTTTACTTGACTGTAAATGCTCCTGGTACTCTATGTGAAAACCTCCAGATAAATGATGGGGAACTGATTGTGGTCCAGCTAACGCCTAGTAGATACTGTGCTCCTGAAGGATCTTACCACAGCACTGTGAACCAAGTACCACTGTGAATTCCATTCTGAGGGTGGACAGGACAAATGTTCATTCTTTTGAGAGATGAGCCCATCCTGCTCAACTTCATGAGATGTGACCGAATGCAGATCCTACCCTACTTCCTCACTCAGGGATATTTAAATTGTATCTTATATAACAGTTGACCTCTCATTCCCAGGATTGCCTTGAGCCTGCCAAGAGCTCTTCTGGGAATGAAAAAAATAAATGTCTCTTCAAGACACATTGTTTCTGTTGGTCAGATCATTGTAATAAACATCCTCCACTGAAAACGGCTCTTGATTACTATCTTGTAGAATTTTGACATTGTCAAAAGAAAGAGCAAAAAATGGGGCTGTAAGTCTGGAAAAGGTGGTGCTCACCAGCCAGTAGGAGCTGGAATGCTCTGTCCAAGGTTAAGGTGACCAAAGGTTACATGTTGCCTAAAACTGTCTCTCACCTCATGGGAACTCAGAAAGAAGATCACCCCGTGGAAAGCAGGACTTGAAGACGACTGAGTGTTTAAGCAATGAGGTGCACTCTGACCTTCTCCTTATCTTTCTTCTTTCCTGGCCTCCAAATATACATAATAGAAAACTTCCTTCAAAGAGCTATGTAGGGACTGTGATGCCACTGAAGTACCACAGTAGTGATGTAAAGAAAACAAGTAGAGCTTTGTTTTTTATACAGAGTGTACAAGAGTTTTACCCTGAGGGTTATTTTTATTATACAGGATAATAGTGAACTGGATGTCTCAGGATAAAGACCAAGAAGGATTTTCACAGTCTGAGCAAGACTGTTCTCTCTTCCAAAACTTTTAGGTAAATTTTTAGTAATTTTTAAATTTTTAGTAGTTTTTGGCCATTTTTTCAATAGAAGATACAACATATCTCAAAATCTTTCCAGATGATTTCATATTCCCATAAGGATTACATTGTGCTACAATACAGTGCTTATCTCTTGAACCTCCAGAAAATCTGAAGGCTGTTAATTTTTATACTAAGTGAATTCAGTTACATTTGGATTTTTCTTTCAGATAATTTTATATTTTCTCTTACGCATCTATCTATAGTTATATTCCCACTGTTTTAATCTGTAAAAGAAACTGAATAAAAATGCTATATAAATGAGATAACCACAGGTGTTACTAATGGAAAGCCTGCCATGGGCTACACATCTGGCAAGCTATTGTGTGATCTCTGTCTTGGTGACTCAGGAGACTGTGTGTGTGTGTGTGTGTGTGTGTGTGTATTTTTGTTATTGACTATGTTTTGCGAAGTTGTTATTACCTACCAAGTAATGTCTGAAAAAGTAAATGTTTATAACTATGGGCAATATTTAAGAAAATGTGTGTCTTGTTTTTAAATTTTGGACTTATGTCTGTATTTTTTATGCATGTGTAATGATCAGGCCTAGCATAAGCATCACTGTTTATTGGTGGTTGCCTGAGTACCATTGTCTCTGCTCTGGAACCTCACTGCTCTGGAGCACACCAAGCCTGCTACTTTTGTTCTGGTCAGTGGCAGTCACTCAGGGATACCGATGCTGTGTGCCAGCCTTAGCCATCCCTGTGCCAACGTATATGGCCTGTGTTTTAGTTCCCTTATCATTTCCTTCAAAGGAATAATTAATCCTGTATTCTATATAAAGAAGAGATTCCCAGGAAGAGAGCTGAGTGAGAAACCAGAAGTCAGGAATTCTAAATTTGACTCAAGTCACTAAGCAAATACCCCTGGACATATGACTTCCTATTTCTGCATTCTGCTTCCCTCCTGTAACATCGCAGAAACA
Organism: Apodemus sylvaticus; assembly: GCF_947179515.1. Lineage (NCBI taxonomy): Eukaryota > Metazoa > Chordata > Mammalia > Rodentia > Muridae > Apodemus > Apodemus sylvaticus. Next base: position 68,806,065 of record NC_067483.1, read on the forward strand.
CAAAATGTCTAAAAGTTGGGAATACTGTGTTTGTAATGTTAGCTGAGGATCACACCACGTGTTAAATGTCTCTGTGCTGGGAAGCTTTCTCTTTCATTGTATGGAAACTGGTTTTCTGTTCTTTTTTCTGCCCTTGACAAGCTACATATGCTCCCTTAGGCTTCTTGGTAACTCCTTACAGAGCAGGTACCCACTGTTATCCAATGACATTCAGTTATAGGATGCTATAGGGTGAATTCAATCATAATAATGATCTTAGGCTTATCAAGTGGTTTCCTGGGTTTAAGCCATAATTTTGTATTCAGTGCATTCCTGGTTCTCAGAGAATATAAATATTAATGTTAACTGTTACAGACGACAATAGTGTTTGTGTTTTACCTTTGAATTCACTGATGGTTAGAGTGTTGATTTCCTTTGTGTTTCTTTTTAATATGTCTTGATCATTCCTCATAATCCCTCATAAGCACATTGTTTCTGACTTCCTACCTGCCCCTGTCCAGTGGATGGTTGAGCTGGCAAAGTTCATCTTTGCTTCTGAAAAGTGTCTGGAAGTCGTGCCTCTCCTCACAGTTCAGGGATCTGGCTATGCAGAGTCCTTTCATGGGCATACTCACTTTTCACATGGGGATTTTCTTCTGGATGATCTGGATGAGCTCTGGAGGAGCTCAGAATTAAGTTTCTTTTGCCTCATAGTCATTCTTTGCTGTCTCAAAACAAGGTCACAAGTATGGGTGGCATCTATGACATAGAATGGACACAGGAATCTTGGTGCCACCTCGATGATATTAATGACTCTCTTCCATAAGTGCATTTTATATTCAGTGTCTTTGGTTTCCCTCCCCCACTTCTCTTCCTCCATTCTCCCCTTCTTTTCTTTCCTTTTTCCCTTCTCCTGCCTTTGCTTCTCCTCCTTTCTCTTCCCTTCCTTTCTCTTTATTTCCCCTCCCCTTTCCTTCTCTATTTTTTCTTCCCTCCCCTTCCCTCCCTTTCTCTCCCTTTCTTTCTCCTCCTCTTCCCTTCCCTTCTCTTCCCTCTTCTCCCCCCCTTTCCTAAGCTTGCCCTTTCTCTGCTCTGCCTTTCTTCCTTTCTTTCTTTGTTTCTTTGTTTCTCTCTCTCTGTCTTCCTTCATTCCTTCCTTCTTTCCTTCCCTTTCTTCTTTCTTATTCCCCCTCCCCCCTGGTTTCAAGACAGGGTTTCTCTGTGTAGCCCTGGCAGTCCTAGAACTCACTCTGTAGACCAGGCTGGCCTTGAACTCAGAAATCCGCCTGCCTCTGTCTCCCAAGGGCTGGGGTTAAAGGCGTGCACCACCACTGCTTGGCTACTCTGCCTTTCTTAATTTTTACCCTTTTCTCTTTCTCTATCCACTGTCCTAGCCTCAGCCTTCTTCCTCTGTTCAAAAGTCTACAGTTAAGACCTCAACAAATCATCATCTGGCCAATGTATGTGTTATATTTCTTTGTTAGGTTGAATTTAATTTTTGATATGTAAACACTGAGAAATTTCTCAATGCTTTGAACAAAAAAACAATAGACAGGTCTTAACTTTGGCATTCTAGTAACCATCTCCAGCAGGGAAAACGTTTCTGTCTTCTGGAATGTTCTTTCTCAGTTTCCTCAAGTTCCACCATCCACTGTCTATTAAAATATTCTCACACCATCTCTCTAGCTGATTTGTACTGCCATAACTTCTCGGTGTTCTCTTCCTGTGCCACTGCTTATACACCAAGAACATCTAAAGCTACCTTTTAAAAATCCAGATACTATACATTCTTAAGTTACATATGTTATTATTTGCATTAGTAAATTAGTAAAACAACAAACACACAAGAAACCCCCATGTAGTATGAACTCACCCCACTCTAGGCATTGTACTAGTTATCTTAATGAAACTTGTTTAATTCTGTCCTCCCAATAACTCTTTCAGGTAAGTATTACTATAATCCCTATCATAAACACAACTTGAGACCCACAGGAAAAATTGCTCAAGGAAATCTCACAAATTCAAGACCAACAATTTTGACACCAAAGAGTATGTTCCTAACCACTGTACCTCTGGCCCTCATAAGTATCTCTATGTGGATGTAATGGGCACTTCTACACAGCATGTCCACTGTAGAAAAGTTCGCCTTCCTGGCCAAGCCCATCTTCCTGGTTCATGGTGTTGACTAAAGGCATCATAATCATTCCTGAATCTACTGTCTTAGCTCCTTCACCCTCTCTTTATTGACTATGGCTTTATTTAGTCTCCCTGGTGTTAAGGTTTGGCCTGTTGCTATATATTGTAATGCTAAGTGCATGCCCCGAAGACCTGGTTGGCCCAGAGATGAGAGAGTTCACCTATGACTCTATGTGACCTTACCCCCAAATTTTTCTGATTGGTGAATAAAGATGCCAATAGCCAATAACTGAACAGAAGAGACATAGGCAGGGCTTAGGGTTCCTGGGCTTGGGGTTGGAGGAGAACGACAAGGGGAGAAGGGTAATTGAGGGCTAGATGAGTCATAAAATAATAGCCATGTGGGTTGGCTGATTGGAGTTAAGAGCAGCCCAGAAGACACATGGCAATTTATATAGTGGGATTATTGGCTGGGAAATAGACATAATAGCATAGAGGATAGATATCTGCCTTGCTCTTGTGCTGATTATAGCTTCTTGTAAATATAAAGGTTGTATGTGTCTTTTATCCAGGAACTAAATGGTTAAAGGTGGAGTAGAATCCCTGTATTGGGATTAAAAATTTCAACAACATCCTACTAACCCTATTTTATTCTATAGTGGCAAGCACTCATAAGGCCCACTAGTGATTTTAGTTTGGTGCACATTAGTTCACCGAATGAGCAAGATGTATAAACAAAACAAGGCAGAGGATGGAGAAAACATGGTGTTGGGAGTATACTTTCAAAGACTCTTATTTACAAGCTGAGAGATTTGGACAATTTTTTTGTGAACAACTCAGAATCATATTTTCCTTATCTATCAAAGAAAGGTATTAATACATGTCTTAGTAAAGGTTTTATTGCTGTAAAGAGATACCATGGCCATGACGACTCTTAAAAAAGAAAGCCTTTAATTGGGGCTGGCTTACAGGTTCAGAGGTTTAGTCCATGGCAGAAAGCATGGTAGCATGCAGGCAGACACAGTACTGGACAGGTGGCTGAGCATTCTACATCTGGATAGGCCACACTAACTAACCTGGCCACAGTCACCTGATATGGCCGTGAGGACTGAAGCCAGGCTTGGGTTGGAGGGCCTACAGCAACACAGAGACTGTGACCTTTTTATTGAGAATAATCAGACTGTTTATTCCATTATCAGAAATAGATTGTAATGGAAATTTCCAGGATTAATGGTTGCCAGGACATAGTGAAGTTTGCAAGCTATACAAGGCACACAATATTAACATCTAAGACCGACTGTCCTGTCAAACTGTCAGTCTTCTATGGTTCCTGGTCTACAGAGGAACACAAAGCAGCATGGACATTTTGTTGCCCAAGGGAGCATGTCAGTCTCTCAGGAACTGGAAGGCATACTGTGCCCCAGGAGCCATGGACTCTAACCTATGATGGAAATCCCATGATTCCTGCTTCTCTAGGCAGCTAGGCCGGGACAAGCTCCCTGCCCACAGACAGGCAGCAGGAAAATGGAGACACTGGGTCTGGCTTGAGCATTTAAAACCCCCAAAACTTCCCCAAAACTTACTCCCAGTGACACACTTCCTCTAAGAAGGCTACACATACTCCAACAAGGTCACTTCCTAACAGTGCCACTCCCTGGTAACCAAGCATTCAAATCTACTAGCCTGTGTGGGGCATTCCTATTCAAACCACCACAATATATATTTTATTTCTGTGTCATTGTGAACATTGGAAATAGTTCCTGGATAGTACCTGAAAAGAAAATGGTTTCAGTAAATAAGACATAAAAATCATCTGCTCTGGGAGCAGCTGGGACAGAAGTCTTCCCACTGTCATTTGCACCAGGGAGCTGGGAGACTCCATAGTCTTCTGTGCATAGCTCACCAGGAGAGAGGGATCTCCTAGCAGCGCTTTCATTTCTGAGCACAGAGGTGAGATCTCTTACCTTCTCTGCATTATTTTTCATGATAATCTTCAAATTTAATGTGTCTTTCTATATATTTCCTCTATTTGATCAGAAATGTTTTCCATGTGAATCTTTGATTTTATCACAAATATTTCTAATTCCACCTTCAATTAATTTAGAGGTTTTATATCTACCATTTTATATGTAAAAAATTTCCATGAGTCAATTAACGTGTTTGTCTATATATTTCTTGAATTTTACCAGAAATATTTTCCATGTAATCTTCAATTTTATCTGAAAATATTTATAATTCCGCCTTCAATCAACTTTGAATTATCTTTATGCCTATCATTTTATTTGTATAATTTCCATGATAATCTTTAATTTTTACATGTTTTTCTATATATTTCTTCAATTTTATTAGAAATATTTTCCATGTAAGTCTACAAGTTTATCAGAAAATGTTTATAATTCCACTTTCAATCAACTTAGGAATACTTTTATGCCTACCATTATTATATCTATATAAAATTTTCCATGATAATCTTCAATTCTAGCGTTTTTTCTACATTTTCTACAATTTTATCAGAAATATTTTCCACGTAAATCTTCAATTCTATCCAAAAATGTTTCTATTTCATATTTCAATTAATTTAGCAATGTTTTACATGTATACCACTTTACTCTTTATTTTTTCATGAAAATTGTCAATTTTAACTTGTTTTTCTATGTATCTCTTCTATTTTATCTGAAATATTTTCCATGTATATCTTTAATTTTATCATAAAATGTTTTTACTTCTCTTTTCAATAAAAAAAGAAACATAAACCCTTTTATAGATGTTCCTTCTCAACTATTTTCTTGTGGATATGTCTAACACCAATGAAAGCAAAAATTTTTTATGTAAAATCACTTTCTTTCACAAGAGAAATACAGTATATTAGGATTGTTTTTAACATCTTTCTCCTCACCGTCAGGTTAATGTAGCATGAAGATCAACAACACTGGCATCAGACCTACCTCTGTTTTGTCAGTTCATACAAGTAACACCAAGCAAGCCAACTGCAATTTCTAAGTCTCATCGATTGAGAGGTGTACTGTACTGTTTAGCTTTCATGATCATCAAGAAGATTAAGGGAGATGATGGAAGTACTCAGCACTGTGAGGCACATATTGTCACTGAGTGAGCACTAAGACCAGTTTGTCTTTTATCTATGACACATGTACTCTAATTGGTTTTACATGTTACCTACCAGTTGTCTGTTGTTCAATTACTAATATTGAGTTTACATAACTGCTTGCATGCACTATTTAACTTTCTTTAGTAATATTTAAAAACCATCTAATATTAAAATGAGTAACGACAAAGCTATATTTTATATATTGTTTCTTCAAGAGCCTAAACCAGTAGCTTACCTAAGGTAATATTAGCATTTGCCCCTTCCATTCCTGAAACAAACAATGAATGGTCTCAAAAGCATATTATAATCTTACCAGGTAGATCTTAATGGTGGTTCTACTTCTATGATGACAAGAACACACATTATTCTAGGATTTGGGGCATTCTTGGAATAGTCCGGGGAGGAAACAACACTACAGTTCCTCATAGCAAGATTCATCAATTCTGATCGTCTTCTAAAATAGACTGTAATTCTAGGTAAGAGTAACATTAGTGTTTTATTATTATTCATGATCTATTTACTTACCATGGTGACAATGAGATCATATGTATTCAGCAAATACATCCTGTTTTAAATATAAATTTTATAATTTAAAAATGATACTTGTTCATTGATTACAGAGAAATAAAAAGAGGTTTATCTGAGCATGCACAGATAAGCCAAATGCAGAAAATCTACTGTCCTTGAGCTTGGTACAAGAATGACATTCACCTTGAGAATTTTTTTTTTTTTTTGGTTTTTCGAGACAGGGTTTCTCTGTGTAGCCCTGGCTGTCCTGGAACTCACTATGTAGACCAGGCTGGCCTCCAACTCAGAAATCCGTCTGTCTCTGCCTCCCAAGTGCTGGGATTAAAGGCGTGTGACACCACCGCCCGGCTCACCTTGAGAATTTTTAATGTTCTCTGCTATAATTTATTTTAAATTATTTGTACTACAGATCTAATTTATAATGCATATTCCAATGTCTTTCATGCCAAAACATTTGTATAAGCTGTTTTAGTGGTTACAATAATTTGTTGAACCAATAACCCATCATTATAGACATAGATTGCTTTTTCATTTCCTTTTAAAATTTGATAATATAAAACCTTTTTGATAGTAAAAAAATTGATTATGTAAATACCTGTGATATTGCTTAGTTATTAGGCTAAGAATATATCAGCTAGCTCACAGTCTGAACTATGTAGCCATTGTCTGCTCCACCCTCAGCAGTAAGCATGCGTGTTCTCGTGTGCTTCCCAACGGGGTCCTCTTTCCATTATTTTTCCTTCGGTGGTACTGAATCTGTATCTCATATGTTTTTTATCTTTTTGTATTGATTTTTATAAACTATCATATTTTTCCTTCAAATTCTAACTATTACATGCATGGATGATACATCTAGTCTTACTATATCAGAAACATTAACATGAATTTGTATATTATAGCCTGATCCAGGTTTTACATTTGACTTGCATTTTCATATAATTATGAATTGTTTAATTAGAAATTTCTGAATTTTATCTCATTAATATTTTACTATTTAATTTTTTATTAAAATTACATAATTAAAAAATCCTCTTCTCTGTAGGTCCAGAAAGCAAGGGTCAAATGTATAACAGAGCTCTGGAACTCTAAGGACAGAGAGGTTAGCGAACGATGTGGGAATGGCAAGCCTTGCGATGTTTAGGTAAGAGAAGAAGAAAAGATTGTGATGGGAGGGTCAACATGTGAGACACAAAGGCAGGACTTCTCACCAGTTGGTTCTAGATACAAGGAGTGTCCACTGTGGCCACCATGTCCACTATGTCACCATGTCCTCTATGTCACCATGTCCTCTATGTCACCATGTCCTCTATGTCATCATGTTCTCTATGTCACAGTATTCTCTATGTCACCGTGTTCACTATGTCACCATGTCCTCTATGTCACCATGTCCTCTATGTCACTGTGTCCACTGTGGTCATTGTGTCCACTGTGGTCATTGTGTCAACTATGTCCCTGTGTCTTCTATGTCACTGTGTCCACTGTGGTCATTGTGTCCACTATGTCCCTGTGTCCTCTATGTCACTGTGTCCACTGTGGTCACCATTGTCCACTATGTCACCATGTCCTCTATGTCACCATGTCCACTATGTCACTGGGTCCACTGTGGTCACTATGTCCACTATGTCACAGTGTCCTCTATGTCACCGAGTTTTCTATGTCACAGTGTTCTCTATGTCACCGTGTCCACTATGTCACCATGTCCACTGTGTCACCATGTCCACTGTGTCACTATGTCCTCTATGTCACTGTGTCCATTATGTCCCCATGTCCTCTATGTTACTGTGTCTTCTATGTCACTGTGGTCACCATGTCCACTATGTCACCATGTCCTCTATGTCACCATGTCCACTACATCACCGTGTCCACTGTGGTCACCATGTCCACTATGTCACAGTGTTTTCTATGTCACCGAGTTCTCTATGTCACAGTATTTTCAATGTCACCGTGTCCACTATGTCACCATGTCCACTATGTCACCATGTCCTCTATGTCACCGTGTCCTCTATGTCACCATGTTCTCCATGTCACAGTGTTCTCTATGTCATTGTGTCCACCATGTCACTGTGTCCACTATGCCACCATGTCCACTTTGTTACCTTGTTCACTGTGTCACTGTGTCTCCTGTTACTGTGTATACTATGTCACCGTGTCCACTGTGTCACTGTGTCCTCCATGTCACCATGTCCTCTACATCACCATGTCCACTATGTCACTGTGTCCACTGTGTCACTATGTCCACTATGTCCCAGTGTCCACTGTTTCACCATGTCCATTATGTCACCATGTCCACTATGTCATCATGTCCACTGTGTCACTATGTCCACTATGTCCTAGTGTCCACTGTGTCACCGTGTCCATTAGGTCACCATGTCCACTGTGTCACAGTGTCCACTGTGTCACTGTGTCCACTGTGTCACCATCCCCACTGTGTCTCCACATCCTCTGTGTTACCATGCCCACTATGTCACCATGTCCACTGTGTCACCGTGTCCACTGTGTTACCATGTCCTCTATGTTACCGTGTCCACTATGTCACTGTGTCTACTGTGTCACCATTTCCACAGTGTCACCACATCCTCTGTGTCACCATGTCCACTATGTCATCATGTCCACTGTGTCACCATGTTCACCATGTCACCATGTCCACTATGTCACCGTGTCCACTGTGCCACAGTGTCCACTATGTCACCGTGTTCTCTGTGTCACTGTGTCTACTGTGTCACCATGCCCACTGTGTCACCATGCCCACTGTGTCACCATGTCCACTATGTCCCTGAGTTTTCTATATTACTGTGTCCACTGTGTCACCACGTCCTCTGTGTTACCATGTCTACTATGTCACTGTGTCCATTATGTCACTATGTCCTCTATGTTACTGTGTAGATTGTCCAGCAATAATCTGGACCTATCTAGCTCACCTGAACCTCTCTAGCTTGCATAAGTTCCCTGTCTTATTCTTCAATTTCTTCAAGTCATGTCTAGGTATGTGTAGATTTTCAATTAAAGTATCTAATTCCTTCTGTGAGTCTGCAATGCCTTTAAAGTTAGGAGTTCAAGATGGCTCCTGGCTTGTCTGTGTGGGATTCAGCATTTTTTTTAAATTTTTTTTATTCGATATATTTTTTATTTACATTTCAAATGATTTCCCCTTTTCTAGCCCCCCACTCCCCGAAAGTCCCGCAAGCCCCCTTCTCTCCCCCTGTCCTCCCACCCACCCCTTCCCACTTCCCCTTTCTGGTTTTGCCCATTACTGCTTCACTGAGTCTTTCCAGAACAGGGGGCCACTCTTCCTTTCTTCTTGTACCTCATTTGATATGTGGATTATGTTTTGGGTATTCCAGTTTTCTAGGTTAATATCCACTGATTAGTGAGTGCATACCATGATTCACCTTTTGAGTCAGGGTTACCTCACTTAGTATGATGTTCTCTAGCTCCATCCATTTGCCTAAGAATTTCATGAATTCATTGTTTCTAATGGCTGAATAGTACTCCATTGTGTAGATATACCACATTTTTTGCATCCACTCTTCTGTTGAGGGATACCTGGGTTCTTTCCAGCATCTGGCAATTATAAATAGGGCTGCTATGAACATAGTAGAGCATGTATCCTTATTACATGGTGGGGAATCCTCTGGGTATATGCCCAGGAGTGGTATAGCGGGATCTTCTGGAAGTGAGGTACCCAGTTTTCGGAGGAAACGACACACTGATTTCCAGAGTGGTTGTACCAATTTGCAACCCCACCAGCAGTGGAGGAGTGTTCCTCTTTCTCCACACCCTCTCCAACACCTGCTATCTCCTGAATTTTTAACCTTAGCCATTCTGACTGGTGTAAGGTGGAATCTCAGGGTTGTTTTGATTTGCATTTCCCTAATGACTAATGAAGTTGAACATTTTTTAAGATGCTTCTCCACCATCTGAAGTTCTTCAGTTGAGAATTCTTTGTTTAACTCTGTACCCCATTTTTTAATAGGGTTGTTTGGTTTTCTGGAGTCTAACTTCTTGAGTTGTTTATATATATTGGATATTAGCCCTCTATTTGATGTAAGATTGGTGAAGATCTTTTCCCAATTTGTTGGTTGCCGATTTGTCCTCTTGATTGTGTCCTTTGCCTTACAGAAACGTTGTAATTTTATGAGGTCCCATTTGTCAATTCTTGATCTTAGAGCATACGCTATTGGTGTTCTGTTCAGAAACTTTCTCCCTGTACTGATGATGTCCTCAAGGGTCTACCCCAGCTTCTTTTCTATTAGCTTCAGAGTGTCTGGCTTTATGTGGAGGTCCTTGATCCATTTGGATTTGAGCATAGTACAAGGAGACAAGAATGGATCAATTCACATTCTTCTGCATGCTGACCTCCAGTTGAACCAGCACCATTTATTGAAAACGCTATCTTTTTTTCCATTGGATGTTTTCAGCCCCTTTGTCGAGGATCAAGTGGCCATAGGTATGTGGGTTCATTTCTGGATCTTCAATCCTCTTCCATTGATCCTCCTGCCTGTCACTGTACCAATACCATGCAGTTTTTAACACTATTGCTCTGTAGTATTGCTTGAGGTCAGGGATACTGATTCCTCCAGAATTTCTTTTGATGCTGAGAATAGTTTTAGCTATCCTGGGTTTTTTGTTATTCCAGATGAATTTGATAATTGCTCTTTCTAACTCTGTGAAGAATTGAGTTGGAATTTTGATGGGTATTGCATTGAATCTGTATATTGCTTTTGGCAAAATGGCCATTTTAACTATATTAATCCTGCCGATCCATGAGCATGGGAGGTTTTCCCATTTTTTGAGGTCTTCTTCCATTTCCTTCTTCAGAGTCTTGAAGTTCTTGTCATACAGATCTTTCACATGTTTGGTAAGAGTCACCCCAAGATACTTTATACTGTTTGTGGCTATTGTGAAGGGGGTCATTTCCCTAATTTCTTTCTCAGCCTGCTTATCCTTTGAGTATAGGAAGGCCACTGATTTGCTTGAGTTGATTTTATAACCTGCCACTTTGCTGAAGTTGTTTATCAGCTGTAGGAGCTCTCTAGTGGAGTTTTTTGGGTCACTTAGGTAGACTATCATGTCATCTGCAAATAATGATAGTTTGACTTCTTCCTTTCCAATTTGTATCCCTTTGACCTCCTTATGTTGTCGAATTGCCCGAGCTAGTACCTCAAGTACAATATTGAAAAGATAAGGAGAAAGGGGGCAGCCCTGTCTGGTCCCTGATTTTAGTGGGATTGCTTCAAGTTTCTCTCCATTTAGTTTGATGATGGCTACCGGTTAGCTGTATATTGCTTTTACTATGTTTAGGTATGGGCCTTGAATTCCTGTTCTCTCCAAGACTTTAAGCATGAAAGGATGCTGAATTTTGTCAAATGCTTTTTCAGCATCCAATGAAATGATCATGTGGTTTTTTTCTTTGAATTTGTTTATGTAGTGGATTGCATTCATGGATTTCCGTATATTGAATCAACCTTGCATTCCCGGGATAAAGCCTACTTGATCATGGTGGATGATCGTTTTGATGTGTTCTTGGATTCAGTTGGCAAGAATTTCATTGAGTATTTTTGCATCGATGTTCATAAGGGAAATTGGTCTGAAGTTCTCTTTCTTTGTTGGATCTTTGTGTGGTTTTGGTATCAGCGTAATTGTGGCTTCATAGAAGGAATTGGGTAGTGTTCCTTTTGTTTCTATTTTGTGGAATAGTTTGAAGAGTATTGGTGTTAACTCTTCTTTGAAGGTCTGATAGAACTCTGCACTGAAACCATCTGGTCCTGTGCTTTTTTTGGTTGGAAGACTTTCTATGACTCCTTCTATTTCTTTAGGCGTTATGGGACTGTTTAGATGATCTATTTGGTCCTGATTTAATTTTGGTATTTGGTATCTGTCAAGGAAATTGTCCATTTCCTCTAGATTCTCCAGTTGTGTTGAGTACAGGCTCTTGTAGTAGGATCTGATGATTTTTTGGATTTCCCCAGTTTCTGTTGTTATATTTCCCTTTTCATTTCTAAGTTTGTTAATTTGGATACTTTCTCTGTGCCCTTTGGTCAGTCTGGCTAAGGGTTTATCTATCTTGTTGATTTTCTCAAAGAACCAGCTCCTGGTTTTGTTGATTCTTTGTATGGTTCTCTTTGTTTCTACTTGATTGATTTCGGCCCCGAGTTTGATGATTTCCTGCCTTCTACTCCTCCTGGGTGAAATAGCTTCTTTTTGTTCCAGGGCTTTCAGGTGTGTCATTAAGCTGGTAATGTATGCTCTCTCCATTTTCTTTTTGGAGGCACTCAAGGCTATGAGTTTTCCTCTTAGCACTGCTTTCATTGTGTCCCATAGATTTGGGTATGTTGTGTCTTCATTTTCATTGTGTTCTAAAAAGTCTTTAATTTCTTTCTTTATTTCTTCCTTGACCAAGGTATCATTGAGTAGAATATTGTTCAGTTTCCACGTGTATGTGGGTTTTCTGTTGTTTTTGTTGCTATTGAAGACAACTTTTACTCCATAGTGATCTGATAGGAGGCATGGGATTAGTTTGATCTCCTTATATTTGTTGAGGTCTGTCTTGTGACCAATTATATGGTTGATTTTGGAGAAGGTACCATGAGGTGCTGAGAAAAAGGTATATTCTTTTGCTTTTAGGATAGAATGTTCTATATATATCTGTTAAATCTAATTGGTTCAAAGCTTCAGTTAGTTTCATTGTGTCCCTGTTTAGTTTCTGTTTTCCTGATCTGTCCATTGAGGAAAGTGCAGTGTTGAAGTCACCCACAATTATTGTGTTAGGTGCAATGTGTGCTTTGAGCTTTAATAAAGTTTCTTTTACGAAAGAGGGTGCTCTTGCATTTGGAGCATAGATGTTCAGGATTGAGAGTTCTTCTTGTTGTATTTTTCCTTTGACCATCAAGAAGTGTCTCTCAGAGTCTCTTTTGATGACTTTGGGTTGAAAGTCAATTTTATCTGATATTAAAATGGCTACTCCAGCTTGTTTCCTGAGACCATTTGCTTGTAAAATTGTCTTCCAGCCCTTTACTCTAAGGTAGTGTTTGTCTTTGACCCTTAGGTGTGTTTCCTGTATGCAGCAAAATGTAGGGTCCTGTTTACGTATCCAGTCAATTCGTCTATGTCTTTTTATTGGGGCATTGAGTCCATTGATGTTAAGAGATATTAAGGAATAGTGATTGTTACTTCCTGTCATTTTTGACGTTACTTTTTAAATTTGATTGCTTAACTTCTTTTGGGTTTGATGAAAGGTTACTATCTTGCTTTTTCCAGGGTGAAGTTTCCCTCCTTGTATTGGTGTTTTCCTCCTATTATCCTTTTTAGGGCTGGGTTTGTGGATAGATATTGGGTAAACCTGGTTTTGTCATGGAATATCTTAGTTTCTCCATCTATGGTGATTGAGAGTTTTGCTGGATATAGTAGTTTTGGCTGGCATTTGTGTTCTCTTAGAGTCTGCATGAGAACTGCCCAGGATCTTCTAGCCTTCATAGTCTCAGGTGAAAAGTCTGCTGTGATTCTGATAGGTCTTCCTTTATATGTTACTTGGCCTTTTTCTCTTACTGCCTTTAATATTCTTTCTTTGTTTAGTACATTTGGTGTTTTGATTATAATGTGATGGGAAGTATTTCTGTTCTGGTCCAGTCTGTTTGGAGTTCTGTAGGTTTCTTGTATATTCATGGGCATCTCTCTCTCTTTAGGTTAGGGAAGTTTTCTTGAAGATATTTGCTGGCCCTTTCAGTTGTAAATCTTCACTCTCATCTATTCCTATAATCCTTAGGTTTGGTCTTCTCATTGTGTCCTGGATTTCCTGGATATTTTGGGTTACAAGCTTTTTGCATTTTGCATTTTCTTTAACTGTTGAGTCCATGGTTTCTATGGTATCTTCAGCATCTGAGATTCTTTCTTCTATCTCTTGTATTCTGTTGTTGATATTTGCATCTATGTCCCCTGATTTCTTCCCAAGGCTTTCTATCTCCAAAGTTGTCTCCCTTTGAGTTTTCTTAGTTGTTTCTACTTCTGATTTTAGATCCTGGATGGTTTTGCTTAGCTCCTTCACTTGCTTGTTTGTGCTTTCCTGTAATTCTTTAAGAGATTTTTGTGTTTCCTCTTTCATGACCTCAGCCTGTTGACCAAAGTTCTCCTGTATTTCTTTAAGTGTTTTTTGTGTTTCCTCATTATTGGCTTTTGTATTCTCCTGGATTTCTTTCAATGATTTTTGTGTTTCCCTTGCAAGGGCTTCTAACTTTTGATCCATTTTCTCCTGAATTTCTTTAAGTATGTCCTTCATGTGTTCCTGTACCAGCACCATGACCAGTGATTTTAAATCCAAATCTTGTTTTACCGGTGTGATGGGGTATCCGGGACATTTTGGTAAAGGAGAATTGGGTTCAGATGTTGCCATATTGCCTTGATTTCTGTTAGGGGCGTTCCTGCGTTTGCCTTTTGCCATCTAGTTCTCACTGGTGTTAGTTTGTCTTGTCAATGCTGGACTCACCAGTGCAAGCTGCCCCTTCCCAGGTGGCTTCTGGTGAACAGCTTACTTCCTGCACTGCCTGGAGATAGGGTGCTGATGCCCAGGCTGTTCAGATCCCGAAGCAGACACCTGAAGGCTCCCGCTGGGGCCTGCTGGATTCACCGGAGCACACCGACTTCTCCCCGCTGGCCGCCCGGAAGCCCTCTTGCCTCTTGCAGGACCTGGAGATGTGGTGTTGCTGCCCAGGCTGATCTGTATCCAGAAGGGGAGAGATCTGAGGGCTACCGCCAGAGGCCTCTGGACTGGAACCTAAGCTCTGTGTCACAGGAGCAGGCTGTGCTGTGAGCTCCCAGACTGCCTCTGGGTGCACACCAGGTCTCCCGCACTTCCTGGAGACTGAGTGCTGTGGCCCAGGCTGTTCAGATCCCAAAGCAGGCACCTGAAGGCTCCGTCTGGGGCCTGCTGGATTCACCGGAGCCCACCAACTTCTCCCTGCTGGCCGCCCGGAAACCCCCCTTGCCTCTTGCAGGACCTGGAGATGTTGTGTTGCTGCCTATCCTGATCTGGATCCGGAAGCAAAGAGGTCTGAGGGCTACCGCCAGACGCCTCCAGACTCGGGATTCAGCATTTAATAAAAAGTGAGAACACTAAAACTAAGCCAAGAAGATTTGATATATTTGAGGATATGAATCTTCTAGGACTGAAACAAGTATAAATGAAAAACGCTAAAAATTTTAAATAGACATATCGTATACCAATCCTGAATGGTCAATACAAAAAGACATGCTGTAGTAAAATTATTGAGCTAAAATATCTGAAGAACATATAGATAATAAAAATATCATCATCTTACTTTTGTAGATTAATACTTCATTAGTTTCTGTCTCCAGTATATTGAATGATCACAAGCTAAATGACTTCAAACAACAGAAATATGTTGTTTTTAGGTTTAAAGGCCAGACAGCTGAATGTAGCCTATAGAGCAAAAGTCTAGGTCAGATGCAGGTAGAACTGGTTCCTGCTGGATCTCCTTCACTGGATTCATTTCTTTGGGACCACAAGGTTATGGAGGTTATCCTCATGTTTGCCTAGCAGTCCTGCATTTTATAGCTTCTCATTTTAAGCATTATACCCAGCACCTTCTTTCATTTGACTCTGGCTTGCTCTCACAAGGAAGGCATGACCCTGATGGCCCCCTGGATAAATAAAGATAATTTCCCTTCTCATAATCCTTGATGCTTGTGAAATCTCTTTTGTCATATAAGGTAATATTTGTAGATTCCAGACCTGAGTATCTTTTGGAGTCACTGTTTCAGCCTACTACGAATACTTCAAACCAGAAAAAAAAATAAGTAATAAAATCGAACATACTTAAGAAAGTAAAATAGGAGCAAAAAGATTTTATATTCAGCAAATCTGACCTTTACTACAACAGAGACAGATAAATTGCTCAAATGATTCCCTCCTAAAGAAACCACTAGAAAATGAGCTATAGACAACTAAAAGAATTAGATAAGACATTAACCTAAGGACAGTGTTGACCATGAAATATCCAGATTTTACTGAACAAATTGTAAGAGGAAAAGATTGTAGCACATGACTGCTGTACATTCTGACTATATACATATAATACTATTTTAAATATAGGGTAGGTAAGATCACACTAGAAGTATTTTTAAAATTATTCTTACCAATTGCATTGACAGTGGTTATAGTAGCATTGCTACAGTGAAACCTTTGTGTATAAGTATGTGATAAGTATGTGAATGTATACTCATTATTTAAGGATCAACAAGTTTTAGCTCAACAAGTCTCCAGTGAGATTGTCTTTCATTCTGCTAGGAAGGAGTCCTGTGGACTTTTTGTTAATTTGTTTCTTATTCTAATTGTACATTATATAATTTTATGACCTTTAGCACTTTCTGTTTTTATATCATAGTGATTTGCATTGTCTACAGCACCACAATAATGAGTCTTTCTATATAGCATGGTGCCAAACACAGGAAATTGGTCAATATGTATATGGCTATGGATAAATAAATGATTTGTTTTAAAGAAACCGCTACTAAAATTCTCATACAGGACCTTCATTTGTTCCTTGTCCAAATGACGACCATCTGGGGTCTGAGTATTCTCAGTAATAATAGCTCATCATTACCTAGTAAAATCTCCTTTGTAGGTACCCAGATCTTGCCCTGGTAATTATTTTGTTCTTACTAGCAGCAAGGAACAGCTACCCAAGGGCCTGGAATTTTGAATTTTCTGAAGGTGGTTAGTTCTTAAGGATGTATTTGTAAGGCAAGCTTCACAAACTATAATTATCTGCCCACAAAGAGAGCAATTATATCATCACTAATTACCTGCTTCAACCTCTTTATACATAGGATACAATATCTTATGTAAGACATAAGAAAGCTGTGGCATGCACGGGGCGGGGTGTGTGTGTTCATGTCAGCTATAAGCTAACAATTGGAAAACATTAAGTAGTTTTTTTTTTTTTTGAAGCTGTAAAAAAATTTAATTTCACCTTTGTAAAGTCCTGAACAACCTGAAAATCGGTAGAGATACAATTCTCAGGTTGCACTTTCACTGGTGCTGGGGTTCTGAGTGTGGTGGGGCAGGAATGCAGACCAGTATGGAAAGGTGTTCATTTGCTTATCTTAGTTGATACACATGATGTTTCTTCAGAGCCAAGCCCCCCTGTATTTCCTCCTTGGTGTGTGCGGGAGTTCTTTCCTTTGGCTTCTAAGAGTAGATTTAAGCCAGCTGGTCTTAGACTAGATCAAAAGCAGAATTTCCTGTTAACTTGGAAGGCTTCCACACTGGTCTAGTGTCAATTGAAAACATAACTCATGTAAGATTTTTAAAAGAATTTTTCTGGAAGAGAAAGAAAATCTAGGAGTGTGGAGAAAAAAGAAATACTATTCTAAATTGTTATGTCTAGACATTCAGACAACTTGTGTCTAGAGGCATATGTCACAAGGAGTTCTGATCAGAACTGACTGTTTTCACCATAGACTTAAGTCAGGAACCTCTCCAAAGTTACAATAAACCACCCTTTTAAGGAGAATTCTGCCAGATGTTCTCAAGCAAGTAAGTACAATGTGTATTGTATCAACATCAATACAGTCCTTTTTTTTTTTCTCAGCAGGAGTAAGCCTGTGAGCATGAGGAAAGGAACAAGGAACTACAATGGAGGGAAGTTAAAAATATATCAGATTTAGAAAAGAAAAGTAAAGGGGAAATCATTTGGAATGTAAACAAAGAATATAGAAAATAAAAATATTAAAAAAAAAAGAAAAGAAAAGCAATCAAGAAAAAGTTGATGCAAGTGGTTTTAATGAGTACAGAGTCACACTAGAGCTTTGTTAAACTTGAGGTAGGTGTGCCTTGTGAATGGTTTCCCTGTACTGTGAATGGCCTCTCAAAGACCCATGAGTTAGATACATATTTCCCACAGTGATGCTATTGGTGGAACTTTTGGAGATTTGGGGGTCTCATGGGAGAGGTAGAAGTTGTTGACAATGTGTCAAGTTGGAGGGTGTCTTAGGGTTTCTATTGCTGTGATGAAACACCGTAACCAAAAGCAAGTTGGGAGGAAAGGATTTATTCAGCTTACATTGATGTATATGTATATATACATCAATGTACAATATACAGTTTATATCTATCTATCTCTATCTATCTCTATCTATCTATCTATCTATCTATCTATCTATCTATCTATATCTATCTATCTATCTACCTATATCTATCTATCTATCTATCTATCTATCTATCAATCAACTGTTCATCATCAAAGGAAGTCAGGGCAGGAACCCAGAGGCAGGAACTGGTACAGAGGCCACGCAGGGGTGCTGCTCACTGGCTTGCTCTCCCTGGCTTGCTTAGTTTCTTACAGAACCCAGGACCACCAGACCAGGGATTGTTGCAAGATATTTCCTACCCATTCATATTGAGGCAGTGAGAGGACAGTGATTGGAGGGGAGAGAGGAGGAGGAGCTAAGGGAAGTGAGGGGCAGAGAGAAAAAGGGAGAGGGCTTGGTGGTCTACAGGAGCGGAGTAGAGAGGAAGACACGATATCCAGATGGCTTCAGACATATTTTGGGTGTTTTGGAGAGGTTAGAAATATTGGGATAAGACTTTATCATTGTAAATTGGCATTATGAAATTGGGAGTTTCTTATACATAAATATATTCGGTTAACTATTCAAGTTTAAGAGTCATGTTTTACTGGATACTTGGAAGGAGTGGGTGCTGGGCAGAAGCATGGGATTCCTACCGTTTACAGAGTCTATGGCGGAGAGGAAACACAGCTGGGATGCTCTAAGAGATAGCTGGGAAAGATGGGCTTGGCAGTGACAGTGAGAGTCGCTCTGAGCTGGACCCACCAGGACTTTGTGCAAAGGCCTGGAGGGGCGTACTCATTTATTAATTATTTACCCCTACAAGGGATGGCTCCACCTACGATGGTATGAGTTCTTCCCCATCAATCACTAATTAAGAAAATGACTTACAAGGTTATCTACACCCTGATCTTAAGGAAGCTTTTTTTACTTTTTCTTTTTTTTCTTTTTTTTTTTTTTTTAAGATTTTTAAAAATTTACTCTTCTCTTGCATATTGTATTCCAAATGCAGTTTCCCCTCCCCCTCTCAGTCTCTTCCCCACACCTCTCCTCCCTGCCCCCGCCCCCCATCCCTGCCTCCAGATCTGTTCCTCCTCCATTTCCTTTCAGAAAGGGCAGTCCTCCCAGGAATATCAACCAAACATGGCATATCAAGTTACCAGAAGATTAGGCACCACTTCTCACATTAAGGCCAGAATATGCAACCCACTGGGAGGAAAAGGATCCCAAAAGCAGGCAAAGGAGTCAGAGACAGCCCCAATTCAATTAGGAATCCCACAAGAAGACCAGCTACACAAACACATGTAGAGGGCCTGGGTCAGACTTCCTTGCTTCCTGGCTGTTGGCTGTCTGTGAGCCCCTAGGAGTCCAGGTTTGTGGGTTTTCTGTCCTTGACCATTGATTCCTACAACCCTTTTTTACCACTTTTCTGCAGGATACTAAGAGCTCCACCTAATGTTCTAACAAACTTATCCCAACCTGCCTGTAGACAAGTAGAGGGAGAAGGGTCTGTATATCCAAAGACAGAACATTTGAAACCATGCAAAAGAAAGAAGGTAAAAGCCCCCATTAGAAGCTCATGAAAAAAAAAAAAAGAAACTCATAGGATTTGTGCTACATCATTGAGAGACCTAACTTTCTCATTATAGAAATTATAGAAAGTGAATTTGCTGTGAAACAAACAGTAAGTTTGCTTAAGAAAAAATAATGGGTAAACATGTTCTATGTCTGGAGAAAGATAGGGACATACATCCCAAGCACATGAAGCTTAAAGATCTTCGATTAAATCAAATTCAAAGAAGACTTTACCAAGACATAATATATAATTAGCTCTCGAAAATCAAAGACAGAAAGTCTTACAAGTAATAAGAAAGAAAAAGGAAAAAAATTTCTTTACACAATGGAAAAATCAACTAAGGCTATGAGCAGTTTTCAGAAAAAAAAAAACTTGTAGTCTATGAGAGACTAAGAAAAAAGTGCTAGGAAAAAAAGTTATTATTCAAAATAGAGACTGTGGTTTTCCCATATAAACAAAAACAAAGGTGGCCCATTGACACTAAATGCACCTTCAGGAAGATGCCATAAAGAGCTTTTTGAGCTTGTAGATACAAGGGCACAAATCTGTAACATGAAAACATATACTGTAGTATAAAATCACAGGCAAAATATGTAGTCACATCCAGAATGCTGTAATATAAATAACACATCTGATATAAACTTAAAAGAAAAACTACTAAAATAACTTAGTATTCAGTTATAAATATATAATAAAAAAAGATGTGTCATCAAAAACAAAATGTGTGTGGAATGGAGAAATAGTGTTGATAGTTCTTGCAGTTTAAGTGGCTAGCAGCTTAAACATGCTGTGAGAACGATGTGATGCTGTATGCAAACTTTGTGGTAAACAGCATGGGAAAGACTCTAAGAGGTACCATATGCATGATACAGTAAAAATTGTTGGAGATAAGGTGAAAGGGATCAAATGCATAGAGGTGTGGAAAAAAATCACTGCACCAGAAGGGAAGACATCAAGAAAGAATAAGAGAAATAAAAGATCTCTATAGCCAGGATGGAGCTAACCAGATGGCACTAGTCAGTCCTTATTTGTCATTAATAGTATAGAAAGCATATGGATTCAATTCAAATTCCACAGAGTAAGGCTGAAAGGATAATAAACCATGCTAAACCAATTCACCACAAAAAAGTCATCCACAAGACACTGACCTTGGCTTTTAGGATATACTATAAAGGTATGTAAAATATATGCTGTACTTTGTGCCACATGCTTTTAATCCCAGAATTCACTTGGAACTCAGAAATAGGTGGTGTATGAATATGAGTTCAAGGCCAGCCTGGTCCATGTAGTGAGTTCCAGGCCAGCAAGGGCTATATTGCAAAGTGCATACTCCTTATAGTGGTAGGCAAAAGAGAGAAGTAGATGTAATTATTTCAGGGAAAGTAGGCATTAAGTAAAACACCTGAAAAAAAAAAACAACAGACAAATATCATCATACTATGAGGCTGTGGTTATATTTAATAGTTATGTATTTTACATTTACATAAGGATGTAAGAAAATTGTGTATGATTATCGTAGTACTAGAGTACTTCTAATTTAATTACTTTCACTGTGATTTTAATGTTTCAGATATCAGTATATAAAAAGACAAGAGGAGCATCTACTAAACAATATAAGCAAACATTCATGGTGTCTAGATAGCGAATCAGACAATAAGGCAACAATAGTATAGGACTTTAGTACCTCCCTTTCTGCAATGAACTGACTCAAAACTCAACCAGAAACACTGGACCTGAGCTATTCTTTACACCAGAGAGACAAGGACTCAGAAGCCATTTTATCTCTAGTGGGAGAATACAAGGTAGAGTGTATATTATAATTAGGCCAAACAACAAGGCTTTCCCAATTTAAGAAGACAGAAATCAGAGAATGCATTCCTTCTAATCATAATGGTATCAAATTGGAAGTGAATTAGCAGTAGGGAAAAAATGAAAAATAGACAAATGTGTGCAAATTAAGAAATATGTTTCTGAAAATTCAAGTGGATCAAAGAAGAAATCAGAAAATTTAAAAACTCCTGAGGGAAATGAAAATAGAAACACAATATAGCAAAGCTTACATGGTGTAGCAAAAGCAATTCAGTTAATAAGAGGTAAATTTGTAGCAATAGATACTCCCCCAGTAAAACAAACAAGCAAACAAACTAGAGAGGAATAAGGAAATGATAAGAATCAGAACAGAAATAACTGAGGCAATAGAAAGAAAGCCCATTGCAGAGAGTGTCCTTTCATCTGTGATATGGTTGGGGAGGAGACCCTCTAGAGATGTCAGCTGTAAGCAGAATAGGAGGGCCCTTTGTAACTCTGTATCAAGTCCGCAGACAAAACTGTCTTTCCCAATCTTGCTCTGTTCCCATTAGGTACCTGGTTTACACCAAAAGTATTCTTCAGGGTGTAATTAGCTATTTTGTTTGGGCCATTTTAGTGTGGAGAGGGTCAGCATGATAGAGCCAGTCACTCAGGGCTTAATTCTTCCTTGTTGTTATGGTGTAGATGTGGTTTTTTCTTTTCTTTTCTTTTCTTTTCTTTTCTCTTCTCTTCTTGTCTCTTCTCTTCTTTTCTTTTCTCTTCTTTTCTCTTCTCTTCTTTTCTCTTCTCTTCTTTTCTTTTCTTTTCTTTCCCTTTCTTTCCTGTTTTGTTTTGTTTGTTTGTTTTTTTGCCATTGCAAATTCATCAGAGTGTGAAATACCTTCTGGGATCTCTAGCTCTGAGTTGAGCAGATGATTTCAGTCACACCACGACAACACTAGAGTTTTAAACTGACTTCTGTTATAGCCTCGCCTCTAATTTTTTTTTAAGCAATTTAATAGATACATTATGGAGTGGAAATTTTGTGTAGAATTAGCTCCTTCCCTTCAAATGCTGCAGTTAGCATCACTTAAACCTTGAATAAATATTTGGAAAAGACTTAAGAAGAAAAATTGTCAAATCTTTTGCTAAGCTGATGAGCCAACTCGAGACTCAAGATTACCTTAGGAGAGAAGAATTAGGAAGAACACTTGTACTAACAGCAGCAGAAACAAAAGGCAGGCTGTGAGGGAATGCTGGGAACCGTCCATCATGGAGACAGCTTGGACATCGCTTTACCACAGCGGAAAACAATTATTTTATTTAAGGACCACTTTGGGGGGTTCCCATTTTTACATCATACCCAATCCCTAAGTTGTATTTGTGGCTTTCTGGTTTTTGTACGGCTGGCCTTTCCAGACTCAGCTCCCACAACATCTGCTTATCTTTTATCCTCAACCAGTAAAGACCCACACCCCCTGCAGAATAAAGGACTTTCAGTTCCCCAAACTCGTCACCTTGCTCATTCTGTTTGAAGTGTCCTAGTCTTTTTAAGTGTCTACTCTTCTTCACAGTCTTACTGCTTATTCCAGGAAGACTGTCTTTTTATCCCTAGTCTGAATAATTCTTTTGAATATTTCCCATAAAACATGTCTGGTATTGATTATTAAATCATCTGTTTGGTTCTTCCCCTAGGTCCTAGATAGTACATCTAAAGTTTTACCTCTAATCGTTTAGCAAGAATTTTGGCATGTAGAGCAATAGGACATACATGTGTGGTGACTGGAAACAAGTGGATAAATGAATAGCCCCTCCCCAACACATTACGGTGAAACTGTTGGACTTGTTTTAATGAGTTCTAGGCGAATTTACTGGTACAAAGAGGTCAGAGCATGGCTCCAACCAGCAAGCCCCGGCCACCCAGCCTCTCCCATTCCACAGAAATAGGCAAAGATGACAAATTTCCATTTCCGTGTCTGATTTTCCTTTGTCACCTTGCACACCTCCTCTTCCCTCCTCCTGTTCTTACCACAAAGCCCACACACCACAGCTTAGAGGAAAAGCTAATTGTAGATGGATACTTCTTCACAGAAAAGCCTGTCTTTCAATCACATTCTGAGGCGTTAGTCTGGTCCCTTTGAGGTTGAGCAGTGGGCTGGCAGCATGTGTGCTGTCACATGCTACACCAATGACCAGCTCGGCACAGGTTGACTTTCTTCCTCCGGTTTTGCTGTTACTCACGCTTTCATGTCCTCACTTTCATCTCTTATAAAGAAGTAGTCATCTGCATAAAGTTGTCTTATTGTGGGGTCTGTGTCTTGAGAAACGAAACCTACTTGGGGACAATAAACGATGAATCATGCCTTGTCTAGCACCTTCTACCACGTTCACCATTCAGCCATTATTCCCTTAGCAGCTGTTGAAATGATCAGATCAACTGGGGTATTGCAGGCTATGGTAAAGTAGCTGTTGCTCTGTAGCCTCGCCTGACTAATTGTAATGGCAAACCACTGCTTTTTCACCTCACTGTGTGGGTATTGCAGCAGACTCCATACTCACAGGACAGATAAAGGCAGTAGTTACACATGCCCTCAGTCTAGCACTCGGGAGGCAGAGGCAGGGGGAGTTCAAGGCCAGCCTAGTCTACAAAGAGAGTTCTAGAACAAAAGAGACACAGCTGGTCAGAGCAGTACAAAAAGACATTTCAAGAGGGAGAGCCTATATTTTTATATTTTTCCAGAATACTGTCACAATTATCCTGTTATTATTAAATATTGCTCCTAGTTGTTTGTGGTGCTTAACCTTAAAGTTAGACCTTACCAGGCTTGCCACAGAGTAAAACTCCCACCTTCAAAAATGGTGAATAAAATTGTCAACTTTTAAGTGTGTGCAAAGTTAGTTTTTCATCTTGATGACCTTATATTCTGACACTGAATGAAATACATTGCCTTAATTTTATTTCTTATATGGTATTCAGATAGAGTTCCTAAGCTCTACAGAGGAATGTTGAGACTGCAGGACCAGAAAAGCTGCAGCTTTGTTGAGCTTTTTAGAAAAAATTTCCCCAAACATTTGTATGCTTTCATCTCAGTGATTAATGTCCTGACACAATGGAACACAACTGAAATTCAAGGTATGTACATCTTAATTCTTTTAGGAGCGGTAACGAAAGTTTTCAAAGCCACTCAAAATTTTTGAAACTTTTTGTGGACACCTTTGAAGTGGTATGCTGAAAACGAGGCTTTCTTTCTTTCTTTTTTTTTTTAAACGTATCAGAAATAAACAATGTACTCGAGTCTCACACCCACTGGTGCAAACTTAGAAAGCAGAGAAGATGGTGAGGAGATGTGGAGGCAGGCGGAGTTGGGAAAGAGCAGGTTTAGGTGTCCCACAGACTGTTGCCATCTCTTTATTGCCTGGCAAGCAGCGCTAATTCATTTAGTTTTTCTCTTCTGCCTTGTTGCTGTTGTAGAACCAGGAATCTAATTCTGCATATAGACTGCGTTCACACTGATTGGCATTAACAAGTGGCAGATTTGTTCCTAAAGTATTCAAGGGGGAGGTGTTTAAAAAAAAAGGAGTGAGCTTCTTCCTCACAGTCATGGAGATGGGTTTGTCAGAGGTCCAAACAGCATGCCTGTGTGCCTGGGAGTGGCAATGTGAGTCTGGAGGTAAGATAGTTGTTCCAGGGGACGAGGGATGCAGGGGAAGATGCTGGCTTTGTGCTTCAAGGATGACCATCAGGTGGCTTTTCACTACGGCTCTGGGATGTTGCACAGGGCAGTATGATGGTCTGAGCTGTTGTATCCTCACATGTAAAATTCCCTGACAGAGCTGTAGGAGTTAAGTGATATTACCCAAAGAATTTCTTTTTAAACTTAAGAAGTTTTATAGAAACTTAGAATCAAGAGGCTACTACTGTTTTGTACCCAACACTAAGCTTTTTGTTTCACTGGTGTATGTGAAATGTGGAAAATCAACGGGAGACTACAAAGTCCTCGGTGTAAGCAGCCCACTAAAATAAAAGACCTAATCACAGGTAGAAGAAAGTAACTGTGAAAGCAGAGGTTGTTGGGACCTCTTAGACTAAGATGCTCTAAGAAGACTTTAGAACAGTGGCTCTCAACCTTCCGAATGCTCTGACCCTTTAGGACTTCATGTGGTGTCTTCCAATCATAAAATTATTTTTTGTAGCTACCTCATAACTGCAATTTTGCTGCTGTTATGAATGTAATATAATATCTGTGTTTTCTTTCTTTCTTTTTCTTTCTTTCTTTCTTTCTTTCTTTCTTTCTTTCTTTCTTTCTTTCTTTCTTTCTTTCTTTCTTTCTTTCTTTTCTTTCTTTCTTTTTTTGTTTTTTTGTTTGTTTGTTTGTTTGTTTGAGTCAGAGTTTCTCTGTGTAGCCTTGGCTGTCCTGGAACTCACTCTGTAGACCAGGCTGGTCTCGAACTCAGAAATTTGCCTGCCTCTCCCTCCCAAGTGCTGGGATTACAGGCGTGAGCCACCATGCCCACCTAATATCTGTGTTTTCTGATGGTCTTAGGTGACCCTGTAAAAGGGTCAGCAACCTGTAGTTTGAGAATCAGTATCCTAAAGGCTTCCTCAGGGTGATGAATTGAGTCGGTGTTTGTGGTAAAGAGGGTATTGTACCGGACAGTAAGGAGTCACTGTACCATATGCACACAAGGTACATGTTCTATGAGACACGCAAGGGGAAGGTTCAGGTGCACATCTAGAGCCTACTCCAGAGAGATCTGAGGCAAGTTAGGTTATCCAGAAGACTGTCTTAAGCCAGGTTACTTAATGCAAAGCTGGACAGATTCCTAAGGAAAACCCACACCATGGTAAAGAGATGCCAAAGTCAAGAAACAGAACTGTTCCCTATGGTTAGGAAACTACAACAGAAAAAAATCTGCATATGAAAGAAGAAATAGATCTCAGAGCAAAGGGACAATTTATCCTAACCCAGGCCTATGTGGGGAAATAAGTCCCAAAGCTACTGAGCAATCAACAACATCATGAGCTATATGTGCTGCTGATGGTGTGAACTCATTCATTACTCATGCTTTTGCATTATGGAGTTGTTATCAGAGAGTTGTGAAAATATCTGGCAGCTGATAATGATTCTAGAATTGACATTGGAGTGAGCAGAGATCCTGAGATGAAAGGGCTTGTGGGTAAGCACTGTGTTCACACAGCCTTTGGGTAGGCTTCACATAAATCGTAGGAGCAGACTCATGCTGAGAAAGTCACAGACCTTTGATCATATACCCTTGGATTATTTCCTGGATGCTTTCTCCCCAGTGACTGTCCATGACTCCTACAGGATGTAGTTGGTACTCATAGAAGATGATGATATATATTTTTTTCCTGATCATTTGTCATGTTTATTATGATTATTAGCATGAAAGGTAGATCTATGAGAGTATGAGAAATGCTGATGGGTGGATTTCTCTTCCTTTTATCTCAGCTGCTTTTACAAATAGAATATATGGCAATCAAGCAACAACCCTGTGAAAAGAACCCCAGGGGCAGGTGAACAGCAAGGACATGATTGGCTGTAGTGGTAGAAAAAGGAGAGGCCGCCATTGGGATTTTTGAGAAAATTTTATATATGCAGTGAGCCACTATTAACCTTCCGGGCTTCCAAGTGACAGAAAGGGCTGAAAACATTGTGGCTAGGCATGCAGCTTATAGTCTGTGTGAACTGTGGTCAGGAATACAGATAGATCCTACTGTGAAGGAGTTGTTAAACCCAGTCCTTTCTTATCAAAGTTGGGGTGGGGAGTGAGAGTAAGAGGGCATCTCCTTCCTTGGCAACAGTCTGGAAGATAAATCAATGTGGGAACCCCACTTCTGATTTATCCACCTTGAGCCAAGGGCATCTGTGACTGAGGCAGATATCGTGATGTGCCTCTGTTGTTACTCTTGCTGCTGTATTTTGGATTTGGAATGTCCTTCAAATGTCTGTATGGTAAAAATTTAGTCCACAGCTTGTGCTGTTGCGAGGTGGTGGAACCTTTAAAATGTGGAACCTGGGGAGAGAGGCCTCATGTCCCTGGGGGTATGTGTTTGAAGAGTGGCTTTTCCTCTGCCTCTCTTTTGTGGTTGACCATGAAGCAAACTGCTTTACTTCCTATGAACTCTCACCATGATGTGCTTCCAAAATTCTGCAAGCAATGGGGCCAACCAACCAAAGATCCATAAACCGAGAGCTAAATAAAGTTTTCTCTGTTTAAATTGATTCCACTAACAGAAACCTGAAGAGAGTAGCACCTGTTTTTCAATAAGATGTTGCTGGAACATAGTCTAGCATCTACCAGTCAGATTCATATATACAGTTTTGAGATGAATTATATGAGGAAGGTGTGCAAGCAGGTGGCTATGTGGCTTGGTTCAAGGGCCAATAGAGGAACCTAAGTAGGAGCTTCAAGAAACAGGCTTGGGAAATCCAGCCATTAGCTTATTTCTGGGGTAGCTAAAGTTGAATGGTCAACTCCTGTTACTTTTAGGTAACAAGAATGGTTTTCTTTTTGCAACTGAAAGGCTTAGCTGATGTTCGCTGGACAGTTTTTTTCTTTTCTTTTCTCTTCTTCTTTTCTTTTTTTTTTAGGCCATGGTTCTACATCTTCATCCTACTGAGAGGATCACATGACACATGATGTCAATGCAATAGAGTGATCATACAGAACTCATTACAAAGACAAAGCATATGTTCATTGTCTGCTGTTTATTCAGAAGAGATAGACCCTCCCCATTCCTAGATTAAAATCTCTGGAGGAGTCCAAGACCATGTTACTCAGGACACATAACCATTTTGAGGTAATAAACATATTCGAATCGGTAATGAGAACATTTACTAACAGAATTTAAAGTATAGCAGTGGCACACACATTTACTAACACACACATTTACTAACACACACATTTACTAACAGAATTTAAAGTATAGCAGTGGCACACACCCATGCCTAGATCAGTCTGCTTTCCTTGGAAATCCTTCTAGGGAGAAGGGAAGCTGACTGTGTCTTTGCCTCCCTAGTTTCTCTCATTCTTTCCAATGCTCAATGGACAGAGTGTGTAAAATGGAAATGTAGAAAAATGTTTCCTGACAGGATCTGTTTAAGTATTGTACATTTTAAAAGCAGAAACCCTCATGAGGTTCTTCATTGGCTCTTCCCATGTCAGGATTCCTTAGTCTCTTGGTCGGTCATATCCTTGTCCTTTTGTAATCTTGGTGTCACTTGCTCTTTCCCGGCAATCTACCAGTCATTTCTAGTGTTTTATTTTGTTTTTTGTTTTTTTTTTTTAACAGTTTGGAATGGGTTTACACAAGGTGATTATTCAATGTGACTCTAGTCTTTCTGAAAAGGGGGTTTCCCTCCTTCACTCTTTGCCCTGACAAACTTAGGCAATAATGCCTGATTTTGACAATATCTGGCCAGGCAGTGGTGGCATACGCCTTTAATCCCAGCACTTGGGAGGCAGAGGCAGGCAGATTTCTGAGTTCGAGGCCAGCCTGGTCTACAGAGTGAGTTCCAGGATGGCCAGGGCTACACAGAGAAACCCTGTCTCAGAAAAAATAGAAAACAAAACAAAACAAAAAAACAACAAAAAAAGACAATATCTGCACCTTCCTTGCCCCTGCTCCCAGGGCAGTCATGCCATATATCTATTTTTTTTTTTTTTGGCTTTTTTTTGTTTTTGTTTTTTTCTGAGACAGGGTTTCTCTGGCTGTCCTGGAACTCACTCTGTAGACCAGGCTGGCCTCGAACTCAGAAATCCGCCTGCCTCTACCTCCCAAGTGCTGGGATTAAAGGCGTGCGCCACCACCGCCCAGCATGCCATATTTTTAATAAAATTTTTTTCCTCAATTCAAATCATATGTCTTACAAACTATAGTGATCACATGTCAGTCTGCTTCTTGGAAGTCTGCACTTCTATATGTGAGAGGAGATAGATATTTATTTTTCAGACCTTAGTATGTAGGACAAGCATATGCCTCCAAGACAAAGGAAAGTGCTTTGAGAACGCGATTAGCTGAACTCAGTTCATCCATATCCGGAAGTGAGCTCTCCAGTGTGGTGCTTTCTTCCTGCATAACAGAAATAAAGGTGCGGATCACCCTATTGGAATGGTGTTGGAAGAGCAGATTCTCACAGAATGTGTGATGACATGACTCAGGGAAAGTGACCCGTAATAATTCCATGGAAAGTGCTTGGGTGTATGACTGACAAGAAAATACGGGAAAATTTGAAACAGAGAGATGATACTATGCTAGGAATTCGGCCCGTTGAGGTAGTTTCCATTCCAAGGCAGCTTTAGTGTGCAATTTCTTATCTTGAGGAAACACCCCAGGTGATACCTGGAAATCTCACAGCGTCAAACATTTGCATATTCTGTTGGCTTCCCTTGTTTACATAAGTTGTTTGACTGTGAACACCATTGAACACTGACAAGACTTTTGTTTCTTTAGGAATTCTTTGGGGGGGGGGTGGGAACAAAAGCCAAACAGTAGGAATTCTTTTCTTTCTTCTTCTTCTTAACTTTTAATAAGTTCTTTGTGAATTTCGCATCCCATTCATCTCCCTGTGTCCCTTCCTATCCACTCTCTGCCCTAGCAACCTTCCCCACCAAAAGAAAACAAAATGTAAAAATAGAATTCTTAACGGGCAGAATTATTTTCTCGGTGAGAAAGCAGGCTGTGTTTGCCTTCGTTTGGGAAGAGACCTCACTGCAGATGTCTGTTAGCCAGTGAACCAGAAATGATACCACAGGGAGAGGCCGGGGTGACAGTAGCAGAAAACCAAAGAGGAAATAGTGGAATGGAAGCTTCTTTTGTCAGCAGCACTTCTGCAACTGAGAGAAGCTAATGTATCAAAGGAGAACTGTCTCTGGAGGGAATAGGCTTCTCCACTGAGGTTACAAATCAAATTGAGCACAATTATAGTGTAAAGGCAGGTTTACTGTGGGCAGCTCTGGGGTGGGCTCACCCATCTCACAGGAGGTCAGTGAAGTTGCAAGGCTGGGCTGAGGTAGGGGCTTCTTAAAGGAGAAACATGAGATGATGGTGAGGTACTGGGTTATAACCTTATTTGGTGAATCTTTAGGGTCCTATTATGGGGAGATCCTATGTCCAGTAGTCACTTTGGAATCTGAAGCTGGCTTGGTCCAGTTATTGTGCTGTCTTTTGCAAACATGGGCTCCTGATCAAAAGAGAAGGCAGGGACCTCTTGGTCCATGACATCTTGGCTTTGTCCCAAAACCTCTGACCTAACAGGAACTAATAAAGAAACGTCTGAAAAACTGAAAACTGCTTGGAAAATCAGAACGCTCGTACAGACTGGGCTGCACGACAGTTCACAGCTTCTATCCTTCTATCTTCCGTACTGGGGCAGCAGACGTGAAGAGAAGTTGCAAGCACAGTGTAAAATGGGAACGCCATCACCACCATCACCACCATCACCACCACCATCACCACCACCATCACCACCATCACCACCATCACCACCACCATCACCACCATCACCACCACCATCACCACCATCACCACCATCACCACCATCACCACCATCACCACCACCATCACCACTACCATCACCACCATCACCACCATCACCACTGTCACCACCATCATCACCATCACCCTGCACTGGTGGCCGCCTTCAGTCCTTCTGTGTTAGGGGTTTTGGTCCTAGAGAGATGCAACCTTCACAGCAAGATGGGACTGGAGAAGAAAGAAATCTGTCTTGAGGCTCAGTAAACTCATTTTTTTTTTACTTTGATGTTCTACTTTATTTTTTTTTTTATTGAGTATCTTCTTCATTTACAATGCCAATGGTAAGACCTTTCCCAATTTCCCCCCTCCCAAAAGCCCCCCTTCCCAACGATTCCCTACCCCTCCTCCCACCCCCTGCCTCCATGTATATGCCCCTCTACCTGACACAGTCCCACCCCCCTCCCCAACTTCCTCCCTCTCCATTTCCCTTTGTTGTGGCCTCTATTGAGCCTTTACCTGACCAAAGACCACTCCTCCCACTGATGCCCAACAAGGCATTCCTCTGCCACATTTTTGACTGAAACCATGTATCCCCCTTGGTTGATGGTTCAGTCCCTGGGATGTCTGGGTGTCCGAAGTCATTATTCTTCCCATGGGGCTATATACCCCT
Source organism: Apodemus sylvaticus (assembly GCF_947179515.1). Lineage (NCBI taxonomy): Eukaryota > Metazoa > Chordata > Mammalia > Rodentia > Muridae > Apodemus > Apodemus sylvaticus. Next base: position 68,837,431 of record NC_067483.1, read on the forward strand.
TCAGCTCCTGTGGACCACCCTCCAGATCCTCTGTTGGGGACCCCAAGCTCAGTCCAATAGTTGGTTGCTAGTTTCTGCCTCTGTATTTGTAAGGCTCTGGCAGGGCCCCTTTGGAGACAGCCATGGCATGCTCCTTTTGGTACACGCTTCTCATCATAGTGTCAGGGTTTGATGACTGTTTATAGGATGAATCCCCAGGTAGGGCACTCGCTGGGTGGCCTTTACTTCAGACTCTGCTCCACACATTGCCTCCCTTGTTGCTCCTGTGAGTATTTTGTTTCCTTTCTCGGAGGAACTATAGCGCCCTCACTTAAGTCCTCCTTCTTCTTGGAGGCTCAGTAAACTCTTAAAGGGTTCTTCCAGAGGCCATCTTGAGAAGGTTCCCTCAAGTTAAGGACCAGAAAACACACAATAATCACAAGTTTGGTTTTCAGTGGGCAGCTGGCATTGACCTGGGCTACAAAGCTGGTAGTTTAGCTGAGGGTGTTGTCCAAGAGACTGGAGTGTGTGTGAGGGAACAGAGAGAAGTGGGGAGTACAAATAGGTCATGTGGCTCTCCGAAATTTAGAATGATACCATCACACAGTATTATTGAATAGCCAACTGGAGAGATACATAATTCTAGGCATATATATATATATATATATATATATATATATATATATATATGAACTATTAAAGAGACAATAAATTTGAGAAGGAGCCAAAGGGAACTCATGGGAGGGATCGAAGGGAGAAGGGGGAGAGGAATGGTATAATTACATTATAATTCTAAAGTTAAAAACATTTTTTTAAAGGGGGAACCATGGTTGGAGTGAGGAGGTGGCCACACTCCTCTGCAGCACCCTCTAGTTTTTCCAGGGGCCATGTTAGCTCAGTCACACACAGCCTGACTCATCTGCTGAAACCATGTCCAGCCTATAAGATATGCCACTCTTAACTCTTCAAAGAGGTCAATTTAAAAGAAAAAAATGTTTCCACTGTGGCCCAGTGTTAGGGCCACAGCAGGGTGCACAGAGGTAGGGTCTTGGGAGAAAGAGAACACAGCAGGGTTTTAAACATTCAGAAACAAGAGGGCTCCCAGCTGGTAAGGCAGCTTGCACTGCCTAGGGGTCCCTGGGAAACACATCCCTAACTTGCTCAACTGAACTTGCCCAGGAGAAACTTTGCAGAAGCATGCTAGAGCCCTAACTGGTTTGACTTGCCTAAAGCTGGAGAAAGCTAAACCGATTACATTAGCATTCCATTCTCCACCTAGACCAGCAGAGGCACACAAGACCTGGAACTGTGTACTTGCAGTCCCAGTTCTGACCAGAATGTAGCCGGTGTTCTATTGCTTTGTGGCCTTTTGGCCAAGATCAAGTGAACACAAGGTGTTTACACTAGGCTGTGTTCTTTTCTATTCTCTTTCTTTTTGTCTCGAATTTTCATGTTTATTTAATTTCTTCTTTGTTTCTTTAATTTGATTTTTACCTTGATTTCTTTCCTCCCTCATTTCCTCCTTATTTTTGCATCATTCTTTGTTATTCTCTTCTTTTTTAAAAAAATACTTCTGCAATTCTCCTTGGAAGTCTTTCTTACCTTTTATTTTGTATTCTTACTATTTTAAACATCATTTTAGCATATATTTTCTCTTTTTGAAAACTAGATGCTGTAGTTATAGTTTTTAATGTATTTTTTACTGTATTTCTGGATTATTTATATAAGCAGTGTTGAGTGTCAAACTTGGCACCTCAGACACACTTGGTGGGTGCTTCTCCACAGAGCTGCTTCCCCAGTCTAGTTGAGAATTCCACTCTTGTGTAGACCACATCTTTGTTCTGCTGGAAATCTGGCAGATTTTAAGTTCCAGACACAATTAAAGCACCTAGTTGATGACCTGGCTGGAGTGCAGGAGTGCACATGGTTGGAGGGAGACTTGAAGTCCCAATCAAAGCATTCATCCCCACGGCAACCACCAGAGAGAGATTAAACAACTCTGGTAGATACTGCAGCTACAAAAGACAAATGAAATGTGCCTGTATAGTTACACTGCTGACTAACCCGGAAGAGCGACCACATGGGGTATTCCCCATACACCATGCTTGTTCAACACATCTGCCTTCACTTTCAAAGGGATTAAGTAACCCTAGAGATCTGTAGGGAAAGCTGGTCACTCAGGTTTTAACATAATGAGAGCAGTAGCAAATGCTGCCAACTATAACCTAACAAGGCACCTGAAATCTCACACTGAAGCAGACACACGGAATTTAAACTCAACACTACAAAAGTGGCCTCCATTCTAGGGCACACCATCAGAAGAAAGTTTTCCCCTACAATGGCTGTTGCATGAAATTTCAAGAGATTTGTATACCAACAGGGATCTCAAAATGGAAAGACAAACAAACAAACAAAAAACACTTTTAAACCTCTAAACTTAATTCCATAACTGATCCCATTAAGGTTGAAATATATAGCATGCTATATAAAGAATTCAAAGTAAGTATTGTAAAAACGAATTACAAGCTAAAAAAGCAAACTAAAGCAAAAAACAAACAGATAAAAACCAAACACATAACTGACTGAAATGAGGAAGTCAGGTAGGTGTTTGGTACATACCTGCAAAACTGTAATTCCAGCACTTGGGAGGTGGGAGATACAGTTCCATACATTCAAGAGCAGTCTAAATTACAGAGAAACTATCTCTGTAGCCAACACAGTGTGTGTGTGTGTGTGTGTGTGTGTGTGTGTGTGTGTGAATGACTGAAAATCTCTTAACAGAAATGTTGAAATCAAAAACTCAATACATCGAACAACATTAACAACAGAAAAATTATTTGAAAGACTTGCCAATAGATTAGATGAAGAAGACAATGAAAGAATGACATGGCTAGAAGAAAAAGCTGGCAATTTAGGATATTAGGACAGCAATAAAGGAAAAGTGAATGAATGAATGAATGAATGAACAGAGCAAACAAAACCCATAGGACAGCATTACAATACACAATGTACAATGTTCTGTCTAGGTAAAGGAATAGAGGCAGACATTAAAGGTATAGAAAATATTTAGCAAAATAGCAAAAAAAATTCCTAAGACCTTGGAAAGAGGTAGACATTCAGGTGCAAGAGAATTTGCAATCCCATGCAATATGATTAGAAAACAACCTCTACACATCACAATACGTGTAAACTCTGAGACACTGAGAACAAAGAAAGAATATTAAGTCATAGAACAGAATGCCAAGGTTCTTAAAAGGCAAACTCATCAAAATAAGAGTAAGTTTCTCAGCAGAGGCTGTGAATCCCAAAAATGGGAGAAAAAAGACCATCACCAATCCAAATCATCATTGATTAATTAAAGCAAAATTTTAAACTCATGTACCTGGGCTGCTTTCCCCTAAGGTGGGGTTAGAGAGGTCAGCATTGGGTGTGTAGAAGACACAGCTTTTATAGCTCAGGAGGAGGGAGTTTTAAAATGTGCGATTTGGTGGTCAAAATAGTTGGGATTACAGGGACAGAACATGAGCATAGAAAATTAGTCCCTACTGACACAAAGACATGGTTTCAAAGTGGGTATAACAAGGTAGTCATGACAACATAGTTATAGATTGTCACATAATCTGTTGAAACAAAAGCAGGCTTGCAAGATGGTTATAAGCAACTTTTTGAAACAAAGCCATGATTGCCATTCCTGGAAAAGACAGCATAGAACCACTTGCAAGTAGAGTTACAGGTGGGGCATAGCCCAACTTTTAAAAAACAGAGGTTCAATCATAAACAGAAATGAATCTAGTTTGGCTTTACTAGAAGATGGCTTTCAAGCCTAAGATGGTGGCAGTCTAGTTTTTCAAGACCCTAAAGATCAAGAGGCCACATAAAGGTATATATTAAATTTCTGAAAGAAAATAATGGCCAAACTTTTTAATTGAATCCAGAAAATTTCAAAACTAAGGTGGAAATAAAGTCCTTTTATAATAGGAAAAAAAGCTGAAGAAACATATGGACACTAAATCGCCACTGCAGAAAATACTCTTAAGAAATTTTAGACCGGAAAGAAGAAACAAGATGAATACATTCACTAGCAGAGTCAACAAGTAAATGAGAATGAGGAAAGAAACATTGTTTCAGTAGAGTACCTCTAAGAATAAAGGAGGTCTTTTCTCTTTGGCTCACCAGACCCTAGCTGGCCTGGTAAGAAGCTCCAGGTTCATGAGCCAGATACCCACAGAGAAAAGAAAAGGAAGAAAGTCAGTCACACACACACACACACACACACACACACACACACACACACATCAGGTTGACCACCTGGTTGATCAATTTCACAAGTGCATATGCATACTTATATACATACACATACAAATACCTATACATTTAGATATGTATGTATAGACAGAGAGATGCATTTGGTGGATAAAGAAAAGCCCCAACAACCACTGTTTAAGGTCTCTCTCAGCTTTTTTATACCTTCTTAGACAAAAGTTCTTTGTAAAATTACCTCATAGATAAAATGTTGCATAAAGGGGGAATTACAGAAGGATGTAGATTTAAGTTCAAAGCAATGTTTCATTCTATAAGCTCATTATAAGTTCAAAGCAACAGTTTCACTTGGCCTTGCTTTATCATAGTATATACCTGTGACTTCATCCTTGTACTTGACCTAGAATAAATTTTTTTCTCCTCGATCACAAATTTGTTCCAAGCCCATTTCTCTTCTTATCGTAATTTATGAAAGTTCATTGTATTCCTTATTATGTAACATTTACTTATTATTCTATGAGGAGGATGTACCTCCTATTCTTGATTCTAACTTTATTATGTCTTCCTGGCAAAACAACTAAAACCATGCCTTAACTTCCTTCTTAAAGGAAGTTCCTTCCATTCCTTTCTTCCTAAAACTATTTGAATCAAATCAGGATTCTATAATGTCATTAATTCATCTAAACAGCATTAATTCATGAAAGTTTATCTTTATGTTGATCTGCAGTAAATTTGCCAAATAGGGTGCTGAGGAATCATTAGGCTATGTAATAGTGGCAGGAAAGGCATGTCAGCAGCAAGAAGCAATCTTAGGATGGTCTTTGGGGCCATTTCTCTGCCGAGTGCACCAATCACAGCCATGCAAAAATGGTGGGCCATCTCTAAGTAACTCAATAGTCTTTTCTAGATGGCTTCTGTCATGCCAGAGAAACTTAGATCACTATTAAAGAATCATATTCCAATGAACTTGAGAACTGAAAAAAATGAACAAATTTCTAGACACATTTTAAAAATACAAATAGAACCCCAAGTGTATTTAAAAATTAAACATTGTTAATTAAAAAAATTACAGAATGAGGTAGAAGTGTTAATAAAAAGTCTTCCTACATAGAAAAGCCTAAGATTATTGATGGGCTCATTGTTACATTTTAGCAGATTTTAAAAGAAGAACCAATACCATTGTTCAAATAATTCCATAAGATATAAAAAGAAAGGAAGACTTTCAAGTTAATTCTACACAGCTAGTATATTCTATACTATACAATCAGAAGAGAAAAGTTAGAAAATTATAGATTTAATTCCTTGATGAATGTAGATGCAATAAGTAAATAAGTAAATAAATCAATGTGTAAATAAAAATATATACAAATCAAATTCAACAATACATTTAGCACAAAGTCCCTGAATGGGCACATCAATTTTGAGCAAAAAAGAATTATCTGAAGATAACAGTATCAGATTTTAAAATACACTCTGTAGCCATGGCAACAAAAAACCCTATGGTGTTAGTAAAACACAAGCATGAAGAGCAATGGAGAAATATCAGAAATTTAGAATGAAGTGGCAGTTAATAGAAAGAAGCTGACATCTTAAGCAGTCCATAATACAGAAGGCATGGATAAAATTGGAGCCTTAGTTTCCTTATGTGTAAAAGAAGATTTGTGTGTTGCTATCAAATATATTAGGTTTCATAAGGTTACAATAAAATATGAACTATGTGTAAGGCAACAAAGGCAATAGCTGTTGCATATTAATGCTCATGAATAGCATTAAAACATGGGGTTGTAGAATTGTATAGCTTAACAAGCATTCTTTCAGACAGTTTTAAGAGATGTACAAACACTTGATTTTAAAATATAAACATTATCTGATATTTGCTGGTACATTCTCAGAGCAGACAAATAATTGTTGATCTAGACTAACAGATCTCAAAAGATTATTCTCTAAAATAAAACTTTCAATTGAGTCTCCATGGTCTCAAGAACACCTTAAAGACAAGGCCATGTGTACCTCCGAACTGCTGAAAGGCTAAAAAGAGAAATCTCTTCAAATGTATAAGTAACAAGCAAACACAAAGGGGTGTTTTAATTTCTTAAATAACAAGATAAACTGTATTTATAAAACCATTGATACTCGTACACGTACTTTATGCTTTGGCTTTTCCCATTTTTCTTTTGAAGCAATATTCGAGACTATGGGAAACATTTCTCACTCAAATCATGTTTATTGGGAGCAGAAGAGTAAGTAGGGCTTTGGGAAAAAGTCACCAAGACTAACATATAAAAGAAGTATGTTGTCAGAAAGACTACCACCTACACCCTTCCCATCACCGAGGAGACATGCAACACAATAGAGCATGCATGAGAAACAGCCCAGAAGTCCTCCCACCAGTGCAGGTGATATGTGGCTGGGGTGGGGAGGGGATGGGTCCTGGGGGGCGGTGAGGGTGAGGGTTGGGTTAGAGTTGTAACTTCTTAGGTCTCTGCCTGCTTTCATGCTTAGGAATACTCACTTTCTCAACTTGTCTCTGCTTCTACAATTATCCACTTGCCCCTGGTCTAGTTCTTTATGTTGCAATATAAGAATGTGGAAATCTCACCAGGGTCCCTTTGAACTCAGATCCATGCCTATGACATTAAGCTGGAGGACTCTCACAGACTCTATGGAATAAATGTGTATACAGGATAGGGATTTTTGTGTTACATTTCCTGGGATTTGGAGGTAATTTTTATAAGCAGGGTTTCTGGGTCACTTGGATAGTGCAGGCTTTGTCATGCACTCTCTGTTTTCTGTAGTTCCCCATGTCTTATTCACATCTTAAATCACTAAAGGAATGAGCCTTTGCCTTTTAGGATTATAATGAGTCAGAAAGTCACCTTTATACATCTGAGTGCATCTGTACCTGCACCTCTGACTTCAGATAACTATAGTTGGTTTGGGGGCAGTGATTTACCCATCCCTTTTCTATGCCAAAATGTTTTTCATCAAGCAAAAATTCCCTTAGACCTTTGGACTTCACTCTAATAATTTGAATTTGGAAAATACGTTTGGAATATTTGGTGGGAAAAAGAAATACAGGTTATACAGTTTTTCTTCTGCAAAAATCTCCTCTAAGGTGCAAATGCAGGCTAACTATGTTTGGAATGCAAGAAAGAATCTCAGGAATCAAGTGAGAACACATCGATTATCAGCAAATCATCCCTTTTTTAGGCTTCGAGATTGAGCAAACTTGTGGAGTTTAAGGTTGGGGTGTGGAGCGTTCTACTTGAGAAATTTCCCATTCATTGTTAGCACAGGCCAAGACCTGGGAAGCCACTTGGGAAAAAATGCATTGGGGTGTGTTCTGTGATGATGACTGTTTTCTTTCATTCACAAGAACTTGGCTCTGCTCTCATTACATCTAGGCAGTGGCTAATCAGTCTGTAAAAATATGTAAACAGAAGCAGGAAGCACTGTAGACTGCAGCAGAGAGAATAAATACTATTGGAAAGAAGTGAAAGCCAAGGAGAAAGGGGTCATGTAGAGAAGACAGCTGGACCTTTGCATGTGCATCATAAGATGCTAATAGCTTAAGTCCTCAAACTGAGGGATTTCTTAACATGAATGTACACCAAGGATCAAGGCCAAGCTAGTTTTGGGAAAATCAAAATCCAGATTCAAATTTCCATGGTATGCCTCTTAAATATGTTGGGTTGTTCTTCCAAAGTGATGTGCTTCTTCTTCTTCTTCTTCTTCTTCTTCTTCTTCTTCTTCTTCTTCTTCTTCTTCTTCTTCTTCTTCTTCTTCTTCTTCTTCTTCTTCTTCTTCTTCCTCCTCCTCCTCCTCCTCCTCCTCCTCTTCTTCTTTTTTCTCCTTTTCTTCTTCTTCCTCCTCCTCCTTCTCTCCTCCTCCTCCTCCTTCTTATTCTTTAAATGAACTCCTCTTCTTGCTTACATAAGAAGAAACTTAACCCTCCTGGCAGAAGTGAAAATATTCTAAAAAGAGATATTCTTGTTCTTCCCTTTGGCTATCAGACTATTGAAATAATAGTTCCCAAAGAATGGGAATTTCCCCAGAGATCTTATGCTGAAAGAAGAGACAGGATGAAGCCTGGTGCTAGCCAGAGAAGGAACTTGTCTCCCAGGATAAGATTTCACACAGTATGGACAATTTGTGAAACCACCTACAGGAGAGACAGGAACACAGACATCCTGCTAATGATGGCTTGGCTATAACCTGGAGCAGGACTGCTTAGTTATGTATGGAAACCTCTCGTCATCTATTTAAGCCTAAACCTTTTGACCAGACCCCAAAGGTAGACTTGGGTCACTGTATGGTGGGGAGGAGAAATAGGAGAGGAGGCATCACATTAGCATATGAATGAAGTTAGTTTTCAGAAAGACTGGAAATTCTCTCCACCTGGGAAAAGCCCACAGTCTCCAAATTCAGAAGGAAGGCACCATGAAGATTACCAAAAATGGGCCATGACTCTTATGGATTCATGCATCTCCCCACACCCCACCTCTGTCTTGCTGGCCTACTACCAACCTTGAAAGTGCTCTCCTAAGTGTCTCTACTTCTGCTGTTCTCGTATCTGTCCTGGGCTCCATTCTTTCAGCAACCAAGAATATTGAAATCATAGCAGATGCTCTTATAACTTTGAGCCACACCTGTGAAACTGATTATCTTTATCTGTTCCTCTTGCAAATGTGATGATACGGAATAACTATCCTTTCTCTGCTTCTCACAATTATTTTTTTCTAATTGACCTGCTGGAGGTTCAGGCTCTGACCCAGGTCCAGTAACCAAAACCCCCCTCAGAGGACACAGCATCAGTTAAGGATAATGGGGAAGATTTGAAACACTAGGATTGATAAATACTCTTCTAATTAGGCACCATTGGGGTTCAGAAAGCCACACTGCATTTTGTACTTTGGCACTAAACTGTAAAGTCTCTTTGATCTCTTTTTCCAACTGTATGTTTTTCCTCTGTCCCTTGAAGTACAGGGAGGAATTTTCTCTGTGATTCTTCTATCTGCCTAAAGAGAAAAACCTCTAAAACAGAAATCAATTATCACATATTCTTTTCCTAGAACCTTACCAACTAGATTAGACTGTTTCAAAGGATAAGCAACAGCATCACCAGACTATTTATTGTCCATTTTCATGATGGGGTTTTTGAGACAGCTCTTGTGATGTAAGAGACCCTTTATCTTCATAAAATGATCCCTTCCCACTACAAATTTGAGTGTTCCTATAATTCCTTACCATCTCCCCCCAAAAACTCTAAATCACTATCCTTTAAAAATGCATATGTCTATATGTGAATATGCGTATGGGTACTCACCATGCCAGAGGATGTCACAGGATCACCTGGAGCTAGAGTTACAAGTGGTTGTCAACTGTGGACTGAACTCTAGTCCTTTGAAGAGCTTTAAGTACTGTTAAACCATTGAGCAATCTTTCTATGCCTAAAGTCCCTATTATTCTTTTCCATAATCCTAGCTGCTTAAAAGTCCAGAAACAGAAACATATTCTTCTTCTTGGGTTCTGCTATTTTGCAGCATAGTATTCATATGCATTGCGGTGGTTCGAGTAAGAATGGCCCCTGTAAGCTCATATTTGAATACTTTGTCACCAGGAAGTGGCACTATTTGAAAGGATTAAAAGGATTAGGAGGTATAGTCTTGTTGGAGGAAGTATGTCATTGGGGGTAGGACTTTGGGTTTCACAAGCCCACACCAGGCTCAATGACTCTCTCTGTTGTGGGGGTGGGGTGGGGTAGGGTGGGGTGGGGGACTAGGGTGGGGAGGTCAGGGTCAGCTCTCAGATACTTTTCTAGCATCACACCTGCCATACCTGCCATCATAGAACACTAACAGAAGTTGGTCCCAGGGGTGGGGTACAGCTGTGAGAGACCTGATAATGCTGTTGTTTGAAGAAAGATGGAAGACTTTCTTGGTACTTTGTAGTAGAAAAGTGGTGGAACATTGTAAGTGGGGTTTGATGGGCCATCTTAGCAGGACCTTGGAAGACAGTAGTGCTGAGGGCAATGTGGACTATGGTGGTCCAGCTAAAGAAGTTTCAGAGGGGAAGAATATTGAAGACTATTTTTGTAATATTGGGCAGAAAATGTGGCTTTTTGCCCTTGTCCTAATAACTGCTGTGTCCCGTAGTGATTAGCAATCACCCTTATGCAGATCTACCATGAGAAGGTATAAGTAGGCAAAGAGTAAGAAGTACAAAATGTACAATTTGAAGAGAAAAGAACTCTGAGAAAGGTAAGGTTGGTACCTGTTCTTGTGCTCAAAGAGAGAAAATACTTCAAGAAAGGCTGAAATACTTAAAGGCCAGATGTGACATAGAGTAAAAGGAGTGGTGCCCTTGGGGAGAGACATCCTCCTGCTAAGCTTCCAACTTGTAAAAAGTGATTAAAAGAACGTTCATGTAGCCATAAACCACACAAAGCTAATGGAAATGCCATTCAAGAAGTGGGCCAGATACCAGTCCCAGCAAGCAGAAGAACTTGGAAAGTTTTAGCCATGTGGTTCTGACTTTAGAGCCAAGAATGACACAGGTAAGAAGTGATGGAATCTTCCTCTTTGGTTAAAGAAAACCAGTGAAGCCAGGCCTATGGCAGATGAGTGACTGTATGGAGGCCCAGGAAGACAACTGGTGTGAAGTTGAAGAGTTGCCTTGGATGTCCCAAGATGTTGGAGATGCCAGAGCCGGGGATACCTGCCAGGAAGAACTGCAGATCCAGTGTGAAACTAGCCTAAGATAGACATGTGTGCTACAGTCAACAAAGCTGGAAGGATCATCTATGCTCTTAGACAATGGACGTAGAAGAATGGACCTCAGTTGCCATGAGGTTTCTGACTTGTTTTGGTCTAGTATTTCCTCACAATGTTCCCTCTCTTCCTTTTGGGATGGTAAGGTATATTCTGTACCATTGAATGTTGGGCATATTTGATCTGCTTTTTGATTTTGATTTTATAGGGAGTTACAGTTAAAAGATTGTCTTGAGTCTCAGAAGAGATTTTGAACTTTGAAATGGTCTTAAGACAGAAAACTATGAAGACATTTGAAGTCAGACTGAGTGCATCTTTCATGATGATATGGCTACAAATCTATGAGGGCCAGGGAGTGGTTTGAATGAGAATGGCCCCCATAGTTTCATATATTTGAACATTTAGTTGCTAGGCAGTGAAAATTCTTGAGCAGGATTAAGAGGTACGGCCTTATTAGAAGAGGTGTGTCACTGGGGTTGGCTTTGAGATTTCAAAGGCTTGCCCCAAGCTCAGTGTGTCTCTCTCTAACTGTTGCCTATGGATCAGGATGTGAGATCTAAACTACTTCTCCAGAACCATGCCTACATACCACTATGCTCTCAATTGTGATGAGACTAAACTTGTGTAACTGTAAGCAAGCCCCAAATTAAGTGGTTTCATTTATAAGAGTTGCCTTGGCCATGGTGTCTCTTTACAAGAATAGAACAGTGTCTAAAATATCAATAATGATTTCCCTACTACCAGCAGGATGTCAGCTGACCCAAGTTAATGATCTCAATGAGATGTTCCAAGTGCAGAGGTGAACTATAGCCCATTATGACTGCTAGAGTCTGCAGGACTTCCACACCCCTGCCCGCTCCAAAAATTTTTACCCCACCCCTTGCCCAGACCCTTCACCCAGGAAAAGCAAGATCTTTGACTTCATTGCAGATTGGAATTTTAAGGCAAGTCAGAGTAGAACAAATTTAACTTTATTAAATAGAGATAAGAAGAGGTAGTTCTTCCTTTAAATTAAATATGGACAGACACACACAGATAGAACACATGGGCTTCTTGAGAGAGAAAATTGCACCTAAGTGTCTTTGCATAGCTAGATATATGATTTCTATGTTGGCTTTTGAAGTTAAACTGCTCAATGGATGTCATTTATAATCAGACTGAAAAATTAAGGAAAGTTTAAAAATAAAGATTAAAAATTAAGTAAAGAACATATGAAATGGCTTAATTATTTCTCATATCTTAAAAAGAGATGATTAGATCTCAAACCAAGGGGAAAGAGCTGAGGTATTTATTTCAGATATTAAATCAGACTTTGGCCACCAGGATCTCCCAGCATCCTTCAGTGTCATCTGTTACATAGCTCTCCTGGTTGGCCCATGCCAACCCCTACCTTAAATTTTTCCAGGCCAGGGAGCTGGGCTATACTGGAGCTTTCCCAGTAGAGTCCAGCCATTTTGCCACATTGCCCCTTTTAGCTCTTTTGCCTGCCCTTTACTCTCCTAGCCTCTTGTTCTGCTTCTCCCTTCTCCTCTCTAGTGGCATGGCTTAGGGTTGTGTTCACTCTGGGCTCTTCTAGATTTCCCTGTCTTTGGCTATGGTCTCTCCCTTTTATCTACAATAAATTTTCTCATTCATCATACCTAGGCATGTTCTTTCTTTCTTATTTATTTATTTATTTATTTATTTATTTATTTATTTTTCATTCATCTGGTGGTGAAATCAGAGACCAGGCATCATTATGGTCTTCCTTCCTTCCTTCCTTCCTTCCTTCCTTCCTTCCTTCCTTCCTTCCTTCCTTCCTTCCTTTCTTCCTTCCTTTCCCTCTCTCTCTCTTAGTCTTTCTTTCTTTCTTTCTTTCTTTCTTTCTTTTTTTTCTTTCTTCTTTACTCAGATACTCTTTCTGGAAATGAGCTTGCAAATGGTTTTACAGGTATGTTGTTCAGGTGTAGGGATGAGATAGCAGGGCTGATGTAGTTAAACTTGAAGGTCCCAGGTTGTCAGGAGCGATCATAGGAGATGATAATGATCTTCCTGAGATCAGTCCACATTGGGCTAAAATCTGTGACAGATTTGCTCTGATAGGCAAGGCCCAAGAGAAATTCATTTTAGGAAAGATTCCTGCTATTAATATGCTTTTCATGTTATTATTAAATATATAACTATCACTAGGTATTAGCCCACCCTTTTAAGCAGATATCTACAGAGCAACAAAGATGTACTATCTTGTAGTAATGCTATACAGACAAATAGATAATGATTCTATTTCCTTAATTCCTGATTTGATTCAAATAATTTTAGGGAGAAAGTATTTTAGAGATGTTCTTAGTTGCTAGAAAGATGTAATAAATTTAGAATCAGGAATAGAATGTGGGGTTGGAGAGATGACTCAGGGGTTAAGAGCACTGACTGCTCTTCTGATGATCCTGAGTTCAAATTCCAGCAGCCACATGGTGACACGCAACCATCTGTAACAAGATCTGACTCCCTCTTCTGGAGTGCCTGAAGACTGCTACAGCGTATTTACATATAATAAATAAATCTTTAAAAAAAAGAATAGAATGTGATCACTCCTCAGAATGGTAAGTAAAGGTTGCATAATAAGAAATACAATGAGCTTTCATAATCAGACTAAAAAGAGAAGTAGATTGGGGACAATTTTGTGCTCAAGAAAAACATGTAGGAGAGGGGTATCTGCAGCAGTGGCAAGAGCAGCAGCAGCTGGTCCAGAGGAAGGGCCATCAGCAGTGGAACCAAGGTGACAGGGTCCAGGCAAGCCCTGTGCCCACTACCACTGACCTTCGCTGGCCAGCCAGGCTGCAAGCGGCTTCGGATTTATAGCACCTTTCACCACACAGAAGCCACATCAGAAATCTGCCTCTCACCAGTCAGTAATGAGAGACTGGCCTCCATCTTGGATCTCGGACGCCAGAGAAATCAGACAGACTGAGGTACGCAAACATAACCCGAGGCCAACATCCTGGGGGTCTAAGCCCGACGGGCGTTGGCCTGCACCCAGGCCCTGGGCTGTTGGGGGCGGGCATTGGTGTGCTAACCCGACCAGGAGGTTGTTTGCCCAGGAGGTTGTTTGCCTGGCCGGTGCGCGCCCTGCCATTTTGGCTACGGGACCCCAGAGAGTTCTAGCAGGCAAAGCTGCTAACAGTCATAGCCTGAGGCTAACATAACAGGGGTCTAAGCCAGACAGGCCCTGGACTGCCCGAAAGACCTGGGCTGCTCCGTGGGCCATCTGTGTGCCAACCCGGCCAGGAGGTTGTTAGCCCAGTAGACTCTCCCGGCACTTTAAGGGAGCTTGTGCATGCCTGCCATCCTGACCACCTGACAAACCCAATTAACAGTCATAGCCCGAGGGGAACTTTGCTCAGACCTTGGCCTCCCAGGCTTTTGCCTAGACTCAGGGCCTGAGCAGATAGGCTAGCCTTGTGTGCACCAATCCGGTTGGGAGATCGGCTGCCCAGCAGAGTGATCATCACTCGGGAAAGGTCACACAGCATACACCATCAGCACTCCCTGAAGGAGCAAACGGGCTCCATCTGGTTCACAGACACAATCTGGGGCAAGGCACAATAGGGCTGGAAGGGCACCCAAGAGGAGGACAGCACATCAGCAATCTGCTACAGGGGAAACCCAGCCATATAGTGTTGCAGAAATAGCCCCAGAGCCCCTCACGAGGCCCAAACACCAGCCAGAGACAAGACCAATTAACTCCAGAGAACAAGATGACAAAGGGCAAATGCAGGAAAGCTACTAACAGAAATCTAGGCAATATGGCAGCATCTGAACCAAACTCTCCAACATCAGCAAGTCCTGGTTATGCCAACACACCAGAGAAACAAGATTTGGATTTAAAATCACTGGTCATGATGCTGCTAGAAGAACACAAAAAGGACATAAATGAATCTCTTAAAGAAATACAGGGGAACATGAATAAGCTAGAAACCTGTATAATGGAAACGCAAAAATCACTTAAAGAAATGCAGGAGAATAAGGCTCAAGAGATGGAAGCCAATAAAGAAGAAACGCAAAAAAAAAAAAAAAAAAAAAAAAAAACTTAAAGAAATGCAGGAGAACTTGAGTCAACAGGCAGAAGTCATGAAAGAGGAAACACAAAAATCTCTTAAAGAATTACAGGAAAACACAAACAAATGATAGAACTGAGCAAAACCATCCTGGATCTAAAAACAGAAGTAGAAACAACTAAGAAATCACAAAGGGAGACAACTTTGGAGATAGAAAACCTTGAGAAGAAATCAGGGGCCATAGATGCAAATATAAACAACAGAATACAAGAGATGGAAGAAAGAATTTCAGATGCTGAAGATACCATAGAAACCATTGAGTCAACAGTCAAAGAAAATGCAAAATGCAAAAAGCTGGTATCCCAGAATATCCAGACACAATCTGGGGCAAAGCACACTAGAGCTGCAAGGGCACCCAAGAGGAGGACAGCACATCAGCAATCTGCTACAGGGGAAACCCAGCCATCCAGTGTTGCAGAAATAGCCCTAGAGCCTCACAGGAGGCTCAAACACCAGCCAGAGACAAGACCAACTAACGCCAGAGAACAAGATGGCAAAGGGCAAATGCAGAACACTACTAACAGAAATCTAGGCAATATGGCAGCGTCTGAACCAAACTCTCCAACATCAGCAAGTCCTGGTTATACCACCACACCAGAAAAACAAGATTTGGATTTAAAAATCACTGGTCATGATGCTGCTGGAAGAACACAAAAAGGACATAAATGAATCTCTTAAAAAAAAAAACAGGGGAACATGAATAAGCTAGAAACCTGTATAATGGAAACACAAAAATCATTTAAAGAAATTCAGGAGAATAAGGCTCAAGAGATAGAAGCCAATGAAGAAGAAATGCAAAAAAAAAAAAAAAAAAAAAAAAAAACTTAAAGAAATGCAGGAGAACTTGAGTCAACAGGCAGAAGTCATGAAAGAGGAAACACAAAAATCTCTTAAAGAATTAAAGGAAAACACAAACAAACAAATGATGGAACTGAGCAAAACCATCCTGGATCTAAAAACAGAAGTAGAAACAACTAAGAAATCACAAAGGGAGGCAACTCTGGAGATAGAAATCCTTGAGAAGAAATCAGGGGCCATAGATGTAAATATTAACAACAGAATACAAGAGATGGAAGAAAGAATCTCAGATGCCGAAGATACCATAGAAACCATTGATTCAACAGTCAAAGAAAATGCAAAATGCAAAAAGTTTGTATCCCAGAGCATCCAGGAAATCCAGGACACAATGAGAAGACCAAACCTAAGGATTATAGGCATAGATGAGAGTGAAGATTTACAACTGAAAGGGCCAGCAAATATCTTCAACAAAATTATGGAAGAAAACTTTCCCAACTTAAAGAAAGAGATGCCCATGAATATACAAGAAGCCTACAGAACTCCAAACCGACTAGATCTGAACAGAAATACCTCCTGTCACATAATAATCAAAACCCCAAATGCACTAAACAAAGAAAGAATATTAAAGGCCGTAAGGTAAAAGGCCAAGTAACATATAAAGGAAGACCTATCAGAATCACACCAGACTTCTCACCAGAGACCATGAAAGCTAGAAGATCCTGGGCAGATCTCATTCAGACTCTAAGAGAACACAAATGTCAGCCAAGACGACTATACCCAGAAAAACTCTCAATCACCATAGATGGAGAAACCAAGATATTCCATGACAAAACCAAATCTACACAATATCTTTCCACAAACCCAGCTCTGCAAAGAATAATAGGAGGAAAACTCCAATGCAAGGAGGGAAACTACACCCTGGAAAAAGCAAGATAGTTACCTTCTTTCATCAAACCCAAAAGAAGATAACCACTCAAATATAAAAATAACATCAAAAATGACAGGAAGTAATAATCACTATTCCTTAATATCTCTTAACATCAATGGACTCAATTTCCCAATAAAAAGACTAACAGAGTGGATAAGGAAACAGGACCTTACATTTTGCTGCATACAGGAGACACACCTCAGTGTCAAAGACAAAAACTACCTTAGAGTAAAAGGCTGGAAGACAATCTTATAAGCCAATGGTCACAGGAAATGAGCAGGAGTAGCCATTCTAATATCATATAAAATTGACTTTCAACCTAAAGTCATCAAAAGAGACACAGAAGGATGCTTCTTGCTGGTCAAAGGAAAAATCCACCAAGAAGAACTTTCAATTCTGAACATCTATGCGCCAAATGCAAGGGCACCCTCATTCGTAAAAGAAACTTTACTAAAGCTCAAAGCACACATTGCACCTAACACAATAGTTGTGGGTGACTTCAACACTCCACTCTCCTCAATGGACCGATCAGGAAAACAGAAACTAAACAGGGACACAGTAAAACTAATTGAAGCTTTGGACCAATTGGATTTGACTGATATTTATAAAACATTTCACCCTAAAGCAAAAGAATATACCTTTTTCTCAGCACCTCATGGCACCTTCTCCAAAATCGACCATATAATTGGTCACAAGACAGACCTCAACAAATATAAGAAGATTGAACAAATCCCATGCCTCCTATCAGATCACTATGGAGTAAGAGTGGTTTTCAATAGCAACAAAAACAACAGAAAGCCCACATAAACATGGAGGCTGAACAGTACTCTACTCAATGACACCTTGGCCAAAGAAGAATTAAAGAAAAAAATCAGAGACTTTTTAGAATTTAATGAAAATGAAGGCACAACATACCCAAATCTTTGGGACAAAATGAAAGCAGTGCTAAGAGGAAAACTCATAGCCCTGAGTGCCTCCATCAAGAAAATGGAGAGAGCATACACTAGCAGCTTAACTACACACCTGAAAGCCCTGGAACAAAAAGAAGCCAATTCACCCAGGAAGAGTAGAAGACAGGAAATCATCAAACTCAGGGCTGAAATCAATCAAATGGAAACAAAGAGAACCATACAAAGAATCAATGAATCCAGGAGCTGGTTCTTTGAGAAAATCAACAAGATAGATAAACCCTTAGCCAGACTGACCAAAGGGCACACAGAAAGTATCCAAATTAACAAAATTAGAAATGAAAAGGGAGATATAACAACAGAAACTGAGGAAATTCAAAAAATCATTAGATCCTACTACAAAAGCCTATACTCAACACAACTGGAGAATCTAAGGAAATGGACAGTTTTCTAGACAGATATCAGACACCAAAACTAAATCAGGATCAAATAGATCATCTAAACAGTTCCATAACACCTGAAGAAATAAAAAGGGTCATAGAAAGTCTCCCAACCAAAAAAAGCACAGGACCAGATAGTTTCAGTGCAGAATTCTATCAGACCTTCAAAGAAGACCTAATACCAATACTCTTCAAACTATTCCACAAAATAGAAACAGAAGGAACACTACCTAGTTACTTCTACAAAGCCACAATTACGCTGATACCAAAACCACAAAAAGATCCAACAAAGAAAGAGAACTTCAGACCAGTTTCCCTTATGAATATCAATGCAAAAATAATAAAATTCTTGCCAAGCGAATCCAAGAACACATCAAAAAGATCATCCACCATGATCAAGTAGGCTTTATCCCAGGGATGCAGGGTTGGTTCAATATACGGAAACCCATCAATGCAATCCACTACATAAACAAACTCAAAGAAAAAAAACCACATGGTCATTTTGCTGAAAAAGCATTTGACAAAATTCAGCATCCTTTCATGCTTTTAAAGTCTTGGAAAGAATAGGAATTCAAGGCCCATACCTAAACATAATAAAAGCAATATACAGCAAACCGATAGCCATCATCAAACTAAATGGAGAGAAACTTGAGGCAATCCTACAAAAATCAGGGACTAGTCAGGGCTGCCCCCTTTCTCCTTTTCTTTTCAATACTGTACTTGAGGTACTAGCTCTGTCAATTAGACAACATAAGGAGGTCAAAGGGATACAAATTGGAAAGGAAGAAGTCAAACTATCATTATTTGCAGATGATATGATAGTGTACCTAAGTGACCCAAAAAACTCCACTAGAGAACTACAG
Organism: Apodemus sylvaticus; assembly: GCF_947179515.1. Lineage (NCBI taxonomy): Eukaryota > Metazoa > Chordata > Mammalia > Rodentia > Muridae > Apodemus > Apodemus sylvaticus. Next base: position 68,856,471 of record NC_067483.1, read on the forward strand.
CTGATAAACAACTTCAGCAAAGTGGCAAGTTATAAAATCAATTCAAGCAAATCAGTAGCCTTCCTATACTCAAAGGATAAGCAGGCTGAGAAAGAAATTAGGGAAATGACATCCTTCACAATACCCACAAACAGTATAAAGTACCTTGGGGTGACTCTTACCAAACATGTAAAAGATCTGTATGACAAGAATGGAAGAAGACCTCAAAAAATGGAAAAACCTCCCATGCTCATGGATCGGCAGGATTAATATAGTTAAAATTGCCATTTTGCCAAAAGCAATATATAGATTCAATGCAATACCCATCAAAATCCCAACTAAATTCTTCATAGAGTTAGGAAGAGCAATTCTCAAATTCATCTGGAATACCAAAAAACCCAGGATAACTAAAACTATTCTCAACAACAAAAGAAATTCTGGGGGAATCAGTATCCCTGACCTCAAGCAATACTACAGAGAAATGGTGTTAAAAACTGCATGGTATTGGTACAGTGACAGGCAGGCAGATCAATGGAAGAGGATTGAAGATCCAGAAATGAACCCACACACCTATGGCCACTTGATCCTCGACAAAGGGGCTGAAAACATCCAATGGAAAAAAGATAGCCTTTCAACAAATGGTGCTGGTTCAACTGGAGGTCAGCATGCAGAAGAATGCGAATTGATCCATCCTTGTCTCCTTGTACTAAGCTCAACTCCAAATGGATCAAGGACCTACACATAAAGCCAGACACTCTGAAGCTAATAAAAAAAAACTGGGGAAGACCCTTGAGGACATCTGTACAGGGGGAAAGTTCCTGAACTGAATACCAATAGCATATGCTCTAAGATCAAGAATTGACAAATGGGACCTCATTAAATTACAAAGTTTCTGTAAGGCAAAGGACACCATCAAAAGCACAAATTGGGAAAAGATCTTCACCAACTCTACATCAGACAGAGGGCTAATATCCAATATATACAAAGAACTTAAGAAGTTAGACCCCAGAAAACCAAATAATCCTATTAAAAATGGGGTACAGAGTTAAACAAAGAATTTCACCTGGAGAACTTCGGATGGTGGAGAAGCATCTTAAAAAGTGCTCAACTTCATTAGTCATTAGGGAAATGCAAATCAAAACAACCCTGAGATTTCACCTTACACCAGTCAGAATGGCTAAGATTAAAAATTCAGGAGACAGCAGGTGTTGGTGAGGATGTGGAGAAAGAGGAACACTCCTCCACTGCTGGTGGGGTTGCAAATTGGTACAACCACTCTGGAAATCAGTCTGGAGGGACCTCAGAAAACTGGGTACCTCACTTTGGGAAGATTCTGCTATACCACTCCTGGGCATATACCCAGAGGATTCCCCAGCATGTAATAAGGATACTTGCTCCACTACGTTCATAGGAGCCCTATCTATAATAGCCAGAAGCTGGAAAGAACCCAGGTATCCCTCAACAGAAGAGTGGATGCAAAAATGTGGTATATCTACACAATGAAGTACTATTCAGCCATTAGAAACAATGAATTCATGAAATTCTTAGGCAAATGGTTGGAGCTGGAGAACATCATACTAAGTGAGGTAACCCAGACTCAAAAGATCAATCATAGTATGCACTCACTAATATGTGGATATTAACCTAGAAAACTGGAATACCCAAAACTTAATCTACACATCAAATGAGGTACAAGAAGAACGGAGGAGTGGCCCCTTGTTCTGGAAAGACTCAGTGTAGCAGAATAGGGCAAAACCAGAACAGGGAAGTGGGAAGGTGTGGGTGGGAGAACAGGGGGAGGGAAGGGGGCTGATGGGACTTTCAGAGAGTGGGGGGCCAGAAAAGGGGAAATCATTTGAAATGTAAATAAAAAATATATCGAATTAAAAAAATAGGAAAAGAAAAGGAAAAAAAAAAAGAAAAACATTTAGGTCCAAGGATAAGGTCACAGGTATGCACTATGATAAGGCAAGGCCATAAGAGAATGCACTTGAACTTTTAGTGACTATATTATAATGAAACACTGCTTAGAAATTAATATCAACATCCTTCTGAAACTCCCAATTTATGTAACATTTTATCTCTGAAGTAATTTCCTAAAGAACTTTTTTTTAAAGAAGGTATGAAAAGACCAGAGAAAAGAAATAAAGTTGTTGGTTGAATGGTTTGGCTTGGGCAACTTTGCCCCATCCACCTACCTATCTCCCCATTCATCCATTCAAATGTATATATCTGTTTGTCTATATGTTTGTGTGTAGGTATATGTGTACTATGTAAATATGCATAAATACTTGTGGATTTTATTTTGACAGATGGTCAGGTCCCGCCAGAGTATAGGTGTATGAATGTCTGAATGTCTGTGCATATTTGCCTGTATACAGCATCTTAATTCTTTTCCTTTCCTTCCTTTCTGGTTCACAAAGTGTTAAGCAGTCTATCCTGCAAGGTTTCTGGCTGATTCACCAGAGAAAAGAACACCAGCAATAAATCTTCTTACTTAATCTGCTGTTTCATGATGACCCGCTAAACAGTTTCTGGCCTCAGCGGAACTCAGGCAGGTGAGCTACCACAGCAAAGTGACTTAGACCTAAGGCAGATAAATGTTTTATCTTTATACAACAACCCTACATATCTCCTAAGACCAAGTCTTACCCCGCAGATGATCTTCCCCCTTCGCTGCCTCAAGAAGAACCAAACAAGAAAGAAGACCTGCAGGAGCTGGCCCTGGCACCAGACATTCTGGTCTCAATTAGATAGTCTATTCGCTGTATTTAACACTCATGTTTGAGCAACCGCTTGGGAAAAGCCTATTGTCTTTGTAGGTAATCTTGATTTGGGTGAAAGTTTTTGATTCTCAGTCAGAAACACATACACACACAGCCCAACATAGGGAGCATCAAGGGAGGCAAAGAACGGTAACACGAGTGGATAGCTTTGGTATTCAGGATCAGCAAAGATTTTTAAGATAGTCTTGAGTTCTGGGAAGGAAGAAGGAGGCCAGAACCAGCTCTGAGCAGTCTTCCACAGTTTATAGTCACAACGCTTTGCTTTGTATACTCAGCTGACTGCAGCCCCACAGAGTGTCTTGGCTAATCTTCCCCAGCTGGGCAGTGTCAGGTACAGCGTTTGCACTGTTAGAATCATCTAGGCACTTAATTCCAGGTCGGGGAGCCAGACCTCACATGTTCATTTGAGTAATAGGGAGATGAGGCTTTATCTGGCTACTAAAGGGCCCAGAAGTTAAGGGAATTTAAGGCATGTCAACAAATGCGAGGGGTAACTGGAGTTCCTAAATCCCCACAGGAGACCATTGTCTATCATCCTTGAGGCCAAGGCTTCCGTTGCTGGAGCAAGCAGCTGTGGAATGCAGCACGCCAGGGAAGCAGATGGTTGGTTTCGCTTTTAAAAGCTCCAACAACCAGTATTGGCAGAGAAACTGTCTGAGGTAAAATTCCTCTGGGGCTTCCTCTTCTTAGTGATGTAACTGAATGGTCAGAGGGGATTTTCTGTCGGTTTCCACAACTGGCATCAGTACTCAGTAGGAGGGGCAAGCCTCTCAGATGTTTGTGATTTTTTTTGAAGCAACATTGGAGACAGCCCAAGAGAGGAAATCAGGGCTTCTGCTTCTATTCACTTAGTTTAATTGTTTTTTTATACATAAGGAGACTTTGTTTTTAAGATTTATTTATTTTATAGATGTGAGTACACTGTAGCTGTCTTCAGACACACCAGAAGAAGGCATCGGATCCCATTACAGATGGTTGTGAGCCACCATGTGGTTGCTGGGAATTGAACTCAGGACCTCTGGAAAAGCAGTCAGTGCTTTTAACCACTGAGCCATCTCTCCAGCCCCAGTTTAATTGATTTTTAAGCAATTGATTCCACCCTTCACTCTCCACCCCCACCCCAACCCCTTGAAGGAAGTTTTACCTTAAGTCATGCTAAATTGATAGGAGCAATCATTCATCCTTTAATGGGTTAATGCACTTTTTCTTCTTAGAATTCCTGACCCCAGAGTGGTCCCTGAAAACTGCCATGAGATTTTTTGGGTCTGTCCACTTTCCTGAAACTCAGAAAAGTCCAACTTTTGTTGTTGTTGTTGTTGTTGTTTTTTCTTTCAGATGCTAGTCAGAACTCAAGAAACTTATTCTGGTTCTTCCTCGTTCTATCCCTAAGGTCCCTCTTCCCCTATGTGGCTGGCTTTGGAGCAAGCTTAAGTCAAATGGTGTGGCTTTCCCTTCTTTTGCCATTTCACCCCTCTGGGCAACTGCTGTGATGACCTAGAGCCAGCATCCTATTTCCCTGAGTTAGTCTTCAGGATGTCTAGAGGCCATGCAGGCTGAGTCCTGGCTGTCCTCAAAGCAAAATCTCATTAGATTCTTCTTAGGGGACAAAACAAAAACCAAAGAACCAAAATACCACCACCACCTCAACAACAAACCCAACAAAACAAAACAAAACAAAACAATACCAACAAACAACAACAAACAACACTTGTCTAGAAGTCTGATGCGGTCCACTAAGAAGACCTTCTGATTGGGGGTGAGGTACATGTATACTTACTAAGGGCCCCAGGACCAACGTGGTCAGCTGGAGCTTGATGCTATCCTTCCTGAGGCTGCATCCTTTCCTGAAGGAGAGTTAACAGGACCAAGTGGTTATAAACTGGCCAGATCTTATCAGACATTATAGACTCCTGGGCTTCCTTGCTTTCAGAGCTTGGGAGCCTCTTCCTAGTATCTGCCCTTCAAAGGTAAAGAACCATTGTGGTAAGTACATTCTTAGGACTCCAAGTAGCCATGCTGCTGCAGTCAGGACTGACGTAGGGGGAGGGGCTGTGGACAGAGCTGGGATATATAGGTTAGGGTAATGTATGTATATACACTGACCTTCTTCAGTATGTGGTAAGAAGCTAATGACAGAGAATGGGTAGGAAAGTGACAGAGGCTGGTTCTTGTTATGTCATTTTTTTTATACCAGTTGTGAGCATTGTTTTTTTTTTTTTTTATATCAGTTTTGAGGGAATTAAGAATTCTAAATTTATTCCTGGTGCTCCAGATAATTTTGAAGGCTCTTTGTCAAATCAGTATGAAACTTGCTTTTTAACTCATGCCCACATGGATCTGTGGTATGACAGATCTTCGACAATTCAGAATGCATCTGAGGCTCTTGTGACAAGGTTCTTCCAATTCTTGTAATTCTTCTATGTTGTCTTTACATTGGGAGCAGTGTTTCCCTGTGTGCATTTTAGAAGTACACAGTCATACACATTGTTCTCTTCATTCCCAGTTGTTTTGGGATAGGCAGGATCATAGGATAAGTTCTGACCATTGGTGTGTCTGATAAGTTGAATGGTAGAAGTCTAAAATTCATGTGTTCATGTCTTATGACATTTATGAATACAGCCAAAGACAGAGATGAGAACCAGGCAGGCTGTCCTTAGATCTTTTCTGGTATTTGCCTCTCTCCTGGGCTTGTTAAAAGTCAGCAGAGAAAGCAAAGTACTTTGCATTTTCTCATCTTTTCCCTCTATACTCTATCCTCAAAAACACACACATGCATGGATAAAGATTTTACAAGATTCTTGTAAAAACTGGAGCCTGTTTTTATCATGTCAGGTTTTCTGGAACTTCCTTCATGCTTTACTGCTATAGGACAGTTTTTGTTGTTCTAGTTCCATCAAAAAGGCATAACTTAGAAAAAAAAAAGCCTTCAGAAAAGGGAAGAGATCTTTTCAGAACATGGAAAACAAATTCTAAAAATAACTCATAGTTTCACATTACCCTTCAGACATGATGCAAGCCCTGTGAAATTGTGGAACCATTGATGCACATAACATTATATCTGGTTCTTCGTTGATCTTTCCCATCAATGTTTTCTCAAATCCAGGTTCTGTGCAATGACTCTTAAGTGCACCTCTGTAAAAAAGTAAAGACACATGTCTTCAAGAAAAATCCTAATCCTAGAGCTGGGGTGTAGTGGGAAATATTTTTTAAAAAAGGCATCTTCCTGTGCTATCACCGCTCTGGGGACCCTGCTGCTTCAATCACTAGCACCGAGCAGAGACCACCCATCTCTCTGTTCGGTTCTCTGGATGCAGATTCCACTCACATTCCCAGCTATCCACCCATTGTGGTCAGCAGTCCAAAATCCCAGTAACTCGGTAAAATCAAAACTCTAGAGGCTTGTGATTTATAAGTCAGATTTATATCAGTAAAGTCTCAATTCACAAGATGCCCACACAATATCTCACCCCACAAAATGCCCACCCAATGAACTCAGAGACAATTGACATTGATATAAACTGCCCACCTAAATAACACAATTGTCCTGTAATTATCCATCCCCTATAAGATATTCATAGCTACTTGTGGCCATTCAAAGCCACACAGAATCTAGATTGTCTCCCTCTTCCTCCTTCTTCCTTCATCTTCTGTCCTTCTCCCAGTGTCCTTTCTCTCTGTCTCTGAAATAGACTTTCTGAAATATGAATCTACAGTCATCCACACCAGCTTAGTGATGAGAAGGCTAAAGGCAGAAAGCACCATGAGCACATATCCCAAATCAGACAGACTGTGTTTTTAATGATGGTTAATGATGAAAAGGCACCGGGAATTGAAAGTTTAGCTTTGAGAAGAGTGTAGCATTGTAGCATGCGATTATGGGAGAATATGAAGAAAAGCACAGGACACAGGCAGCAAAGAATACATGGGCAAGTGTGAGGTGACCCAGTTTTTTAAATCTTGGCAATTGTCAATTGGTTGACAAATGCCACATAATAGTCCAGGGAAGGAACAGGCCAATGTGCCCTAAAGTGAGATGCTTTTTGAGAAATCTAGGTACATAGAATTGAAATTCTCTCTCTTTTCTTTCCTCCTCCTCCTCTTCCTCTTTCTCTTCTTTCTTTTATTTTTGAAGCAAGGTTTCTCTGGGTAGCCCTGTCTGTCCTGGAACTCACTACATAGACAAGGCTAGCCTCAAACTTAGAAATCTCCTGCCCCTGACCCCTGAGTACTGGGACTAAAGGCATGTACCATACCACCCAGTGTAAATTCTCTTTCAACTGTTGGATAATTATATAGAATTATAAATATTCTCTGTAGAATATTGCAAGGAAAGGTTCCTAAGCATAAGTCATCTTCAGCCATAAGCCTTGGTGGAGCTAGATACAACCATGGCCCAGGGCAAATTAATAAACAAGCAAATCTCAGAACAGTATCAAAATCAAACGTCAAGACTCTCTTATTAAGCTCAAACAAGTTCTAATTAATGGGGCTATTTTCCGCAGCCTTACACCTCCGCCACGGCTGAAGGATGGGCTCTCATTGGTCAGCCCCCTCTCAGTCAGTGTCGGGCCTAGAGGGAAGCTTGGGGCTGATTTTCTTCCCTCCTCCCTTCTCACCAGGCTCCCTTATCCCTACCCCTCACAGATAAAGACTGACTTCTCCTTGTCTTTCTTTTCTTCCAGTGAAATATATAACACATACATAGACTATCTCATCTCAAGTATCAGTGACATTAAGAATGTTCACAGTGGCATGTAGCTATTTCATCACTAGTCCTCATTTCTGCCCAGAATGTTTTCATTTGAATGTTCATATAATAGACGGATGTGCTGATAACACCTCCCTAGCCATGTGGAAGATTGGGAGAACCAAGTAAATGAATGGATCTGAATTTTCTTCAGAAGCCTTTAAAATACCACTCAAATGTTTCTCTGAAATAGGATGAAAATCCAATGAATCCAAATATTAATATCTATTTCTTCAACATATACAAATAAAACTCTTGGTGTACCGTATTAAGCCGAAGAGAGAAATTTTTCAAAAGGGAATATGACAAAGTTTTGTTCCCTCTCCCTGCTTCAGTCAGAGAGCTCTCTCCATTAAACTCTGGGTGTGATTGACAAGCGGCATCATCTTGGGATGCCACAGTGATGAATGCTCTCCCTGGGAGTACTGTGAAGGCTTCCTTGGGTGGGTATATATATTACATACATGGGTCTGGAAAGGCTCACATGGAACAAAATGAAAAGAATCAATGGTGTGGTAGAAAACATATCAATTGTTCCTGAAGAGATGGCTTAGCAGTTAAGAGCATGTGCTGTTCTTTCAGAGGACTTATATTTGGTTCCCAGCACCCACATGACTGCTCATGATGACTTCTAACACAAGTTCTGGGAATATAGCATCCTCTTTGGGCATCTGTGGGCACCAGGTAACCATATGGTATACATATGTACATGCAAGTGAAGCAGATTTAAGTATAAAATATAAATAAATAAATAAATAAATACATCTTTAGTAACAGAAAACAACAATTTAAACACAAACTGATAGCTACTTGTGAGCTTTGGGTATTCTTTAGAAAGAAACAGAGATAGTGGCAGGGAAAGCAAGCTTATCTTCCCACTTAAGCACAGCTGCTGATGCTTTTAATTCCTTCCTTTCAGCCTCTGTGAGAACTGAATTCTCTATCCATGGCTGGTTATTTACTAAGGCTATCCCTGGCTCTGCCTCTTTTTTTAGGAAAGACATGGTAACAATAAAAATCAGACAAGGGGCCACCATTTTCAGAAAGTCAGGCCACAGCATCATTTGAGTTAATCTGGAATTTGCTTCGGGGGTTCTAGGCCTCCAGACTGTTAGCTTGAGAAATTGCAATGGTCTGTCGTGCTGCTGAAAATATGCTTGTTTCTTTCTCAATAGTTTCCAGCAATTTAAACTATAGAGGAGGGGAAGAGGTGAATTAAATCCAGCTGTGTGATCAGGGGGTCACTTGGCAGTAATCACCACAGGAAATGATTAAAGTATAAACCAGAAAGATAAACTCAGAAAACATTACTCACCAACTTTCTCCAAGCAGAGAACCCTCACCAGTGTGCAGCTTTAAAAGAGATGGGACCCTGGAGGTATCTGCTGTACCATTACTGCTAAGCCCATTGGCAGGGGCCTGATGCACTGAAGCTTTCTGAGAAGAAGCTTGACTAAGGAAGCACTCAGCTGAAAGTGAAATCTGGGCAGCAAAATGATTTCATTATTGATAGATTGATCCCAGCATTGATACTTCTTTTCCCCTTTATTTGGCCTTTGAAGAGTAGTTTGTGCCCTCATATGGGACAGATTAGCATCTCTTGGAGTAGGTCCCGTTTCTTGTCTCCATGTTTGGCCTGTTTCATAGATATCTCCTAAGGGGTAAGGTGGAGGGCAGCTTTGCTCTTAAAGTCGTGATCATTCTCCATTTTCTTTTAACAACTGCATTTTCCCATCCTTCACTGGGTTCCAAAGCAAAACTCTGGTGATTCTTACCATGATGGACTTACAGGTCTACACTATGGTCAGAGAGGCTAAGTCGTAAGCACAGACTCATGTGATTCAGTTGTTTGTTCATGTGACTGGGGGTCTCCTTTTCTCTCCTTTGTTACTCTCTTCCTGAACCTTTGAGTAGGCCCTTCCCTCAGCCCATTCACTCTCAAGCAAAATTTCTATTTTCTTGCTTCTGAACATAGATAGGAAATCCAGTTTTAAAATATGTCCTCACTTTGGCATTAACACTATCTTGGGTCCATAGTCTTGCCAGGTTCACCTGTGAGTCATATTTCTCTTCAGGGAGATTTCTAGTTACATTAATGTACTTGAAAATATTAATGATCCTTTACATTTTGATCTTAATGGGTCATTTTCTATCATTTCCTGGAATTTCTTTAAAATTTCCCAATGAGTTGCTGATTGTGGTGGTTTGAATGAGAATGGCCCCCAAAGGTTCATATATTTAAATCTCTGCCCCCTTGAAAGTCATGGAAGTGTTTGGGAAGGATGATGAGGTATGGCCTTGTTAGAGGAGCTATGTCAGGGCTGGGCTTTGAGATTTAAAAAGTCCACACTATTCCCTATTTCCACTATTCCCAGTCTCTCTCTCTCTCTCTCTCTCTCTCTCTCTCTCTCTCTCTCTCTCTCTCTCTCTCGTCACTCCCTCTGTCCCTCTGAGCCTTTTGGTTTGTTGTCTCAAGATGTAGTAAACTCTCAACTACTGTGATAACTATGAACTCTGACCATCTGGAGCTATGAGTCCCAATTAAATTTTCTTTTATAAGTTTCCTTGGTCATGAGGCCTCTTCCTAGCAATAGAAAACTAAGTAAAACAGTTATTTTGTGTCAAAGGGCAGAGCCTACAATATCATTAGTTAATTTATATCCTCAAATATTAGATAATAAATCAAAAGGCAATATTTTTTTTTACATGAGATAGAATCTTGATTGGTTTGGTACCTCCTGTATAACCTGGGCTAGCCTCAAACTCATAGCAGTCATGCACTAGTCTCAAAAGGGCTGATATTAAAGACATATGTTAGTTGTCAACTTGGCTATATCAGGAATTATCTAAAAATCCCAAAATCTGGGTACACCTGTGAAGAATTTTTGCTTGGTTAGGTTTTTTTTTTGAAGTGGGAAGATCTGCTTATGATTCAGATCTTTGATGTGGTAAGACATACCTTTAATAAAGAACTTTTGAGGTGGGAAGAATTACCACACATTATAATGGTGACCTATATAAAGAATATGGAAGAAAGAAACTTCATTCTTTGCCTGATCGCTTTCACCTTAATAGCAAGTCTATTCTTTCAGTGGCATTAGAGTCTACTTCTTCTGGATTCTGGCATATACTGAAGACCAGCTGAGACATTCAGCCTCTTGGACTGAACAAGAACTAAAGTCTTGGACCTTCTTGGATTAGCTGAACCATAGCCTGCAAGTCATTCAAATAAATCCCTTTTCTATGTTTACAGGCATATTCATTGTATAAGTTCTATTACTCTAGAAAATCCAGACTAATATACCCAGATTTAAAAGCAATACATGAAAATCTCAAACTGGTAGCTGATGCTTGTCTAAAAAAGAAACTTGTAGAATTTGTAGAGCCAGATTTGGAGCTGGTGACAATCTAGCCTGAGATTTTGGAGCTTCCAAATTGGCCTTCTTGTTTTAGAGTTTGCCATCATCTACTTGAGTAGAAGTTAAGTCAGTAGCTTAGATGTCAGAACCATTTGCATGGAAGTCTTTGGCAGCATATGTGATGTTATGGCAGGAAGAGAGAGAGAGAGAGAGAGAGAGAGAGAGAGAGAGAGAGAGAGAGAGAGAGAGAGAGAGAGAGAGAGAGAGATGTCCTCCTAGTGGGCAGCACATGCTTACCAGCCCATGATGGAACACTCTTAGTAGCATCATTATGAATGGAAGCTAGCATTCTGAAGACACAGTATCAATCTCAAGAATGAGTGACCTGTCAACTTTAGAGCGCTTCTTGAGAAACAAAGCCTGAAAGTTTGGTTTGAAAGATTTTTATTTTATGAGATCAGGAAAGCAAAGAAGAAATTTTTGTGAGCTGTCTCCCTCCAAGTAGATTCTAATTCAATAAATTCTGAATTCTAAACATTAATTGACACCAATGGAAGGCTTCCCACTTCTTGCTTGATGAGAAACAGAAGATGCAGACACACTTTGGTTTGAGGCTGAATCTCATTACAATGCCCAAGAGAATGGTGATTTTTTTTTCTCAGCCATCCTTGTTCCTTGTGTTACTTAGTTCTCATTTGCCAGGAATGAAAGAGGGAAACATTTGATAGTTCCCCTTTAATATTTTACATTCAGTATAAATCATACACGATTAAAGACCTTCACTCAGCTCATTGACCATGCATCATCTCATCCTTTATTAGACTCTTTCCACCAGGTTAGATGACCATATCATTCTATCTCCTGGATGGCTCTGTAGAATGCATAACTCCCCTTGCCTAATAGGCAATTTGACTTTTGTCATAGTTTTATAAAGTGTGCCCATCTAAAAACATATCCTGTGCTGGTGTTTTGTACTGACAAGAGATTAATTCAGATGGAGATTGATCTGAGTAAATTTAGAACTCATGAATACCTAAAGAAATGCTATATTTAAATATATCTATACTTCTAATATATTTTATATTAATAAAAATAAATATATAAAGTTAGATGTATATCTTTGAAATATTTAAATACATAGAGACATATATTGGGCTTATAGTGAGCTCTCATGATATAAAGAACATGGAAATGAGAGAGAGACAGGGAGAGATAGAACATATAGACAATGATAACTTGTGACTCAAAACATGATAAAAATGATACTGTCTATGTCTTTCTGGGTTTGGGTTACCTTACTTGATACCATCCAATTACACACAAAGTTTATGATTTCATTTTTCTTTATAGTTGAACAGTATTTCATAGCATTTATTGCCACATTTTCATTATACATTTGTCAGTTGTAGGACATTATGGTTTTTTCTACTTCTTGGTTATCATAAACAGAGCAGCAAGGAACATGGCTGAGCGAGCATCAAAGTCCAAAGAGTGGTATAGCTGGGTTATACATAGTTTTACTTTTAGCTTTTTGAGAATTCTCTACACTGATTTCCATAGTGGCAGCAACAAACAGCTCTCTAGTTGAATTTCAGAGCTGTTCAACAAAAAATGGAAATGAGGCCTTGTACTGGAAACCTAGGCAACTATTTAGAGCTAGTGAAGCCATGGTTACTGGAGAGGCATCTACAACTGTTCATTTACAGATAGACGAGTGTAAAGAGGCTGAGGTGAGGACTTGTACAAACTGAAAACTTGATATTCATCACAACCAATCCTTGCCTCATCTTGCTGCCAGGCAGTGTGGTCTCACACTCTTTCTAAACTTCCTTTACAAAGTGGCAAGTCTCCAAGCCCAGAGTCCTTTTCAGCTTTCTGTGAATACTGTGAGAAGCATATTGTCAAGATTGGCTGATCACCTGAGCAAGGATATCTCCATTTCAAGAGAGCACCATTTAGCATTCTATTCCCTAGAATGTAAAGTTCTTTTCTCCTGAGTTTCACCTCCCTACAAAATGTCAACTTCTCTCCAAAGCCTGCCACGCCATAAGATTGGCCAATGCTCGCCACTGCTGTGTACCTTTCTGCAGAAATCAAGTTGGTCTTATAGAGACATTGGGTCATGTGGCAATTTTTTGTGATGCTAGCAACTACATGCCTAACAACAGTAATCCTGCCTTCTAAATGTTAATTCGTCAACACAGTTTGAGAGTCAGGAGGATTGTGTGGCTAGCCAAGAAGTATTTAGTAAGCACAAATTTCAAACTCCACAATGGTGTGGGAAGTTTATGTGGTGATTGGGGAAGCATAGCTCATAAGACCACTGTTTCCAGAAAAAAGTTTCTTCTGTGAATGACTGGTAATTTGGATGAGCAATTGAGCAGACAAACTGGCCCATGGCCAAAAGATTTCAAACATATTTTCTTTGGCAAACATTCACCTCATCCATTACCCTCTTATGACAGCGCCCTTGTATGAAGGCTCCTATGCCAGTGTCTTATGTTAAACATGTGGTGTTTCTTGCTATATTGTCTTAGAGGTGATTATAAGGCACAGTAGTAGCACATTCAACTTAGACCACAAGGATTATAGAGAGGATGGACAGCAGAAATATTGAAGAAAAGGAGCAATGAGCCAGGTGAAGGTTGTGGAGACAATGGTAAAAGCATTGAAGCTTAGTAGCTTAATCTAAGATCTAGGGGTGCAGGGATATCACTAAAGAACCAAAGGATACTTTTGTGTTATTATACAGACTGCGCAGGAGTATGGTAAGGGATGAAGAAAAGTCAGCACAGTAGCAGCAGATAACTAGGGACCAAGACTTATGTGCAGACAGTGAAAATGCACAGCAATGACCACAGAGTGATACTGCACTGACAACTTCATTCTCCTCATCTTCCTTCCCTCTTTTCACCTCTATTTTTCTCTGTCATCATCTCTTTTTCAGAAGATCATAGTGCCTATAGCCTCTGGAGAATGCATAGGAAAAAGCAAGAGTGGGAGTCACTGTAGCAATTTAGGCAAGGTCATTAAAACCAGAAATCAATGTAACCATAAGATTTATTTAAGATTGTTATGCAGAAGGAAAAGAAGCAGTCTGTAAGAAGGAGGAATCAAGAATGAGCTGTTGGGTAGGTTATGATTTGAGCAAAGAATTTTCTAGGGTCAAAAATACAAGGAGGAATTATTTTAATGGGTGTTAAATGAATTCACTTTTGGACACAATGAGTCTTAGGATTTCCAAATGGGGATGAACAGTGGGAAGTTAGATCCATGTATCTTTTAGTTATATAATTTTCATATTGAGGTATAGCTCAGATTTGTCATCTGTCAGGTTACAATAATCTTAGAGTGACTGTACAGGAGGAAGAAAGGTCATAACCCCAGTGCCCATGAATAGCAACGTTTTAGGAATGGACAGGGCAAGAGAAGCCATAAAGACAAAATGACGGTGTAGAGAGGGAAAGGGTCAGAGACACCAGAGCAAGAGTATTTAAAGAGAGAGTCACCAGTCATTCTCAGCAGAAGCTTTTGTTTTTTGAAACAGTGGTTCCTTCAGTCATGCTTCAGCAATCTCCATATAAACTTCCCACACCATTGTTGAGTTCAAAATTCCCGCTTGCTGAGTACTTCTTGGTTAGCACCACAACCCTTCCTGAATTCTCAAACACTCCAGGGTCAGATTCTTCTATTAGCACACATAAGATATTTGTTTTCCTCCCCTCTCCTTTTCCTGATGAAAACTTTATAGGAAGTGTGAGGCTGAGTCTACACAGGCGAATATGGAAGCAGTTAATCTCTTGGCACGCTGCCATCTTGCAACATGATTAACATCACAAGCTTTGGAGGACAGCCCTTTCCTCCTCAACCTTCTATATCATATAGATTTTCTGAGTGAAACTATCAGTCTCTGTGGCAGCTAGAGTCCATGTATTATTTTGTTAATAAATATAGGAAGTGGGGCTGTGCCATGTGTGGTAGGGTGTTGACCCCACAGAGAGTGGCTGATGCCATATAATTTGCTAGAGTTGACCATAAGGACTAATAAAGGTTTGGTTCTGTGGTTATTTGAGGAGTCCCAGCTAGGACTCAGAGGCACTTGGAATCAGCTGACTCTACCAGGCTGGTCACATGGTCATATTTCTGAAACGCTGGTGGTGGCCCATCAACTGTTCAGAGAAAGGAAGAACATGTTTGCAGAACTATTTCTTGTAGTTATTGAGAGATGTGAAATTAATCTCCTCAAGCTTGTGAGTGCTTGGGAAATTCTCTCTGCTTTTCATCTTCAGTTGCCTTTAATCATAGTGTGTGGCTTTGGCAGCCAAGCTTTTACTTCCCCTAAGAGGATGTGGGGACCAGACAGTTGGATTCTCTACCTGATTTTTAATCTAGCACATTTTAAAAGTAAGCTCAGAAAGTACAATCTGGGAAAAAGAATTAGAAGTCATTGCTGACTTATATTAATATTTATATTCTTTTACAGATTGGTGTCTTTTTCATGTCAAAGAAATAAAGAAGCCTAATTTTTTCTCTATTATCTTATTACTCATTCAGCAGTAAGTAATGTGTGATGTTAGTTTTCTGCTACTGTGACAAATTACTGGAGATGATTATCTTCAAAAAAGGGTTGTCTCTGGATGAGGTTGCCATCCCACAGTCAAAACTCTGACATAATTGTTCCTGTCTAAAAGAACTGCAGGTATGGAAATGGAGAGGAGCCTGAGGAAAAGAAGGTCCAGCAACAGGCCCAAAGTGGGATCCAGCTCAAAGGGAGGCCCCCAAGACTTGACATTATTACTGAGGTTATAGAGCACTCACAAAAAGGGGCCTATTATGACCTCTGAAAGACACAACAAGCAGCTGAAAGAGTAAGATGCAGATACTTACACTCAACCAATGGACAGAAGCTGCTGACCCCTGTGGTTGAATTAGGGAAAAGCTGGAAGAAGCTGAGGAGGAGGGTGACCCTGTAGGAGGACCAGCAGTCTCAATTAACTTGGACCCTGAGATCTCTCAGATACAGGAACACCAACCAGGCAGCATATGCCATCTGTTATGAGGCCCCCAACACATATACAGCAGAGGACTGCAGGGTCTGGGTTCAGTCAGAGAAGCTGCACCCAACCCTCAAGAGACTGGAGGCCTCAGAGAGTTTAGAGGTCTGGTGGGGTCGGAGTTGGGGGTTAGGAATTCCTTGTGAAGTCAGGGGGTCTGGGAGGAGGTTTGGGTTATGGAACAGTAGGAGGGTGAACTGGGAGGGGAATAAAATCTGGAGTGTTAAAAAAAAAGAGTTGGTTCAAAGTTTTAATGTTTTCAATCTGTGGCCAGATGGCCCTGTTGCTTTTGAGCTTCTAGCAATGAACACACTATGGGAGTATATGACCAAACTATTTATCTCATGGCCAGGAAATGAGAGAGAGAGAGAGAGAGAGAGAGAGAGAGAGAGAGAGAGAGAGAGAGAGAGAGAGAGATATGGAGGGCAGGGGCCCCAATACCTCTTATAAGGCTCACCATCACTGTCAGAAGACATTTCACTAAGCTCTGCCTCTTAGAAGTTATAATCTATGTACCAGAGACCTGGGAGGAGAGAGATTCTCAGGGACCTTAGATGAAATGACCAGCAGTTGGGAGAGGGAACTTACAGAGTACACCTCCAGTAGAAAGACAGGGAATCAAATGGAGAGATTGGGTTGCCATCCCACAGTCAAAAACTGACAAAAGCAACTTAAGGAAGGAGAGGATTTTGGCTCATACTTCTTTCCCAGTACAGTCCATCATGGAGGGGAGTCACAGTGACAGGAATACGAGGCATCTAGCACATTGTATCCATCCATAGTCAGGAAGCAGAGAGACAGATGACTGCTGGTGTTCCACTCGTTCTGGGATTCCGCCCATGGGATGATGCCACCTATAATGAGGAGCAGAATTCCAGCCTTAATTAACCCAATCTAGAAGCTTCCTCAGTGCACCACCAGAAACTTATCTCCTAGGTGATTCTAGATCCTGTTGTGTTAACCATCAGTATTAACTGTCACACCTGTGGTCTAATCTCAGCCCTGGCTCTTGGCACCCATAACCTTGGCAAGCATTTTCATCTGTGTGCCTTAATTTCTTTAATTATAAAATGGATAGATTTAACTTTATCTCCTCAACATATTTGTAAAAATCAAATGAAAACTATCTTTGTGGGCACAAATATCAACTCCACTTTATTTTTGTCTTTTTTAAATTGTGTGTGTTTGTGTGTGTGTGTGTAGGACACTTGCAGGAACTGAATGTGAGTTTCCAGATTTAGATCTGATTACAGGAGGAGTCAATATTATGTAATGATGTTTGTGGCCGAAAGAAAGTCCTACTAGAAGTGACTCTTCCCCTCTTGGACTTCCTAGCTTCTAGCACCGTAATCCAAATAAGCTTCCATTGTTTGTAAACTGCCCAGTCTGTGGTGTTCTGTTATAATAATGGAAAATAAAATAAGGCAATCAACATGGTCTTTAGCTTACTCATTTATTCCTCTCCAATACATTTAATGGCAGACACAGTGCTGATGGAGATATAGTCTTAGTGCCCTTGAGGTTTTCAGTTTAAACCAAAGACATTGTCAAAGGACAAGTATGGTGTATCATGGCAGGTGAAAGGGAGGAAGAAGCAACGTTACAATCACAAGCTGCTGACAGCTTGCTTGGGAGGTGTGTCAGCTGTTCAGTCCATCATAGATGAGTGGATTATTGTCCTGTCTTGGGAAGCACTCTCTCCCTGTCCTTACCCTCTGATGGGGCTGTGGTTTTGTAGCAAAGTTTATGTTATTGCATAGCTCGATACACATTAGGAAACAGACACACTGTAATCACTCAAGGCCTACAGGGTATCTAGTAAGTTCCTGCTAACTATAAACTACAGGCAGAGCACTTCTGGGCTTCGAGTAGGGACACGACTGATGTGAGTCATGCTGCCTGTGTGACGAGCTTAGGCAACATGGTGAGCACACACTGCTCACTGCCTTGCCTCAGCTCATCTCCGCGGTCATAATCTCAGGGGAGAAAGAGTGAGGCATTATGGTTAAATACGTTGGTCAGTACAGGTAGACTCAAGTCAAGGAAACTAAATCTAGTCTGCCTGCTGCTCTATGACGATGCAGCATTAACAAAAATGTCCATCCATTCATCCAGTGTTTATTACTTATTCCCTATCCTATGAGACAGCTTTAGGTTGAGTTTTGAGTGTTAAGTGACTTTCACAAAAAAACATACTTGCCTCTGGAAGAAATAAGAATGAGCAGACGATTGTACCGTGGTGTGCTTAGCACTCTGACAAGATGAGCGTAGTGGGATCTGGGAAAACACAGAAGGTAGACTGAGTCAAGATGCCAGGATCAAACTGGTGAGATGGCTCAGCCCATAAAGTTGTTTGTCATCAAGCTTCAGGCCTGAGTTTGATCTCTTGGCCCTGCCCCCTCCAAGTTGGTCCTCTGACCTCCATTTGTTGCCATGTCAGCTCCCCTTTCCCCATTAAATATAATCTAATGTAAGAAACTAAAAGATGGCAAGACCAGAGGGTGGTCACTCTAGAAAGAATTGAATTTCAGTGTGTGGTGGTAGCTGGTCAGCACAAGGTTAAGAAACAGAGCCATTGGAAGGAGCCTTTCAACTTTAATACTGGCTTCTTACATAGGCTTTTCTAGGAGACATTTTCTTGACACGAGGCAAGAACTTTTATGACCCATTTCAAGATGAAGGCTTCCCCTCAGCAGGAGACTGCTACTGAAGAAAAGGAAAAAATACCCGGAGAATCCCACTTACCACAAATAACAAATGTAACATACAGTGGCCAAAAACTTTCTGCTGCAAAGCAGCACTGAGCCTCTGCAGCACGGTGGGCAGTGACATCCCTCAGCTGAAGTGGTACTCAGTGTAAGAGGAGAGCTCCAGGTAGAGTCTGGACATCTGCTCATACAAGTTTTCACCCCACCTTTGAATTGCTCTCATGCTCAATAATTCTGAGTCCAGGTAATAAGCTCAAGTATAGAGCAACAGCGAGGAATATGTATCTAGAAGGCAGGGCCCACTTCATCTGTGGGTTCTTTATCATACTGTTTAGCTATAGTATCTACAATTACACTACCCTGAACCCACCTAATTTCATCTGTTTTGTGCCAAAAACTTGAGAAAGACATGTGAAAGCATTTGATGATGTATTATTTTTATGCTCCTCAATACTTAAAAATATCTAAATAACCTATTGCAGTATGTATTTAATATAAAAAAGAGGATATACATATTATTAACTTGTAGATTAATTACAGCATAACAATAGCTATATTATATACCAAGAGAAAATGACAGGTATGAAACAATATAAAATGTGGTCATGGAAAGTGCTTGTACTCTTCTTCAATACCTCGTAAGTTGGTGACTGGTTTAGGCATTACCATGGAGACATCTCACAGCTAATGATACACAGATGGATGTTTTGTTGAAAAGTTAAATTTGTAAGACATAAACTACCTGATCCAAGTTTTCCAAAGAAGAATAGCCTATCAAATTTCAAGCAACCTCCCTTGTTTTTTTTTTTTTTTTATTGATTTCAAACAGGCAGAGTCAGGGAGAAGGGGCCCTGGCAGAGAGAGAGAGAGGATCAGGACGGCTTTGAGGAAAAGCCTTGTAATGGGGGCTACCTGGTCTGGTGTATGAGAACATGGCTCTTCTTCATGCACCAGGCCAATCTTCCGACTTTATACAACCAGGCCAACTTGAGACCAGGTCACCTGATAGAGAGTAACAGGCACAGTGGATGCTTTCTTCAAAACCTTCAAAAGATGAGCCTATAGGAGAGGACTCCTGGAAATAGCCCACTGCACATAGAGAATGCAGTAATACTTACCCCATGGCTCTCTGATGTCAGGGAACAGTCCTATAGAGGGCAGAAGGACCACCCAAAGATGTCCAAACCACAACCTCTGTAATGTGAGATCACTTTCTACAGATTTCGTATGTATGTGCATTCAGAAGAAATGACTACAGATTATTTAGTGGGCCCAATGAACTGCAAGGGCCTTAAGAGCCAAGAACACTGTATGGCTGGTGTCAGAGAGATTCAGAGCAGAACTCACTACTGATGGCCTGAAGGTGGAAAAGAATCCCATCAACTGACCAAAGAAGCCTAGAAGCCAACAGTTCCCAGCAGCCTTGGGTAAGAGGCCATGGTGGCTCTTACGGTGATCGGGGCTTTGTGAATCTACTAGATTTCTGGTCTATAGAACTATACGATGGAAACCGTTTCAAACTACTGAGCTTGTGTCAATTTGTTATGACAGCAATAGGCAGTGAACACACGCCTTTTCCCACTTGGTACATGACCTGAGAGTGATTACTGAGCTGTTCAAAGGAGTCACGGTGCTGTAAGAAACCCCAGCTCTCCTCTGAGGGCCTCTATGAGTCTGAGTAGTCTCCCCATTTTTGCCTCTAACCCCTTTGTCCTTCCTGCAGCTGTTGTTGAACATGTGACCCCAGGCATGGCTAAGATGAGGAAAACAAGAAAGTGGGTCACATCCAGACTACCCGTTTCTGAACTGTTATAGTCTTACACATATAGGGTGGGGTAAGGGTGAGTCAAAAAGGGAAAACTTTGGAAGCAGATGGTGGTAAGTCTCTTTGCATATGTTGCTGAGCTTGAGACATTAAGTCACAGTTCTATTATAATTATGAAAAAAACAAAATTAATAAGACTTGTACATGGAGAGTATAAACAGGTTATATAAATTATACATGATCTCAATTTTCACTGTGCTTTTATGTACCCTTAAAATATATAGAAAAGCATTATGTATTAAGAGGATTCATTTTGCTTTCCTGAATTGTTTTTGAGGTTATATTCTAAGACTTATAACATTTTCACCATAATTTTCTGGACTACTTAGAATAATATCTTGGTCCTTGAAAATCTGAGAAAATTGAGTGTTTAAATATATTATCATTAAACTTAAATATATTCACACTTATCAATTAGTAGACTGTTACTGCAATACTTTCAAATTAAGTACTTAATTACTTAACATAGTAGAAGCAGAATTTTAGGAATCCTAAATAGTTACGAGAGTACCCATAAATCCATCATTGGGAAAATAGAGAAGGTAAAGAAATCCTTTTCAGCTTTTGCATTTTATGATGGGAAGGCCTTAAAAGAGAATCCTAAGAATCCTGTCCTGTACACCCACACTGCAGACTCAATGACTCTCCAGAGTTCTCAGTTTGACTGGTTTCTTCAGACAAGTGAGTACAGACAGGAAATAAACATTTGGGAATTGCAAGTGAATCTAAATAAAGTGCTACTTTATTGTTCATTTGCCATCACAGACGTGTGTGTGTGTGTGTGTGTGTGTGTGTGTGTGTGTGTGGCAAGTGGCCTGGCAAGTCCAATTTCAAGGGCAGAAAAGCATGACAAATATTTTATATTTGTGTATAGTTTTACAGTTTATAACATTTATTTATTTATTACAGATAAAGAAGCTAAAATCTAATGAGGATTTTTCATATTCAAGGTTAACCATGAAATACTTGGAATCTGAAATTCTTGACCCATTGGCTGCACTCTCTAATTTACCAAAGTATTATCCATCAAGTTCTTCCCATTCTATCCAAGCACAGAGGAACACTAAGTCGCAAGAAACTCTGGCTTCTCCATATTTATTAGCTCCGAGGGATCACAGGAAAAAGAAGTAGGCCAAGATAGAGAGGGGGTGGGGCAGGAAAAGATGCAACTAGGGCATACTGTTCATTCTATTGGTTCATGCATTTTAGAACTCCATCATTCAGTCTTCCAGACAAACCATATACTTTTCTCACTCAAAGGAAATACATAATTCCTGCTTTGACACTAAAATGGTCCTGTAAATTGATTGATCTCAAATCAGCAAGGCTAAGTATTGATGTTGGAGTGATCAACTTGCTTAACTGAGAGGAGGATTTGTTATTATGGCATCACTTCCAATGGAGTATTCACACCAGTCTGTGTGCCAGCATATGCACAACTGACTCAGAAGGCTTCTGGCCCAGCTGTTAGCCCTATTCTCTTATGGCCCTGTCTCCCTTCTGTTTTAGTCATATTTCTTTTTAAAAATAAAATTACTGAAATTAGATCATTCATTTGTTTCTCACAACTTTCCTTGGTTTTACATTGCTTTTTACATTCTGATTTCCCTTGGCTCAGTGTTTGCCCATAAATTTTACTATTAGTATTCTCATCTATAAATTATCACATGAAGGGTAACATTTATAATATACCATGTTCTATAAATACTATCAAAGAAAAGTATAAAGGTTCCCCCCCCATTGCCAGGTGATTGTATTTCTTTTAAGAAATTGAATACTATGGCAAAAATTTTGTGCCTGGAAATACTAATGCTATTTCCACTATATTTTATATCTTCATTATAATTTAAAACTTGATGTAAAATGGCTCCATTTGAAAACTTAATTTAGTTTCAGATTAAGGAGAACAATTCAAAAGAATATAAAACTAAACACAAAGCCAACATATTATTTCTGTCTAGTAACTATATTTAGTTAATAACTTTTTCTTTCATAAGAGATCATTAGCACATCATATTAGGATATGCCTTTTGTAAAGATGATTAACACTGCTATTTCTCATATAAAAGTCTTTACCCAAGTTTAGATGTTCACTTATACATCAAGACATAGAGGGGAGAGAAGGATTTTAGAGTTTAATTGATTTATATTTGATTTTTATCAGTTCGGTGACTTTGGGTAAGTTGTTATACAATTTAACATGCTTTGTAATAATGTTAAGAATATCAAGTAATCAAAATAATCCATGAGTTTTAACTTTAAATCTTATGCCTGTCAGAGAATACAATTTTAATGCAAAATTCATTTCCTGTTACTAATTTATCATTTTCAGCCTTCCGTGGAATTTTGTGATTGACACTAGAAATTGCTCTTCAGTGGTACTGAAACATGAGAGGCTGGATCCTGACATGGTTCAGGAATTCACAGGAGGAAGATCTGAGTGGAGATTTCATGGGACAAGAGACCAGTGCTTCTGGGCAGCGATGTACGTGTGGGGAAGGGCAATAGCTTTACCTTCAGCCAAGGAGATTTCCCTTAGGCTTGCTTGGCAAAGGTGACAAGAAATAATTTGGATCTTATCATTGCATAACTTTCACAAGTAAGTCTTCAGAGGTATTTGCTTTCTACTCAGTGAATGGAAACTGCCTGTTGTCCTCATCTGGCTGCATTTCAAATCAAAGCTGCATTCCACAACTGCGCCTGTGATTCAGTGCTTTTTCCACTGCACACAGGCCTGAAGTTCCCTCTTCAGAGAGCAACGTGCTACTGTATGCATCATCAAATTGGATGGACCGATTGTTTGGCTTGAACTCTGGATGCTTGGCCAATTATCACCTGAAATTGAATTACTTAGTAACTCTGAGGAAGTTACATAAGAAAGGAATGTATCATTACAGATTCATATTTTTAATACAATTTTGGGAGGCTTACATATAGAAGAGTCAGTGATGACTGAACAGTGATTTCTTAAATTTAGAGAATCTTAATTTATTCTCCAACCTTTCTCTATTTCCAAATAAAATGTTTAAAATCTTTGGAGTGTTCTACCTAGATGCACAAGTATACATATTAAGTACATTTGTGAATTATATTCTACTTTATTAATATAAATGGTACCTAATTGACTAATCTTCCCAATGACTTTGTCTCAGCCCAAACATTTCCTCTTCTATTGAATACCTCATTAGATATTGAGTACTCAGATCAGCTGTACAGTACTCCCTGTATTCATCTTATATATGTGATTTTTTACCCAGTTGCCAAAAAGAAAACAGTTCAAAATGTGGAGCAGTTGGCCTTCGTCTATTAGCTCTGCACTAAAGTGTTTAACATTGTATTAGCACAGAGAAGGTGTTAAGTAGTGTTCCTAATACATCCCTAAATGAATAAGAACAGCAGCACATTCTATTGTATGTAGGAGTCATGGCATAGAGAAGTGTCCAAGTCTTTCTTATTAATTTAACTTTCCAGTTCAACCCCAAAAGAAAATAAATCAATAAATCAATAATTGCACACATGAATTGCAGTGTGTGACTTGAAATGTGAACAGCAATGTTAGTGGATAACTAGGAGAGAAAAATGTGTTATTATAGAAACACAGCTCAGGGTGGAGCATTGCACACTGAAAACCACTGCTTCTACAATGGACCTGTTACACCATTATTTGAAGTGCGAACTTGGAAGATGGTCTTCAAGTGGAGAGATAAATATTGGGTAAAGAAAAACTTCCCTAAACTCCTTTCTAGATAAGACCAAGGAACCCTAGGAGAGTGGGGTAAAATAATTGGTCACAGAAATTTTAAAGCCTTTTATTTCAACTAGATTGACAGAAAAATTATGTAATTCTCTGATTTTCCCAAATCTCTGATATTGGGCAAAATATGTTTAACAGAAATGGAAATTTATTACATCTAAGGTAGTGTTTTATGGTTTCATAGTAGCTGGTATCGTGCTATATTGCAAAATGGGAAGAGCTATTCGAAGTATAAATTATGAGAAGGAAGCTTTCTCTCTCACTAAAGGATGTTTAAAAAGTGCATCTCCCACAGTCAGGATATATAATGACTGACATAGTGGACTCAGGCCTCAGAGTACAGAGTCAGGAACGTGCTACCTCACACATTCATTCTAAAAGATTCCTAGCAGAGGAGATGTTTAAAGAAATAAAAGCTGGGCAGTGGTGGCGCATGCCTTTAATCCCAGCACTTGGGAGGCAGAGACAGGTGGATTTCTGAGTGGATTTCTGTAAACCAGCCTGGTCTACAGAGTGAGCTCCAGGACAGCCTGGGATACACACAGAAACCCTGTCTCAAAAAAAAACAAAAAACAAAAAACAAAAAACAAAAGATTAAAAAAAAGAAAAAAGAAATAAAGACTTCTGTGAAAATTGGACAGTGGAACTGTTACTTAATAACTGTTCTTGCGATAATAAAAGATACACGAATAGCAAAAATGGGGGATGGGAAAGAACTCTAAAAAAGTTTACATGAAAAGATAAAACAAAGAAAAATAATGTGAAGCATAGAAACAACTTTCCAAATGAAGAGATTAAAACAGTTAGATCTCATCCAGCTGTGAATCCTACAATTAAATGGCTCGCCAAGGAAGATGTGCCTTCCTAGTGCAACAGTGGCATGAGTACTGTCATGGAAATCAACCTCTTTCTCATTGAATTTGAAGAGGCAACTTATGCATTGGTTCTGTTAATCTCATCAAGAGTTCATGGTAGGGGACGTTATAGGCCCAACTGGATACCTGATACTATTGTTTTGCTAAAGGATCCTACTGTCCAACTGTCTTCTAAATACTAATGACAATACTTACAGATTAGTGCTATATGTACAACCTCCATCTTTCTACAGCAGACAGCATTTAATGTAGGAACCCCCAACTGGCCAAAATGCCAAGAGTAAGTGATGGTAGAATCCTAAATGGGACAGTTGCAGTGCTCTCTCCAAAGACTCAGGGAAGATCATGGAAGAGGGGGTGGACAGGAAGGGAGAGCTAGAGGATGGAGAGATGTACAGGATGCCCTCAGAACATGACATAGCTATTGAACTCATAAACTCACTGCAGATTTGCTTTTCTGCACATCTGTTTCTGCAGGGGCCCTGAGAGGTTATAGCTGAGAGGAAGGGACTGTTGGGAATTAAAAGGTTTGGAGAGATTATGCGTTCTTTTCTTCCTTGGTGTAGCCATGATAAATTGTCCTTGCTCCAGAAAAATAAACACACACACACACACACACACAGACCACGAAATGCTCATTAATTCTGTGGACCACACTGAAAGAATAAGAAGGTATTTATTGAGAGGTGTTCCAGAGAAAAAGAAACTGGGACAAGACAGGGGAATGGGGAAATTAAAATGACAAAGTTCATTAGATAAATGTATGAAACTGCCAAACAACTAAAAAATATGGTTTGAATGAAAATATTGCTTAGAACACCTCTGCTGGGGCTGTATCTAGTTCTTTAAAAAGATGTTCTGAGGATTGTTATATGGAACTCTGTATAACAGAATTATTGTAGATAGAATATATGCATGTATGCATACATCTTCATATATAGATGAACATATATATTTACTTACACATAGCGAATTGTTTACTAGCTAGCCTCTTTGTATTGGTGTTAGGTAATCAAACTCAGAGCTTTGTATAGGTTAGGCAAACACTCTACCACTGACTGGGCTACATACTTTGTCCCATAATTATTTTTATAGAGTAGACATTTATCAATCTTAATACTTCTTGCCTTAAAATTCCATGATTGAAATACTAATTATGTAATAGTGTTTCCTCTCCTCTCCTCTCCTCTCCTCTCCTGTCCTCTCCTCTCCTGTCCTCTCCTTTCCTCTTCCTTCTCCATACCCCTCTTCTTCTCCTCTCACCATTCCTTCCCTTGCCCTCCTCTTCTTTCTCTCCTCTTTTCAATTTTCTCCTCCTCTATTCTGTATTACATCCATAAATATATTTCAGGTGTGCCATATTTGAGAAAATGTGGTAAGAAGCACTCTAATATCTAGAGTAGTTTAGATCATGTGTATCATTCCTCACTAAGTTCTGACTTAGTATATATTTCTGATTAAATGTGAGATGCCATACACTATCAACTGGAACAAAATAAAAATAAATGATTATAAAAGGAGAATGGGCCAAGGTCTATAGATCCAAGAAACACGGCTATGGAGAAGAAGCTGGACTGATGCTCTGCACAGATACTACACATTTCTCACTCTATTTATCTAGGAGGGAGGGAGGGAGGGAGGGAGGGAGGGAGGGAGGGAGGGAGAGAGAGAGAGAGAGAGAGAGAGAGAGAGAGAGAGAGAGAGAGAGAGAGAGAGAGAGAAAGAGTCTCACTATCAGTGCTCTGGTTGAACAGATGGAGATTCAATCCCTCTCCTACTTGTATAAGCTAATGAATTATCCTTCCAAGTATCAGCTTGATCATTTTATAGAACCATTCAATGAAGTGTTGCTTAAGGTTCAAATGTAATGATTATTCACAGAGTGGATATTTAATATATTTTAGTGTTACTTAGTCAATAACTGAATTACAACTACATATCTATGCAATTAATTCATTCTCAATTTAAGACAATAATGAATACAGTTATGTTATTTGATTGAGTGCATCTCAGATCCCTTTCTTTCAACCTGAAAAAAAAAACATGGAAAGATTTGTTTCTTAAATTTCATTTAATTTCTAACAATTACAGGTAACTCTTAACATATTCCTTATGCTTTATTAGTCCTTCAGAGGAAAAAGCATTTTCCTTTCTGCCAAGATGACCATTCCTAACCTACCTTTTCAATGATTTCAATTTACCTAGATTTTTTTTATTTCTACTGTCTCATATGTAATATCCATATGGGTACAGATCTCCCTGTGTGTGTGATTCTAATGTGGTTGGGTGGTAAATTCTTTGGTAACTGTGATTTAAACATTCTCCCAAATCTCTGTGCAAGTAGATCTATATTGGAGGATTTGAAGGGATTAAAAGGAAGGAATATATTACATAATTACATTATATCTCAAAAATAAAAGAAAAATTAGATTTTCTAGTTGGATTTTAAGATTGTTTAAATTTTCATTTACAAGTACATAAGCCAAAAGAGTCCTTAATTAAGGCAAATATTGGATTTGGTATTTATTTGCCTTTGTCAGGTCCTGAGATGTCACAAAATATTCTTTCTGATTTATGTTAACAAGGCATCAGTTATGATTCAAAGCTTGAGAATGCCAAAGTCCTTCCCTAGTGTCTCCTGTGCTGACTTGAACTTTCATCATTTCTGAGTCCTGTTTAGTGGAAAGAAGCTGTGGAATGCACATTCTTCTCAAGATAACTGTGTCAATTTTCTTTAGAGACTGTCATAAAGCTAAAATAAGAATACACCTAAGCCCAACCTTATCCGAAGGTGGATGTGGATTTTTACTTGGACCAGTTCCTCATGAGAATGCATCTCTGCCGAGGTGAGTAAGCAGGAGTTCCACGTAACATTTGGACAGGAGACAAGAAAGGGCTAGATGGGATGAGCAAGAAAGAAAGAGCTCTGCTTCTCAGCGGTGGGTGTGAGGCAGGCTTGGGAGTTCCAGGAAAAGTGTTCTTCCTCAAGGTTCAATTTCTCATTCACCCCTGTGAGGTGGTATTTAGTCCACCATCATTGAAATATCTGATACATGGATGAATTCTCTTTGTAGTATCATCTTCCTCAAGAGTAGCTTATTTTCAAGATATGATAGAGTCAAGCTGAAATTTTGACAACTCAGTAGGAAATACTGCCCCAAAATAGTGTAAAGCCAAGACAGATCCGGATTTGTTACAAAATGCTATGTTCTCTGGACTGTGATTTCCACTTCATCAGCTGCGTGGTGGTTTGAGGAAGCCCCGACCTCCAGCAACCTTAGCTTCTGTTTTCAAAGAATGACAAATCTGTTTTTTTTTTCCTCCTTAAAGAAAACCTTTGCTTTTCTTTTTAGATTAAAACAGCAGTGTCTCCAAAATACTTTAATTTAAACTAACTTCAGTTGAAGTTAGTTTTATTTTTCTTTGAAAAAAATAAGGAATATTCATTCTTTTCTAGGATTTTATCATTGAGTTAATCTGAACACTTTTAAAGAGGGCAGGGATGAGCTATACTAACCCCTATGAAATGCTTTATATAAGCTAAACTTTGTACATTTATTTTATTCTTGCAAAGGTATGATGAAGTATAAATGCAGGTTCAGAGAAATCCACTAACATACCACGCAACAAGTTCGGGCTGAGCTATACTGGGTAATGCTTGGATGTGTCTATCTATTGGATGTGTCTAGATTAAAAGTCCACAAGGCTTCTAGCAAATGATTCTGGCATTCTATAAGAGAGGTACTATTATTGTTTTTAACTGATGAGGAGGCTTATGTATAGAAAACAAGGGACTTCTTCATTTTCGTGTTTAATTGGTATTTTGATAGCAGGAGGAAAAAGTTTATATTTGTGGGTGAAGGACAGAGTATAAGCTGAGGCCGGGGACAAGGTACCAGAAATACCTTTTAAATGACGGGCCACTTAAAAGGAAATAACTTTTTAAATGGTAGCTTTATTTCTACTCAATGGCAGAAGTGGAATTTGGTTCCAGCATGGTCCAAGTGTGAGAAAACTGACCACTGTGTAAGTTACTAACATTTGCTAAATTCTAGTAATGTACTGCAGGTTTCTTTAAAGATTTATTTTATATGTATAAATGTTTTGCCCAATTCACATATGTGCATCATGTGTGCTCCTGTTCCCTCGAAGGTCAGAAGATGGAGTTGAATTCCCTGGCACTGGAGTAATAGAAGGTTGTTAGACACCACATTGCGGCTGGGAACTAAACTTAGATCCTTTGCAAGAGTAACACATGCTCTTACTGGCCGAGGCATCTCTCCAGCCCCCAGTTGCAGCTTTATTTCAAGACTATTTCAGAATAAACATATTTTGTAACTGAGAATAGGTGTGTGTGTGTGTGTGTGTGTGTGTGTGTGTGTGTGTGTGTGATTATAACTTTGATTTAATGTCTTAAAACTCCCACCAAGGTGCGATTGACAAACAAAATGCATGTCTCTCTAAAATGGTACCTATGTGGTGTACAGTGTGATGACTTCATGAGAACCTTGTTGCTTGAACCACGCATCCTTACACATCAGCTCCTCACCTCCCTGTCTTTCCCAGTCACTACATCTGCAGTATGACAAAACTTACTTTGAAATTTGATTTAGTCTTATAAGACGTTTTCTTACTTGGAAATAATTTGGAATGCACGGAATTACAGTAGCCGAGGCTGGCGGTGCATGCACACAGCACTTCCTCTTGCTTGAGGAAAGACTTTTTCCTTCTGAACTTCCCCCGTAGTGGCTTCTGTCCCCCCTCCCGTGTTTCTGTTGGCTCTAAGCCTTCTCATTCCTTTGTACGTTTGGCCTGGTGCCCATGATGACTGCGAGTGCTTAGCAGTGTTCCAAAGGAAAACTCCACCTCCCACACCCACGTCTAATACTATAAAACATGACATTGCATCGTTCATCCATCACTTGTGGGTATCTGCTTTCCACGCTTTCTTCCCTCCAGAGAACGAGTTCTAGCCTCATGGAGGAAATGCCTTTGAGCGAGTCAAGTCCTCGAGGGGCCGAGAGGTTCAGGAGGCCCTGGCTCCTATGGCTAGTTGCTCTGTTGCTGATGCTGCTCTGTTCCTTGGGTACAGTGATCTATACTTCACTCAAGGTAAGGTGGTAATGGAGTCTACAGCTGCTAATTATATCATAGAGAGGGTATTTATTTGTTAGTCTGATTATTATCATTGACACTCAGCATTGCTAGAGATAGTAGGAAGGAAGACATTTAACAGTACAAGTAGTGTAAACAATTTAAGCCTTGTAATGGCCTGGCTCTTCAAATGTGTTTTTATTCATCTAATGTCTTAAGACAAAAGACACCAGAAAATATTCTATGTTCTCTGTAGGCTTGAACTAGATAGAACTACATGCTTCAACTGAGTCTTTAGTGGGTGTCTGTGGAGATTCTTTTTTTCCTTCCTGGGACTCCACTAGTACCTTCTTGATAGGCAAAGAAGAGACCCGAAACAAGGTGCTTGTCTTCAGGTAATTCCAGACAAGCTGTGGTCTCACTGGGGGACAGAATAAAGTGGCAGGAAGCAAGTGCATGTTGAGCAGGGGAATGGTGCCAAACTAGGAAAAAGGAAAGCCTGGGTTGCAGTTCTAGGTTAGCCTCCCCATAACCTGCTGTGCAGATTTGAGAAAGCTGTATCATTGTTCTGATTCTAGTTTTTAGTTCTGCAACATGCTATAAAGGACTGGATGCACATCTTTAATGTCCTGCTAGCTGCAATTACAGTGCCCAGTAATTTACCCAGGAGTAGGATAAACCATAGAGTTGTGGTTTATGAGGACAATGACTTTGGGCTTGAATGACCAGGGAAGGCTTCATGGAGGAGGAAGGAGCACATGTCTGTTTGGGAAGCCCCAGATGGTTATCAGGAATTTCCCATTGAACTCTAGTGTCAACTGTGGGACTAGATGGGAATCTGAACTGGTGATGTATATCAGTAGGTTCTTTCTAGAAGTGTTCTCTCTTACAGGACAAAACAACAAAAACCAAACCAAAACAAACAGACAATAAAAGCATTGATCAGAAAGACCAGAAAGGAATTAAATAAAACTTTATCTAATTTAAGAGTTGGCCTATTTCTGGGTATATTAAAAGACACTAAATCTTGGGCAGAATGAAATGTATACCTGTGTAAGAAAGGGTTGTGATGTGAGCCCAGGAATATTTTTCGAAGGAGACCCACCAGCGATGGTCTCAAAGGTATGGTTCTACTTTGGCAAGACATTGAGAAAAGGTGCAGAGGGATGTAAGGCACTGTTGGTTGGAGGTTAGTTAGTGTGGTACTGGCTAAAGGCTTACTTAGGAGCCCATTATTCTGTACTCTGTATCTGTACAAATGGATGAAAGGCAGAGGGAGTTCTAATCCCAGCCCCACCCTTCCAAAGAATGAACCAAGACATGAACTTTCTGAAGCAATGAATGTTGAGCAGACTATCAGCATTCTCGAGTGTTTAAAGAAGAAAGGGTGAGCGTGCACTAATTTCACGCTGCAAAGGCTTTTTTCTCCTGCAAACTTCCTCAAGTCTCATTAGTCAGGTGGCTCTGAGCATCAGTGGGTATCGGTGCCACCGACTCCTGCTTGTGATGAGTGGCCTTTCTGAGTGGCATCCGTCTCCACAATCAAACTTAGTTAAGCCACGATTTCTGAAACTTTGATTCTAGGCTGTCCTCTCAAAACAACACACCCCTTTCAATGGAGGGTTCCCCTTCTAAATGTAACTAAGAGTTTATCCCAAATTTAGGGAAGTAAAATATTTTGGAGTCTTTTTTTTTTTTTCCTGTTGGGATGCTTGGCAGCGTAGTTACTATGGAAACGACACTGGCCTTCAGGATTAGCTTCAGTTCTACACTTTCCTTATTAGTTACAGATAAATGTCTTGAGCAGAGAGATCTGAGAGGTTGACATGTGGTGCATCGTTAAGAGGTGGTCACTTCCACCTTTTCATACTTAAGAACTTAAAAGTTTTTTTCTTCCATACCATTTTTTTGTTTGTTTTTTTTTTGTTTGTTTGTTTGTTTTTTGGTGCAAATCTTCATTTTTAAAAATCTCTTCTAAAAAAAATCCCCATTTTTTAAAACCCTCTTATGTTTAAAAGTAAGATATGAAGCTTGGTTTCTTTCAGAAATCATCTTGGGAGAATTTTTTCTCTCTCTCTCTTCGAGGAGACATCTAGTTAATAGACTAGACTCAAAGCTCAAGGAGGTTGGCCAACTTCTCCATGAGAGTAGTTCACCAAGTTGCCTCAGAAGAATCCAAATAGTCAGGAAAGTCCCTTTCTTCAGGGATGAAGGGTGGAATTCCAGAAGGGAAGATGGAATTTGTACAACTGTACTTGCAAACAGAGTAGATTTTGTTTCCAAACAGATGCGGTTAGGATTAGCCTGGAGTCTGTTTTGGTCATTCTGAGACAAACCAAGTCAATCTAGTCTTAAATCCAAGTGAGGTTAGAAGAGCAAATGATCCTTCTAAATAAAAGCAAAGCTAGAGTAAACTGAAAGCTTTGGATGTAGCTTTTCGTAACATCGCCAGAATTATAAATAGAAACTGCCCCAGCAAGTCGTAGGGGTGAGGGAGAGTTTTGAATGAGAGTCTGACTGGGGATGCCAGCCTCTCTTATCAGCCAGCATATGACCTTGGGCTTGTTGCTTCATCACTGCGCTCTCATTTCCTCATCTGCAGAAGGGACGTGGTAATTCTGACAGAGTTGCCTTAAGGGATAAGGAGGCAGTAATGTGCCTGACACTTCTGACTCACGCTAGGCTCTAGATGGCTGTGATTAAGATCCATACCATTGTTACTAACAAAGTTTACAATGAATACAAACCAACAAGGTCATTTAAAATATGCATGGTTTGCCTGACCTCCCTTCCTCAGTAAAAGAGCTCATCTCTCAACTAAACCAACACTTTTCCACTTACATTTTAACTTATGGCAATAGTTACAGATGAACTCACTGGTGTTTTCTAACCCTAAATAGGTATTAAAGCAGCTCGCAATAGGCTTTCTGGGTGTTTGTTTCTGCCAGTTCATTTGTCTATAGATTTAGATTTTCTGTGTGCTCCTTACACATGGTAATAGCTGGAACAAAAATCCATGACATATATATTTTGGTGGCTACTTAATTGCTTCGTATATGTAATTATGCCATTCTAGTTAGATTACAAACTTTCCAAGAGGTAACCATTGTACATTAAATGTGTCTCTCTTGATTATAATTTTAC
The DNA here is from genome assembly GCF_947179515.1 of Apodemus sylvaticus. Lineage (NCBI taxonomy): Eukaryota > Metazoa > Chordata > Mammalia > Rodentia > Muridae > Apodemus > Apodemus sylvaticus. Next base: position 68,889,796 of record NC_067483.1, read on the forward strand.
TATAAGGTTGGGACTATAGAAAATTAAGCTGTTTGTTTAATTTGTTTTTATAATCAGCATCATCATCAATTGATAATGATGATCAGCTAATATTTACTGAGAAGCTTCAGGTAGCATGTCTGGAGAAGCCCTCTCCAAGAATTGGCATAGTAAAATAAGAACAACGGGTTTAGTGAACCCTGCTTTTACTCCCTGGTTAATAGATAAGGAAATTGGAGTTCTGGGAGTCCCTGCTGTAATCCTGTTGGTCTTTGTGCTGAATTGACTTTGGACATCTCTTCTAAGAAAACCCAAAGTGTGGATGAAATAATCACAAGAGGACAATGGATTTCAGGAAATCCAGTATCTTTTAGTTTTTAGAGTCATGGCTTCTACCCTTTTCTATTGCACCTCCTTATCAGTATAAAATGCTCTTATTATAACTTCCCATTGTATGTATACTAAATAGTATCTAATGTCTGAGTATAATACCATGTACACACAAAACAGACATACAAACGGAAACTCACAACTCTAAAAATTTAATACAGATTTTCCAGTCTATTTTGCTTTAAACTGTTAAGTTGTCTACAATAGATTAACATTTGATGCAAACATAATAAAATAATTGAAATATTGCTTCTGTGATGCTTACCTTATCTACCTCTTAGTCACATTCAGAACCCTAGTAATTTGATAATTTTTTCATTCTAATTTTAGCTGAACATTTTATAATACTTGAGGTTTATATTCTAATTTATCTTGATTTATGATTTTGACTATACCAATTGAAAATTACCTTCTTGGATTTGATGTTCACATATAATGCCATGTCTGAAAGCAATGAATCTTGGCATCATCCATCTTACTGCCTACTTGATATCTAATAAGCATCACAAATCAACATCTTCCTTCAAAAGTTGTGATGGTTCCCCTCTTACTTTATTTCTCTTAGTCTTGCCATTTTGGGCAATTAACTTAATTTTTTTCAATGACTGCAGTCCCTTATCTTGGAATTATCTGTCTTTCTTCCCATTGCCTCATGCCAATATTCATGCCAGGAATTCGAGTTACTTCTTGCTTCCTTTTAGATATAGCCTAGATTGACCTGAAAGCCACAGTTCTCCCATTTCAGCCTTCTAAGTGCTACTACGACATCATTGTGTTAGATCAGTTGGCTTCTTTCCCCTTTGCCAGCATCTTGGTCCAGAGGCCCTGTGCTTTCCAGTTTGTAGACTCTGGTCCATGTCTAACTGACTTCATGGCTTTTGCCTTCCATTCTCTTTGTTTTTTCTTTTTTTCTTTTTTGTCTAGCATAATAGCTGGACAAATCTTTTAAAAGAAACTTACATCAGTCTCCATGTTTAAAAAAGTCTTTTGAGCACTCTGTTCCCAGGAAACCGATGCATTTTGAGTACCCCAAACTTTGCTGTTTGAGCCTTATTTTCATCCTGAGGCATCTAACAGCATTTAAACATTTAAATTAGCCATAACTAATGTCACCTTTAAGCAGGTAAGATGAGGCATGTTGAGGACACTTTGAAACACTTGCTTCTGATTCTGAAGGCATACTAGATATTATACATGGTATGCGGTCTTCTAAACATTAAATATTTCTAGAGTCAATTTACTGTTGTTTTAAGTAAAGCAAAACATATGCAGTGGTTTCCTTATTTTTTCCCACATGCAACAGATCATGTTGGGAAATGTTAGGGATATGGAAACTGCTGCTTGTAGTAAATGGAGAGGAAGAACACAGCTTCAACACTTGCCTTGTGTGTCAGAGGTAAATGAACAGAATGAGACACCAAAGTGCTGGATAAAAGAACAATCACCTCCCCTACCCACCCCCAACACACACACCAAAAAAAGATCTGCTACCTTTCTTCTCATTATCAAACCTATCATTCAGTGACACCATTTTAAAAACTAAAGTAATGCTGCTGATCACTCTCTTCCTGCTTCCTTTTGTACAGCTAAACCCGTGTGTCTAATCTACCTCTGCCCTCGCATCCATTCTCACTTGCTTCCTCCTGTCTTCCTAAAACTCTAATGTCAAAGCTATAAGTCAAATGTAAAGGACAGAGCTGGTCATCTGTAGAGAGAAATGAAGAAGTAAGATGTCTGTGTTCGTGTTTTGGGGATGGTGTTTTGAGGGAGGGGTTGGAGGATTTGGAAAGTAGTTTGCTCCAGAAACTTTAAGCTCTAGATAATTAGTCAAGCAAGTAGAAACGGTGCCATCGTTCTGACCAGTTCTTCTTTTCCTTCTACAGCCAGCTGCCATAGAGCCCTGCATGGTTAAGTGTGGTGAGTAACCCGTCTTCCATGGTTCCCTGTCATGTCCCTTAGAGGCAAGAAGGCAGCTTCCATTGCCCTCAGAAAGCCTGTGCATGCTTTTGCTCACTTTCAATTATTGTTTATTACAACCACTCATCCTATACTTCCCATCTGCCCAGGGAGGCCTGGGGCTCCAGGGCTGAGCCTGATTGACAAGCCACACCTGGGAAAACCCTTGGCAGGCATGCACATCCCACAAAAAAACTTGTGGGTCAGCTTTTAGTTTGGTGGTTTATTAAGGATCTTTTTTTCAGATTCTTACAACCTTTAGTTGAAGCTATCTCACACAGGTCTAATATCTAGTAGAGCCTCCGGGAACCATTTTTGCTGTTAGTAAGTGCATAGAAGAGAAGGAAGAAGCACTTCCTCTTTGCTTCTGAGTCACTTTTTGTGACAGTCACCTGACATTCTCTCGGAAAACATGGAAAACAGTGCTGCTGAGTGTTTTAGTTTCATTTCTCTTGCTTTAATAAGATACCCTGACAAAAAGCAACTTCTGGAGAAAAAGAATTCATTTTATTCACAAGTGCAGATTACAGTCTCTCACGGTGGAGAAATCATAGCCACAGGAGTTTGAAGCATCTCTTCACATTCCATTAAGAACGGAGGGAAAACACTTGCTTTTTGTGGCATTCTTCTGCATCTTGCCTAGGAAATGGCACCAACTATAGTGGGCTGGAGTTCCCACATCTAATAACTCAATTAAGAAAATACTCTACAAAACCAACTTGATATAGACAGTTCTCACCTAGGCTCTCTTCTCAGGTGATTATAGATTGTGTCAATTTGACAAGTAAAGCTAACGACCACACCGAGTCTCAGAATATTTGCTAGAACACATGCAAAATATCAAGTGTATACACTTTTGATTGTTTGCATGGCCAAACAAACACATTTTCATTGACAGTAGACCATTTCATTTTTTTTTTAAAAAAAAGGTTGTATTTATTTTATATATATGAGCACACTGTAGCTGTCTTCAGACACACCACAAAAGGCATCAGATCCCATTGCAGATGGTTGTGAGCCACCATGTGGTTGCTGGGAATTGAACTCAGGACCTCAGAAAGAAGAATCAGTGCTCTTAACCACTGAGCTATTTCTCCAGCCCTGACAATTTCTTTAATTCAGTTTTTCACTCTTGTATCTTTTGCTCCAGTTTTAAAAAAATACTTTGGTGCCCAGCACTTAGGACAGTCTTTGAATGTGTCCCTCTCTGATTTTGTGTTTTGTTTTTTCAGTGAAAGGAATAGAATATATAATATGTTTAAAATTTCTCCTTGATATGATAAAAATGATGCTAAAGTGTTCTTTAAAAAAAATCCCATAACTGAATCAAATAGGAAAAACAAATAGACTTGCTCCTGGAGACCCGCCCACTGCATGCCACTGAGGAGAAATTCAGAGTGCACTGAAGATGCGTCGACTCTTTGTTTTCCTTATAACTCTCCATTCTCATTCCTCCTGCTCACTCCTCCATTCTCTTCCAGCATCTATCCTAGTTATTTATAATAGTCTTATCCTAGTTATTTGTGTATGAATGAGGATCTAAGTCAGTCTTATCTCTTCTAGGCTATGCCCTCTATAACTGAAGTTATGGAGAATTAGAAATTCAGATAAGAACTTTGAATCAGTAAAAGCACCTGTTGGGATCCTGAAGTTTCATAGCTATACAAAACCACTGACATTAGGGAAATAGTTCAGTATAATACATGGGGAAAGAAATGACTAAATTTGTACACATGTCCCTCTTCCCATATGGCAATATTAGACTAGGGATAGTTATATTTAATTAAATACACACATATTAACTAATTTGCACCAGTAAATGTTTGGAAATGAGCTAGACAGTGCTACGTGAAGCTGAGAGTGGCACGAAGAACCATAATTTAGATACAAAGCATCACATTCAGAAATACAGACCTGTCAATCAATTTAGAGCTATGTACTGATGCTGAGCTTGGAGGATCACTTGAGCTCAGCAATTTGAGCAAAGACCGGGAAATGCAGCAAGACTCCCGTATCAGAATAAAAACTTGATGAGCACACACAATTCTAAGAACTTACTTAGGTGATGGGAGTATAGCAATTGGAAAAAAATAGACAATACATACTCAAGACATCATACTCAAGTGGTTGTAAGACAGTAGGAAAATGGCCACATTAATTTATAACACACTTTTTGCTAACACTTTATATGAAGAAAATTAAAGCAATATAGAGCAGGTAGTCAGAGGAGAGCAATGTTAAGTGTAAATTGGTTATAGAATGAGTCACTGGTAAAGCACAACAGAGTAAATAGTATTTGTATAAGGAAGATATGGGGATGCATGGATTATAAGCAGTCCTTATTCGAGTCTTGTATGATTTCTCTTTCCCTTCTGCTCCCTTCCTCATCCATATTACCTGAGAAGAGGTACAGAGCCATTAGGATCTGCAGCTTCTCAAAAACAGAAAGATGGTTTATTCTCACAATACATTTAAAATATATCTGGGAAAAGTAGTATAGTCCAGGCTAAGAACCCACCTGAAGGCATCAAAGAATATATTACAACCAGATAGAGGATAAAATAGTAATGTAAACATGATTTTCTTCTTCCTTTTCAATTTCTTTTTTTTAAAATTTAAAATTTTAATTAATTTATTTAATTTAATTAATTTATTTTTTTATACTCCATATTTTATTCCCCCCGCCCCATCCACCCTCAGACTATTTCACATCCCATACCTCCTCTCAACTCCCCTGTCTCCACTGTCTCTACATAGATGTCCCTACTCCTCATCTCACCTAGCCTCTAAACTCCGTGGGGCCTTCAGTCTCTTGAGGGTTAGGTGCATCATCTCTGAATGAACACAGACCCAGCAGTCCTCTACTTTATGTGTGTTGGAGGCCTGATATCAACTGGTGTATGCTGCCTGTTTGGTGGTCCAGTGTTTGAGAGATCTCGGGGTGGGGGTGGGGTCCGAGATCAATTGAGACTGCTGGTCCTTCTACAGGGTCGCCCTTCTCCTCAGCTTCTTTTAGCCTTCCCTAATTCAACCACAGGGGTCAGCTGCTTCTGTCTATTGGTTGGGTGCAAATATCTGCATCTGACTGTTTCAGCTGTTCGTTGGGTCTTCTGGAATGCAGTAAAGAATATATTACAACCAGATAGAGGATAAAATATAAATCACCAACCAAAGAGTACACATGAAGGGACCCATGGCTCCAGCTGCATATGTAGCAGAGGATGGCCTTGTTGGAGATCAAAGGAAAGAAAGGCCCTTGGTCCTGAGAAGGCTTGATGCCCCAGTATTGGGGAATGTCAGGACAGGGAAGTGGGTTGGTAATCAGGGGGAGGGCGGATGGAATAGGGGATTTTTGGAGGGGAAACTAGGAAAGGGGATAACATTTGAAATGTAAATAAAAAAAATCTAACAAAAAGAAAAAGAAGACAATAGTAATGTAAACATGATTTTTTTCTTCTTCATTTTCAATTTCTTATAGAATTATTATCCTCAAAATGGCAAATGACATCTCCTGAACCTCATTGTGTGAATATGACATCTGATAGGATGCTGAAGATACTTCAGAATGGCATGTATTTATTCTATGGCGAAGTGGTTCCTGTCGCTAAAGAATACAGAGAAGGCAATGCCCCCTTTCTTGTACAAATAGTTAAAAACAAAAATGTCCTACAAATTCTAACGAATGATTTTCAAATCTTACATATAGGAGGGATTTATGAACTGCATGCTGGAGACACCATAGAGTTGATGTTCAACCTTGAAGAACATATTCAGAAAAATAAAACATACTGGGGGATCATTTTAATGCCAAATCTCCCATTCATCTCCTAGAGACTGGGTTTGGTCTTCTCATCTTCAATGTATCCAGAGATGCTAGTGGGTGGGTTGTAGGGGGTTGATTGTTGGCAATACACACAGTTTGTGAGTACTTACAAATCGACACAAACAGAGCCTCTTGGCATATAAAATTTTAACTCTCATATTTGTCTGAAGGGGACTCAGCAAATGGGCCAAATCCTTAATGTCAGGTGTGCAAATACACTTACACAATCCATGACAAAAGGAGAATGGGAAACAGAGGACAGAAACCCTTCTAAAAGAATGTCTGTCTAACCTTGATCCCTGGGTAGAATGAGGTCCGGTTTCCATGCGAGGCTTACTTGGCTTGCAAAAAGGGTGTAGGGCAGTAGCTTGGCCTTTTTTGTCCCCCATCATAATTTGCAAGAGCTGTTTTACCTTAATCCCTTCAAACTCTCACTTTCCGAGAGCCTCCCAATGAAATGTTGTGAGACGGTGGAGTGGCCAAGGCAAGCCAATAACACCCTTCCTTAGAGGTGGTGTTCTTAGAAGACAGAATACATTATGAGATGGCGTGAAATGGAATTGATCTGGGAATTTATTTTATTTTATTTTGTCATTCTCAGGATGCAGGTTCATTCTGAACTTTCCCCTAAGTCTTCATTGTTTTTGTGAGTATGTGTGCATAAATGCTGCAAATAGAAAAAAAATGAGAGTTTGTACTAGTTCTCATTCAATTTAACACCAGAAATTGGTACTTCTCTGGCTGCATTACACAATGATAGCACATTTTTGGTTGGTGTTCCCTAACTGGCAATATAAGTTTTCCTATACCACACAACAACACCGTGATGTCAACGATGTAGATATTTTTGGGGAAAAAATGCACAGTGAGAACATGGGTAGGTGAATCCTAAGACTCTTATCTCAACTCAGAACTCACAATGAATTAAGTGAGTGGGGTCTTCATTATGCCATTCACATGGTCTCTGCTTTGAAACTGGTGTTTCTACCGTCTCATTATACATCTCTAAAATGGAATAAATGCAACTTTGAAATGGATGCATCGACTCTACCCCAAGGTGGCCAGAACGAAGCTACAAGAGAGCCATTCTTTTACCAGCAGACATTTTCCTCTTCTTGCCTGGAGCAAGAAGACCCAGGATGCTGTTGGAAGACTTCACCTCACTCAAGCATGCTGACTTTTCAGAGTAATAATGAGCATTTACTTGTGTTCAAATTTTGGATTCTTTTAAATTTAGCCAGCTTGTGAGTTCTTGTTGAAAAGTATTTTAAACCAATTTACAATATTTATAGGTATTTGTGGAAAGCTATATAGCAATATTTTATATAAAACTAATTTAAAAATATTTTTATGTAACAAAAATTCTATAGGCTAAGCTATTTCTTCTTATTTTTATGAATACTTGCTGAATTGCCATAGGGTTAAAAAGACTATTGTGTCTTCATATTTTCTCAGGAAATTAAAATTATATCATATGTATTTATAAAAACCTGTTAGTGTTTCTATTTGTTGTGTTGTAACCACCATTGTTGGCATAGGCTACCACTATTTCATAGAAACCAATTGTTTAATTTTTAAGAGTTGTGTACTCGGAGAATTTTTATACCATGAAGATTGACAAACATTACAAACCAGAGCATTTCTTTTGGAAAACTTGTTTACTAGGACACCATCCTTTGTAAAAGTCTCTCTCTCTCTCTCTCTCTCTCTCTCTCTCTCTGTGTGTGTGTGTGTGTGTGTGTTATGTTGAATTTGTATGATGTATGCAATAGTTTAGGTGTATACATGTATGTGTTGTGGGCAAGCCTGTGCAAGTGTGTATGTGCTTGTGGGTGGAGCACTGATTGCCTTCCTTAGTTCCTCTTCCCCTTAATCTTTGAGACATGGTCTCTCAGTGAACCCAGAGTTCATCTATTTGCCTTGGCTGGCCCACCATTTGGCTCTAGGGATCTAGCTATTGCTGCTCCTCACCCACAGTTCTCGGATTACAGGTGTGTGCCACTATACCTGGATATCACATGGATTTGGGAGATCTAAAGTTAGATCCTTATGCTTGCATAGCAAGCCTGCTATCCAGAGTTATTTCTGTGGAACTTAGTGATATCATTCTGTCCCTGTCTTATTCTTAGGACAATCAAGGCAGACAAAATGACAAAATGGTATTGCCATATTCTTAGCAAAGGCCCAACAGAATTGTGATTATTATTTTTTTTTAGTACCAGTAGAAAGTTTCTGTACTTCAGAGGGATCGATAGCAGCATATAGCATCTGAATTTCTTCCAATGTTATCGTTTCAGCTTTTGCTTTCAATGTATACTCAACTCCTTTTCTCTATTTTAATACTACAATAAAATATGTATTTATAATTGTACTGCAATTGATTTGTCTTTGGGTTATAGTCAAGTTAGTGACTTAAAGAGCACAAAATTACACCAGAGAAATCCTTTCCCATATAGACACCTCTTGGCAAGTGTTAGAACTTGCAGAAGGGGAGCTAGGTACAGTTTGTGTTGGCTACAGCTGCCTCCGTTCCTGATGAGTCAAACAGTTCATTTCTCACTTCTACCCTTTCTCAGCTATTCCACCCTGCCCAGACTCATCCAAGACTCAGCTCACACTAATAGCCCTCTGCCTTCCGCTTTCCCTCATCCAGGCTGTAACAAGTATGATGGTACTGTGGATACGTGTCTGCTTCTGTAGGCAGCACTTAGTTGAAAAGTTAGTCAACCCCTGTTCTGTTTTAACCGAGCAAGTTCCTTAGGTTAAATGCATCTGAACACCCTGGAGAGGAGATGCTTGCCTTTCTTGTCCTTTCCCAATGAGACAATATCACTGAGTCATTTTTGTTCATTAGATAGGAGAAGCAGAAATATGGCTGATAGGAGAGCAGTTTGAGGATTCCCTTCAAGTTGAAATGGGCATACTCCTCAATCTGAAAGAACATGAGGATATTTTAACATTAACCTACAACCTCATTTATTTGCCTCTAGGGAGTAGGGGCTGTGCAGTCCCACCTCATGGAAAAGAACTCTCTCTCTCTGCCAGTTAGCTTTTGGCCTTTCTCTTCCTAACAGACTTCCAGGGTGGGGTTAAATTATAGCCCACAGTCAGCTTTAGCTTTCTTTGGTAAGGGACAGGTACTGATTCTTTAGAGATCCCAATTTCAAGAAATTCATTTTAAAGCTCTCTTGGAAGTAAGTACCCTTGAAGTCTCTTTACTAGGCCCAAGCTTGGAATGTTCTGTTGTTCCCTGTCCTTTCTGAAGTAGTGGGGAATATCTTGAAGTTCAGCCTAGATGCCTGCGATGCTGCCATCTGTCCCTGATTTTCTTCCCTTTGATTCTACTTCCTCCTCCATCTGGATAGTGTTTCTAATGGGCAGGCAGCAGGAGAGTCTCTTTCTGATTCCTGCATGTTGGAGACAAAGGGACTATCTTGGTGTCACACCAGTAGCTAGGTACCAGATCACATTGTACCAGTTAAAGCCGGCGCAATGAGTCCTACTTTAGTGTGTGATTTTAGTCTTACATGTTTAAAAGACATATGGGAGACATAATAAGTACAGAAAATTTAAAAGCTCCAAACTATCATCATAGAATCAGGCACATAAAGGCCAAATTAAAAGTCAGAGAGAAAAAAAGGGCGTCGTCAACAAAGTTAGATACAGTAGAACACTTCTAAAAAACAGAAAACTTTACTTTTAGTTTTTTGATAGATAAAGAAAATTAGAGAAGCATTCTTATCTGTGTTTTTAAGTGTACTGTTTTATTAAAGAATTTTTTTCTCTAGAGATGAAATGAAGCACATAGTATCGTGTCCACACTGGATGTCCTAGACAGCAAGATACAGACTACTTTCTTCATCCCATTTAAACCCACTGGTCTCTGATACAAGCCAACGACTATTTGGAGGTCAAAAAAGTTGAGTCAAAGACCCAGAAATATTGAGGTTTGTAGTGTTTTTAGTGTTTGTAAAAATATACCAGAAGGTTATGTCATGTGCTTCTAAAACTTTGAAAATGTTTGGCAACAGAGAAATGAAAATTCAATGTACAAGCTACATGAAAGTACATTCCTCATTTTTTGGGTAGCACAATCAGCACAGAAATCTTCAACTTCAGAGTGCAGGATAATTGTTCCCACTTTGCTCTTTTGAAATCCAGGAGCCCTATAAAGATAGTATATATATATTTCTCTCAGGGTTTCTAAAGCAGTTTCACTCAAATACATCTGTTCCAGGGGAATGAGGCTGGTTTAGCTTCCTAGAAACACAGAGAGCCTTGTAAGCTTCTCTCCTTGTCTTTGTGTTATGCTTCTTAGTTGACTGGTTGATCTCTGAAAGGAATGTGATAAAGTCCAGGGTTTAGTGGGGACTTCTTCAGAGTCCTTATTATCTGTGTAATGAACCAATAAGTGGTTCATAATGTTGAGTAGTAGAGCTAACATAGCATTGCTTCCGTATCCTGGATAATGATGGGCCCTGCCCTCTTTGCTTACTGTCTCCCACCCCATCCCCTGTAGCTCTTAAATAGTCTACTCTCCTGTCAACAAAACCTGGTCTCGGAACATAGTTAAAGCAATCAAAGAGAGGAAATCTGCAGGCTCTCTTGTACTAAAGGGAAGTGGCCTAATGGCCTAGCTTGCCTTATCCCTCAAACAACTAAATGCTATTTTAAACAGCCTGGGCCAGTTGCCCAGAGAAGCAGTCAAGGCCCAATGACTCATTCCACAAATAACATCAGAGCTTTATAGAGTGAGGCTAAGATTCTGCAACATATTCCTCCATTCATTTCATATTCTGAAAACACCAGGTGACTGACTACTCAGATTCATCCACCTTCTACAGAAAAGGACTTCTAGAAGGGAGACCTGAGAGCCAGTTTTCGCAGCACTGACACCTAGATTATATTTATTAAAGCCACCTTAAAAACAAACAAACAAACAAACAAACAAACACTGATTTAGGAGCACAACATTGAATCTCAGATGAACATTTTATTTTTTCTAGCTGTTCCCCCTGCCCCAAAGTCACAGCTTCTAAACAAATAAGCAAAAATAAATACAAAAACCCAAAGTTGGCCATGTTCATGAGCCTTCATAACCCATCTCTCACCACAAAGGCAAGAGTCTTAATTCTCTGTGAATCTGAATGGAGGTCCTGGCCACTAGTGTTCACAACCTAGTACTAACTTATAGCTTGAATATTGGCAAGCTAAAGCATGTGAGCCTTGCTACAGTTAGTACCACATTATCTACTTAGAGTCTGTTAACCCCTAAAGATTTTTCTCTAATCCAGGATGATTTGCAAATACAACTTCTATGGAGGAAAAAGGAACATCACAGCTCATTATGCCCAAATTGGGACTTTCAATATTGGCAAAAGTAGTCTTCATTACCCTTTGACCTTTGTCTTTTACACATCTATCCAGTTAGGAAACCACATACATGCATATGTCACCCCTCTTTCTCTCTCTTTCTCCATCCCTCCTACACTTAAATAAAATCTGATCTCTTTTCTGTGCCAAGACAATTGTTTGAATAACTTCATAACTAATTTTGTAGTTACTCAAGCCTATTACTTGTGTGAAACTACATGTAGTAGAAGAGTTAACCTGAAAAATCACAGAAGTTCAGAACAAATGAACATTTTCTACCAAGACAGATAATAGTTCTTGGTAACCCAGAATGTGATGGTAGAATCGTATTACCAAAGACACCACACACTTTAGTCACAGGTCATGAAGTCGATACTAAATGAAGTTGATATTAAGAAACTTTCTCCATGCTAGATAGCTTTCATAGTACCAGAAGGTGCTATACTAGGGTATGGTGGAGGGGCGGGGGGGAGTCACAAATAGTCTTGTCTAGCTGTGAACTCTGTAAGTTACAGTAATGATCAATGTGGTAGGAAATGAACATGGGTGAAATAGGAGCATAAATGGGGGTATTCATCTACTTTTTGATTGTATTTAAGGCCTACTCCACAAGGATAAGGAAATAGTCTTAATACTATTAATAAGAGTCCATGATTCTCCAATGGGAATAAACCCCAGGTATGAACTTACTATTAATATGCTAAATGGACTTGGTATTAAATTATTTTATAAATTCATGTCTCTATACATACAGATTAGGGAAGCTCTCAGACCTCATTAAAGAAGCTACTTTGTATGGTGGACAGCAGTTAGTGCATAAACTTTACAACTGGTTAAACTACAGAGAGCAAGTCTCTGTAGACAGCTCAGCCACAAATGGGACATCTATGTCAAATTCCCTTCCCTCAAGGCTCAGGGACCATTGTGGAAGAGGAGGAAGACTGGATGATCCAGAAGTTGGGGAGGACCAGGTTGCACTACTGCTTTCTGGACTTGATAGGGCTTCTTATAAACCTACAGCAGCTGCAGTTGCCTAAGCAAGATCAAGCCAATCAACATTTCAGGGTGGAAGGGGTAGGAGCTCATAAACAGCTGATGACTACTTGGGGAAAGAGAATCAATTTTCCCTAAGGGCAGGGTCTTTGCTAAAACCACCAGGCTTTAGTGGATGGCTCCACACCCATGAATATATGAAAAGCACTAACTTTACTCAGTGGGTTATTTTTTTTAAAAGTGGGGGAGGCCATACAGTTGGAAGAGGGCTCAGGTATGGGGGAGTAGTTTGGAGAGGATTTAGAAGGAGGAGTATGAAGAGCATTGATAAACGCAGTGTATTAAAAACATCTAAAAATCTCAGTCTTAAAATTGGAAAAGCTGACACATGGTGATGGTAAATACAATGCAAGGGTAGGAGGAATCGGTTCCATCTTTCTCCATGAACTTCTTGGAGGCAGGACAAATTTTGGGTCAAAGGTTTTGTAGGTGGGCTCATGTTCGTATCCCTCCACAGGGAGCCCTGCCTGGCTACAGGTGGTGGCCACCAGGCTCCATATCTCCCATTGTTAGGAGTCTCAGAGTTACCTACATAGGCTCCCTGGAGCCTCCTCCAGCTCAGGTCTCTGGCATATCCTAGAGATGCTGCCCCTGCCCTCAGGAAGGGCCAAACAATAACTGGCTCAACTTGAAACCCATCCCATGGGCAAGAAACAATCACTGACACTATTAATGATACTGTTATGCTTGTAGACAAAAGCCTAGCATAGTGTTCTCTGAAAGGCTCCAGCCAGCAGCTGACCAAAACTGCTGCAAAGAACCACAGCCAAACATTAGCTGGAACTTGGAAGTCTTGTGGAAGAGTTGGGGGAAGGATTGAAGGACCTGGAGGGGATAGGCATTTCACAAGATCAACTGAGTCAACTAACCTGGACCCTTGGGGGTTCCAGAGACTGAACCACCATACAAAGAGCATACAAGAGCTGGACAAGCCGCCGCCTCAACCTCCACACATATGTAGCAAATATGCAGCTTGATCTTCATGCAGGAGGGGTGTAACAGCTGAAGGTGGTGAGTTAGGTATGCTGTCCCTTACCCTGTTGCCCACCTGTTGATTCTGTACCTCTAAATGGGTTGCCTTGCCTAGCCTCAGTAGGAGAGAATGTCCCTAGTCCTGTAGTTACTTGCTGTGCCAGTGCTAGGGTGTGTTGGTACTCATGGGGGGGGGTTCCCCCTTTTCAGAGGAAAAGGGGAAGGGGGAGGAGCTATGTGAGGGAGGGATTGGGAGGAGAGGAAAGGGCTGTGATGTAATGTGATGTGAAAGATGCATAGTGAATAAAATACAAAGTCAATGAAGAAGAAAATGATGATGATGAAGATGAAGAAAAAACAACAGCAACAGAGAAAGCAGAAGAAAAAAATAGGAATTTGGATTGCCAAAAGCTCGTCCCGTTCTTTTTCTACCAGAGCACCAAAAACAACGCTATAGAAATTGCAAAACTATGATAAGAGAGTATCAAATTTTAGGTAGTTGTGCAAAGGAGATGTTTGAATTTTATGTAATAAAAAGTAAAAAATTAGGTCTCCAGATAGAGTGTGAGATGTGTGTCCTCGTGGTCTCATAAAGGGAGTCCGTGGAGACAGTGAGTAGGAACTGGCCCTGGAGAACAAGAAGGTCAAATCCCAAAAACAATTTTGTTTTGCTACTAAGAAAGTTAGCTTTTGATTCTTATTTTTATTTTATTTTATTATTATTATTATTATTATTATTATTATTATTATTATTATTATTATTATTTAGTACAGAATAGCGCTTATTCAGGGCATGGGGAAGGGTGTTTAGAGGGTTGTAGAGGCAGAGAAAGGCAGAGAGAGGGAGAGAGTAGAGAAGTAGAGACTGGCCATGACCACATGGAGAGAGATGGGGTAGGGAATAGGGAGGGGGAGGAGCAAGGAGGAGAGAGAGAGGGGGGAGAGATAGGGAGGAGGAGGAAAGGAGAGAGAGAGAGGGAGAGGGAGAGGGTGAGGCAGAGGGGGAGGGAGAGGAAGAGGCAAGAGAGGAACAAGAGTAGCTTTTGATTCTTTTTTTTAAATATTTTGTATCTACTTTAATGATTTTTTTTCTGTTTTCTTTTTTTTATTCTATATATTCTTTATTTACATTTCAAATGATTTCCCCTTTTCTGGCTCCCCACTCCCCAAAAGTCCCATAAGCCCTCTTTCCTCCCCCTGTTCTCCCATCTACTCCTTCCCACTTCCCTGTTCTGGTATTCCCCTATACTGCTTCACTGAGTCTTTCCAGAACAAGGGGCCACTCCTCTGTTCTTCTTGTACCTCATTTGATGTGTGGATTATGTCTTGGGTATTCCATGTTTCTAGGCTAATATCCACTTATCAGTGAGTGCATACCATGATTAATCTTTTGAGACTGGGTTACCTCACTTAGTATGATGTTCTCCAGCTCGATCCATTTGTCTAAGAATTTCATGAATTCATTGTTTCTGATGGCTGAACAGTACTCCACTGTGTAAATATACCACATTTTTTTGTATCCATTCCTCCGTTGAGGGACACCTGGGTTCTTTCCAGTAAAGCTTGATTTCACCTGATTTATGCAGAAGATGGATGAGACTGGCGGGGCAACACTACTTTAAAGACCATTACGATTTCCTAGGTGAGGAATGGTCTTCAGGAGCAGAGTGATGGAGAGGTGGGCAGCTCTGCCACAGATGCAACAGAATCAAACAAACAAAACAAACCCAAAACATCCCCCCAAACCCACTGTGGATCTCAAGCAATAAGCAACAGCAAAGTAATTTATTATCTCTCTCATTTATCACAAAAATCTGTTTCATTTTGGATATCTTGGTTTCAATAATCAATAGAGGGAATTATTTTAACTAAAATTATCAGAGACTACTTGAAGTTTTGGCAGTTCTAATAGGGTAAGAAGGCATTTCCAAAAATCATTATAATATTTTAAAAAATTTATCAAAGGAAAAATCCACCAAGAGAATGTCTCAGTTCTGAGCATCTATGGCCCAAATGCAAGGGCATCCACATTCATAAAAGAAACTTTTTAAAGTTGAAAACACACATTGAACCCCACACAACAATAGTGGGAAAGACTTCAACACCCACACTTTCAACTATGGACAGGTCATTGAAACAGAAACTAATAGAGGTTATGACCCAAATGGATTTAACAGATATATACAGAACATTTCACCATAAAACAAAAGAATATACCTTCTCAGCACCTCATGATATGTTCTCCAAAATTGACCTTAAAATTGGTCACAAAACAAGCCTCAACAGATACAAGAAGATTCAAATAATCCAACGCATCCTATCAGATCACCATGGACTAAGGCTGGACTTTAATAACAAATCAAAATCAGTTCCAATATCTTTCCCCTTGGATCCTTCTGCCTTTCATAGTCAATCAGAATTAGTGCCAACGTTTTTTATGTGACTACAGTGCTGAATATTTATTCATATTCTACTAAATAGTTGCAAAACATCTATTTCCCCTAATCTGTTATAATATCCTCTAGAACATATATACACTTTTATTTGGCTTCCCAGGCTAGTTCCTCATGTGTGTATGCCACTACAGCTGTTGGTATACACATATTCCCATTATTTTACAGGGATTCCAGTTATTGGTAACATTTTCTTTTGCTATCTATCTCTACAAATTTTCTTTCACGTGGCATCAAAATATGTGCTCAAACAGGAAATGTGTGGGGGGTTTGAATTGACTTGTTATTAGTAAACTTGCTCTGGTCCTAACATAGCACCACTTCCTTTTTTAGTGCCAAAATTCTTTTAAACATTCTATTTTGAAATCTTGGTATGACTAAGACCAAATACTTTTGTTTGTAGCATGTATAATTGTAAAAATAGATCATCTTTTTGCAAGATTACCATGTATTAGATAGTCTGCATTTTTCTGTTCAATTCTTTGTGTTAATTACCTTTCCTGTTGTTTTTAATAACATACCTGACAAATGAAACTTAAGGAAAGAAGATTGGGGTTTAGTCCTAGGGGCTGCAGTCCATCATGTCCGGGAATACACGGTAGATGGAAGAGGAAGAGCTGGTTACATTATATCCACAGTCAGGAAGCAGAGAGTAATGAGGGCTTTTTTACTTCTTTTTTATTCATAGTTGGGCCCAAGCCCAGGGAATAGCAGTGACCACAGTGGGAAGATCTTCACACCTCAGTTAACTAGTCCAGATAATTTCCCACAAGCATACTCAAAGGTTTGTCTCCTGGGTGATTTTGATCCTATCAAGTTGATGGTTGGGATGAATCACCAACATGCTCAAAACAACTTGTTGAAATATTCTGATTTATACATGAAGAACCTGAAGAAGAGATGTTCAGTAACTTGGCTGAATTCACCCAACTAGTAAGAAATAAGCCTAAATCCAGCTCTCGTTCTTTCAACCCATCCATAAAAAATCATTTTATTGAAGTTTCCTCTTAAAATTGAAAATATAAATAGCATTTAACAATTTTTGTGCATCCCTAGGTCTTTTACAGCCTCTCTTATCTCTCTAACATTTTCCAGGCATTATGAAATTTTGTTAAATTTATTTTTAGCAAAGAGAAAAATCCAGTACAGTGGATAGAACGAGGCCAATACCAAAATCACAGGAAGCCTAGTGTATTTATATCTCTTATGTGAGTTATACCAACTAGTTCTGTAGGAATTTATTCAGTGAAATGTCTTTGTCTTAAATTCTTTCCTGTCTCTTAATTCTCTAAACATCTAGGCAGAGTTGGATATATTTTCAACTGCTTGAGTTTTATAAATACATCTATTATTATTTTAGTTTATTTTTGTTATATAGTTTATATTTATTTTTATGCTTTCTTCTTACTGGACTATCAACTTCTCATTAGAAAAAATCCCTTATTATTATTAATGCCAGCATTTATATGATATTTGATGTACAGCAGTTACTTAAAAATGTTACTAAGAGAAATTGGAATAAATGTTAATTAAACTCAGAAACACATAGAAAGAAGACATGAAACAGAATAGGGACTTGCTGAAAGTAAGTGTTCTAATGAGAGGAGAGAGGGACAAGGAGAGGGAGCAAAGGGTGAAGACAAATAAAATTTATTATGTAAATGTGTGACATTTTCAAACAATTTAAAGAATTTTTTTAACGTAAGTGAAAAAAGCAATCCAGGTTCTGAAGAACTCAAGCTTTTATTTTATCACAACTGTTTATGTGGTTCTATTATCAATAAGGACTCAAGTATTTATTTTTAAATCATTTTTCTTTAAACAAAGGAAAAAAAAAGCACAAATAATCCGATTTTCACCATTACTAACCTGAACTCATCCTGGACCATAGCTGGTTGAGCTCTTTCAGAAGCTTTGTGTCACTATTTAAAAGTTGCCTTCATCCTCTGCCCTACCTCTCACACTTTAGACTGGAGCCCACCATTAAAGCTGTTTGTCTGCTCACGTCTCCCATGGACTGAGGTGCCTGTGGTGCATCAAGAATATCCTGTGGAGACTCAGCACTCTCTCCTCTCTTCCTCCCCCAGTTGTACATCAGTGCATTTCACCCAATTCTCTAAGCCATTTACACAACTGGCCTTCCACAAATACAAAGTCAAAGATTGTGTCTAATGACTCTTTTCAATAGTCACTTTTTGTGATAACCTTATAGCTTTCCAAATCTACAGCCAATACCTGAAAGAACTTAAATCTAGATAAATTTAATAAGTAGTACATTCATTTAATTTAGTAGTGCCTAAGGTGGGCTACAGTACTTTAGTACTACTCAGAAAGGATCTGAGTGCTTTAGTTGACTTCAAGTTTAAAGAGACCTAACTGAGATAATATTACTATACCTCATTCTTTCTTTCATCTTTTCTTTAGGTTGAGTGACAGCGATTGCTATGTTCCAGGAAAGGTTTTGGTGCTACAATCCCAAAGCATTAGGCAAATGAGATTATTAGTGGTTCTTCTTTCCATGGTCACTGTTAACGTATCTTCTCTCCCATGTTTCCACTTCTGCTTTCACAGTGAAAATAGAGAAGTTTATGCAAAACAGGAGAGGAAAGGAAAAACCTTTGCACAGATTCTTGTTCTTTTGAGCTTCTAGGAAAATAAGAGCCCTATTAGGAAGTACAATTTCCTCTTTTATTCCTATTGATTTGTATCTTATAGCCTTTGATGATTCCGGTTCTCTTAGCACCGGTTAATTGCCTCTTCAGAGTAATTTTTTCTTATATACTAATCCTCTAATGTGTGACGGCTGACAAAAGTCCCTCAGGCCTTTCTTCTCTCCACTGAGCATCACACTTGCACTAGAGCAGAAATGACAAAAGAGATGCCTAGAAGTCAGTCTCCTGTCTTTGTCATTTACTAACAATGCTTGATTAATGGCCCTCAGTTTTGGCATTGATCTCTATAGAAGAAATATTATAGTATGCTTTTTAATGAGCAAATTAACTTTTCACAGTTCTAAGAGTTAGCAAGTCTAAATCAATACACTATTTTTCTCAATGTCTTGTGAAAGAGAAGATGTGTTTCTTACATGGTCATTTCTGCTGTAAACTCGTGTGATAAAAGTGGTAAGGTACTTGTTTGGGCCTCTTTCTTGAAACATATAGTTTTGAAATTAAAATATAATTATAGAATCCTCCTCTTTTCCTTTTGTCCCCCCAAGCCCATCCATGTTCTCAAACATGTCCTTTTCCCCAATTTCAGGGTCTATTTTCTTGAGTTATTGATATGTATATGTACACAACACACATACACACATGTGTATATCCATGTGTTTTCCTAAATATATAAATACAACCTGCTTAGTCCATATGTTACTTGTATGTATATGGATTTAGAGCTGACCACTTGGTTTTGGAAAACCAAGTGATCTTCATTGAAAGGCTCTTCATTGGAAAGACTATTTCTCTTTTGAGCATTCCTTGATTGCCTATAGCTCTTTGTAGTTGAAATCTTGGGCCTCTTTAATAACAGCATAAATTCTATTCATAATTTTCCATTTTCATAATAAATTAACCTATTCTAGTTTCATTTTTGTTGCTGTAAAAAAACACCCTGACCAAAAGCAATTCAGGAGAGGAAAAATTTTATTTGGCTGTGGTCCTTTATCTGGGGGAAGTCAAGGCAGGAACTCAGGCAGCTTGCTACATCACCCCCATAGGTAAGTGTAGAGAGAACATCCCATGCTACCTGCTTGCTTCTCAGCAGCCTCTTCCATGCTTTCCTCGTTCATGCTTCCACAGCCATAGACTCCCCTGTCAGGGGAATGATGCTACAAAGAGTGGGCTGGGTTAGTTAACCATCAAGAAAATCTCCCATAGACATGCCTGCAGGATAATCTGATATAAGTGATCCCTAATTAAGTAAGGTTCCCTTCTCAGGTTGTGTCAACTGACAGTAACTCATTAACCATTGTTAACTAATCAATATACTTCTCAAAGACTTCAGGTTTCTCACGAAGTTATGTTAGGATATTAAGATGAAATTTGGGAAAACACAAACATTAGATCTTAACTATAGTTTTGCCTTGTAGGAATGTGTCAACACTGCTTATTCATTCAATCCATAGTAAAGTTATCTCAGCTGCTTCCAGTTGAGTGATGATGACTAAGTCTGTTACAAATGTTCATCTATCTTTTTGTGTGAATGTGGGTTTTCAGGTTAGCTGGGTAACACTCTCTCTCTCTCTCTCTCTCTCTCTCTCTCTCTCTCTCTCTGGCATGGTGTTTATATCCTATTATGATTATATGAATCAAAATCAGTATCATGAGAATGTCTAAGCTGTGAGTTTTCAGGTGAGCTCAGTAAATCCCAACTGTTCTCTCCTGGACATAGTATTTATATCATAGAATAATCATGGGACCCATAATCGGTATCCATGAGTATGTCTAAGATGTGTGGACTACAATGGTATGTAAATGTGATTGTAACCACCTGTCCCTGCTCACAGTCCAGTTGTTCCACTGAAACTAAAATAAAGCACTGCAGAACAGGTTTCATTTGTATCAAATCCAGGGAGACACCATTTACTCCTCATCCAAGAACTACTCTTCCACAGTGCCCAAAATGGCATTAAAATGTTGTGAGTATCTATTCTATCTAGTTCATCAGCTAAAGCATTGTCTCCCTCCCCCTTCTTTGGGTCATCTTTATTTTATTCACACATAATCATGTTTATTCAACCCAAGTGCAGGGTTTTATCTTTAGGCAAGTTTCATATTGTTTGTCTTGACTCAAATGCAGGAATATGCTGTGGGCTTAGAGTCAGACTGTTAGAGGAGTTTTAAGCTAATGTCCAGTGTTGCCGTGTATGCAGATACAGTAATTGCTTTTCATTCTTCACTTATGTTCCTTCCACTGTAGAACTGGAAGACGCTGTAGCAAGCCATGTCTGACAGCCTCCCAGGATATCTGATGCTTCATAATTGGGCCTAAGAAAAGCCCAATTGCTGGATTTCCTTTAATGGGGGAAGGGAAAGTAACCCGCAAGCTGTGGCACACAATACAAGGCCAGAGGACAACACTGTGAAGTTGGAGACTGAACTCTGGTTGCTAAGCATGCATGTTTCTTTACCCTCAGAGCCACATCACCAAACATAATGACTAGATTTATTGTTGTTAGTTATCTAGTTGATTGAATGGAGAGGAGCAAAGTGATTTATTTCCCTTGCCAGTTCTTATGGGCATTCTTGCTTTTTGAATGGAAAATTGATTATCTTCTAGTGGAAGACGATGACTTCAGAACTTTCTATTTTGTTTGCTTCAGTGATGAAAATGTCTGATTCATTATTTTCATGTTCTGAAGTTATTTATTGCATGAGAGAACTTCCTCTTTTCACAGGAATGCAGAGCATAAAACACTCACCAGAATTTATTTTCATACTCTTTGTCATAATCTTCCTGTGGTTCTGTAGTACAATTCCATAGACTGTGGGTTATTGGAAACAAAATTTTATATCTCATAATCTGGGGGGTTGGGAATCATAAAAGCAATGAGGCAATGCTTTGTGCCTTACTTTACCCTCAGCAGAAGTTGGGAAGACAGGAGAGAGCAACTCTATCCCCTACTGTCAGGAGCCATAATGGGACAAACTTATATACTAGCAGGTGATCATCCTGAAATGGCCTGCTTTGGATTATTATATAATCTGCATTGTGACAGGTGAGCCCTCATTAAGCAAGGCTGTGACAGACTCATTTTATGAAAGATTCCTGCTATTAATATGCTTTCCCTGTTATTATTAAACATATGTAACAATCAATAAGTAATAGATACTCCTTTGGAGCAGATTTCTGCAGATTCACGAAGATGTACTGTCTTATAGTGATGCTATACAGACAAATAAATGAGTTAAGTTTTAATGATGATCCTATAAGAATTCCTAAAATGTGATTATTAAGCTCTTATAATGGCACTGCTGATAGTCAAAACTGCAATGAGAACTCTGCCAGTTTCCCAAGTGTCACAAGTTCATTGCTCTTAGGTGGTAACCAGACTTTCTCCTACCCAGAGCACATTCCAAGAGGTTGTTAAACAATTAACCAACGGTCATAAAAAGTGAACTAATGATTTATTATAAGTGCTAGGACAGAAGATAAAATATTGACTGGGTTTATCTATACAAAAGTTCACTAATAACTTAGTTATGGTTTTAAACTTTCAATAAACCTGTAGAGCTCAGACAGGTGCTAGATGTTTAGCTAGATAATTACTCCTAATGGATATGCATGTGAACTTCTCTGTTGTAAACGTCTATTTCAATTTATGATTTGACTTTTTGTGTGAACTTGTGATGAACTTTGTAACGTTATCATGTATTCTGAAAGATGTTAAGGACTGAGGACAAAGAAAAGAGTCAGAACAAGGAACTTAGATGAGAGGAACAGAGGTGAGAACTGAGCTGAGAGAGAAACTGAACTGAGGAGAAGTTTTTAGTCAGAAGAGAACAAGGAGAATGCAGAGTGAAATAATTTAGAAACTACAGGTAACATAAGAAAACTAAGAAAGCAATGTGCAGAATGCAGAGGGAAAGAGGTAAAAAGAAGACACTGCAGAGAGCAGAGGAGCAGGCAGGCTTCTCCTTACCATGGGACAGAGCAGGTCCCATGGTAAGGAGAATGCAGGCTTAGTCTTATTAAAAGGAACAAAGCTTTTTTTTTTTTTTTTTTTACAAACATGAGTTTAATTCATTTAGCATTAAAAGGGTGGAAGCCTTTTCTTTCTCTATGCAATAAAGTTTGGAGTTCATTTTTCATTCAGAATGAGTGAGTTCTTTCTGCACTGTTGCTCGGTCTTTTGTCCATATACATATGTAAGTATGGATGTGTGTGTTAAGTATGTAATTGTGAGAATGTATGTTTGTATGTGTGTAAGTATGAAATTGTGAGAATGCATGCAAGCTGGGCCCAACTGAATTTGTGTGGAAATGTGTAAATGAGAACTCTGCATGCATGAAGCTGTGTATGAATTTATGTGAGATTATGCATATTCACTTATGTAAAAGTTTTTTCTTTCTGCTGCGTGTTACTCTCTCTGTAGCCCTGGCTGTCCTGGAACTAACTTTGTAGACCAGGCTGGCCTTGAACTCAGAAATCCACCTGCCTCTGCCTCCCAAGTGCTGGGATAAAAGGCATGTACCACCACTGCCTAGTCTTGAGTGTTACTCTCTTCTCCTGGTTCAATAGAAGTTTATTACTCCAAACTTACCCCTAGCCTGACAAGTAAGGGGCATCTGGACAATAGGGAAAAGGCTCTAGCAATTACATCTTTACTTAATCTCCTGCTGTTTTAGGACGAGGTGCTAAGCGCTTGAGACTGTAGTCTCTGGCTTCAGAGGAACATAGAAGGTAGGTCAGCTATGATAGCATAGTAACTTAGACTTAGATAAGTAAACTTTTTATTATACAGCAACCCTAAATATCTTGCAAGACAAAATCTTACCCGGAATCTCATAAGACAAAGTCTTACCCCAGAATTTTGTAAGCCCAAGTCTTACCCCCCTCACCTACGATGTTCTTCCCCCTCCACTGTCTCAAGAAGAACCAACAAGAAAGAAGATCACCTCCCACTGGTTCTGGCTCCTGGCACCCTAACAAGTCCCTGTTATTCTAGCCTTGATCTAGAATAAGTGTTGCTGGGACCTTTATGGTTCCCATGTTCTCTCAAATCCTCAGCTGCCAACATACCTGAGAACAAGTGTCTAGAGCTTGAAATTATTGTGGAGGGTGCTTGTATATCACAGTAAGTTTCTTCGTGTGTCTTAACAATCTGTGGCTCAGCAGTCTATCTTCTGAAATAGCAGCTAACTATGGGAAATTCAAATCACAGTTCCAATTTTGGATGGCAAAATTTAATTTTACATCCCACATACAATAATGACTTGGTTATGATGGTCATACAATATCTTGGTTGATTTTTTTTATTTTAGGACTGTCTGCCATGGAAATAGTCATAGCCATAAACATTGCCTTTTATTGATAAACTTAGGAACTGGAAGTCCTAATACTGAGCTAACTTAGGAACTGCCCTGTTAGAAACTGACAAAGTAATAAAATGACAAAGCTTTTAAAGACTTACCAAAGATCAGATGGCTAGAAAGAGGATGCTGGTAGGTGGACCTTGGTGCTTAGGCTTTGGCTATAGAGACATAGGCCTTCTTTAGGGGCTTCCTGCCCACCTAAATGCTTTTGCCAACTTATTCCATATATCTGATTTATTATCTTTTATGGTTTTATGCCATCTTGAATTTCCACTGTTATAACTGTACTTTCCCTTACACAGTTCAAACACTGCTGGAGTTTTCTACCGTAGAAAACATGACTTGACCCCATAGTAAACTTGTTGGGCTTTTCAACTCACTTTTTAGGCCTTTTACTAGTACATTCTTTTCTTATTTGCTTGCTTATTTTTGTTTTATCTTTCTTGTTTTTTAATCACTCATGGAGTTCATGCTTAACTTCAACCATCAAACTAAAAAAGTCAAGCTTACCTCTGGCCTTGCAAATAGCCTACTGTCATTTCTTCAGGGTAAGGTAGAAGACCGGAAGGTGATCCCCTGTGACCTGGAGAAAACAAATCATCAGAATAAGAAAAAGTAGACTATATTCCTAAGAGAGAGGAGAGAAAATGCTTTAGAGCCTGAGGTAATAACACAGTTCGCAAAGGTTGCCTCACAGGCATGTGAGCCCCAGTTTGATCCCCAGAACCCATGCAGAAAGCCTGTGTGGTAGCAATCACTTGTAACCTCAGTCCTGGAGAGATACACAGGAGGATTCCTGAGGCTTGCTGGCCATTCAGTTTGGTCTAATTACTGAGCTAAAAGCCAATGAGAGCTGTTTCCAGGCAGCTGGGTGGCATTCCTGAGAATGACACATGAGGTTGTCCTCTGGCTTCTACATGTACTCACACACATATGCATATATATACATAAGAACATGCACACACATGTGGACACACACACACACACACACACACACACATACACAAACAAAGGTATCTGAAAAGTGTGTAGAAAAAGTAATAAACCAAGGGGACACAGCCCTGTGGTGGGAAGGGGAGCAGAAGCCTCATCCAAAAGATATTTGAGCAGTTCATTTGCTTTTCTGTTATGAACAGTATTGGAGATTGAGGCCTCAAGAAGTAGACTTTCCAATAAGATTCCTGAATAAAATTAGTGAATCTGTCTCAACCAGTAGATGCACACATTGCAACACAGAAAACAAGCAACATGGAAAACCAAGGCAACCTGAGTCCTCCAAAAGATGGTAAGACCTCAACTATAGAATAAAAAAATATTGATATTAGTCAAGTGTTGGTTGAAGATTTTAAAAGTTTACTGGTAAAAATTATAGATGACCAAAGAGATTCTGAAAACTAGTAGATGGATTCCATTCTGAACCCGGTCAAAAAACCAGAAATAGAGAGGAAAAACAATCAGCAAATGGATTCAAAAAATAAGGAGTGCTGATCAAAAGTAATTAGCAGCATGGAAAAAATTCTTTAAGGACATTAAAATTTTGAAAAAAAAAAACTTGGAAATGAAAGCCCATGAATAAAATAGAGTACACCGTAGAAAGTGCCACCAAGAGGGCAACTGAACAGAAGAAAAAATACCAATAATGGAGGACAGAGTCAACACACACTATATTTGAACATGAATAAAGGAAGGAATGAAGGAAGGAAGAAGAAAGAAAGAAAGAAAGAAAGAAAGAAAGAAAGAACAAATGAACTGTAGCTATACATTCAATTTCTAGAATAAAACCAGGAAACCAAGCCTGAGAATCCATGGGCTAGAAGGTGAACTGAGATGAAAACACATAATAGTATAAAGGATTTATTTAGTGATATGAAGTCCAGATACTCCAAATCCAGAGAAAGAAATGGACAGACACTAAAGGCATTTAAAAACTAAATGGTCATGGCCAGCAAGAACCTTGCATGACATGATATCCAAGGTACAAGGTACAAATATATATATATATATATATATATATATATATATATATATATATGAACAAAATAAAAAATATATTAAGAAAAAGATGCTTACTCATAAACAAATGAAAACATATTAAAATGACATCATGTCTCTCATCAGCAACCCTAAAAGCCAGGAAAAGAGAGGGAAGAAAGACAGTTTCCATGGTGAGGACATAAGACAGAATACATTTCATGAATGGGATGGGTGAACAAAGAGATAGGAAGGAGTCCACCACACCTTACACAGTAAACAAGCAATCCTGAGACTAATAGGGAAAATAAAAACCCAATCAGCCAGAAAAAAATGATGAAGTTATGAAAATTACTAAATGTCTCTCAATAATAATCTTAAAGGTAAATGCCTCAACTCGCCAATAAAGAGATAGCCTGGCTGATTAAACTCAAAAACTAGAGTTGGTGATATTGTCTCAAATGGGCAATCTTGGTCTTTGAAGAATAAATTTAAAAGGAAATTTCAAAAAAATCTTTCTTTAGATATGAAAGTGACATAATCAAAGGAAGAAAGAATACTTATAAAGCAAGTTTTTGTTAAGGCCTAGCTAAATGTTATCTTGATAGACTGCCTTTATAAAGAAACTTTCTTATATGTTTCTGCTGTTACCAGGAACGTTTCTAATGCCAAGGTTGGTTACATATTCTGTTATTTTCCATGCTTCTGGAAAGCAATCACAACAGAAGTCAGTAGACTTGTTTTGTATAATTACCCATAATAAGCTTGGTCCTGAACCAACCACCCAGCAGCACTTCCTGTACCTATGTGCATGCACATATGTTTTGATGGTATCAGCTCCCCCTGGGATAGATTCCAATACAAGAGAGATACTTGCACCAATATCAGAAACTATTTGGAATAAGACTTCCATTTTGAGTAATAGTGCAGTAAAGTTTCTGGGACCTCCCTGGAAATTGACATCCTGCTTAGCAGAAAGGAACATATATGTGAGTAACTGACATTCTGGAGGGCAAGTTTAGACACGAATGTTAGGCAAGTCCCATCCTGGTGGACAAGTTAGAACATGAATATTAGATAAGATGAGTCCCCTGCCATAGTTGAATACCTCAGACTGACCAAAGGGCACAGAGACAGTATCCACATTAACAAAATTAGAAATGAAAAGGGAGATATAACAACAGCAACTGAGGAAATTCAAAAAATCATCAGATCTTACTACCAAAACCTATACTCAACACAACTAGAGAATCTGGAGGAAATGGACAATTTCCTAGACAGATACCAAACACCAAAATTAAATCAGGGTCAAATAGATCATCTAAACAGTCCCATAACCCATAAAGAAATAAAAGGGGTCATAGAAAGTCTCCCAACCAAAAAAAAAGCACGGGACCAGATGGCTTCAGTGCAGAATTCTATCAGACCTTCAAAGAAGACCTAACACCAATACTCTTCAAACTGTTCCACAAAATAGAAACAGAAAGAACACCACCCAACTCATTCTATGAAGCCACTATTACGCTGATGCCAAAACCACACAAAGATCCAACAAAGAAACAGAACTTTAGGCCAATTTCCCTTATGAATATCAATGCAAAAATACTCAATAAAATTCTTGCCAACCGAATCCAAGAACACATCAAAACTATCATCCACTACGATCAAGTAGGCTTCATACCAGGGATTCAGGGATGGTTCAATATAAGGAAATCCATCAATGCAATACACTACATAATCAAACTCAAAGAAAAAAAAACGTATGATCATTTCATTAGATGCCGAAAAAGCATTTGATAAAATTCAGCATCCTTTCATGCTAAAACTCTTGGAAAGAACAGGAATTCAAGGCCCATACCTAAACATAGTTAAAGCAATATACAGCAAACCGGTAGCCAATATCAAACTAAATGGAAAGAAACTTGAAACAATTCCACTAAAATCAGGGACTAGACAAGGCTGCCCTCTCTCTCCATATCTTTTCAATATAGTACTTGAAGTTCTAGCTAGAGCAATTAGACAACATAAGGAGGTCAAAAGGATACAAATTGGAAAGGAAGAAGTAAAATTATCACTATTTGCAGATGACACCCTTCACATTAGGGAATTATACCATTTCAGCAAGGAATATCAATTATTGTCAAATGTCTAAGAAAGCTATAGAGAAGAAATACTCGTAAACTGGTTTTATGAGGTAGATGTCTCATAAACCAATTTTATGAGGTGGAAATATTCATGAACTGATTTTATGAGGTCTGCACTATCTGATACTAAATCCAGAAACTCTATAAAAGAAAATAACATTACATAATTGTATTCTCAAGAAATACAGATGAAAAAATCCTTAACAATATGCTACCAAACTGAATTCAACATCGTTTTAAAAGGATCATTCACCACTCTCAAGTGGATTTATCCTCAACCTAGAGTGGCATGAAAAATTCTGTGAGAATTACAAATCTAAGTAGATGCAAAAAAAGAGCATTTAACAAAATTAAACATCTATTCATATTACATTTATATATCCTAGAAAATGAAGGTGGGAGGGAATGTGCTTCAACACAATAAAGGCTTTGTGTGGCAGTCATAGTAGCATCATACCCAGTGGTGAAAGACCTGAAGAGCTTTTACTTGAAGATCAGGAACAAGAAAAGAGCAGGATGCTCCTTCTTGTCCTTCTTGTACTTCTGTGGAACAGTGATGGAAATCCTTGTCAATAGAGAAAGCAGAGGTAGACAATAAAGGAAGAACTGGAGTAGCCTGCTGTCAAATGACCACGATCATGTAGAAAACCTTAGAAACTTCCTGAATTCAGTAGAATTACCAGATAGGGATTCAATTTTTAAGATTAATAGCTTTTCCGTATATTCAACTATTTAAAAATAAGCCATGAAAGAAATTTATTGTGTAGTAAAAAATAAAATATTTAGGGATAAATTTAACCGAGGAGATGAAAGATCTACACACTAAAAGCAATACTCATGAAAGAAATGGAAGGAGCTCTTAAACAGGAATACAGTCCATGTTCATGGGCTGGAAGAATAAACAATGCTAACCTGTCTTTATGATCTAAAGTAATCTATGGGTTCAATACAACCCCTGTCCACTAAATTCACACTAGTGTTTTCAATAGAAAAGTAGTCCTAAAATTCACATAGGACAACAAAATATTCAGAATAGTCAAAAGATCTTTGCAAAAAGAAAGACAGAACCAACATATGATCTATGAATCTCACCAAAAAATTTATAACCCAAAGTAATAAAGTCAGTCCCCACCCACTGCAGAATTCTGCTTCTTGTTTGTGTATACTTTGAAATCATTTAAATAATTTGTTTTATTGACACAGTAAGTGTGGGAACTGGACATTATTCCAGAACAGTTTATAATGGGAAGGTTGAACTAGGAAATAGCTAACCTGTGAAAATCTGCTCTAGATGTGTCAATAATAATCAGGAAATAGGATTCCCATACCATATGAAGCTCAAGGTTTCCCTATGTCCTTAACACTAGATCTTTTGGGAAACACCTGTTTTCTATTTTGTCTTTCATATCATTGTTCTTTTGAATCTCAGAGACACTTTCTTTCCATGACACAGCTGTTACAATAGTCCCAGGAGGACAAACATAATCAGCTGATTTATTAGGGTCATCATTGCATGTGCATTTTGTTACTTTTTTATTGTGTTTTGGAGAAATTGATGGCAAAGTCTGTTCTTTTTCTTCCTTTGGAGGCTCTAGAAGACATTATGTCTGAAAAGATCTCACTTAGCAAAATAATGAACGAAGAACTGCAGGATAGGATACCTCACCTAAACCTATCGACCATTATTTGCCAATGGTTAGATCAACCTCAACACAAGGACTATGTGCTTGTCTTCAAACACATGCTCTATCAACACAGTTTCTGATATTGATGAACTTTTTAGTTAAGATTTAGAATGTATCTGTATGATGGTAAAATGAAAAGTTGGCATTTCTGTTTACAAATGCTTAAGGAGAGGAACAGTGAGTAAGGGCTGGCACTTCCAAAAGGGAAGTAGAAGTGACATGTTTGAGTGCAGAGTGTATGTGAGTGGTAGTGTGTACTGGTTGGTAGAGTATTAAGCAGCAGGAAGCTTGGGATTCTGCTGTGTTCTGAAAACCAAAGGAGATGTTCATAGTCATTGGCATTATGAATTTCGTTACCCTTGACTCCAGCACTCCACAGCTCTGTTTCTTCCTGGGCATAATAGCCAATTAACAAGTGTGGTGTTGCTAGGTGTTATGTCATTCTAAATACTGGTACAACAATGAACAAGACTGTAGTTAGCTCTTGAGTTGATTATAAAAATATACCACGGTCTATGTAAACAAACAAAAAAATTAGAGTTATAGCCATGTTGGAGAAACATGCAAGTAGCTGGGGATACTCCTCTGTTACAAAGTAACAGAGACTTGACAGTTTTTCTGATAGCACACAGCATCATTATAATCCTCCAGCTCCCCAGATGGTTTAAGAATGTTATTGCCCCTTCATTTCCCATGGAAATTAAGTTTCTTCTGTTGATTTATTCATTACATATGTAGGAGCAGGGAGGTGTGCTGAACTGTTAGCTAGTGATTTATTATATAATCAATGGGGACACAAGGATACACAATGTCTCCTTGAATGTGGCAAAACTGTGTACTTTCATCAGCTCTGGAGTGGGTGAAGAAGAGCTAACCTGTCTTTTGTGCCTTCTAGCTCCTTCTTTGGCCTTGTCATACTTCATAAGAATAGAGCCATGCTGTGGCCTCAGCTCTTCTTCCTTTTTGTTCTTTGTTCTTCTTGAGGCAGTGGAGGGGGAAGAGCATTGGTGGGGCTAAGACTTAGTCTTCCATATTTAGGGTTGTTGTATAATAATAAAACATTTACCTATCTTAAGTCTAAGTCACTTTGTCTCAGTACCTGACCTGCCTTCTGTGAGTTCCTCTGAGGTAAGAAACTGTTTAGCACCTAATCATAAAACAGCAGGGGATTCTTTTTTTTCTTTTTTTTTAATTTATTGATATATTTATTTACATTTCAAATGATTTCCCCTTTTCTGGACCCCCACTCACCGAAAGTCCCATCAGTCCCCTTCCCTCCCCCTGTTTTCCCACCCAACCCTTCCCACTTCCCTGTTCTGATTTTGCTCTGCTTCACTGAGTCTTTTCAGAACAAGGGGCCACTCCTCTGTTCTTCTTGTACCTCATTTGATGTGTGGATTATGTTTTGGGTATTCCAGTTTTCTAGGTTAATATCCACTTATTAGTGAGTGCATACCATGATTCACCTTTTGAGTCTGGGTTACCTTGCTTAGTATGATGTTCTCTAGCTCCATCCATTTGCCTAAGAATTTCATGAATTCATTGTTTCTAATGGCTGAATAGTACTCCATTGTGTATATATACCACATTTTTTGCATCCACTCTTCTGTTGAGGGATACTTGGGTTCTTTCCAGCATCTGGCAATTATAAATAGGGCTGCTATGAACATAGTAGAGCATGTATCCTTATTACATGGTGGGGAATCCTCTGGGTATATGCCCAGGAGTGGTATAGCAGGATCTTCTGGAAGTGAGGTGTCCAGTTTTCTGAGGAACCGCCAGACTGATTTCCAGAGTGGTTGGACCAATTAACAGCAGGGGATTAAATAATGTAGCCTTTGTTCTATCTCTACAGGAACTTGGTGGATTGAACTCCCAGCCTGCTAGTTGAAGTTGCAGGAAGAAAAAGGGACACTTTGAAAAGTGACTTTATCCTTTATTTCTAAGTTCTAAAAAAAAATATTTCCTCTGAAAGCTCTAAAAGAAAAATGGGGGGAAAGGGGTTTCTAAGGAAAAGGGGAATAAGGATTGTAAGAAAAAGGGGGAATAAACAGTTAAAGGGATCTGGGCTAAGGAAAAGAAGGATAAGGAGTTCTCTCTTCTCTTTGTCCTCATCATATATCTTTCAGAATATATGATCACATGGTAAAAAGTTCATCACAAGCTTACACACAATTCAAATCATAAATTGAATAAGAAATTTACAACAGAGAGTGTTTACATGCATATCCATTAGGAGTAATTATCTGACTAAACATCATAGCACTACAGGTAGAAAGTTAAAAACTATGGTTTCTGTGACTAAATAGTGAAAATTTGTACAGATAAAGCCAGTCAGTATTCTATCTTCTGTCTAGCACTTTACTACCCTTTTTATAACCTGGTTAATGACTTTTACAACTTCTTGGACTGTGCTCTGAGTAGTAGAAGCCCGTTTGGTATCTCAGAAGCAATTAACCCATGACACTTGAAGAATGGTTGAGTTCTCATTGCAGTTTTGACAATCTGAAAGGGTTAAATAGCAGTCCCATTATAAAAGAGCTTAATAATTACTATAATTTTTAGGAATTCTTATAGGATCATCAGCATGATTTAAGAAGTCATCTATTTGTCTATATAGCACTACTACAAGACTTTTTAACTTCTTCTATGATGGTTCCTGACAGAGCCATTTACTTTAGGTATCACCACCTACTTTTAAAAGAAATGTCTTCAACTCTTTCGTAAACTTTCATTCTGTGACCAAAGGATCTAAAAGCTACTTGGAGAAATACCTACATAATCTAGACATCTAATTCTTTTCTCTTTTTAAAATTTTTTATTGGTTATTTAATTTATTTATTTACACTTCAAATGTTATCCCCCTCTCAGGTTTCCCCTCAGAAAACCCCCTATCCCATCCATGCCCCCTCTCTCTGCTTCTATGAGAATGCTCTCCCACCCACGTACCCACTCCCACCTCACCATCCTAGCATTCCCCTATGCTGGGATGTTAAGCTTTCATAGGACCAAAGGCCTTCCCTCCCATTGATGCCAGATCCTCTGCTACATATGCAGCTGAAGCCATGAGGTCCCTGCTTTTCTTTGGTTGTGGTTTAATTCCTGGGAGCTCTGGCTGATCTGGTTGATTGGAATTGTTCTTCCTAAGGAAATCTCCAGTCTAAACTAGAGTGCAATGACCCTGGCTCAGGAAAGAATTTCTTTCTTCCCCACATCCTTCTTCACTGCTAGGAGCCTCCTGGCCTGGAGAAGGTAGTGGTGGAGTTATAGAGTAGGACTCTAGTGATGGCCCTCTAGTCTGAGGGTCTCAGGACTTTCTGGCTCTCTAACCCTACTGAAATGCTGAAGATAACTTCTAAACCGGGCAGTGGTGGCACATGCCTTTAATCCTAGCACTTGGGAAGCAGAGGTAGGCAGATTTCTGAGTTCGAGGCCAGCCTGGTCTACAGAGTGAGTTCCAGGACAGCCAGGACTACACAGAGAAACCCTGTCTCAAAAAGCAAAACAAAACCAAACAAACAAAAAACCAAACCAAACCAAACAAAACAAAACAAAAACCTTCTAAAATGTCCTAAAAACTTTCTTGTTCTTTCTGAAGGTGAAAGATTGCTGGCTTAGGTGATTAACACCTGCAGCCTAACAGTTGAGGATTAAGCAATGTGGCCTTTGTTCTATCTCAGCAGGAACTGCTGGGCTCTAACTTTCAGCCTACTAGTCGGAAGTCTCTGGAAGAAAATGGAACACTTAGAGAAGTGGTTATAGAGTTTATTACTAAGTTGTAAAAAGTTTCCTATGAAGGCTAAGAGGGAGAAGCTGAAAGATCCTCTGTGCAGGAAGGGAAAAATCTTCTAAGTTGGGAAAGAGAAAAGATTCAAATCTAAGTGGGAAAGGAGAAAAAGTCTACTCTAACTCTTTTTCATCTCTTTGTTCTCAGTACTTATACATCTCTCAGAATACATGATCACATGTTACAAAGTTCATCACAAGTTCACACAAAAGTCAAATCATAAATTGAAATAGACGTTTACAACAGAGAATGTTCACATGCATATCCATTAGGAGTAATCATCTAGCTAAACATTCATCACCTGCCTCAGTTCTATAGGTTCATTTAAGGTTGAAAACCATAACTAAGTTATTAGTGAAGTTTTGTATAGATAAACCCAGTCAATATTTTATCTTCTGTCCTAGCACCTATAATAAATCATTAGTTCTCTTTTTAATTTGGTTAATTGTTTTACAACCTCTTGGAATGTGCTCAGAGTAGGAGAAAGTCTGGTAACCACCTAAGAGCAATGAACTTGTGACACTTGGGAAACTGGCAGAGTTCTCATTGCAGTTTTGACTATCAGCAGTGCCGTTATAAAAGAGCTTAATATTCACAGATATAATTTTAGGAATTCTTATAGGATCATCATTAAAACTTAAGCCATCTATTTGTCTATATAGCATCACTACAAGACAGTACATCTTTGTGGATCTGCAGAGATCTGCTCCAAAGGGGTATGCTATTACTTATTGATTATTATATGTTTAATAATATCAAAAAGCATATTAATAGCAGGAATCTTTCATAAAATGAGTCTGTCACAGCCTTGCTTAATGAGGGCTCACCTGTCACAATGCAGATTATATAATAATCCAAAGCAGGCCATTTCAGGATGATCACCTACTAGTATATTAGCTTGTCCCATTATGGCTCCTGTCACTTCATAATGTGCTTGTCCTGGAGAGATTCAGTTGCAATGACTAGAGGCTCTTCTCCTCTGATGTGCTTGTCCTGGAGAGATTCAATTGCAATGACTAGAGGCTCTTCTCCTCTGTCATCCAACACTCTTTCTTTTTTGTTCTGTTGTACCAGAGAGATGCCCAGGATCACTCATACTAGATAAGTACTCTACCACCAAGCTACATATTTAGTCCACTTTCCGATTGTTGAATATCCAGTATGAAATCAGCCACTCTGCTCCACTCCAGGGAATGTGCCTGTTTCGACCAAACTAAGCTTTCCTGACCATAAGTTCCTCCTTATTATGTAAAAAGTTATTTTATTTATCTACTTTTTCATATTTTGTAGCTTTTGACTCCATTTTGAGGAAGGAGGATGATTGTATACCTAGGTAGACATGTGGTAACTTTACTGTTGCTGTGATAAAATACCATGATCAAAGCAACTTATACAATAAAGTATTTAACTCAACTTATAGTTCTAGACTTAGGGTCTATGATGGCAGAGTATAGGTATGGAGGCAGAAACAGCTGAGAGCTCAAATCTTGAACCTCAAACAGGAAACAGGGGATATCAGGAGTTGTTTTGCTTTGAGATTAAAATACACTGACATCAGTTTCCTCTTCTCTTTTCTTTCTCTATACACTCCCATAGGCCATTCTTGTTCTTTTTCAAATTCATGGGTTTTTTTTCATTAATTGGTGTTAAATGAATATATTTTGAAACCTCAAAGTCCACACCCAGTGACATACTTCCTAATCTTTCACAAACCAATTTTATTAATTGGGACTAGAAATTCAAATAACTATTTGTTTGGTACCACTAGCATAGCACAAGCTTATACACGACTTATTCCTGGAAATAGAAAAGGTTCCCTTCAATAAATTTATCAGTATCACAGAATTACATTAAAATAATCTTGGGAACAGTGGACCAGAGAACTTGTCAGCCAGGCTAGACCAAGGAAGAGATGTAACTCCCTCTTCTAGATTCCACTAAAAGATGAATATTTAGCTTTGTGATGGTGACAAGTGCTACTAACTTCTCATCTGACCACCCAAAGGTTGACAAGAAGAAAGAGCTTCAGCTTTGGTTGGTCCCCACAGTTGGTGTAGTCTCATCTCTTTCCATATACCTGTCCCTTTGTCTATATTTTGCCACTGCAGCTGGACTCAACTCTGAAGTTTCACTCTCAGACCTGTGACACTTACAACCACTGCTGTTCTGCTTCTCTGTAGCCCTCCTATTATCATTGGCTGTTATCATCAATGAAGACTCTATTTCCATGTTCCTGGGCTTACTTCTGAAACTCTGCCATAGGTTTTTCCTTTTAACCATTCTATAAACCACATATACACTCTTAGATGGATGTCTTCACTGTATGATATGGTGTGTGTGATCTGAGAATTAATACTGGTTATTAAGACTGAAATAGAAGAACCCGTGCTTGACTCAGCCAGCTTTACCAAGGAAAGCAGAACTATCTGGCAAAGGGTTGCCATTGAAACCACTATCTCTTGTAAACTCATTGTCACTTAATACATTCTGACATTGTAGAAAGAGAAACATCTGTTTGTCTATTTTTTTCTGAAATAAAACACTCATCACAGTAACATGATGTCTTATCTAAAAAATTTTGCAGTCTAGTCAGAGAAATATATACATAAACCCTCCTTCCAGATTATGCCAGGGAATCCCAGGAGATGGGAATTTGCATTGAAAGGAAAATGGGCCAGTGTGTATTTTCCTGGAAAGATGCCTTACTGAGAAAGACAATTCCGTCTGCCTCTTTCACTAAGGGTGTATTGAAAGAGAATTAAGATTACTGCCAGAAGGGCTGAATGCTGGTTTTGCTGTCTTGAAACAGTGAGATCTTCACTAAAAAGCAGCCTCTTGTGAGGCCTGATGCCAGAGCAACTCAGGGCCTGCACAGGTATTTCCCTACCACCCTCATGCTTGGCCGGCTCAGACTCTTCTGGCTGTGAACATTTCTTCCTGATGATGGTAGGATGGGGTTGGGGTGATGGAGGAGTACAGGATGGTGAGAGCATTCTTTGCAAGTCTTCTCTGTATGATATGGTGTGTGTGATCTGAGACGCTAAAATTAAGAAGGAAAACACAGCAGCTGGTTCTTAATGCTTCCCTTCTGATTTCAAGAATGTCCCTGAAAAGTAGCCCCAAACTAATATTAAGGAAGATCCTTGGGATTCTTAGATGCATGGCAGTGAATAATGAAGGGTGGCTAGAGCTGAAACAGAACGTAACTAGAATTCCTAAAGTTTTTTATCATCAGAAAATGTCACCCCTTCTCTATTTCATATACATCTACTCTTGAGTTCTTTACTTTCTGTTTTATGTCTACTCTTTTCAATACTTCTCCCTATCACCTCTTCTCTAAATCTGGACACTGCCAAGACTCATATGAATCTTCCCACCCATATTCTCTTTATTGCATGACTAATGTTCACCTCCAACTCCTTTGTCTCTGGATTCTCATCAGATGCCTCCACTGCTATTTACATATGACACTTACTTTAATTGTTTTGGATATCTGCATTTCATTTTCTGGAATTCACAAAAAATGTCTAAGTCACAGAATTCCTTTCTAGTTATAGCAGAATGTACATATTGTTGGTCCAAATAGATGCATTCTTGGTTGACTCTGGAGGGACCAATACAATTAGAAAACTAGAATGGTGTGGTGTCTCAGGATTGACTGAAGATACAAAGGTAACTATGATATAGGTAACTAGGGGTGGAATGTTCAAGGGGTCACCTACTAGCTATGTATACACACCACAACTTATTTAGAGGTATTTTGGTAAAGCTCTATTCCATTCAAGAGGAATGGACCTATCTGAAAGTCAAACAGAAGATCAAGGTGATCTTCCAGCAAAAGATCCTTTCTAATTAGAGAAAGGTTGGCCAGCAAAACATGCTATTTCTACTTTATCACTCAGCTTTGGCCTTATGTGGCCCATTCCATGCTTTGCCTTCATTCGCTAGTTCTTGTAGCTACAATGCTAGAATTTATGAGTCAAGTATGTTTTGTTCATATGAATACTGGAACATATTGCCAGGGAATGGTGTGTGTTTTCTATATTTTACTGTCTCCAATGCACTTTTGATGTTATTGCAATTCCCTGGGCCCATCTGAGAAAAGGAGCCATCGGGGACTTTGGTGCATCATGCTGCAATTTTTGATCACAAGATTCTCAAGGTTCCAAAATACACAAATCACCAGACAGGCTGGAACTCACATTTGGAAAATAATAAGCTGCTTTGGTTTATGCTGGGAGCTGTATCAGAGATGAGAGTGTGACCATGTGGATTAACACTTCTGTTTTCTAGTCAATAAAAAAAACCACCTGTAGCAAAGTCAGGAGGATGATCTACATATTCCTTCTTATTTCCTAAGTAAGCATGGGGAGTTCAAAAGTACCAACACTAGAAGTTGTATGAGCCAGAGCACTGTCAGGCTTAGGATTTACCAAGATCTTGTGACACTCTGTGGGGCTTTCTGTTGCAGCATTTGCCAGCAGTTTCATTCAGTTGGGCAAAATAAAATCCTAGACTCTGACAAAATTTCCAAAAAAAAGTCCCTTATAATAATAAAAACAATAGCAATTAGTTGAGGGTTTATATTGATAGGGGCCGACTTTAGCACATGATGGTTTAATCTTTACAATGGAACTACAAGATAAATAATATTGGCAGAATCCTAGAGATAAGTAAACAGAGGCATGGTTGGCTTGAGGCTACAAAGCTTTCTCAAATAAATGAAAGAAACATATAGGTCCTGGGCTTCTAGAGGCTAGAATCTAAGGATCCTATATCTGAGAACTTGAATAGTATATGCTTAAGAAGATAGTGTTTCATGACAGGTTGATGAGAATCTCCTCCTCCCATGTGCTCTGCTGGTTTCCTAACTATGATGGTGGGATCTTTAGAAGCTCATGCCAAGAAGCTCATCATTGGTTTCACTGACTTCTCCCATATTTCCCTTCTTGGTAGAGTTCAGAGAGCTTTGTAACTTCCAGTTATAGTTAAGCTGTCTGTTGTAGAGGCCGTGATGCTGGAGCATGTGACAGCTCATGTGTCCACACCCAGGAAACAGTAAAGGACGAACACATGTGCTAAGTCAACATTGTTGTTTTGTGGTGCTGTACTGAATCCCACAGAATGCTGCTATCCAGAGTTAGGGTGTGTCTTCCTACTTCACTTAGCTTAGACTAGAAGCAGCTTTGCAGAAACATTCAGAGGTTGTTTCCTAGGTGATTCTAGAGCCTATCAGTTTGACAATCAACGTTAATTGTCCCAACCTCGCCCTACTTTTACCTTGCTTGGAGATTTATCATCTAGGTGACTCTAGATCTTGTCAAATTGACAGTCATTAACAATCACAAGCTCCCTAGTCTTTGCCTTATTGGAGCTCAGCTAGAGTTACTGTTATAAAGTCAGAATATAGGCTCAGAGATGAGCCAGCCTTCAAGATCAAGTTGAGCTGAAGCCGCAAGTTCTGAGACCATGAAGTCGATAGAGGCAAATGGAAAGATGGGGTCCCAATGAATGAATGGGTGGATGGACAGGTAGAATGTCCAGATAGATGAATATGCAGACATACAGATGGCAACTCTAGTAGGTTGTTATTAGTTGTGGGGATTGAAGTACACTGTAGCCCTTGGGACAGTTGGAACTTTTCTGCCTATCAGTGTCAGGTGATAGGTGGGTGGGGGTATAAGTAGCACAGCAGCAGGTACTTTCCTCTTTGTGGGCTTTATGTGAGGGAATTGCAGCCTTTCCTTGGTCTGGTGTGTTAGGCACGTTCTTAGGCCTAGTTTTCCAATTTGAATGTACTTGTATGCTCCTACAGTCCTAATTTACTTTGATAAGTTTATAGGGTGGCACCATGTCTGCTTTTAGGAATAAGGTATTTACCAGTCCTTGCCATACATGGGGCATTGGACAGATGGTGTTGTTTATATGTACAATGAGTTGCAGTGATCATATGTTCTTGTGTTTTCACTCAAAGTATAGTTAAATATTGAGTACAGAATGTTCTTATATCCACAAGTAAGTATAGCTCTCACTCCTCATTAAGGAAATATCTCCTGCAACAGGTAAAATCCATTGCAGAAAATTACAAACAATCAAATATGTGGAGTTGGGAACTGATACAACTACAAAACACAACTGTTATATGGACATCTGTGTATAATTAGGACTCAGATATCTGAATATTAAAAGTTACACAAAGAAATTTACCTCCTCAAACAAAAGCTAAGCAAAAAACAAAGAACAAAACAACAACAAAAAGTCCAAACTGAAAATAAAGGCAAGAAATTAAAAATTAAACATTAGCCCAAATACTTTCTCTCCTTTACACTCTGTCCCCAATGACTTCTTGAATCTTTGTATGAATGCTCATTTGCCACTGCTTTATCTAGTCTTTCATGCTCTCTTATCTAGATTTTTATATTAGCTTCACAACTAACAATCCCTTCCTCCGAATTTCTAGCCATTCTTTACATTGAGTCCACATGCTTTATAAAGTACAGTTTCATTGCTTCAGACTCATGGAAGACTCCTTCATCATGCAGATAATAAAGTCCAAAGTATATAACACATTCTAACTCACATGATTTTATGTAGTCACAGTATTGGAAATTCAGTTTCCTATGGCTCAAGTAAGTCCCATGTATGTAACTTGAGTGTCTAGGGACTGATCAAAAGTCTGGTTTTCTGCCAGGAGTGTGAGTGGTGTCTTCTTCTCAAGAAAGTCCCATGTGTGTAACTTGAGTGTCTAGGGACTGATCAAAAGTCTGGTTTTCTGCCAGGGGTGTGAGTGGTGCCCTCTTCTCATGCTTTTCTTTCTCTCTCTACCTGCAGATCAAAATTTTCCTTTTCTTCTGTTAGCTACATTGGGAAAGCAACTTTTAGGCAGCCATAGGAGGTTAACTACATATAACTGAATAATCTATGTGGGTTATGAATTCAAAGAATAAAGATCTTTATCTCAGTTTCACTTGCCGAATCTTAGGAAAGGCTCTGATGAATTTAGCTTATAGTATGTTCCTTTAATTACCATACTAAAGCGATATTCCCTTAGACTTGACAGGTTGAGTTACTGTCTACCTATGGAAGCTTGTCACATAAGACAGCTCATTCAAGATTTAAGCTTTCAAAATAAGAAAGATCTTCATCTCCATTTCACTCACCAAATCTTAGCAAAGTCTCTGATAGTCCTAGTCCATGGTGTGTGCCTTTAACAAATAATTGTAGAAAAGGAGTACGCCCTTAGACTTTTAAGGTTTGAGTTAGTGTTTACCGATGGAAGCTTGTCATAAATGACAACTCATCCAAGATCACAAAAAGTACGAAGTTGATCTAAGATCACAGAAATAAAGGAAAACACAGTCCTGCTTTGAATTGAAGGGTAAGAGCTATAGGACAGATAAACAACATGAACACACTACCCATAGAACGCTCTCTACCCCATAGTCATGGTTGCTCTCAGTTTCCCTCATGCCTACTCTGCTCTACTATGATTGCTCTACAATGTTTTGGGCTTATATGACTTTGCTAGTGTCTTAGAAAAGACACTAGAGTTACTTAGACTAATAGTCTTAGAGTTACTATTGCTATGCTGAAACACTGTGAGCAAAAACAAGTTAGGGAAGAAAGGGTTTATTCGCTTACATGTCCACATTGTAACCCATCACTGATGGAAGTCAGGACAGGAACTCAGACAGGAATCAAACCTGGAGGTAGGAGCTGATGCAGAGGTCATAGAGTACTACTTACTGGCTTACCCCTTATGGGCTACTCAGCCTGCTTTCAGGACTACCAGCCCAGGGGTGTTATCCACAATGGGCTGGGCCCTTCCCCATCAATCACTAATTAAGAAAACAACCTACAGCCTGATCTTATGGAGGCATTTTCTCAATTGAGGTTCCTTCCTTTCAGATAACTCCAGAAGGTATTAAGTTGATATAAAAGTAGCTAGCACAGTTTATCTGCCTGAAACATATGATACCATGTTTTATTCTTCTGCAAAATGTCTCACTGGAATATCTTTATCAAAAGGTCTTTGCTGACCTCCCTCTGACCTCTTCTTGCTTTGTGCCGTTACAAGTTACATACTAATTCTTTCATTGCTTTATGTTGCAATTGTTTATTT
Organism: Apodemus sylvaticus; assembly: GCF_947179515.1. Taxonomy (NCBI): domain Eukaryota; kingdom Metazoa; phylum Chordata; class Mammalia; order Rodentia; family Muridae; genus Apodemus; species Apodemus sylvaticus. The sequence goes on from NC_067483.1 coordinate 68,931,537, forward strand.
TTCTGCCAGTTTGTTCCAATAGCTTGGTGTGCTACTGCTGTCTCTCCAAACCACTGGACAGGACACACAGCGATTCAGCAAATTATTGCACTAACAAACAAACAAACAAACAAACAACCCAAACAAATAAATACCTGAGATTTTCAGGGATAGAGATTCTATTAAACTTTTCATTATTCCTGGCTATAAGATCTCACTCACCTGCCCCGCCCCCAACTCACTCTTCCATTCCTTCAGCCTTTTAATTTAACACATGTACTCATGGATACACATGTACAACAAGCATTCCAGATGGAAAATAGGGCTGGGTCTTAAGAACGAAGGAACTCCCCATCCTTTCTAGTTGTTCCTTTTGTTTGTATGAAGCAGAAGGACTTGTATGTCTTTGAAATCCTTTTAGGATAAATGTAAGTGTGTGAAGAAAGCAGAGGGCTAGAGGGCATCTGAGATGAAGACAGGGGGTTGGATTGAAAGGAAAGAGTAAAAGAGAATTCTAGAATCACAGATAACATTACCCCAAACATTTCCCTTTGGCTCATTGTTGGCCTAATTTGTCTTCATGAGGAGAAAGTGGTTTGTGAAAGTCTTTCTACTATGAATGCAGGTAGCAGTCAACTTTCCTTTGTGTGATACATAAACAAATCTGGTTTTGCCGAATACAACCAAATTCTTCTTACAGATGGCTGTTCTTGGAAAATGCATTAGTAGACTAAGAATGCTTGGGTTTTCCCAATGCATGTGAGGTAGATGTGCAGTCCCTAAGCTCTCTATATCTATGGAATATCCTTCAAAACAAAGGGGATTAACCTAGCTTTAGTTTTTGTATTTAAAGCGTTATGTAAAGTCTTCGATGGGTGTGAGAAAACATTTTGTAATATGTCAAATACATTGTGAGTCATAAATATCACAGAATATCACATAAATATACAAGGCCAGGCAATGTGAGCTACTAACATATCTTGTATGATACAATGTTAATAGATGACTACAAATGGCTATCATTTTGAAGTCTCAATATGGTTTTTTTTTTTTTTTGGTTTACATTTTTCTTGAGCAATTGAGCAATAATAAAACCATGAGTAAATTTGCTCCATTTTTTCTACTGAACTTGTGAATGACATACACTGCTTTTATGAATATTAAAATTTGGCTGACAATATGCAAAATTTGTTTTATCTAAGAAAAATAAATGAAGAAAAAATAGGAAATAACTTCAGATGTAACAACAAGATGTGAATGAACAACGGAAGTGGGGAGCTTTGTGCAGAATCAGGAGAGTAAGTGTTTATGTGGATTGATGATTGTGGGAGTCAGACACAGGAGAAGAGGAATAACATTGCACACTTAACTCTTTATGTGTTGAGCTGTTTAATTTTTCTCTTTGCTTTGCTTCCCGTTATGTGAAGCAGAGACGGTTTTTATTTTCTTTTGTTTTACACTAAGAATTAAAAGCAAACAAGACTGCAAACTAATCATGAGATCAAGTAAACTTACTGCTATGTTTTAGAAGTTTATGTTCCCTCCAAAATCAATGCATCAGAGTTTATTAAAGTGTGATAGCATTAAGACTATAGGTTGTTTAGCTGGCGATAGAGTTATGAGGCAGAGCCTTAGTGAATGGCACTAAGGTCTTTGGAAATCGGTTTTCATGTAACACGAGACCCCCCTTTCTTTGCTAACACACCGAGTTTTCAATGAAAACATGCTGTTTTGGAAGCATCAAGCAGAATTTACCAGACACTAATGTTGGAACGTTTGTTATAGCAACACAGACAGAGTAGGCTGGGACACTCACTTTTCATATTTAAGCTCAAAATGGCCTGAAGATCTTTTGAGGGTATTTTCACAACTGAAACCCTTTGGTACAAAGGGCTGGGAGAGATACATAGCTATAACATCTAAATAAATATATTTGGTTGATTTTTTTTCTTTGGTGAACAGCATCCATCCATCTATCTATCCATCCATCCATCCATCCACTCACCCATCCATCCATCCACTCATCCATCCATCCATCCATCCATCCATCCATCCATCCATCCATTCATCCATCTCTTCTGGCCCTCTCTTTACCACTCTCACACTTAGGGCACACTGCAAACCACTTCAAGGAATAATGCCCAGTTCTTTCTACACTCTAGCAGGTCTGGGCAATTAATTATCATGATATGGATCTTGGAGGATTGAGAAATTTATCCTGGTTTTCTTGCCTAAGCCTGGCTGGCTGTGACCTAAAGAAACTCTTTCTGCAGACTCACCCCACCCTTTAATACTTCCGCCTTGGTATTGAGTGAGTGGCATCACAAATACTGTTGGAGTGGAGCAGAAGGGAGTGGACACAAACTGAAGCATAGAAAGTATCAGATTACAGGCAGCCCTGAGCTAAATATAGCCACTCCCAAATACACCTTCTCATCCATGTCATCAGCATACTTCCCATGTTTCGAGGCAGATTGAAACACAGAAGAAGTCATATTTTTCAAATGGTCATGGAGGAGATCACTTTTTGTTTCTTCATGAATATGGTTCAGACATGGGTGTGTTTATGACTTACCCCACCAAGCTCTCATGGAGCTAGAGTCAAGAGGTTGAACGTCATTGTTAGAACTATGGGAACAAGATGTGAACTATCTGTAGGATTCTCATTTGCTATCTCAATTTTAAAAAGAAAAGACTAGAAACAGATGAAGTTGGAATTATTATCTTGGACTATGATAAAAAGAAGAGATCTGAAGGGCCAACATCTCCTGAATTATACACGCAGCAGAAACTACCCACTCAGTCCTCGGTTTTCTTCAGCTTTGAGGGCTCCAAGGTCATGTTGTATAACTCTTTGTGATACTAAATCATGAGCTGCAGAGTTATTAATTTAGGAAATGGTGGCTGATGCTGATTACTCTTGATATAAATTAGCCCTCAGCAAATCAAAAACAGGAGAAGATTTTTAAGGTGTCCTAAATCTTGACCTAGGCCTTGCTTGTTGCTGTGATAAAATGCATCAGTGCCAGCCAGTTCTTGGAACAGTGGAAGAGGGAGAATAAAATCCAGCAAGTGAAATGTTTTGTTTTTGTTTTTTTAGGCTTCTTTTTTCTTCCAGGCAATTTCCCATAAATTGCTGTTCATTAATTCAAATTGAATGCACTGGTGGCACTCACGTCTCTGTTCTTCAGTGCTTGAAGACTACCCAGTCTTTCAGTAACTACAGAATGGATATAGTTTGTTATGGTGCCATACTGGATCCTAGGTATACTTGTAGGATTCGCATAAAATTTTAAATTGGGATGTGTACCTCCCTCTGGACAAAGCAATATTATAGGTAAGATTGAAGGATATGTTCAGCTATAAAGCACTGGCAGCATATCCCAAACCTGTATGCTCTGTAGGTTAAAAATGAGGATGTGAAATAAATTTATCAAAGAAACGTCAAGTGTCTGACAATGTGGCAGGCACTATGGTTGGCCCTTAGGCTGCTGAACTATTTATCATTGCCTCTGTCTCATGGAGACAGACATACCAAGAGGTAATGACAATATGAAAAGCATGCAGTGTCAGAGGTAGATGGAGTGGCAGAGACTCAGGGGTAAGGTTTCAGGAAAAGCTTTATAGAAGGGAAAATATTTGGGCAAATTTGGAAAAGGCAAGTAGAGGTTCCCCAAGTGATCACATGATAAGGCAACTGGAGAACATCAGAACTTCCCGGGCTAGAGGAGGATTAATGATACCTCCATTTTTATTTTTCATGCAAGTGCTCTTCTATACACAACCTCTTTTCCAGAACATTTTCCTTATGGGCAGATAACTGGAGCAAAGGAACTGTCAAATTAAAACCATTTAGATTTGAAGACTTACTGTGATAAATATACCAATTCAATAGATCTTTATCTATAAATTGAATTTAAATCCAGTGAAAGTTTAATTTGGATCTCTGGGAAACTAAGAAACATTGTTCAAACAGCTTAGAAAGACTATAGTCTCCCATCTAAGTTTTAACCAGGCTTGGCTCTCCTTAGTTTCTGATATCAGACTAGATCAGGTTCATTCAGGGATGTAATGCATGAGAAAAGAATTTAAAACACAGAGAATAGTCACAAAGAATCAGTACAACCCAGGACAGCCAATCTTCCACAATCTGGGGCTTATATCTAAAGTTTAATAACTGTGAACTGAAAATACCTTAAAAAGTGATGCATCTGTACTAAAGATATAAGATTTTTATTTTAATGATGCCATAAACATAATATGCCAACTACTGAGATACTCATTAGGTTTTATGGTGACTTAAGGATTGTATAAAATAAGAATGTATGTGGTGAATATGTACATACATATTTCATATAAATAATTGAGATATATGTAGTAACATTAATATAGGATAGAGGATATATAGTATAATAAATTTTATCATATAACATACAAATATGTGTATGGTTTATTTAACATATAAAAATATTATATGTATATACATACATATATATGTAGAGAGAGGGATTTCTGCCACAAAAGAAGAGTATAGAATAAAATGAAAAATTAAAGTTTCAGTTTTCTAGATTCTCTTGTATATTTTTCACATCTTCAATAGGTTTCTCTGAACTCTGCTTACTTAGCTTATATAACTTACTTAATGCTCAAATCCAAAAGGAAACAGGAAAAGATAATAAGTAAGCTCAAAACTCATTATTAAAGTATTATTAATATAATTAAAATAGAATGTGATTATTGTAGATATTCAAGGAAAAACAAATCTAAGGGTAGGATTAAAACATTAGTTTTATGCATCCACAAAATAAGGCAGTTTCTAGACAAACAGTTTAGTTCACTTCCAGTCATAGAACTTGGTGATCATTGAGGAGACTAAACACAGCCAGGCAGACTAAATTTCAGGATTCATGGACTATTCTGCTGTAGGTCAGGGGCATCCTTGGAGCGCTCTGAAAGCAGCCAGGACATTCCTGGTGGAACATGACCTCTATTTCTGCTGAATGTAAACCACATCTTTTTCATTTTTGACACCAAAGCAAAGGAATCTGACTTGCATCAGTTTAAAATTATATACATGGGACACAAATTGTTCCACAGTGAATTTTGCAAGCAGAGAACAGCTGTTTCCAGCATATCTAACCAGACACTGATTGATACCCGAGCAGATGGGCTGATTTCTTTTAGGAAATGCCACAACAGGAAAACACAAGCACCCGTCTCCCAGGAACTTCCACTTCCATTTTGGTATTTGTTTAATGTCTTGATTAAAACTATGGCCACATGAAACTGTCTGTCTGGAATAAATTGCGAAATATCTGAAACATTTGATGAAAGAATCATTGTATTATAAAGTATGTGTACGTGTGTGGGTGTGGGTGGGAGGGGAGGTAGGAGGATATCAACAAACCACAGATTTCCCACTGCAACTGAAGCAATCACTATACGACAGAAACATTCGTTCTACAGCTCCCTTTCTTCATCTATAATATGTCAAAGAATGGTCAGGCATTGTTCTCAGAACTTTTAAGAAGACTAGCAATGCCTAGGATTCATTCATGGACAAGAATGTATTAGTAAGTTGATTTTTAAGATGATTTTATGTATCAGTGAGCCAAAATGAGGCACAGTAATAGTAAGAGAGGGGAGAATGGAGGAGAAGGATAAGGGGACTTGGGAAAGAGGGACAGGGGTGATGGGAGAGAGAGGGGAAAATGTTTTGACAGAGGTGGTTATCCTGACTGGAATGCCTAGGGCAGGTTACTGAAGCAGGCATTTTTGTTGGACCAGGATGGTGAAAGTGACAGGCCAACCTATGGGAAAAGATGTTCTAAAGAGAATGAAGCCATGGAATCAGGAAGGAGCTTGGGAAGTCAGTGTAGCTGAAACACAGAGAACAAGTTGCAGAGTAACAAGAGGTAATATCAGTAATAGACTGGGGGTTACAGCATGCAAAAGTTATATCTACAAGAGGAGGTGTAGTGATAATATTGTCTAATTTACAGTTTGAAAGATTACTCTGGCTTCTGAGCATGAAGTATAAGAATAGACTCTAGAAGGAAATATGGAACCCTTCCCTTCCCTTCCCTCCCCTCCCCTCCCCTCCCCTCCCCTCCCCTTCCCTTCCCTTTCCTTTCCTTTCCTGATTTAATGAGGATGCTCTCTCATATTAAGGAGGCAATGATAGTGGCTTTACTCAAAACCTGCTAATTTAAATGTTAAATCTTACCTAAAAGAAGTTTCACAGTAAAATCTAGACAGATGTTTAACCAAGTTCACACATAAAAATGATCATCACAATATCTATCCCTATAGTTTACCCCAGACAATACTTTTTATTTTACATACAATATACTTTTTTCTTTTTAGTGTAGAATAGTTTATTTAGGGGTACAGGATAGGGAGTTGAGAAGGGAGCAGAGAGAAAGGGAGGGAAGGAGGGCGGAAGGGAGAGAGAGGGGGGGAGGGAGAGAGAGAGAGAAATGAGGGGGGAGGGAGAAAGGGGTCAGAGAGCTAAAAGGGGCAGAGAGTAAGATCCACTTTTTAAAAGCTTCAAGAAGCCTATGTAAGGGGATACTCTCAAAGTAGAACAAATTCATTCCATAGTGTTTTCTTCTGGATCTTCTTCTTCTTCTTCTTCTTTTTTTTTTTTTTTAGCCAAAATGCAATTCTTTGCTCTTAGGGGATTTTCTCAATGGTCCACACTTACTCTCTACCTCCCTTTCTGTCTTGTATATTCTTATATTATCAAATCCTCCAGTGAAACTGTCCAAGAAGAAAGACACGTGTCTTCTGGGAAGAAAGGAAGCCATGGCCAGTGGCTCTGTGTCCCACATGTTGGTAATTATGTTGGAGGCGACAACAGTGAAACCACATTCCAGACTCCTGCTCAACACTGTCTTCCCTTAGCAGGTCATGCACTGGGCAGCACTACTGAGCCACAGGAGAGATGGTGGGGGCAGTGAGACTTCTAGTTCTACTTCAGGGTTGGCAGTGGATAGCAGACACATGGGTGAACAAAAGAAATGGAGTAATTTAAACTAAATATATTAAATGACTGTGAACACCAGCATACACCCTCCAGTTTATCTATTTTTAAAAGCAGAATATTTAAAAACATTTTGTTAATATTTTTAATAATTAATTTTGTTAATATTGACAATTATAAACATATTGCTATTCTATCACTCACCCCAACTCCTATCAGATCCACCCTACTGTCATATCCATCCTACTTTGAGTCCTCATTTCTTTAAACCTGTGGAGTCCAATCTGTGCTTCCTATATACTCTTGGGCATGTGCCTGTCCACTGCAGTATGATTGACTACCAGCAGTCACATCTTTGGGAGCCAGAGATGGTATATGACGACAATGAAACAGTTTTTCAAGACACATCAGGGAAGCTGCACATGTGCAAATGCAGTTGTGACAGCATGGACAAGACCTGGACAAGATCAAACCAGACAAAAATGCCAACATGGAAAGAGGAGGTGTGCCCAGAAGTCCCCCTCCTAGCTGAAGAGCTATTGATAATTGATAGGTTCTGGGAGAGGGAGAATTAGTTTTCTTCAAAGGAGAATGTTTTTATGACTTCTGAAAGAAATATGAAGTTTATTGAGGCATGTTCTTGTTATGTTTACTAACTAAAGACTTATAAACTCAAATGTTCGCTGTCAACCCATCCAAAATTATTAACTCCATCAACCCTTGGAAAACACAAAGCTCCTAAGAGATTGTGATGAACAGGTTAAGGTCAGCAAAGAGTGATTGCTACTCACTCAGGCAAACCAAGTTTTGTCCATATGGTAGTTTGAATGAGAATGGGCCTCATAGGCTCATATGTCTGAATACTTGGTCCCCAGCCGGTGAGGTGAAACTATTTGGAAAGGATTAGGGGGTGTGGCTTTCTTGGAGGAAGTATGTCTTTTGGGGTGGACTTTGAGTTTTAAAATATCTGGAGCCATTCCCAGTGTTTTCTCTTTGTCTCCAGATCATGAATCAAGATGTAAGCTCTCAGCTATTTCTGTCACCATGCCTTTGTTCTGCCATAATGGACTCGAACCCTCGAACCCATAACTGACAAATTAATGTTTTCTAAGCTACCTTGGCCATAGTGTTTTATCATAGCAACAGAAAAGTAACTAAGACAGTTCAGTTGTGTTGGTGAGCTAGAGAAGAAATTTCACCAGAAGGTGTTTTCAAAATGAACTTAGGACAGTAATTTTTCACACAGCTGTGGAAAATTCCATCTAATTTACAAAATACTACTTTGGGTATGGTAGCGACACTTTTAATCTCAGCATTAGGGAGGCAGAAATAGGACAATCCCTGAGTTTGAAGCTAGCCAGGTTTACATAGTGAGCCCCAGGCCAGCCAGGGATATACGATAAGACCCGGTCTCAAAATAAAAGCAAGACCTTAGTGAGCTGTATGCAATATCAACCCGAATCACTCATGTCCCCAGGTACTGGACTAGATGGAGATGGGACACTGGTAAACCACAGTGTCCATACTCCTTACAATTAAAGTCTGGTTTTGGTGAGCCAGCAACATCACTTCCTTCTGGGAACCTGGAGCCCCAAATGTGTACTGAGTTCAACTAACATTCTGTGCATCCATTACCCTGCTCTTGATGTGACTTGAGTCTGCATTTCTCACCTAACCTCTACTCCCTTGATGTGCCCCAGAACGAACCCAAGAGTTCTTTGCTTAGCTGCCCTTCTTTCTGTTCCCTTCCATCCCTTGTTTTTCCCTTTTCCCTTGCTGTCTTCAGACAAACAACCAAAATTGTTCACATTAGCCTATTCTTATGCTGACTTTCAGTTTCATTGATTACAGGCATGGCAGCCTAGCTTAACAGTCACTTTTATTGTATAGTCCAGCTTCAGGCCAGATTCGTAGCTGGCTCCCACTACAATCAAGCTGATGACTCTGCTGGTAGAACTTTTAAAAAGTAATTTCGGTCTTGCAAATTACACCTGTTCTCAGCATAAACTGATTCCAGTGTAAATTGATTATGAAGTTATTTCCAGTGCTTTCTTATGAGAAGCTTTTAATACTTACCACAAGAAAAAAAGTCACATCTTTTCTTGACAATTCTTTTTCATTCATATCTATATGGTTTAGTTACCTTACCATTGATCTGATAAAATACTTCAAAGCAACTTAAGGGAGAAAATGCTTATTCTGAATCATGGTTTGAGGGTGCAACTCATCATGGTGAAGTCAAGGCAGCAAGGACTTGACATATGACATCTCATCCATTCACAATCAGGAAGTAGAGGTGGGTTAATAAACACTACTACTCAACTCCCTTTCTCCCTGTACAGTCTAGGGTCCTAGGCAAGGTAATGGTGCCACCCACAGTGGGCAAGTCTTCCCACTTCAACAATCAAGATAACCCCATAGGCATGTTCTGAGTCCTGTCTCTCACATGATTCCAGATTTTGTCATATTGACAATTAGCACTATCTATCATACTATCTATTTCTTTTTATCTTTAATTTATTTATATTTTTACACCCCAGATTTTATTCCCCTCCCAGTCAACCCTCTGACTGTTCCACATCCCATACCTCCCTGCCACCCTGTCTCCACAAGGATGTCCCCACCATCCACCCCACCAGACCTCTAAACTTCCTGGGGCCTCCAGTCTGTTGAGGGTTAGGTGCATCTTCTCTGACTAAACCCAGACCCAGTAGTCCTCTGCTGGATATGTGTTGGGGGTCTCATATCAGCTGGTGTATGCTGCCTGGTTGGTGGTCCAGTGTTTGAAGGATCTCACGGGTCCAGTTTAATTGAGACTGCTGGTCCTCCTACAGGGTCGCCCTCCTCCTCAGCTTCTTCCAGCTTTTCCGTAATTCAGTCATAGGGGTCAGTAGTTTCTGTCCATTGATTGGGTGCAAATATCTGTATCTGACTCTTTTAGCTGCTTGTTTGATCTTTTAGAGGGCAGTCATGACAGGTCCCATTTTGTGAGCCCTGAACCCTTGTAAGTCATATAAAACCTAGAGTGTTCAGGTCCAAAGAAGACTATCCCTCTGTCAGTAAAATTAATAACTTCTGGTGGGCTATGTCTTTCCAAAACCTCTTCATATGTCTCCCTATCATTTCATTCAAGTGTTCATCCAATCAACACTTAGTTCTTTACTAAATATATCTATGGATCAGAGACTGTTCTAATAGAGAAAGCATGTCCAGAGTTTAAAAAGACAACAATCTCTGCCTTCATGGAGTTTATATCCCTTATAACAATAAAGGGTAAACAGCAGATTGCATATAATACACACACACACATACACACACACATACACACACACACACACACATATATATATATACATATATATAAATATATATGTTTATATGCATACTTATGAACATATGGTAATACATTAAAACAAAAACAGCAGATTATATAGTATTAACTATAGTCCAAATTGATAGAGAGAGAAAAGGGCAAGAAAAAAGGGAATGAAAGCCAGGTGTGGTGGTACATGCCTTTAATCCAAGTACTTGGGAGGTACAGACAAGTGGATCTCTGTGAGTTCAAGGCCAGTCTGGTCTACTTTGTGAGTTCCAGGATAGTCAAGGCTGCATAGAGAGACCCAGTTTAAAAAAAGAAAAAAAAATTAACAAAGAGGTTGGAGCCAGAATAAAAAATAGAGTTGAATAAATCACTGTATGTCAAAATGTTGAAGTATTAGGAAGGACTGGTAAAACTTATTGAGGAAGAAACAAAACAAGAAGTATGTGGTTTTGGAGGTCAAGGGAATGAGAACTGAGAACTGATTTACCATCATGAAGGCCATTTGTTACTGGACCAGTGTGGTTTGATTACAGTGATGGATGGGAAAGCCTGACAGGAGTGACTCAGGAAATAACAGCAACACACGTGGGCGAAGTTCAGCATCCTGGCTAAAAGTGCAATTAAGACAATAATGAGATACCAGTGCATGACACCAGGTCAGCGTCAATGAAAACAACAAACAGCGAAGGTTGGCAAGGGTCATTTCCATTATGTTGGTGGTGGCTCTGGAAATCAGTAAAATTCCATTAGAAAATGACTATCTTCCATAATCAAGTGAGTCCATCAATGTGTTATAGCCAACAAAAGTGAGGGCTTACTTATGTACAAGTGACCATGCATAAGAGAGTTCTGAGAAGCTCTTTTCATGGTTGACTCCAAACTGGAAATTATCCACCTATAAACTTACAGTCCAAAAGACTAATGAACTGAGGTCTATTTGTACGATAGAAGGCAGAAACACAAAAGAAAGGGCTGTTGATACACTCAATGACATGGATACACCTCACAAAAGCAGTACTGCATATGAAAATGTAGATACAAAAGAGTGTGAACCTTATGGCTTTATTAATATAGCATTCCCAAATTATGATGACGGAAAAGTAGGAAATAGGTATTTTTCTTGGGGAGATAGTGACAGGGAGGAACAGAAAGGAACCTCTCCTGAGGACTAGCATTGTTTGAGTCTTAAAGGTAGTCCTTACGTGCTCACAGTTTCGGTCCTTCCAAGTTGTAGTATGTAGGCCATATAGCTGTAAATGCTTTTGGAAGAAGAATTTGAACATGTAGTAGGTTCAACTTTCATTTCTGCCTCCAATATTAGAACATGTCGCATTAGTTTTCTCAGTGCCTACATATTTATTCTTGTTAACCTTCAACTACGGTAATACAGCAGTTAAGAAGAAAAATAGAATTAACATAAGGATTAAAAAAAACCTGAAACCATGGATACCCCCAGTTCCCCATTCCCCACTGCTACATATTAAAAGTCCCAGACGCCAGAGAGTCAAGAGGTTCTCAGGACCCAACAGGGATGACATTGGTGGAAATACCCAACAAAGGGGAGACAACCTGTAGAGACCATCTGCAGTAGATAGGCATAGCCCCCAGCTGAGGGATGGGGCCACTCATCCATCTCAAAATAAATTTTAACTTAGATTTTTTACTATCTAAAGGAAATGCAGGGACAAAAAATGGAGCAGAGACTGAAGGAAAGGCCGTCCAGAGATAACCCAACCCACGGCTCCAGCCCATTTGCAGACACCAAACGCAGACACTAGTGCTTATGCCAAGAAGCACTTGCTGACAGGAGCTTGGTACAGGTGTCTCTTGAGAGTCTCTGCCAGCACTTGACCAATGCAGATACAGACACTGACAGCCAACCATTGGACTGATCCTGAGGACCCCAATGGAAGATTTATGGGAAGGACTAAAAGAGCTGAAGGGGATTGTAGCTCCCATAGGAAGAACAACAATATCAACTAACCAGATCACCCCGAGCTCCCAGAGACTAAACCATCAGTTACAGAATACACATGGAGGGACCCATGGCTCTAGCTGCATGTGTAGCTGAGGATGGCCTTATCTGGCATCACTGGGAGGGAAGGCCCTTGGTCCTATGGAGACTAGATGCCCCAGCATAAGGGAATGGTGAGGGGGGAATGGGTAGGGGGTGGGGGAGCACCCTCATAGAGGCAGAGGGAACGGGGAGGAGATAGGGATTTGTGGAAGGGAAACCAGGAAGGGATACAACATTTGAAATGTAAATAAACAAGATAACCAATTTAAAAAAAAAAAAAACAAAACTCTGAAATGTGTCCCATATCGAGAAGGGTGGCAATGACCAGACCATCTCTCACTTTCTAAGAAAAGAAGCTCTATCTGTCAGTAGAGGACATAGGGTAGAAATGGGAAGGGATCCCAGCAAATCTTAGCTTATTTCAACATGGAGTTTCTGTGCCATGAAAGGAATACAAAAATATTTTAAGTTTGATTTTATTTTAAATATTTTAGGCAAACTGGCTTAAAGCTAATACACAAAAAAGACTTGAAGTAGTGTCAGATACCAAAATCACCTGTCCCTCAAACTAGTGAAGATGCTGTTGCACATCATCGTGCCCCAGAAAGGACCCTTTCCCTGATACTCATTCACAAAGAGCTGACGATAGAACATAAGCCAGACCAAGCCAGCTTTCCCAGCTGTACTTTTTCTTGATAATCAGCACTTCTTCACCTACATAAACTTTCTTTCCAGGGCAATATTGCAACAACAGTGTGGATGGGAAGGCATGAAGTGAGAGAAAGAGGCAGGGGACCAGAGTAGATCTCCCTCTTGTCCTCTGTTTTAGCTTACAGAGGTAAGCAAGCCTTCTCTTCCATGAAGCAGATATGAAAGCAAAGAAAGTAGAGATGGGCTGTGGGACCTGCTGGTTGGCAAAGGGAAGGGCTAAGGCTGGGAGAGGAAAGGAGAGGCAGAGAAACCCCCGCCTTAATGGTTGAAGTCCATGCTATAGTGGCAAAAATATATTTGTGATTGTGTGTGTGTGTGTGTGTATGTGCATTTGTGTGTGTGCATTTCATCTATAGATCTTTTTATTTTTAGGTTGTCTGTTTTGATTTTTTGTTTTGTTGTCTTTTTTTCTTTCTTCTTTTGAGAGAGTAAGACCAAGGCAGTGAGATTATATGTGGGGAGGAAAGTGGGAAGGATCGGGTAGAAATTCAGGGAGGAGAAAAAATATGATCAAAATATACTGCATTAAATATTTAATTAAAAAGTAAAAATTAACTGGGCATGGTGGTGCTCACCTTTAATCCCAGCACTTGGGAGGCAGAGGCAGGTGAATGCCTGCGTTTGTGGCCAGCCTGGTCTACAAAGCAAGTTCCAGGATAGCCAGGGCTACACAGAAAAACCCTATCTCAAAAACAAAAACAAAACAAAACAAAAATTACGTTCTTAAAAGTGACTTAACTGAGGTTTTGCCAATATGGAGGTCATGAAACTCCCATTGTTCACCTTCTTAGGATCTCAGCTATAAAGAACATGCCTCATAACGGGCCTCTGCATCTACGTCTGTTTCTTAGGACTTTTCTTGGGTTCTTTTCCTTCTGTTTTGTGCTATTCTGATGTGCTTGTTTTTGTTTTATTTTTATTGTATTGTATTAGTAACTCCAAGATACCTGCTTATTTTCTAATGAAAGACCAAAAAGGGGTGGATCCGGATGGGACAGGAGGTGGGGAGGAACTGGGAGAAATAGAGGGAGGGGAAACTGTAATCAGGATATATTGTATGAACAGAATCAGTTTTTTTTAATACAAGAAAAATATGTCTTTCAAAACAATAACAACGATACACCTGATAATAAATTTGAGAGAACATAATGTTCAAGATAGTCATTCTAAGTCCAGAAGTTGGAGAGGCAGGCTGAGTATGTAGTACAGTCCCAGAGAACTTACTAGTATGTTTGCATCCTTGAGTTTGATCCACAGTAACAAAGGAAAGGAGAAGGGGAAAGAAAGGAAGGAAAGGAGGATGAAGAGGAAGAGATGGAAGAAGAGGAGGGGTCAGTAACAATAGGGTCAATTTAAACAGTATACAGCATTTTGACCTGGGCTCTAATATAGGGACACACCAGATAGTTTTTAGAGACCAGGAAGACTTTCTTGTATAGCAAACATAGTACTTCTCTTTAAATATGGAGATTAAAAAGTAAATGTGTATTATTAGCAAAATAAGCATTTTGAAGGGAAACTTGGATGATTTCTTATTTAAAAAATATTACAGAGCAATAGTGATAAAAAAGCTGCATGGTATTGGTACAGAGACACAGGTTGATCAATGGAATAAAATTGAAGACCCAGAGATAAAACCACACACTTATGGACACTTGATCTTTGACAAAGAAGCCAAAAAAATATACAAAAAAGAAAGCATTTTTAATAAATGGTGCTGGTATAACTGGCAATTGATATGTAGAAAAATGAAAACAGATCCACATTTGTCACCTTGCACAAAGCTCAAGTCCAAGTGGATCAAGGACTTCATTATAAAACTGGATACACTGAATCTAATAGAAGAGAATATGGGAAAGCACCTGGAACTCATTGGCATGGGGGTTGGGGGGTTTCCTAAACAGAACTCTGATGGCTCAGGCTCTAAGATCAAGAATTGATAAATGGGACCTCATTAAACTGAAAAGTTTCTATAAGGCAAAGGTCATAGTCAATAAGACAAATTGGCAACCTAAAGATTGGGAAAAAAATCTTCACTAACTGCACATCCAATAGAGGGCTAATATTCAAAATATATAAAGAATCCAAAAAGCTAATCTCCAAAAACCCAAACAACCCAATCAAAAAATGGGGTAAAGAACTAAACAGAGAATTCACAATAGAAGAATACTGAATGGCTGAGAAGCACCTAAAGAAATGTTCAACATCCTTAGTCATCAGGGAAATGCAAATCAAAATGGCCCTGAGATTTACACCAATCAGAATGGTTAAGATAAAAAACCCTGGTGACTGCACATGCGGGTGAGAATGTGAAGAAAGAGGAACACTCCTCCATTGCTAATGGGAATGCAAACTGGTACAACCACTCTGAAAATCAATCTAGAGGTTCCTCAGAAAATTGGAAATAGATCTACCTGAAGACCCAGTTATACCAGTCTTGGGAATATACCCAAAATATGTCCCACCATGTCACAGGGGCATGTGTTTCACTATGTTCATAGTGGCCTTGTTTGTGATAACCAGAAGCTGGTAACAACCCAGATGTCCCATAGTAGAAGAATGGATACAGAAAATGTGGTTTATTTACACAACGGATTACTACTCAGCTATTAAGAATGAAGGCAACACGAGTTTTACAGGCAAATGAATGGAACTAGAAAATATCATTCTGAGTGAGATAACTCAGACCCAAGAGGGCATGAATGGTATGTACTCATTAATAAGTGGATATTGGCCAAAAGCATAATACCCAGGACACAATCAACAGAACTGAAGAAGGTTAACAAGCCAAATGTCCCAATAAAGGTTGTTTCAATCCCACTTGGGAGGGAGAAGAAAGAAATCACAGGGTGCAGATGGAGGGAGGATCCTGGGTGGGAGATGGGACAGGGAGGGGAAAAGGGGAAACATGATCAGGTATTGGGGGTCAGGAGTGAAGCCCTGAGGGCCAGCAGAAAGATGATAACAGGTAACCTCAGGAATGTACCAGAGACCTGGGAGATGAGAGACTCTTAGGACTCAAAGGGAGGGACCTTAGATGAAATGCCCAACAGTGGGAAGAGGGAACACGTGAAGTCCATCTCTAGCAGAAGGACAGGGCATCAAGTGGAGGGATGAAGTTGCTATCCCATAGTGAAGAGCTCTGACCCAGTGTTGTTCCTGTCTAAAAGAACTGTGGGGACAGAGATGGAGAGGAAACTGAGGGAGGGAGGTTCAGTGGCAGGCCCAAATTGGCATCCAGCTTCGGGGGTTGGGGGGGACACTGAAGCCTGACACTGTTACTGATACAGGAGTCTGCCATGGCTGCCCTTGGAGAGGCCCAGTAGTCAGCTGAAAGAGTCAGATGTAGATACTTACACCCAACCAATGGACTGAAGTCGGGGACTCCTGTGGTTGAATTGGGAAAGGGCTGAAAGAAGCTGAGGAGGAGGGCAACTCTGTGGGAGGACCAGCAGTCTCAACTAACCTGGACCTCTGAGATCTCTCAGAGACTAAGCCACCAATCAGGCAGCTGATATAAGGCCCCCAGACACATATACATACTGCCTGGTTTGGTCTCAGTGAGAGAAGATGAACTTAATCCTCGAGAGACACTTGAGGCCTCAGGAAGTGGTAAGATCTGGTGGGGTAAGGGTCAGGGGTGGGGACATCCTCTTAGAGATGGGGGAGGGGGGGTGGGATGGGGTGCAGTTGGAGGGTGGACTGGGAGGGGGATTGTGACTAGACTGGGAAAAAAGATTGAATAATAATAATAATAATAAAAATTTTACAATATTCGTACTAAAATGATTTCTGTTGAAAAACTGCAAATGCTTTTAGCCTTAAAGGTGCAGCTAGAAATTGAGGGTGGTGGGAAGGGGGATGGGAACAAGATGATGAAATTCAAGCCTAAACAAAGAAATCTCACCTGAAGAACTTCGGATGACGGAGAAGCATCTTAAAAAATGCTCAACTTCATTAGTCATTAGGGAAATGCAAATCAAAACAACCCTGAGATTTCACCTTACACCAGTCAGAATGGCTAAGATTAAAAATTCAGGAGACAGCAGGTGTTGGAGAGGGTGTGGAGAAAGAGGAACACTCCTCCACTGCTGGTGGGGTTGCAAATTGGTACAACCACTCTGGAAATCAGTCTGGCGGTTCCTCCGAAAACTGGGCACCTCACTTCCAGAAGATCCTCCTATACCACTCCTGGGCATAAACCCAGAGGATTCCCCACCATGTAATAAGGATACATGCTCTACTATGTTCATAGCAGCCCTATTTATAATTGCCAGATGCTGGAAAGAACCCAGGTATCCCTCAACAGAAGAGTGGATGCAAAAAATGTGGTATATGTACACAATGGAGTACTATTCAGTCATTAGAAACAATGAATTCATGAAATTCTTAGGCAAATGGATGGAGCTAGAGAACATCATACTAAGTGAGGTAACCCAGACTCAAAAGGTGAATCATGGTATGCACTCACTAATAAGTAGATATTAACCTAGAAAACTGGAATACCCAAAACATAATCCACACATCAAATGAGGTACAAGAAGAACGGAGGAGTGGCCCCTTGTTCTGGAAAGACTCAGTGAAGCAGTATAGGGAAAAACCAGAACGGGGAAGTGGGAAGGGGTGGGTGGGAAGACAGGGGGAGAGAAGGGGACTTACGGGACTTTCGGGGAGTTGGGGGCTAGAAAAGGGGAAATCATTTGAAATGTAAATAAATTATATCGAATAAAAAAAAAGAAAAAAAAAGAGAGTTGTTTGTTTATGGTGTGCATATCGGTGCCACCTGGGCTATTCTGATTTCATGCTTTGGAGACATCACCTCTGATGGCACTAAAGCCTTCCAGGAGGCTTTAATGGTCACCCATGGCTAGGATCATATCTATACTGATGGCAGTGGTTCTTGGCAAGCAACATTCCATCACCTAGGAACTATTAAAAGACAAATAAGGGGCAAGAGAGATGGCTCAGCACTTAGAACATTTGCTGATGGAGTTTGATCCCCAGCACCCATGACACGTGGCACACAAATGCCTGTGACTCTAGTGCCAAGAGATCACGCACCCTTATTGATGCTTGTGAACTTCCAGTTCTTGGAAATGTTACATGGTTGTTGCCAATGGACATGCTTTCCCACAGTAAAATTCTCTATGCTACAGCCAAATGAACATTTCACATCCAACAGTGACTACACCATCTCTAAACTCTGGTTAAAAAAAACAAAAAAACAAAAAAACTCAAAAACTTTATGATTTTTCCCCTGCGCACAAGCTAAAGATTAAAATACATAGGACAGATTAGGAGGCTTCACACAATCTGGCCCTGGCCTGCTTCTCGGTCTGTGCATCACATGAATCATGTGCTCCTGCATACAGTAACTTTCTGTCTGCCTGTCTGCCTGTCTGTATACTCATTATGTAAGACCCCCCAAAACCGAGGGCGCCCAGTGCCCCACGCCTCGGAAAGCAACACCCATATCACTCGTGAGAAACAGTCTTGATGCAATAAGCAAGAGGATTTTTATTCCAGAACTCTGGGTTCCACAGCCGTACACCACACAGGGGTAGAGGACTGTGAACCCCAAGTGTCAAATTGCGACAGCTTTTATAAGTTTACAACAAAGTCCTCGAATTACAAACCAATCATTCCTTAGCATCAAGAGCCCACGTAGTGCAAGCCATTCGATTTGTACCACTCCATAGTTTTTAGGCTAATCAGTTTAAATTATCAGAGCCTGTGCTCCGTGGACCAATTAGTTTCCTATTTTCTTGGAGGTCTATAGCTGTGTGAACTCCTGGATGGGGGTAATGGCATAAGCAGTTTACAGAAGCAAGATAAGCAGATAATTAGCTCATTTCCAGTTACCTTACAGGGCCTTTTTGCCTAGCTCTTAACATAGGGCAGGCTCTGGAATGAGACCTTTTACCTAGTTTCTAACAAAGAGCACAAAGAGTGGGCTCTGGAATATGAAGTGTTTGGGGCTCCTTTGAAGGCTGGAGTTACAGCTTCTTTGGAGTGAGATAGCATTTTAAACTTCTGACGTCTTGGGGTCATTAGAGAGTTAGGCTGTATTTTCTATCCTTTCAATTATATTTCCAGGCAGATTTTTGTCATGGCTTTCTCCCTCTATGTTTACTTAATTCCTGTCCATGCTTCAGATCTCAGCTCAGCCTTCATCTCAACAGGAGGTCTTTCTATGGCCCCTCCTCCACCCCACCAGGTCACATCCCTTTTCTATGACTGAAGAGCACAGTCCTATTCCTAGGAGCAGGCAGACTCTTATAGTGCTCTGTGAAGTTCCCTCACTACAGTCTTTTCCCACCATATATTCAGTTCCATATGACAAAGTTCTGCTTTATCTCCCTTGTTAGTCAGTCCAGGGCGTTTCACATGGCAAGGACTCAGGATTATCTTCAGAGAACCGATAATGGGTGAATGAATGGCAGTTGGGTGTGCAGAGAGGATCTCTCTCTCCCTCCCTCTCTTTCTCCTCTGGGTTTATGTCTATGCCTTTCTGTCTCTCTTTGTGTCTCTATGATGTCTCTGTCTCTCTCTGTGTATCTATATCTGCGTGTCTATATCTCTGTGTGTGTGTGTGTGCATCCAAGGGCACACATGCATAGGCTAGAGGAGGACTTTTTCCTAGGATGGTGACCAGCAACCTGCAATGATATCCCTCCCCCTATTCCTTAATCTATCTTGGTCTCAACCCTACCGGCCTTGTAGTTACAGGTAAGCGTGACCACACCCAGTTTTATGTAGGTGCAGAGAATCAAACTCAAACCTGCATGTCTATACATAGAAAGCACTCTTAACTACTTGAGCACAGGGGCTTTTTAATGCTTAAGATCTTAATTGTAATTTGATTTGCATTGTAGCATCCTTACTTCCTCATTTAAGGTCCAGGTAGTATTATAGAAAACAAGACATTCTGAACAAAACCATTGTGCCTCTTGCTCTTCTACCCAGTCTAACTTGAGAGTGGCTTGACAGAGCTGAAAGCAGAATTCGGGTGTTTTCCTTGGCTATGACAGTCTCTCTCAGTGTGTGCACACTAGCCTAGAAGCAGGTTGGCTGTGAAGAGTGCTGCGTTCTGGCACCTGACAGCAGGCCCCACCCGTCAGTTTCTCTCTACTGAGCTTGCTCTGACAAGTTGAGAATTTTCACATAAGATAACCAGAAAGCTAATATCAAAGGACATATTTACATAGAACCTGTAGAGGGATTCCTGTGCTTTTTTAGTCAAAGTGGCTAAGGACATCCAAGGTACTGAAGATCTGGGGCCCCTGATCATATCCTGCTTCAAGGAAAAACCATGGATTACCAAAGCTGAAGACAGCTTTTCAAGCAGTAATAGTGGTTGGGGAAAAGGAGATTCTATTTATAAAATATTGAGGGCAGCCAGCAAGATGGCTCAGCGCGTAAAGGTGCTTGTTGCCAAGTCTGATGCCTTGTGTTTGATCTCTGAGATTCACATGGTAGGATAGTACCAACTCTCACAGGTTGCCTTCTGATCTGTATGTGGACACACACACACACACACACACACACACACACACAGAGAGAGAGAGAGAGAGAGAGAGAGAGGAGAGAAGAGAATAAAGAATAAATGTGAATATTGGGTGGAAATATCTGATAGAAACTCTTTGCATCCAACTACATTTTCTTTTAAGAAGTTAAGTATATTCATAAGTATAGACCTCAAGTTTGTCTCATAAACATATTTCATTGAGTATAATATTTGAGTTTTCCAAACAAAAGAAACACATCTAAGAGAGATGAGGAAACGACAGTGATCCAATACCTTGGTGATGGTTCCTTTTATTTTAAATGTCACCTGAAAAAAGACAAAATGCCAATTGCTAATTCAGCACCAAAACTTAGACAAACATTTATGTTTTTATATCTCTATTGATTACTTAATGTATCAAAGCATTGGTACATTTATTTCATTTTTATTAGATATTTTCTTTATTTACATTTCAAATGTTATCCCCTTTCCTGGTTTCCCCTCCAACCTTCCCCCCATTCCATCTTCCCTCCTCCTTGTTCACCAACCCACCCACTCCTGCTTTCCTGTCCTGGCATTCCCCTACACTGGGGCATTGAGCCTTCACAGGACCAAGGGTGTCTCTTCTTATTGATGACCAGCAAGGCCATCCTCTGCTACACATGCAACTCTTTGGTTGGTGGTTTAGTCCCTGGGAGCTCTGGGGTTACTAACTGGTTCATATTGTTGTTCCTCCTATGGGGCTGCAAGTTCCTTCAGCTCTTTGGGTCCTTTCTCTAGCTCCTCCATTGGAGACCCTGTGCTCAGTCCAATGGTTGGCTGAGAAAACCCAACTCTGTATTTGTCAGGCACTGGCAGAGCCTCTCAGGAGACAGTTATATCAGGCTCTTGTCAGTAAGCACTTGTTGGCATCTACAATAGTGTCTGGGTTTGGTAACTGTATATGGGATGATCCCCAGGTGAGGCAGTCTCTGGATGGTCTTTCCTTCAGTCTCTGCTCCATACTTTGTCTCTGTATCTCCTCCCATGGTCTGGTGTGAGGTAGAATCTCAGGGTTGTTTTGATTTGCATTTCCCTGATGGCTAAGGATGTTGAATATTTCTTTAGGTGCTTCTCAGCTATTCAGTATTCCTCAGTTGAGAATTCTGTTTGTCTAAAATTTGTTTAGCTCTGTACCTTATCTTTTAATAGGGTTATTTGGTTCTCTGGAGTCTAACTTCTTAAGTTCTTTATATATATTGGATATTAGCCTTCTATCATATGTAGGATGGGTAAAGATCTTTTCCCAATCTTTTGGTTGCCATTTTGTCCTATTGACCGTGTCCTTTGCCTTATAGAAGATTTGCAATTTTGTGGGGTCCCATTTGATCTCAGAGTATAAGCTATTGATGTTCTGTTCAGGAAATTTTCCCTTGTGCCCATGTGCTCCATGCTCTTGCCCACTTTCTTTTCTATTAATTTCAGTGTATCTGGTTTTATGTGGAAGTCCTTGATCCACTTGGACTTGAGCTTTGTACAAGGAGATAAGAATGGATCAATTTGCATTCCTCTACATGCTAACTGCCAGTTAAACGAGCACCATTTGTTGAAAATGCTGTCTTTTTTCCACTGGATGGTTTTAACTCCTTTGTCCATGATCAAGTGTATCAAAGCTTTAGTATATTAAGCAATCAATAGAGATATAAGAACAAAAAGGTATAGATCTTTAAAAGAAGGAGGAGGAGACATGGGAAGATATTTCAGTGGGTAAAATGCTTGTCTAAGTTTGCATCTCCAGCAGCCACATTAAAAGTCAGGCGCCACATGCCCATAATTCCAACGCCAAGGAAATCTGAGCTAAGAGGATCCCTGGGGTTTCCTGGTAATCCAATCTAGCTAATTATTGGGTTCTAGGTTCAGAGAGAAATCTTATCTCAAAAAATAAGGAAGAAGAATTGAGTAAGACACCCAATGTCAACTTTTGCCCTTAATGTCTGGTTTCTATGCACATGTGCACACATGCATGGATGCCAACACACAAATGACCCACACACAATAAATAAAACACTACTTTTGACATTTCAGGAGAATGGGGCTAGAATGTATACTATGCTTGCAAAGGATTCAAGTTTAACACCTAATACCCACCCTGGGCAGCTCGCAATCACCTGCAACTCCAGCTCCAGAGGATGCTGAATTGGCAGCCCCCAAGAGTATGGACATTCTTGTGCATATATCCACACACAGACACATAATAAAAACAAATCATTAAGGTAACAGGGAAAGGCATTTTGAAAATTTCCTCCTTGGAAAGCAGGAGAGGAGAATAAGAAAGTTAGAGGAAGATATAAAAAAAATAAAGATTAACTCTTTGAATCACGAGAGGGTAGTAAATGTGACATGGTACAGGCCTATGGAAGAGGTAAATTTACAAAAACATTCTATTTTGAAGAATAAACTCCTGACAACCTTATCATGATTAGTCATCACCTTTCCAGCTATGATAAAACAGAGGTAGTCATTGTTCCTAGTTAACCATTGTGTAATCTAAGGAAGTTTTTGGAAATAAAAGAATTTTTATCATTTTCCTATTCCAGGAAAGTTATTGGAAACCTTCCTTAGGCTCACTTTTCAAATTAGGAAGCCAGCTATCAGAAACAAATGACAAGCCAGACTAACAACTCTCCCAACTAGTGTCATAAGTATGCCAGACACAGTGTCTCTCCATAGAGTTGCCTTTTTAGAAAATGTGTCATATACAATGCGTAACAAACAATTATCAACTTATTGTAAAAATTTGGGGCCAACACAACCTTAAGATTAAAATACACAATCCTAAGAATAGAAACACCAACCCAAATCTTTGAGCACTAGAAGTGTATATATTTAACTCTTCTGTCCATACAGAGACTTGACCTTGCTCCTAACAGAGCAGTTGAAGGAGCATTAGTACGATGGGAAGGGATTAGAGTTATGGTTTGGATGAGTGTGTAAGCATTAAAAGTATTTTTGATCAGCAATCTAGCTCCCAGGGGATTTATCAAATGTACAAATATTTCAAGAAGATAGAGTCATGTGCGACATTTGCAACATTTCTGAAGTAAGATGGACTTCCCAGAGAGTTTCTCTGATAGTTTCTGAACAAGGTACACATTTCTTGGTGTTATGGGTTGCTGCCAGAGCTGATAAGGCATGGAGATCCTCAGTGTGTGAGGACACAAGCCCCCATACTGAGGCTGAGTGACTTGGGTAGGACTAGAGGTCTTAATACTTATTTTCAGCAAAGTCAGTTCCAGGCAGAGATGGAACAGCACAGTGGAACAGGTGCATACTCTGGAACCCGACAGAAGGAAAGGGAAGTTCACACTCATTGCTCCTTATTTTTAGGGTGGTAGAATATCCCATACCCTGGATATTTTGGTGAACTATCTTGTGGTGTTGCTTTAGCTTATTTCTCTAAACCTTTATTTGCTACTGAGTAGAAGTCAGTAAATAATCTTGAAACTTTATATCTCCTTACGTGTTTTCAAAAGGAAAATGAGGACTTAGTAAGTTTTGCTAAAGGAAAAATATTTTTCTTCATACTTTTTTCCTTCCTCCTTCCCAAACCACTAGTCATTTCCCCTGTCTCCTCTGCTCTTAATTCTGCATCCCTGTGGTAAAGATATCCCATCCATGTTTTGGGACTGCCTGCAAATAGAAAAGGATAAGTTCTAGAAGTCTTATTTTAGCAAATCTTTCATGAAGATTTTTAATCTTTAACCCTCCCTACATATTAAACATTCTCTTTATGATAGATCCATGACTTTCATGAAGATGACTTTATAGTCTTAGAGTCTGATAGTTACTTAAAGTTTCTTTAGTCCTGTCTGCCTATGGATTAATTATTTTGCTCATTTATTCAGTAAACTGTGTTCCATGTACACCACTGGTTACAAAAGACAGAAGAAAAAATTTAGATGCAGTTCCTTCCCTGGATGTTTATGTCACAGTGTATGTGTGGAGGTGAGAGGACAACTTCTGAAATCAGTTCTCTGCTTCCCTTTTCTTTATATTCCAGGGTTTGCATGATGAGCTTGACCTGCCACAGCATCTAACTCACCTCTCTGCCTTGTCTCTGAGACCGGGTCCCTCACTGGACCTGGAGGGCCACAGGTAAGCTAGGCTGCTGAGCTAGCAAGCTTGAGAGATCCTCCTGACTCAGTGTCCTCAGTGTGGGATTCCAGCTGCACACTGTCACACCAGGCTTGTCACATGAGTGCTGTGCAGACAACTCTGGTCCTTGAGCTTGTGTGGCAAGCACTTTACTGACTGAATCATATCCCTAGCTCCCAAAGCATTTGAACATCAAGAAATAACATTTCTAGAAAAAGTAAACTTGTATTGGACTAGAGTAGAGCAACCCAGTGTCTAAGAAGACAAAGAAGGAAAATAATAAGATAGTTATAGTGATATATATGTATATATATAATTATATAGTTATATAGTTTATATATATATACAGTGCTATATAATATAATATATATATAAAACACACACACACATACACACACACACACAATGTTATAGGTCTAGTCTGCCATACTTAATACAGATGGAGAGCAGAGCAATATTGTTGAATTTAAGGTTACAGGATGTGGGCATAAAGTTCCAAAGGCAGTGAGTCAAGAGAAATGAGTTACTTTAAATAAAACCATGGGTAAGAAGGAATTAAGTGTGATCATAAAAGAGATACAATGATTTTTAAAGAGGCAGGAAGGAGAAATAAAGCATTCAGAGCATGAACTCCAATAGAGAAAGAAAATCAAACTATTGTGAGTGTAGTTTTGGCCTAGGCATAAGGAAGAAATGAAGCTGTGGAGATAATTAAACACTAGTTTGCATGCAGCTCTCCAGTGAATAATGTTCTCCGTCCCATCTGTTCCTATTTCCATATATATATATATATATATATATATATATATATATATATATATATATATATATACAGGTAGACATCTGCACATATACAGAGTTGTATATGTCATTTATGTCTACAGCTCTATTCTGGCTAGCATAACTAGTTTCTTTATACAGCTGTACAAGCTAAAGGATAATTAGTCAATTAGTTGGTTACTTTAAACCAACATACTTTATAAAGGACTGTTTCCTGGCTATTCATTTTTCCACTGACCCAACTGGAGGTGGGTATTTTATTACTTCTCATTACCATTTGCCGCAGATGAAACTGCAGTTGAAACTTCAGGTTTCGTTGACAGGTTGATAGCAAAAGCATGCTAAGACAGGACTGTGAGAGTCTGAGGGCATCCTGAAGACACTGGCACATCTCTGCTCCATCTGCTTCATTCTCCATGTCACTAATCCCAACCCAAAAGAGAAGGTGTGTTCCTGAGGAATTTGCTCTGAGGCTTGTTTCCCACAGATCATCATAGAAAATCTTTTGGTACTTGCAGCAACCAGAGATGAGTCACCAATCCTGCTTGGTTCAGGAAGGTAGAGATGCAAGACTTTGCCTCAGAAGCCTAAAGGAAGCCCGTAGGCTTTCAAATGAGTCTGAGAAGAGACCTGAGCCTCATCTGCTTTTTCTGTTAGTTTATGTTTACATTTTCTCTTAGTGGAAAATGAATGGACCAGGAAACAGTCCTTTAGAAGGTATGCTGCTTTGAAGTAACCGAATAACTGACTTTCTCTCTTTCTGAGCTTTCAGAATTAGAATAGGCCAAAAAAAAAAAAAAAAAAAAACCCAACAGTAAACAGTTATAACCTTTATTTAATTTGATGAATCATTAACTCATTCATTCCTTTGTCTCTCCATCCTTTCAACATCATTTCAACTATGCATCCAGCATTGTTCCAGACATTAGAGCCGTATCAGTCAACAAACGCAATCCTTTGCTTTCATATAACTTAACTTCAAGCAACAAGAAACATTAAATAAATACGCATGCAGGTTATATATAGACTATTTTATAAGATACTGGGTACCACGGAGAATGAAATGCAGAGGAAACCTTCCGGAAAAGGAAGAAAAGAGCGGAGGCGGCGAGAATCGCAGTTCATAAGGCAGAGTTCACACAGGCCGTAGTGCATCTGTCAAAGGTGCTTTCCTCAAGGTGCTTTGGAAGGGAACCTCCCAGCACTGCAGCAATAAAAAAAATCAAAGCAAGCAGCATGAGCTGTGTGCATGCTGCCAAGGAAGCAGAAAGGATGGAGAGAACTGGATTGGCTGAGCGTGGCTTCGTGTGTAAATATGCTACTGAATGTGAAAACAAGAACCCAAATGGGAATTTGTGCAGAGAAGCACGCGCTCTGAGATAGTTCCTTGGCAAGTTGGTGCCACTGTTATTCCACAAAAGCCTGCATTCCAAAGGCCCAAAGGCAAACAAATGAACCAACCGGTAGAGGAATCCCTTGAAGGTGTGCTGCAGTGGGAAAAGCTAGAAGAGGAGGGGGTGGGTCCACCTGTGACCATCATGAAGGTGGAAAGAATGAAGCTACTGCTTTGAAGGAACAGACTGAAGAGGGTGGCAAGGGCAGGTGTCTGGTCCTTTTGTGACCTAGTGGTTTATTGTGAGTGTGCTGTTTAGATTTGGCAACTTGTCTGCTAGGACACGAACAGAGAGACATCACCAGCCGAGGAAGGTAGGGTAGTCATGGTTTACCCAGCTTCTGAGCTTTGTTACACACTTTTCACTATTTTCTGCTTCATTGAAGGGTGGGGTAATAGATCTGATAGGAGCTCCACTCAGACTGGTTTCCCCTAATGTGGTACCTCGTCATTCATGCTCTCAGGCATTCCAAAATGGAAAGTCCTTAAACTCTTGGGGGATGGCCAAGGCAATTTTCCTAGGGGATGCTTCACATTTTACTTCTACACCAGTCTGCAAATTCCATCCAAGTGACTGTGCATACATGCAGATAGGATACTTGGCTTTAGTACTTTATCGCCTAGGGGGCGATGACCTATGTGCTCACCCTGTGGATTTCCCTGGCAGAAAATAATATCATGAGTCTCAGAGCTGCAAAGACCTTTCAAGATCTCCAAGACCCGTGGAGTCAGCTCTGATGCAGACAAGTCAATGCCTGGCCCAAGCTAGGCAGACGGGTGTTTAACACAAGCCGTGGAAGGGATGCCAGCTGGACTGCGTTCTCACGCAGTCTCTGGCAGTAGTCCCCTTGTATTGACGCTTCTTCCCGGTCTCCAGCAAGAAGATAGTCCCTCACCCAGGCTAGAGATAAGGAGTGCCCAGACTCACTGAGCCCCGTTCTCAGCTTCTCTACTTCTCATGATTCTTCTAATACTTCTGAAGAGCATGTGTCAAAGAATCAGACACATTACTTTCTGGAAGATTCCAACTCACCTTTTATCATTTGGCCTCTGATCTAGAAATAACTATTGCCAGGTTTACAACGAGGATAGAGTATACACAGTGTCTTAGAATTCTACCTGGGTCTGAAGAAATTCAGCAATTTTGTGTGAAAGCTGCCTTGGGAAATTCAAATAAACATCTCCTCACCCTTAACAGGGCACCAATGATAGGCCAATGTAACAGTTCCAGGTAAGGCTAGCTTGTTAAGCCAATGAGTTTATTTGGCTTACTTACAGGACCATAGGTGGCTCCAAACAACCCTATCACTAAAAAGTCCCACCCCAGTATAGATTATTACTTCCCTATGGATACAGTGAGGGCGTTCCCACTTCAGCTAACTTCCCACACTCTGTATCATCTAGTTCCTCCCGAGACCATGAGAACCGAGGGCAGGATTACACAGGCTAGTAGGAGGGTGCAGGAAGGAGTGCCTGGAGTCTCAGGTGAAAGTCTCTTGACCCTCCCTAACCTCTCCTATGAGGGCATGCCAACAGGTTCTGTCCTGAGGGGCCCCTGCAGACAGTCCCAGCTGCTCTAACAAAGGTGGCAATGTCTGTAATGCACAGTGAGCAGCATCCCACATCCCACAAGGGACAAGTATAAACAAATCTAAGATTCTCCTCTTCATTTTTAACTTCCATTATGTATTTTTCCTGCTTTATTTTGCTTTCTTACAGCAACATATGGAACGTCAGTGCCCTTGGGGTGTGGCTCATGTTGCATTAAGCTAGACACAAAATGCTTATCTGTGGCTTAAAATCAGTTTCCTCGGGATTCTTCCATATCAATACCTGTCAATGCCTCTGAATATAGGAGACTAGAAGTTCGGTGCTTCTCTGGAAAGCTTAATCTCATAGCTCTGAAGACCCAGTGACTGACAGCTGTCACAGTGCTAGTGCAAAGAAAGTGGTGATACAACGGTTGATAAGGAAACAAGACTTACTAAAACAGCAGAGGGACACTTCAGAGTAAAGCGGGGACAAAGCTTTTATTCTCCTCGTGACCTCCTCTTCTCCTTGCCAAGGCTTCTGAAAATACAATGTTTCCTCTAAGTTCTCCACTGGTGCCCAATTACACATGTATGAGGGTTTCTGCTCTATGTAAATTTCTACTCTATTAATTAGGAAGAAGTTTCGTAGAATGGAGGCCTCCCTCCCAATAATATAAGATAGTCATTCAGCATTCACATTTGGAAGCAGACGACATCAAGTGCAAAACTCCCTCTGCCATCTGTTGTGTTCCGTAGGAGCCTTTCATTCATCATGTCTGAAAATGGAAACAATACATCTACAGGTTCACGGCACCATGGACTAAGTGTGCACCCTTAAGCCGTCATGAAAAACTCAGCTCTGTGCTGTTCTTTAGAGGATGCCGAGAGCTGGGACCTGGTGAGAGGCCGGCCAGGAGACAACACCTTGTGTCCCAGTGGATTTGTGTTCCCTGCTCGTAAGCACAGAAGCAGGAATGCTGGTTCCAGCTACCAGGGAGAGCTCTTCCACTCCCTCAGGTGGGAAGCAGCGGAAATGATTCATGGCATGGGGAGGAGAGTGACTCTGCTGTGGGAAGGGATACTGTGTGGGAAGGCCCTTGAGCAGCACTGCAACTCTCCTTGTTTCTGTGCCTTGGTTCAGGATCTACCCTGGGAGTGTAATGATGACCAGATGTCTGTAGTTCTTGAGAAAGGACTGGGGAAGAGTCACAAGGCTGGCCCACTTTATACCCAAGTCAAGGTTTCTTCAGGTCTAAGACTATCCTGTACAAACCAGACAGGTTCCACATAGCCCTGAGAAGAATGGGAAATGTTTCATCAATGGCTCAGTAATGAAGTAGTTAGTTCAGGTCTTAGTATTTGAGAAAGCGTAACATATCAGATCATAAAAGTGCATTTTTCTCCTAATGGATTTTTAAAAGGTCAACATTTTCACACCATATAAGACAAACCTCAATATTCTTATGTCTATATAAGTACATAAATGTGTGTGTGTGTGTGTGTGTGTGTGTATGTGTCTATGTATACATGCGTGTATACATAGGTGCACCTTAATTTTCTTACTAATTAAAATTGTTTATAGATAATTTTGTACCAGTATGAAATGCATAGACACCAGTCACTCCTACCACTCTACTCCCCATTCCTCACCACAAATCTCTTTCCTGTTCATGTCTATTCTTTTTTCTTTTTGTGACCCACTGAGAGTAACATGGTTGCCGATGTCACTATAGGTTATGGTCATGACCAGCCTGATCTCTTATACTTCACCCCGAGGTCCTTGCTTGCCCTGTAACCCATGCTAGTGGTGACCATCTTATCTCCTGCCATGTTTATTCCACTGGGCAAGGAAGTTGGGGATGTGCTACCCTGCTTGTTCATGACTACTTTTAGATCATGATGTTTTCAACACCTAAATCATTCCCTACCTTACAACTTGTGTATTTTATGTGACAGCTTCAAAACATGGTTTCCAACTTCTTTGCTATCCCCTTTAATGAGAAGTAAAGTCTTTGTACTTGCCTTTTGATCTGACTTCAGAGATTGCTTAACCTCTAGAGTTCAGTGGATACTATTCTGTGGCTGTTTTGGGGTTTTGGTGTCACAAAACTTGCTGATTCTATTTCTTATGACTTCACATGCTGACTTTTAAAGTCTAGTTCCTATATAACTTATAGATTGGCCAAAGTGGAAAGGCTTAACCATGCTCTATCTTGAATCCAAGGTGAACTCTCATCCAACAGCCTGCACCAACTGACTACAAACTGAGCCACTGTCAAAGGAAATCCTACCTTTCTATTCAAATATATTTCACTTCTGACACCAGACATATCTGTTTCCTTTACATTAAGTAATTCTTCAATTATCTGTGTTCACCATCTAGATTTCCTATAATTTAATGTATTTCTGATTCTCAGTTACCTAGAATGTACTGATTCATAGGTTAAAGTCTCAGTCCCTTAAGGCTTTCCCTAATCCATGTTCTCATTGCAGTTCCCGTGCTCATGACAGAAGTACAGATATCACTTGTATTTCTAATCAACTCGCTGTACATCAAAGGTTCTTATACCCTTCCTTGGGTTTAACAACTTGATCCAAGGGCTAATACACATGAGAACGCATCATATTTATCAGTGTGTTTAAAAAGCCTTTAACCCAGCCACATCACAAAGCTGTGTAAAGCCACGGTTGGAGATGAGATATTGTAATATTATATAGAGTTTCTATAGCTCTTGCTCATGTGCCACTCTCCCTGTACCTCATAGTCACTATCATTCTGGATTCTATCATTTAAGACTTTTATGAAGACTCCAAGGAAGCATGATTGAATGAAATATGGTCCTTCAGTACTTGAACTTAATCTCCATCATCTCTTACCTTGTTGGAGGTCTGTGGATGGAAATGAATGTTCTCACCATTCATTCATCACAGAAACCATCAACTATCTTCCACATGTCACTACCTTAGCATAAATCCAGGTATGGTAGAGGATTTTATGTGATTAGAGTTGATGGCCATAGCCATAGCATGTGGTCAGCACAAAACTGACTCAGGTTATCTTATTACTAGAAGTAGAAAGAACAGACTAAAGATCTTCATCTGTCTCCTCCTCCAGATTGCCAATGCCCCAGTCTCATCCCCAGCTCTGCAGGAGAATACCTGAAGCAGTCTTCCCAACCTCTTGACTCCATTGGAGTACACAGTGCTTTGCCTCCAAACTTCCTTCTCCAGACCCATCGCTTTGTCCCAGCCCACGACTTCAGCAAGCACTCCCTGGGAACCCACAGCCCACTTTGACCAGGGAAGCAAGTGGACTGACTGCAGATCTTCACCTCTCCCTCCATTCCTTCAAGTTCAAAACCGCAGTCTCATCACCAGCTCTGTAGCAGACTATCTGCTGTAATCTTCCTTACTCTTTGGCCCCATTCCCAGGGGACTAACTGAACAGATTCTGGTAGAAAACCCAGATTTTCTCCCTCTTATATTCCCCCTCAGCTATCCACAATCCATCCCCATTCCTAAATGGCAGAAACAAAATTTAACAGGAACTCCAGGGGCCACACCTACCAAACCCCCAGAAGAATTTATCAGGCAACACACAGCTATCATACTCTCCTAAGAATCAGAAAATGAGCAGAAATCAAGAAACAAATTACCTGCCCAACAAAGACAAAGTCAGATGTTAGAACTTAGAATTATAACCTTCCCAATCCCAAATGTCTAACTAGTATAAAACCATAATGGTCAGGATGACACATCTCCACTACGACCCTTACACAGCAGATCCTATATAATCTAGCATAGTTGAAACACAAAAAAAAAAACGACCTTTAAACAGCCTTTATTAATATTACAGAGGTCCTTAAAGAGGAAATGAGTAAATCCCTTAAAGAAATTTGTGAAAACACAAACATAATCATTCAATACCTGAAAGTGGAAATAGTCTCAAAAAAGAAAATCCAAACTGAGTAAAGTCTGGAAATGAAAAATTTGGGAACTCAAATGGGGAGAATAGAGGCAAGTTTCACAAATAGAATGCAAGAGAGATGGAGGAAAGAGTATCAGGCATTGAAGACAAGACAAACAAAAGAAATTTATATCCATCAAAGAAGACGTTAAAAACAAAACAAAACAAAACAAAACAAAACAAAACAAAACCTTTTCACATAAAATATCCAGAAAACCTGGGGCACTATGAAAAGAACAATTCTAAGAATAATAGGACTATAAGAAGAAGAAGAAATGCAGGTCAAAGGCACAGACAATGTTTTCAACAAAAAATAGGAGAAAATGTCCATAACCTGAAGAGTGAGAGGCCTGCCAAGGTCCAGGAAGCCTACAGAACAGCAGAGAGACTGGACCAGGGAAGATAGTCCCCCTCAGCACATAATAACCAAAACACTACACACAGAGCAAAGAAAAAACATGAAACACTGTAAGAGAAAAAGAACAAATAACATATAAAGACAGATCTATTAGAATTGCACCTGACTTTTCAAGGGAGACTCTAAAAGCCAGAAGGCCCTGGACAAATGGGCTGCAGACATTAAAAGACCACAGATGCCAGCCAAGACTACTACACCCTGAAATTTTTCACCATAGATGGAAAAAATAAAACATTCCATTATAAAAACCAAAGTTTAGTAGTATCTACACATTCATCTCTAAAGAGGTGCTAGAAGTAACCTCCAACATAAAGAGGTTAACTACACCCAAGAAAACAGAAAGACATAATCCCAGATCATCAAAATCAAAAGAGACCAATTTCTCTTATGAACATAGATGCATACATTCTCAGTCAAATACTTGGGAACTGAATCCGAGAACACTTCAAAAAGTTTATCCACCATGATCAAGTAGGCTTCATCTTAGAGATGCAGGGATGGCTCAATATACATAAATTCATAATTATAATCTGTCATATAAAAAACTGAAAGACAGAGATCACATGATCATCTCATTAGGTTCAGAAAAGGCCTTTGACAAAAATCTAATGCCCCTTTATGATAAAAGTCCTAAAGATTTTAGTAATACGTAGGACAAGTACAAACAAAGGAAAGGCATTTTACTGAAAGTCCATAGCCAACATCAATGCAAATAGAAACTCAAAACAATTCCACTAAAATCAGGAATAAGATAAAGTTGTTCATGATCTCCATACTTATTTGACATAGTACTTGAAGTCTTGGCTAGAAAAATAAAACAACCAAAGGAGATCAAGAGGGGTATAAATTGAAGGAATATCTTTATTTATAGATAATATGGTAGTATATATGTGACACAAAAATTCCACCAAAAACCTCCTACAGCCATGCCATGCTGCTTTTATTACTATAAATAAAATAACAAATAGCAGTAAACTAGCTGGACATAAAATTAACTCAGAATAAGAACAGTAATCCTCCCATATACAAATGACAAATGGACTGAGAAGAAATCAGGACAACACCGCCCTTCACAATAGGCCCAAATCATATAAAATATCTTGTGGTGACTCTACCTAAACAAGTGAAAGACTTGTATGATAAAATCTTTAAGTCATTGAAGAAAGTGAATTGATTGGTAGCATTAACAGTAAAAATACTTATCCTACCAAGAGCAATCTATAGATTTAGTGCAGTCTCCATCAGAACTTCAACATAATTCTTAACAAATCTTAAAAGAACAAATTTCAGCCTCATATGGAAACAAACACACAAACAAATCCAGAGTAGCTAAAAAAAATCCTGAATAATAAAAGAACTTCTGGAGGTATCCCCGACCCAGATTTCATGTTTGCTACAAAGCTATAATAATTAAAACAGCATGGTACAGCTGGAAAACAAAATAAATCAACAAACATAACCCACCCCATGACAACAAACTCCACAGAATTGAATTGAAGACCCAGACATACATCCACACAGCTATGGACACCCAATTTTTTAAAAATAAAAAATCCAGAAAAATATATTGAATAAAAGATAGCATCTTCAACAAATGGTGCTTGTCAAACTAAATAGCTGCATGTAGATGAATCTAAATAGATCCATACTTATCACCCTGCATAAAACTCAACTCCAAATGGATCCAAGACATCAACATAAAACCAGATACACTGAATCTGACAGAAGAGAAAGTAGGGTGCAGCCTTGAACTCATTGGCACAGGAGCAGACTTTTTTTTTTTTAACAACTACACATCCAATAGGGTTAATACCCATAATATATGAAGAATTCTAAAAATTAAATATCAAGAAAACTAATAAAGCAGTTAAAATTGGGAGCAGATATAAACAGAATTCAGAGGAAACTCAAATGGCTGAGACACACTTAGAGAAATGTTCAACACTTTTAGTCATCAGAGAAATGCAAACCAAACTACTTTGAGGTTTCATCTTATACCCGTCAGAATGGCTAAGATCAATAAAACAAGTGACAGCTCATGCTAAGATGTGGAGTAAGGGGAACATTCATCCACTGTTGGTGGGAATGCAAACTTGTACAGTCATTATGGAAATCAGTGTGATGGTTTCTTGGGAATATAGGAATAAATCCACCTCAAAATCCATCTATACCACTCTTGGGTATATGCCCAAAGGATGCTTCATCCTACTAAAAAGACACTTGTTCAACCATGTTCATTGCTGCTTTATTCATAATAGGGAGAAGTTGGAAACAACCGAGATGCCTTTCATTAGAAGGGCAGATAAAAATGATGTGGTAAATTTATACAATGTAGTATTACTCAGATGTTTAAAAAAAGATAACATCAAGATATGTTCAGATAAATGGATGGACCTTGGGGGAAAATCATCCTGAATGAGTTATCTTAAAGCCAGAAAGATCAATACAGAATATATTCACTTATATGTGAATATTAGTTGCTAAGTCAATGAACAACAAACTACAATCCATAGACCCAGAGAGGGTAGTTATAGAGTAAGAAACTAGAGGGTACAGACAGAAGTCATTAGGAACAGAAAATAAAATGAATAATTGTGGGTAAAAGGGGTGCTATAATAGAATAAAGTGGAGAGTATGAGGATAGAGGGAGTGAAGGAGGGGATATGGGGAAAGGTGGCTAAGATTAAGGGGCATTTGAGGGGCAATGTGGAAGCCAAATACAGTAAAGCTTCCTAAAACATATGTATATATGAAGATGATCTATATGAAAGTGCCAAATAATGGGGGAAATAGAATGTAACTGGCCATCTCTTGTCACCAAATGAAGCTTCCAGTACCAGGATTGGGTTATATTTAATTGAGTTGATGGGCAAAGGGGTCCCATGGCAACTCCTAAACAAACCCAGTCTGTTGCCAAGACCGTGGGTTACTCTCCACACACTGACAGCAAGGCTCCATTGCTGAAGGCAACACCTACAAAACCCACTGAACATGAAAAAGATGCTGGGATCTACATAGATCCTTCACCCCTATGTTCTAGCATTTTTGGCACAGAATGGTATTCTGAATGCTGCCAAAAGAAAAACATAAACACAAAGCCAGCCAAAAATCCTTTGATCTACAAAACTGTCCTGCCTTCAAGATATGTTAGGGCAAAAACCAACCAATGTCTGATTTAAGGCCCACTCCATGAAGCAGATCCCATACCTGACACTGCTTAGTTGACTAAGAATCTGAAAATAGGTAGTCCAGAGTCCTAGGGTAAAACTACTTACTACTGGTCTAAAAAATGTAGAAGTAAAAATAAAACATAGTGACAAAATGACTACTAATGATATTCTGCTATACTCATCAGTGGGTGCCTTGCTTAGCCATCATCAGAAGGCTTCCTCTTACAGATAGAAATAAATACAAAACCCACAGTCAGACAATATGCAGAGAGAACCATGAAACAACCTCAATCAGGATGTCTCCATCAAAATCCCTTCCCTGAGACCCCGGAGAACCCAAGGAAGAGGAGGTGGGAAAGAGTGGAAGATCCAGAGGGGGTGGAAGATATCAAAAAAAAAAGAAGGCCCTTCGAGTCAACATGAGCAAAGCTCATAAGAACTCACAGAGATGAAGCAGCATGCACAGGCCTGCTTAGGCCTTTAGCAGGTCCGTTGTGTGTACGTCGTGGCTTCCAGGTTAGTATTCTCATGGGATTCCTGCATGTTCAAAGAGTAGCTCTCTGATTCTTATGCCTTCTTATGGGCTCTTCTCTTTCTGTCAGTTTGTCTTGTACAACTCTGGTGTGATTGTTTTTGATTTATCTTATTGTATTTTATTTTGTTATATTATTATCTCTTGGCAGCCTGTCCTCTTTCTTTTCATTACTTAATTAATATATTTACTTTATATCTACAATCCATTGTAGCCCACCTCCCTCCTCTCCTCCCCATCACCAAGTCCCTCCCCCATTACCTCCTCCCCTTAAAGGGACCCCCCATAGGTACCAATTTGCCCTGGCATATCAAATTCCTGTAGGACTAAGCTTATCCTCTCCCACTGAGGCCCTACAATACAGTCCAGGTAGCAGGAGGGGATCCAAAGACAGGCAACAGAGTCAGAGATAGCCCCTGTCCCAATTGTTAACAGAGGAATTTCTAATGGCTGAGAAGCACTTAAAGATATGTTCAACATCCTTAGTCATCAGGGAAATACAAATCAAAATGACTCTGAGATTCTATCTTACACCCATAAGAACAGCTAAGATCAGAAATTCCACTGACAGCACATGCTGTTGAAGATGTGGAGCATGGGGAACACTCTCCCACTGCTGGTGGGACTACAAACATGTACAACCACTTTGGAAAACAATTTGACCATTTCTCAGAAAAATTGGAATCGTTCTACCTCAAGACCTGAGCATATACCCCAAAGGTTCCCCAACATACTGCAAGGATACTTGCTCAATATGTTCATAGATGCTTCATTCATAATAGGCAGAACTTGGAAACAACTGAGTTGTCCCTCAACTGAAGAATGGATAAAAAAAAAATGTGGTACATTTACACAATGAGATACTATTCAGCTATTAAAAGCAAAGATCTCATGAAAATTGTAGGCAAATGCATGGAACTAGAAGATACCATCCTGAGTGAGGTAACTCAGGCCCAGAAAGACATGCATGGTACGTACTCGTTTGTACAAATTTGTATTGCGGACAATAGCCATAAAGTACAGGATAGCCATGCTGTTATCCGCAGACCCAAAGAAGCTAAGTAACAAGGAGGCCCAAAGGAGGATGCTTGAATCTCATCAGAAGGGAAAATAAAGAGATCAGAGGTAAATGGCAGAAGGGAAGTAGGTGAGAAGGGGGATGAAGATCAGGTATGGGGAAGGGGATGGGGAGATCTTGGAGAGAGGATGGAAATTGGTGGTGGTGGTGGGGCGCATCTCTGGGATGAGCTGGAGACCTGAGATGGAGATGGTTCCTGGGAGTCTACAGGGTGACCCTAGCTGAGACTCCTAGCAGCAGATGATGTGGAGTCTGAAGTGGACATCTCCCAAGCCCCACATTATTGTTTGTAAAGGCACTGAACATCTATCTACATAATCATTCTGAGATGGGAAAGAGCCAGGAAGAGAAGTGAATCCGAACTTAGGCCTTTTAACCTCCTTTCTGGTGTTCTTTTTTTTTTTCAAGATTTCCAGTCTTTCTAATACTCAATCTGTAAATATTACGTGATTCTACTAGTCTCGAGGGAGTGTGGGCATGAATATGGTGATCTCATTTTAGTCTCCTGAGAAAGATGTTCTTGCTCTTTGTAACAGACTCATCATGAGCTAGAAGCATGATTATCTACTGACATGGTGAACATTTCCATATGGGTAACAAGGGGGAAGAAAGCAGACTCCCTCACTACTGAGAACAGGGTACTATGGACTCCCTCAAATTTCAGGCAACATGCTCCTCAAGACAATGGCAAGTCTTTAACTTTAAAAGTGTAAATGGAAAAGGAGGTGGGGGATTCTAAGATCCAGAGGGCATGGAGGACACCAAGGAAACAAAGCCTTCACACAGCAAGACCGAAGCTCATATGAACTCAGAGCTTGGCAACGTGCACAGGGCTGCAGGGCTCCCAGTGCTGACAGCAGAGATGGCCACACGCCTACATCCTGAACCCAGAGACTCCCTCTGATTGACAACTACTTGCAAATGAAAAATTACTTTTCTCACTGGATATACAAACCAAACTTAAATTCAGGTTTCATGCTCAACAGTATGTGGCTAATACAACATGAACCCAATGATATATTTTTTAAAGTATATATTTATTTATTTATTTATTTATTTATTTATTTATTTATTTATTTATCTGGGTCTCATAATGCTTTATTGGGCATTTCCCTCCTCCCTTTTTCTTACCCTACAGGTCTTTTGTTTATATATTATGGTTTCAGATTTTGTGTTTTTTGGGATTTCTGTGTCTAAACCAAGGTGTGTGTCTCTGCATCTATCTGTGTTTCTTGTGCTTTTTCTTCCACTGTTTTCTTCTATTTAGATTTTTTTTTTGAAAAATTTTATTACTTTTTATTCTTTTTTCCTTTTTTAAAAAGATGCCTGTTTGTTTTCTAATGAGAGAGAATGAGAAAAGATCTGGAGTTGGGCTGCTGGGGAGGTGGGAGGACGGAGAGAAGGTGGAGGAGAAGAGCCGTAATCTGAATATATTGTATAAAAAAACAACCCTATTCAACGTAAAATAAAACCATGAGTGGTGAGCATGTCTGTGTGCTTAGTGTATCATAAGATTTTCTTTTCTTTCGTACTGCAAGCTGCTTGGTATTGACACCACACTGTTAATTGCATTAACCACCATGACAGTATATATACAGGCTTATAGGCTTTGTTTTCTACTTTTTGTCAATATAACAGAATGGAAAACTCTTGAAATCTGGGACTAGATCCTGATAACCATTATTTTCCAAACCTCAAAAGGTGAACAAAAATAAGAATGTGCATAGGAAGTGTAGACAGTATATGAGAATTTAGGTATAATTTGGAAGATCCAGCATTTGGGACAATTGATCACACACACACACACACACACACACACACACACACACACACACTCACACACACTCACTCACACTCACACACACTCACACATTCACACACACTCACACACTCACATTCACACACACACACACACACACACACACACACACACCAGATTGCTATATTCTCTATTGATTCCTTAGGAGAAAAGATATATGCTATGAAAATTCCATGATAGCTCTACAAATGACCCAGAGAAAGCTGACAATGGCCAAGTATAAAATGTAACTGATGAGGAGATCTTTGATGATATGCTGAATGAAGGAAGTACATGTGTGAAGTATAATTTCTCACCTATCTTTAGGGGAGAAAGTGATAACAGAATTCTGTAATTGTGTAGTAGAGTTCCAAAGCAGAGATAAAGCAGGACCAGATGGGGAGCCAGAGTAAACATGTTACTTGCCACCTCCCAAGGAGATTTAAAATGAACTAGAGTTTCTACAGGACCATTTAAAACCATTCAGGCTCTGGGCAAGTTTTACTATAAGGAAGAATATGGGATTGGTCTCATGTTAGCATGAATGATGTGTGTGTGTGTGTGTGGGGGGGGTGCCCATGCAAATGCTACAGTCATCAGAGAAATGACCCGTGTGAGGCAAGAAGGAAATCTGGTTTAACATATCTTATGTAGCCAGTGTTGGCTCAAACATCCAGAGTCTGACCCTGAGAGGTTAGCTTCTGACATACTTAAGTATAGCACACCTTAAAAAGAGGTTTCCTCATGGCAGCAATCACAACAAAACTTAAGGCATTACTACAATGAAACTTCTTTGCAAAGTACATATCTTTTACAAAGTACTTGTGACCTCTTCCATAAAGAATGAAGTCTAGTGACTAAGATACAATGCTCAGAAGTCTGAGGTCTTGTAGAGACTCTGATTCTACAGATAGCAATAACATAATATATTTATATATTATGTAAATATATTATAAATAAAAATATAAATATTTAAAATATATAAATAGTATAAATACATAAAATATATTATATATAAATAGTATAAATATATAAAAAATATAAAAATAATATAAAAATAAAATAGTAAAAGATAATAACATCATGCTGTTAACATTGACTCCCAGCCTTCTGAGTGGAAAACAGGTGTACATATTACTTCTGCTGAAAAGAAAAGACTGCACGCTTGCACGCTTAAAATTTCTGGTTTTCTAGCACTTCCTAGTGAGCACAAAGGCCTTGTGCCCCCTACATCTCCCCACTTCTAAGTTTTTAAAGAATAAATGGTGACTACCATAGAGTCCATGGTTGACTGTGCTATAGGCAAGCACAAGAAAATAGCAAGAATATCTAACAGAAGACCAAGGAAAGGGGAAAACCATCTCAACCAAGATGGTCATTCAAAGATCACTTGAGAGATTTTGTCTATCTCTTTATGCAAATCATTAATGTAATGATTATAAATAGTATGGGAAAATCTGACACATTAAAGCAACACATGCCAAGAAACTTGATAATCAAGATTATGCTTAAGCAACAAATAATTATAGGAGCTCTGTTTTGCAAAACTGTGGTCCTCAACTCACCCATCCATCGATTAATTTCTGCTAGTACTTTTACTGTAATATTAGTAGTTTTACTAATCATAGAGGCCATCTTTGAGTTCTCTCGTTATATACCTATAACCATTCCTGGGATAGGAAATAAGAAAGGTGATATGGCTTCAACCATTACAAGATCCAGTAGATACAAAGAATCATCATAATTTTCAGGGAAAGCTCTCTTAATTCTATTGATCAATTGCCATCCATAGCATTTGCAGAGACCCCCACAATGATAGCTTCCCCAGAGATGTATAAGTGGAATCTTCCTGCTTCCCATTCAACCTTCCAATTTCTATATATTTTACCAAGTCTCAAGATCTCAAGACCATTTGCAGTTAAGGCAGAGCCAGATGCAAGAGGTGCAAGAAGCATCAGGAGTCTCTTCTATAAGGAAATGCCCAGAGTTAGCTAACCCTATCTTGCTAGTGACCACAGTGTTCTGATAAAGATGAAGGCTGCTTTGCCTGGAGAATAGAATTCATTCTATGGCAGATGAAAAGGATTCAAATCAAGTAAGGAGAAGGGTAAAAGGAAGAGCTTGTCAGGTCAATAGAAATGGCACACACTAGAAGCAGAGCTACAAGGACACCATTCTTCCTTGTTTTAGCAGGAAAGAAACTACAGGTTCCAATACATTAAATTACTCATTTAAGGATACACTGCTTCTAGGCTAAAATGAAACTTCTTGACCCTAAAGCTCACAACCTTTTCCCAGAAGCCCCCTGACCCCAACTCCCAAGCTCACAAGGATGACAGACAAATATGATATAATGAAAACCTGTAAATCAAGAGACACTTTATTACTTTCTGTTTCCACCTAGCTAAACTTTCTGAGATGGGTCAAAAAAAAGCAAAGTGGCTTTCTAGAGTAATATCTACGTTCTGAACTGATGTCGCTCAATTAACTTAAGCATGAGAGCTAACGCTCTGAAGAAAGAGGTAGCAACACAATGTAGCCCATCACCTGGCAATTAGCTGAGGGAGAAGAGGTATTAAGGGAAGGAAGGGGAGAGATTGAGACCTAGACAACTGCTCAGTTACAAAAGGTTGTGAACTTCAGGAGTTATGTGCTCTGAGTGTTTCAAATCAAGCCAACCTAGGATAGAATACTGCTGGCTCTGGTGAAGCAGTATCTAAGTTACTCCCAGCTGCCCCTGGAAGTAGGAAAGAAATGAACCAATCAAATAAGAAGTAAAAAGATAAGGGAAGGAATTAATCTCCTCATTAAGAGTAATTATCCCAATATCTTTCTGGCTCTGGCATCTACTCCCACTGTCTGTAATGTCCTGGGCTAGCCTCACAAATAAACACATAGTTGACTGCATAAACTGTCCAGTTATCCTTGAGTGTAGGGTTTGATTAACCCAATCTTCCATATTAAAAAGTTAAAATTGATCAGATTAGTTAACTGATCAGTTGATCAATAAATAGATATATAGAGAAATACCAGGTGGTAGACAAGGGTAAAATATCTGAACAATGGCTCCTAATACCTAAGGAAATGTGCATAGCACTCTAGTGAATGCTAAAGAGTGACTAGCTCTTTGGATATCTTTGAGCTGATCAGATCAAGGTAGATCTAGCTTTCCCCAAACTCCTTCAAGCTCTACTAGTTTCTCTCAGATGACCATAGATGGGTGGGTAGGAGGGGGACAACCCCTCACCTCCCCCACCACAGGGAAAAAATGGTGACATGGAAAGAGACAGGAACATGATTGAAAGCTTCTCCCTAGCAAAGAAGCAAGAATTCCAATGAAGCTAGCAACACCTATTATGAAGGTTCCTAACAGACACCACATTCCTTTCATATGTAAGTATTTCATGCTAAACTACAAATGGCCCAGCTTAAGGTCTCCCTGTAGATGACCCTGGGTAGGGCCTCATTCCTTCACCAGACACTGTCTGAGGATCTCAAACAATTATATTAACTTAGTTTACAGCGAAGGTAGCCTTCTTTCCCATATTCTATCAACTGTAAACCTACCAAGGACTCCCGAGGAACCACCCTGTGATCTTATTTACATTGCCTATTAACCCTTTGAAGATGACTTCAAATTATACAAAAATCCTGCATGTAACTATAATAAAGACAACAACAGACTTTCTTAGAGAAGACAAGCCATGTTTTATCTTTCTTTCTTGTTGACCTTTCCCCCTCTCAACCCAAAATATCTTTAATAAAACCATTACTCCAGGCCTTAGAGATGGCCCAGTGGATAAAATTTTGCCTCACAAAT
Source organism: Apodemus sylvaticus (assembly GCF_947179515.1). Classification (NCBI taxonomy): domain Eukaryota; kingdom Metazoa; phylum Chordata; class Mammalia; order Rodentia; family Muridae; genus Apodemus; species Apodemus sylvaticus. The sequence continues at coordinate 68,974,680 of NC_067483.1, forward strand.
ATAAGGATTAGACTTGTGCTCCTCAAAACCATTGTAAAATTGGCTGCAGTAGTGCATGTCTGCTATCCCAGCACTCCTAAATTCAGGTAGAAGGCAGCGACAGGAGAATCCCTGGAAGCAGTGGACACCAGTGGACAAGAAATCCAGTCTCAAACAGAGAGGAGGTGAGAATAGAAACCTGAGGCTGCCCTCTGACCTCCACATGTGAAGCGTGACATACACATGCCTACATGACCCACATGAATGTGTACTTGCCAACACACATATATACACATCATTCACTCACACATGAAAATATAATATAAAAACACAACTCCAACTCTCCTTCAAATTAATTAGTCCTGAAATTCTTTTCTGTGTCAAAAACAAGAATCCAAGTCCAACCTAATTTGAGGTCCTCAGAGTTTAGGGGAATTCTTCAAATAGCAGCAGAAGACAAAATAGAATGGATCTGTGCCTCCTGCCTCTGACCCGCTTCCTGATAGCAAGTAGATTCCTGATCTGTTTAGGGAAATATAATATATATGAATATATATGCTCCACTTTATATATTGAGGCAAAATCTCTCAACTTGAACTCAGAGTTTGGTGGTTCAGTTAATCTGGCTACTCAGTTTTTTCTGGGGACCCTCTGTCTTTGCCACTTCAGCACTATAATGAGAGGATGTCTGTCATGCTTGCCCAGCGTTTATGTGGGTGCTGGGGACCCACACCCAGGTCCTCGTGCTTAAACTTTACCTACTAAGCCATTCTCCACTCTAGCTGGGATATTTATATTTAAAAAAAAATCACCTTAGGCTCCTTCGGGAGGATGGAAGGGTGAGTGAACAGAGAAACAGATAACAAAGAACTACGGAGACTCAACCAGAGTAGACATGCAAACTTTTCTAATTGTTTATATCTCATAATCAGTATTTTGAGTTCACAAGTCTGCTCTAGAAGGACGACAGACTTAAGCTTACTTCTCCCATTGTTAAGGGCACTGCCTCAATTACGAACACAGGCACAGCTTCACAGGAGTGATCTGGTTCTCACATCATTTAGTCCCATAGGTTTCTCCTGAGATGCTGGTCTAGCCTCGTCCTCAGTTTTGAGTCCATCCGAAACATTATTGAACTGCTCAGTACATTTCAGATTTCATCTGAGTCATGGGCATGGGGCATTTGTCTGCAATTCTTTCTTCCTGGGTCATGAAAAATAGCCTCATAAAGATAAGCCAAATTATTAATAGATAGTTTGGAGGGTCAGGGGTTGTTAAGAGAAACCAGACACAGAAATGCTGCTATTGCTGTTTCTTTGTTTATTATTTTTCTGAGATAAAGTCAGTATCCTAAGCTGGTTTCAAACACTCCAAAGTAGTTGAAGATGACCTTGAACTCCTGACCCTCCAACTTTTAGCCCCTAAATGTTAGGATTGTAGACAGGCACTGCCACATTTTATATGATACTAGGGATTGAACTCAGGAGAGTTTTGTTTATGTAAGCAAATACTCTACTGAGTGAGCCATAGCTCCTGTCTCAGTTTCTTATCTTTTAATAGCCACCAATTCAGACATATTGCTGGTCAGTGAGGCACTAAGTCTGTCTCAGGGCAGTGAGCTGTTAACTGAAGTGGGTAAGTGGCTGAAGATCTCTGCCTGAAGAACAGAGTGCTTCCTTTAGCTTTATTCACAAGCTGTTCTGGTTGTTGCTTAGCCATCTCTAGCCAGATTGCACTGCCAGGGACATCAGTTCTAGAAGCTTCAGCTAGGTCAAGTCTGAGGAGACTGGGACGAAAGGAGTGCTATCATTTTATGCCCAACACTATGGCTACACCCAGGAGATATACATAAGGGTGCTTGGATAACTAGAATTGATAGATGATGCCAAGGCTGATGTGTTGCTGGGTTTTATGAAATATATTTTCATTTTCTGAAATTAAAATATAGATTATATCATTCCTCCCTTCCCTTTTCCTTCCTCTAACTGTTCTTATGCTCCTCATGTTTACTCTCAAATTTATGACTTCTATTTCCTTAATTGTTGTGTGTTCTCTCATATCTTGAACCTGCTCATTTTATTTCCAACCCTGCTGTTGTGTGATGTTCCTCCAAACATAACAGCCACTACCGCCTTACTTAGAACAACTGTGTGATTACCTCCAAGAAACCATCAGCACGGGCGTGGTGAGAGGATCACTAGACACCCACATGAGACTCCAACCACTCCTTCCTGTCCCCCTTCTCAGCTACACATAACTCTGGCCCGGTTGTGCATGGTCCTGAGATATTCAAGAGTACAAAGAGGTTAGAAGGTTAATTGGAGGGGAATTCCACCTGAGCACGTACGGTGAAGTTGTCATCTGCACTGGGGTGGAATCTTTAAGTGATAAAGCTATTCTGGGACCATTCATGGTCCTGTAAACAATCCTCTTTACCTGTGCTCTTGTAAGTTATCCTGATAAACTCATTGGCTCACCAAGTTAGACTTGAGAAGAAATACTAGCTTAATCTATTGTTGGTGGCTATTTGGGGAGAACAAATGTCTCTCCTAGAGAAGTTAACACACCTAAAAATGGATACAATCACCATCATGCCTGTCTCCTTAGTCATGGTGAACTCCTTCCTGGGGGTTGAGAACACTCTTTTATTTCTGTATTTTTACTATAGACATTTACAAAGAGACCAGTTTGCTGTGTGACCAACTTTTCCTGGGGAAATGAAATGTACCTCATATCCAGGGAACTGAGGACTGCCAAAGTACACACACCCCCAAAGTCTACCTTGGTGAATCAATAATTTTTATGGAGGATATTTACAGGAAAATGGGTGATGGGTTAGTGGCAGGAATGTAATTGACTCAAAGACGGCCTACCCAAGCATGGGTGACAGCTGACAGAAGCTGTGAACCTGCAGTACACTGCACAATCTGCAGGCAGCTGTGGGAGAGTGTCTTTTCCATGTGGCTCCGCTAGTGTTTGTCTTTTCAGGGCATTTTGGCTGCTTCCTGTTACTTTCAGGCTGCTCAGCTGCCCTCTGCTTCCTCAGGTGTCTGGGCTTGTCTCAAAAGTCTCTTGTGCAACTTCTTTTCTCTCAGAGTGACTCTCAGTAACCTTTACTGGTTACATATTCTTGTGGAAGACCAGGGTCTAGAGAAGCTGATCAGTTTCAGGAACTTCCTGGAGCTATTTTCAGTTGCTTTCTTCCTGTCTTAATGGAGTATTTTACAGGATATAGTGTTTTACCTCCCTCTAGAACAGTGGTTCTCAATGTTCCTAATGCTGCAACCTTTTAATACAGTTCCTTGTATTGTGGTGACACACACACACCCCACCAACCATAAAATTATTTTTGTTGCTACTTCATAACTGTAATTTTACTACTGTTATGAATCATAATATAAATATATAATATGCAGAATATATGATATGTGACCCCTGTGAAATGAGCACTTGACCCCCCAAAAAGATCATGACCTGCAAGTTGAGAACTGTTGCTCTAGAGCATTCTGTTGTTTAACCTCCTTGTTAAACATCTGACAAACCAATCTGCCTCCATCTTGAAAGCCATCTATAGTCAAAACAAACTAGGCTCATTCTTGTTTATCATTAAATCTTCTCAAAGACTGGGCTATGTTCTACCTGTAACCTTAACTAAAAATGGTTCTTTATTGCTTGTTCCAGGAACCAGCAATGTTCAAAATGTTATGATCACACTACCTTGTTAGTGATATGTTTTGTAGTGTAGCACATGATGTGGCGGGAGGAGGCGCCTTAACAGGCACATGCTGAGGCACCCTGTCCCTCAGGTACCAGCTATATGACAGGGTTAGTAAAAAATGAAGTTTAATTTGGGTCATGGGAAGTTGGGGGGTGGTGAGAAGGAAATGGAGGCAGAGAAAGAAAGGGGACAGAGAAGGACAGAAAGCAAGAGGAGAGAGAGAAAAGGGAAGAGGCTGACTGGGAACTCATGGAGAGAAAAAGAGAACATGAGAGGAGAGGGGAGAGGGGAGAGGGGAGAAGAGAGAGGGGAGAGGGGGAGGGGAGGGGGGAAAGGGGGGAGAGAGGAGAGAGGAGAGAGAAAGAAGGAAGCGGCTGGGAACTCATGGAGAGTAAAAGAGAATGAGAGAGGAGAGAGAGAGAGAAAGAGAGAGAGAAAGAAGGAAGAGGCCAGGGACTCATGGAGAGAAAAAGAGACCGAGAGAGGGGAGAGGGGAGGGGAGAGGGGAGAGAAGAGAGAGGAGAGAGTGGAGGGAGGAAGAGGAGGGAGAGGACAGAGAGAGAGCAAACAGTCCTTTTACAGCAAGCCAGGCCAGTATCTGGCTGTTGCTAGGTAACTGTTGGGAGGAGCCTAGAAGAAATGCTAACAGTCCCACCTTCCAAATTTGTCCTTGTTTCAGGAGGCTGTTATGATCAACTTGTTATGTGTATGTTCTGCTTTTTAAATTGGGCCTATTTGCCAAATATTACCAAATCCCCTACTTGGAAACCCCTATTCCTGAGCTACAAAAACCTTATCTTCCCCATGTCCATTGTTGATCTCTTGAAACTGACCTTAGGGAAAGACAGCTTGTGTAAATGAAAGACAGCTTGGTTTATTTGGCCACGATTTGGTTCAGTGGTCTTTCTCCTCCCATCTGTGGAATCAACACACCCTGTCCTAAAGCATCCTATTGTTTCTCTTTCCCTTTCTATACTTTGTCTTAAGATCTTTTCCTATTATATATAAGGTTTTAACCTCAGAGGAAACTGCCCTCAAAAGTTCTAGCATTGTAACAAGTGTTTATTGTGCTAGTTTTTCACCACTGTGACAAAGTATCTGACACAGACAATTAAAATAAAGACTGGCTTTTGCTGACTGTGGTTTCAGAGGCTTCTCCTTGCTAGGCTGGTTGCATGGTCCATTTCAACAGGAAGCATTGTTTCTGCTTAATCACACCAAGTATGTGCAGACCTGCAACACTGTCTTTGTATAGAAGAGATCTAATATATTTATGTTTTAAGCTGTTATCTCAAGAGCCCAAAAGTTTATTCAAAAGTTAAAGTTTATACAGTAGTAAAGTCATAGTAAGCTAAGGTTAGTTTATTGCCGAAGAACTATTTTAAACAAATTGAGTGTGGTCTAACTGTACAGTGTCTGTAGTGGGCAGTAGAGGACAGACTCCTTTGAGCTCACTTACCATTTCCTCACTGACTCTAGAGCACTTTTCACTCCAGGAAAGTTCACGTGTGGCATATTCCCTCCATTCCTCCACGGGTATACTTTCAAATTTCCCTTTTTACTATATTTTGTGGGAAGCCATCCTGAGCTATTCAGACTAATGCTTACTCATGGCCCTAAGGTGGTGACTGCTAAAATATAAGAGCAATTAACTAGAGCCTCTCCTTGAGCTATCGGTGTGAGAAGATCCCGAGAATACCACAAGATGTTCCTGCCCAGTGTGAGAAGATCCCGAGAATACCACAAGATGTTCCTGCCCTAACCACGGAATGTACCTGCTGGCGTTAACTCCGGGTGTCCTCTCCAGATGACCAGATGACCTCCTTGCTTGCTTCCTGCTTCCACCCCTAGGGGTGTCTCTGCCCTTCCCTCCTTTGTCTGGTGTGAAGGTTATTTCCTTCTCTGTAAGCCTTAAAACCCACTTACCTCCCCGACATTAAATGAAGCCTTGACACAACCCAGACTGATTCTGACTTTGTTAGCGTGCTTGGCTTCCCTTTTCTCTCCCATTTTTGACCCTCAGGTAGTGCCTCTTCGGGACCCAGGAATAATTGGACCTGCTGGACGGGTCAATATTTTATGGTATTTTCTGTTGTTAGGTATCTTTACCATACACAAATATTTTCCACTGTATTTCAATGGTGCCTACAGTATTCCGTGCAGTAGCTGGCTAGGAAGATTGGAAGCCCAGGAACAGTGGGATATAACATATAGACCTGGTGTGAAGAAGCAGTTTCATCATCTAGATAGCTCCATGCTGTGAGACGTAAAACCATACCAGTAAGTTTGGTAAGGGAGAGCAGCGTAAGACTTTGAGACTCTATGGACACACACCTGAGCCTTAGGAGACTCCCAGCTTCCTGCCAGACTCCTGACTTGGAACATGTGTCATGTTCCTCATATAAAAGAAACATGTCCTATGGTCACAAAGGCCCAAAACAGAGTTCTCCATGTTAATGAGGTACCATAATGGGAAGATCCCTGTGAAATAAATATTTCTTTCTTTAGAGAATGTTTCTCTATAAGGGATTAGGTTGGAAGCATTCAGTAGTATATTCAAGGATCATTCTAAATTGGGTTCATGTGCTTCCTTTGTAACAGAGGGCAATATGGTTATGGTGATCCACAACCAGAAAATGATTTGATTGCGACTTCATAACTGTAATTTTGCTACTGTCATGAATCGTAATGTAAATATCTGATATACAGGATATCTGATATGTGACCCCTGTGAAAGGGTTGTTCGATCCCCCAAAGGGTTATGACCCAGAGGATGAGAAACATTAGTCTGTATCATACACAGGCTCTCAAATAGTATGAACACGTTAAGTTCAGGACATTATTTCTTTTTCCTGTTCTTACAAATCCTGTTATAGAAAATGTGCAGCACAGTTCTTAGTGAGTAGATTTCTCTGGGACAGTCAACTATGAGTCATCTTGGCAGTGAGTATAAATATTGGCAAGACATTATTACGGGTATGTCATGTGAGGGTGCTTGTGCATGGTATCCATGTCTGAACTGGGGGCCGGGGTAAAGTAAAGCTGTTCTCTGAAGTGCCTAGTATGAATGATTAGGTGAGGTGAGGGCCACGTGGATAGGGAAAGCTGATTGTCTATGAATCAATGAGACCTTCTCCTGGCAGACATTTTGACCTTCCATGGTTGGTAAAAGCTCAAAATGAAGCATTGGCCCATTTGGGTCTCCAGCCTGCTACCCTAAGATTTTAGAGTTCCTCAGCTTTCCCAACTCTTATTCTCTCCCAGTCTCTCCACTCTTTCTTTCTATCACTTAGAAATTACATTGCTTCTATTTTATGAAATATCCTGACATGCTATTAAATTCTAATGTGTTTTAAAATATGTTTTGACTGTTTGGTATTGGTATGCAGACAGGCAGGAAGATCAGTGGAATAGAACTGAAGACCCAGAAAAGAACCCACACACATACGGTCACTTGATATTTGACGAAGGAGCTAAACACATCCAGTGGAAAAAAGACAGCATTTTAAACAAATGGTGCCGGATCAACTGGAGGTCTGCATGCAGAAAAATGCAAATCCACCCATTCTTATATCCTTGTACAAAGCTCAAGTCCAAGTGGATCAAAGATCTACACATAAAATCAGATACACTGAAGCTTATAAGAGGAGAAAGTGGGGACAAACCTTGAACACATGGGCACAGGGGAAAAGTTTCTGAACAGAACACCAATGACTTATGCTCTAAGAACAAGAATTGACAAATGGGACCTCATAAAGCTGCAAAGCTTCTGTAAAGCAAAGGACATAGTCAATAGGACAAAACGGCAGCCAACAAATTGGCAAAAGATCTTTACTAACCCTACATCCGATAGAGGGCTTATATCCAACGTATACAAAGAACTCAAGAAGTTAGTCTCCAGAGAATCAAATAACCCCATTAAAAATGGGGTACAGAGCCAAACAGGGAATTCTCAACTGAGGAAACTCAAATAGCTCTAATGCACCTAAAGAAATGTTCAGCATCCTTAGTTATCAGGGAAATGCAAATCAAAACAACACTGAGATTCCACTTCACAGCAGTCAGAACGGCTAAAATGGAAAACTCAGGGGACAGCAGATATTGGAGAGGATGTGGGGAAATCCCATAGTTGGTGGGATTGCAAGCTGGTAAAACCACTCTGGAAATCAGTTTGGTGATTCCTCAGAAAATTAGACATAGTACTACCTGTGGACCCAGCTATACCACTCCTGGGCATATACCCAGAAGATGCTCCTACATGTAATAAGGACATATGCTCCACTATGTTTTAGCTGCTTTATTTATAATAGCCAGAAGCTAGAAAGAACCCAGATGTCCTTCAACAGAGGAATGTATACAGAAACATCTAGCTATTAAAAACAATGAATTCATGAAATTCTTAGGCAAACGGATGGAACTAGAAAGTGTCATCCTGAGCGAGGTAACCCAGTCACAAAAAATGCACATGGTATGCACTCACTAATAAGCGGATGCTAGTCCAAAATCTCAAAATAAACAATTTACAATTCACCCAGCACAGTAAGCTCAAGAAGGAAGAGGACTAAGTGAGGGTGCTATGGTTCCTCTGAGAAAGGGAACATAATACAAGAGCAATAAGGGAGGCAATGTGTGGAGCAGAGTCTGAAGTAAAGGCCACTCAGAGACTGTCCTACCTGGGGATTCATCCTATAAACAGTCACCAAAACCCAACACTATCGTGTACCAAAAGGAGCAGGCCATGGCTGTCTCCAGAGGGGCCCTGCCAGAGCCCTACAAATACAGAGACAGAAACTAGCAACCAACTATTGGACTGGGCTTGGGGTCCCCAACAGAGAATCTGGAGGGTGGTCCGGAGGAGCTGAAGGGGTTTACAGCCCCATGGGAAGAACAATGACTTCAGACACCTAGATACCTCAAGACTCCAAGGGGTACACATGGTTCCAGCTAAAAATGCACCAGAAGAATGCCTTGTTGAGCATCAGTGGGAGGAGTGGTCTTTGGTCATGTAAAGGCTCAATTGAGGCCCCAACAAAGGGAAACAGATAGGGGTGGGGGGAGGGGGCAGTGTGTCAGGTAGAGGGGCATATACATGGAGGCAGGGGGTGGGAGGAGGGGGTAGAGAATCTTTGGGGAGGGGGCTTTTGGGAGGGGGGAAATTGGGAAAGGTTTTACCACTGGCAATGGAAATGAAGATACTCAATAAAAAATAAATAAAATAAAATAAAAAAGGAAGGAGAGGGCCTGATCCTGGAAAGGCCTGATCCAGCATTGTAGGGGAGTACCAGGACAGAGAAGAGGGAGGGGGGGTGATTGGAGAATGGGTGGAGAGAAGATGACTTATGAGACATATGGGGAGGGGGGAACCAGGAAAGGGGAAAACATTTGGAATGTAAACAAAGAATATAGAAAATAAATAAATAAATAAATAAATAAATAAATAAATAAATAAAATATGTTTTGCTAACTTTGTTCAATTTTCGTCGATATATTTTGACAACAGTTGGGGGTAAAAGATTCCATACTTTTCTGCAGAATGTCCAGCCTTGTTTTCTTATTAATTTTATTTTAATTATGTGTATGTGTTGGGAGGGATATATACACATAATGGCAGTAGTCGTCTGAGGACAGAAAAGACAGCAGGTATCTTGAAGCTTGAGTTACAGGTAGTTGTGAGCTGCCATGTAAGTGTAAGGCCCAAATTCTGGTTCTCCAGAACAACACCCAGCACTTTTAACCTTTGACCCATCATTCCACTCCCAGTGGTGTTTTATGAAAGACAGTAAAGTACACACTGGGGTAATAGTATCTCGACAGCTTGTGACATGGTGTGCATAGGAACACCCCATGTGAGCCTAACACCACAATTAGACTGTGATTTAATTTCTAGGAATAAAGAGAAAATGAGAACCATCTACAGTAGGAATACAAGTTATTTTATGATAGTTGACACCTTATTAAGATGTTTAATTTCTGTAACAACCTAACTGGAAGAAGCGTGTGAAATTGTGGTTCATGGTGATATTGTCCAGAAGAAAGGGTCTCCAGTAGAATGGGGGGAGGGGAAGTTTTCTTTAGGAAGTTTTCCTAAAGGAGACATGATGACATTTCCCTCTAGTAGCTAAAGAGATATTCAATCGGTTGAAGATAATTTAGGAGAACTCAGTAAAATGAGAATGTTTTGACAAAGGTTAGCACCTACCTGCTGGCCTTCTTCCTTTGTTAATTCACACCCACAATCATAGCCTTCTGTTTCCTTTCTATGGTTTTCTTTTCTTTCCACCTTCTTTCTTTCTGAATATAATAGTTGCCAGACATAGGCTAGATATGATTGCTACAAACATTTGACCAAATATTCTAATTGCACTGGGAAAGGTCGATTAAAAATAAAGTGAAATCTGGCTACAGGAGACCAGTGTGAAGCTGGTGACGTGAAGGGGTGTGAGACTGAGGTTGTAGTTCCATTACCTGGGTTCCACTGAGCACCAAATATAATGTTTCTGCTCTGGTCCTACCTCTGAACATATTTTTTTTTCTATTTTATTTCTATACTCCTTTGTTGACATAAGATATAATTATTTTTACAAAATGAGTAAGAGTTAGTTTATTCTGAGCCAAATATGAGTGATCATGATCTAAGACTGTGATTCAGGTTGTCCTGAATGTCATTTTCTATTGTAGATGAAGTTATAGCAGAAAAAGTCCTTTAAAGTCACAGAACAAAAGAACATATTTTAAGTCAATGTATTTACTAGATACATTGGTGGGAACATCAGATAAGCAAGCTGGGAAGGGCAGGAAAATATCTTCTATAAGGGTCAGGTAGTTGATCAACCTTAGCTTTCATGTTGGTTGAGTTAACAGCCTACTAAGCTTAAAGATAAATTCTAAACGCTGTACCTAGAAGACACAAGTATATTAGGTCAGTCTTAGAGGGTGGTTGTAGATGCCTATTCAAGAGCTTGAAGACAATCCAAGTTGACCCTGGCCTTCATCTAGAGCATCCCATCTCTCCATAATTATGAAGTTCTTTGACACAAATGGGCTTCCTCCAAGAACATCAGGCCACACCATTAAAACTCTCTTTTCTACATTAGATGTGTGATTTTTCTCTTTATTAACTCTTATCAGCCATCATTGCACTGTCACTGACTTCATAATTTCTTTTAAAAATACATGTTTTGTGTTCAAAAAGTGGAGTGCTTTCAACACTTGTCTCCAAATATGTAGGATTTAAGCACCAACAACCAATATGGCCATCAATAATAGGCACAATGGTTCGATCCAATTCTGTCACTAACAGTTGAGTGCTGGCACAGATTCCACAGGCTAAGGACTTAGTCTGAGGAGTCTACTCTTTACTTCAGATGCAAATCACAAGTTTAGGCCACCCAACATGTCCCAGAAAGGCAGGATTCCTATGATCTTCCTCTCCTTCTTCAATAATTTGCTCTTTCCACACAAGTTAGGAAAAAGACTTACTAGGTTCAACTTAATGCAAAGGACCCAATCTTCCCACTTATTTTTTCCTCCCATTTTTCTTTTGTTTTAATTCTTTCTTCCTCCTCCCCCTTCCATGCCTACCAATAACTGAATCAAAGCAAAACAAAACAACACCAAAATGACGGATAATCAAATATTTCAAAAATCTGGTTTTAAAAGTGGGCAATCGGAGAGTTCAAGCAAGCAGATGAATAAACTGAATGAGAGGCCCACACATGTGAATGAGACCATAACTCAACATGCTAAAGACTGCATATAGCAAACACTAATCTTTTTTTATTCGATATATTTTTTATTTACATTTTAAATGATTTCCCCTTTTCTGACCCCCCCACTCCCCGAAAGTCCCATAAGCCCTCTTCCCTCCCTGTTCTTCCATCCACCCCTTCCCACTTCTCTGTTCTGGTTTTGCCCTATACTGCTACACTAAGTCTTTCCAGAACCAGGGGCCACTCTTCCGTTCTTCTTGGACATCATTTGATATGTGGATTATGTCTTGGGTATTCCAATTTTTTAGGCTAATATCCACTTATTAGTGAGTGCATACCATGATTAAAAATACCCATCTCTTTTGAGACTGGGTTACCTCACTTAGTATGATGTTCTCCAGCTCCATCCATTTGTCTAAGAATTTCATGAATTCATTGTTTCTAATGACTGAATAGTACTCCATTGTATAAATATACCACATTTTTTGCATGCATTCTTCCGTTAAGGGATACCTGGGTTCTTTCCAGCTTCTGGCTATTATAAATAGGGCTGCTATTAACGTAGTGGAGCACGTATCCTTATGACCTGCTGGGGAATCCTCTGGGTATATGCCCAGGAGTAGTATAGCAGGATCCTCCAGAAGTGACGTGCCCACTGAGGAACTGCCAGACTGATTTCCAGAGTTGTTGTACCAATTTGCAACCCCACCAGCAGTGGAGGAGTGTTCCTCTTTCTCCACATCCTCTCCAACACCTGCTATCTCCTGAATTTTTAATCTTAGCCATTCTGACTGGTGTAAGGTGAAATCTCAGGGTTGTTTTGATTTGCATTTCCCTAATGACTAATGAGGTTGAGCATTTTTTAAGATGCTTCTCAGCCATCCGAAGTTCTTCAGGTGAAAATTCTTTGTTTAGCTCTGTACCCCATTTTTTAAATAGGGTTATTTGACTTTCTGGGGTCTAACTTCTTGAGTTCTTTGTATATATTAAATATTAGTCCTCTATCTGATGTAGGATTGGTGAAGATCTTTTCTCAGTTTGTTGGTTGCCGATTTGTCCTTTTGATGGTGTCCTTTGCCTTACAGAAACTTTGTAATTTTATGAGGTCCCATTTGTCAATTCTTGATCTTAGAGCATGTGCTATTGGTGTTCTGTTCAGGAACTTTTCCCCCTGTACCGATGTCCTCAAGGGTCTTCCCCAGTTTCTTTTTTATTAGCTTCAGAGTGTCTGTCTTTATGTGTAGGTCCTTGATCCATTTGGAGTTGAGCTTAGTACAAGGAGACAAGGATGGATCAATTCGCATTCTTCTGCATGCTGACCTCCAGTTGAACCAGCACCATTTGTTGAAAAGGCTATCTTTTTTCCACTGGATGCTTTCAGCTCCTTTGTCAAGGATCAAGTGGCCATAGGTGTGTGGGTTCATTTCTAGGTCTTCAATCCTATTCCATTGATCTGCCTGCCTGCCACTGTACCAATACCATGCAGTTTTTAACACTACTGCTCTGTAGTATTGCTTGAGGTCAGGGATACTGATTTCCCCAGAATTTCTTTTGTTGCTGAGAATAGTTTTAGCTATCTTGGGTTTTTTGTTATTTCAGATGAATTTGAGAATTGCCTTTTCTAACTCTATGAAGAACTGAGTTGGGATTTTGATGGGTATTGCATTGAATCTGTATATTGCTTTTGGCAAAATGGTCATTTTAACTATATTAATCCTGCCAATCCATGAGCATGGGAGATTTTTCCATTTTCTGAGGTCTTCTTCCATTTCTTTCTTCAGAGTCTTAAAGTTCTTGTCATATAGATCTTTCACTTGAGCAAACACCATTCTTAATCAAAAAAAAAAAATCGAAACTTTCCCCCTAAAATTAGGAATAAGACAAGAGTTTCCACACTTTCCACCCTTGTATAATATGATACTTTAATTATTAGCCAGAGTTTCAAGGCAAGAGAAAGAAATTAAAAGTGATACAAATATGAAAAGAAGAAGGTGATTTATCATATGATCCCACACTTAAAAAATAAACCCTAACAGCTCCAACTTTACATCTGATAGTCACTTTCAACAACTAGCAGGCTACAAAACCCACAAAACAGTATAAATAGATTTTCTCTATATCAATACAGTTGTTAAGAAAAGAGTTTAAGGAAATTTTCTATTTATAATAACCTTAAAAATAATAAAAGAAATACCTAAGAACAAATACAACCAAAGAGGGAAAAGAAATCATAAAAGGGAACCAACATACAAAGGAAAGAATTTGAAAAGCACTAGAAGGTTAAAAGATTTCCCATGCTCATAGATTGTTAGAATTAAAATGGAGGTATTACCAAAAACAATTCCTAGATTCAAATATAATACCTATTGGTTGATGTTGTTCATAGGTGCTGAATAAGAGAGAGAAACTCATGAAGATGCTAAGCCTTCATTTTCCAAAGGAGCAGAATGGTTCAGCCTTCTTGGAAAAAACTGACACCCAGCTAGATCTCTCCAGTTACTTTATTCAAAAATTGAACTAGGTTAATTGGGGCTGGGAAAGTGTACTGGCTGGTTTTGTGTATCAACTTGACACAGGCTGGAGTTATCACAGAGAAAGGAGATTCAGTTGGGGAAGTGCCTCCTTGAGATCCAGTTGTGGGGCATTTTATCAATTAGTGATCAAGGATGGGAGGGCCCCTTGTGGATGGTACCATTTCTGGGCTGGTATTCTTGGGTTCTATAAGAGAACAGGCTGAGCAAGCCAGTAAGAAACATCCCTCCATGGCCTCTGCATCAGCTCCTGCTTCCTGACCTGCTTGTGTTCCAGTCCTGACTTCCTTTGGTGATGAATAGCAACATGGAAGTGTAAGCTGAATAAACCCTTTCCTCCCCAACTTGCTTCTTGGTCATGTTTGTGCAGGAATAGAAACCCTGACTAAGACAGAAAGGTTCCAGCTACCAAAGTTATCTTGTCCTTGCTGCCCTAGAGAGGAAACAACCAACACAGATCTCAGTCCCTTTTGAGCATGGCCATAATCAAAAGTAAGAACTCCAGGCTTGCCAGGAGTGTCTTAGGACCAAAGTTGGTGCAGCTGCAAGTTCTCACATAGTGTAACTGCCCTCAGTTACATCGAAGGGATACCTGGAAGGGAAGTTGGGGATGTATGGGAAGGTGGAGAAAAGACAGTGAGACCAAGGCAACACCTGCTACTCAAGGTCTCAAGGTTTAATGGAGGACTCCAAATACATAGCTGAAGGAAAACCCTTCCCCTAAAGGCTGGAGACCTCTCCTTTCAATTGCTCTGCAGGTGGCTAGTATCTCTTAGGAAACTTGAACAAAGGGCTTCACCTTGGTCTGAGCTCTCCACTCCCGGTGGAGAAGATTATAGCTAACACAGGAGTTCCTGCTGAAAGGCTGGGAGAGAAACTTCATCTTGGTCAATGTCAAGTTCCTGCCAAGTGGCATAGCACCCCAATAAGGCTCTCTACAACATAGTACCAAGTGCAGATTCGCTAGAGACAACAATTCCTTAGGGTTCAAGCAGTCTCAAAATAATTTCTCAGCTTCCACTGATTGACCCAAACATGGCAAAGGCTTTTCTAAAACAGTTTGCTTAAAGTCAGATCCAAAGTTTTTCATTTCATTTCACCTAAAGGCAGACATAAAGGCTTTACTATACATATCACTACAAGTACCTGCTAAAATCACCACATAGTCTTCATATACATAGCAAGAATAGTCCTAAAATTCATATGGAACATAAAAAACTCCAAATGATCAAAATAATCTTAGGGGGTGGGGGAGCAAAACTTGGAGGTACTGCAGTACCTGATTTCAAATTAGATGATATTGAGAGACCCCAACTAAATGTTTTTAGACCCCTAAACAACTAGCCCAGCACAGAGTAACTTGTTTTTCTGCTTTCAGTTTGAGAGAAAGATAGCCCACCCCGTTCTAGGTCCAAGGTTTAACTATACAATGCCCCAAGGATGTTTGCTCCAGATAATCTCTAACCTTCCTTAGAAGATTAAACTATTGCCTTACTTCCTCATTCTATACTTCCCCATTCCATGCATGTTTTGTCCTCTACCCCTTGCCTAGAGATTTTTGTACTCCACCCCTTGCTTTGTGACTTTTCCCCTTTAAATACCCCTGACTTTAGTTGCACGGGGTCCCACAGTCCTCTACCTCTGCGAGGTGTATGACTGTGGACCCCAGAGCTCTGGAATAAAAAAATCCTCTTGCTCTTGCAACAAAACCATTTCTCATGAGTGATATGGATGTCGCCTTCTGAGGCATGGGGTGCTGGGGTGCCCTCGGTTTTGGGGGGGTCTTACAATATATGGTAACAAAACATTTCAACATTGGCACAAAACCAGATGTGGAGCCAATGGGATCGAGTAGAAGACCCCTAGTAAGCCCATGCAGCTACATTCAGCCATTAGATTATTGACCAGTATGACAAAAATGGGTGTTAGAGAAAAGATTCTTCAGCAAGTAGTCCTGGGGGGAACTTGATGCCTATATGCAGAACTCTAAAATTAAATCCATTTCTCTAGTTCTATAAAACAAACCAACTCAAAATGGCCCAAGTCATTTAATGGTATATCTGATACTTTGGAATAATTCTAAGAAATCAGGGGGAAAACACTTAAAGACATAGGAGCGCAATGACTTTCTGAAGAGAATGCCAGTCACTTAGGAAATAAGAGCAAGAAGTGAGCTGTCATGTACCAAAAACCTGTGGAAGATGACACGGGGAATGGTGTTCAATTAAAAAGCCTCTATATGGAAAGGGAACATGATGAGCAGATACTGTAGAGAATGGGGAAAGCCTTGGCCAGGTATTCTTCTGACAGGGAATTAATATTCAGATAATATGAGTTTACTAACTTACTACTACACCAATAAATGTTAGAAACAAACATTCTAATCAATTGGCAAATAAATTAGACAAACAGCTCTTTAAAAAAGTAAGAAAGATGCCCCCAACAGTGAAAAAAGTCAACATCTTTACTTGTTAGAAAAACGGGAAACCAAAACTACAGCAAGGGTCAATCTCACCCCAGTTAGAATGGACATTCTGTAGAGAAGATGAAAGAATAGAAAATACAGCCTAACTCCAGCCTTCTAAGGAGCCCCAAACACTTCATATTCCAGAGCCCATTTTTTGTGCTCTTTGTTAGAAACTAGGCAAAAGGTCACATTCCAGAATCCGCCCTTTAAGACCTAGGCAAAAGGCCTTGAATAGGTGATCCTGGCCCCACAAGGTTACTGGAAATGAGCTAAGCTTATCTTGCTTCTGTAAACTGCTTATGTCTTTACCTATCCAGGAGTTCACGCAGCTATAGACTCCAAGAAAATAGGAAACTAATTGGTCCACTGAGTGCGGGCTCCAATAATTTAAACTGACTGGCCTAAAAACTATGGAGTGGTACAAATCAATTGGATCTCATTTGGCGGGCTCTCAATGCTAAGGAATGATTGGTTGGTGATTCGTGGGCTTTGTTGTGAATTTATAAAAGCTGTCCCAATTCTGCACTCAGGGTCCACAGTCCTCTAGCCCTGCGTGGTGTATGGCTGTGGACCCCAAAATTCTGGAATAAAGAAATCCTCATGTTATTGCATCGAGACCATTTCTTGCGAGTGATTTGGGTGTCGCCTTCCGAGGCATGGGGTGCTGGGGCACCCTCGGTCTTTGGGGGGGGTCTTACAAAGAGACAACAAATGACATACACCCATATTTATTATGGCAGTATTCATGGTAGACAAGTTATGGAATTAGCCTGTGTGTCACGGATGGAAAGATGGGATAAAGAAAAGTTTATAGATAGGCACAATGGAGGATTATTCCACTGCGAAGAAGAATGATATCACCATTGCAGAAGCATAGTGGAAGCAAAGATTGTAGTAATATTAAGTGAAATAAGTTGTATTTGGAAAGATAAATATTGCATGCTTTCTCTCTTATCAGGTAGTAGATTTAATTTAAAAGCATGAAATTAGAAGTGGGATTATTTGAAAAGCAGAAGAGAATAACAAATCAGGAAGGGGGCAGCAGCCAGAAGGATGAACATGATCAAAGTACATTATTTGCATGAAAATGTCATAACAAAAACTCATTGTTTTGTACAGTTAATATAAATTGCAACAACAAGGAATTATTGGGAGAAAGGCTTTAAAATGTAGGGGTTTGGTACTATGTGCTACAACAGTGGGTTTGTCTTGATGATAAGCATCCAAAAGGTTCAGAGGCATACTAAGGTTAGACCCCTGTTTCCAGAAATTGAGTATGGGCTCACTCAGTGACAGTGGCTGTGGTCCAGTTAATCTTTCCTTAATCAGGGAAACTGCCATTGGCTTTGTCTTCTTAGTAGCTGTGGTTTTTCTTTCCACAATACTTGCCAGTGCTCTGGTATCTAAAGAAGCACCTCAAGCAGTCCTTTCTATTCTAGGTTCTCTGTGTGGGAGGCCTGATAGTTTCTTCACTTTGGGATGAAGTTTCTTGTATCAAACTAATTCATTAAGACCTACCTATACATGTATTCAAGAACCTGCATTCTACTTTCTGTACTTGGAAGAACAGACTAAGAAAGTTCTGAAAAATAGCCCAGAGATTGTCTAGAGAATTGCTTGCAATACAAATAGGTAGAACACAGATAAAAAATAAGTCTCTCATCTGCTTCCTCCGGAGTTGAGCAGGAAATCCTTCTGACAGTCATCTTGCCAACGTGTCTTAGCATGGCCATGAGTCACCTCCATGTACCCAGAGCCTGAGCTGATGAAGGCTGCCAAGTGATTACAATTCCCCTTCTATCCTTACCCATCATTTCCCAGGGAGCCTGAGACCAGGCAAGTACGGGCCAACAAAACAGAAATGTTCCAAATAAGTAGCTGGAAAAAGTGATGTCACAGGCAAAACAAGAATCAAATGCATAGACCAAGCCTATTTGTCTCTATTTAATGAAAGCAAGAGCTGGTTTCAAACACAGGCTTCTGAATACACAGAAAATTGCTTGTTGTTGTTGTTGTTTATGTGTTTCAATTACCCATATGGGATCCAATGACTTTGAAAAAGAATTCTATTTTTTTTATACTACAGAAATCCTCAAATATCTGAAAATAACCTTACTTTATAGAACTGCTGTCCAAGAACCATTCTTATTGGCCACTATCACATGAGCTTTTCCTTTTTTTCTCCCTGTTCTTAGGCTAATACAGTAGGAACCCTGAGAAATTAACCTTTGTCCCGTTCACTAAGATTGCAACTCTGCATTTGGAACTTGGAATTGGTTTTGAGGTAGAGAAAGTTAGTGTTCACAAAGTTAGTGAGAGGCTACAGTTACAGCTGTACACACTGACCTGGAGAACACTCAAACATTCCAGTCCTAGACCTCATCCCTGATCTTGCAACAGGTCATGTGGATCAATTATTTCTAAAAAGCCCTACATTAAGTCAAGTGTGAGAACCACAGTGAAAAAACGATAGTGTTAACATCTAAAAGTCAAATGCTACAGAAGATGTGACTTCACTTGATTATTCCAGAATCCTAAACTCCTAACCCTTAACCCTGCCCCCACCACCCAGCCAGAGAGTAGAACTTGCCACCCTGAGACTGCAATCTTTTCAAGCTGGGATTCATTATTGTAACACTTTTCCCATCTCTAATATATTTGAAGTTCAAGTCAAAGATAAAGATTTAATCTTTTCACAGCTATTGCACAACCGTAGCAAGCAGAGCTGTACTTCAATCACTCACTGCTGCCTCATCTCCATTTCTTACCTTGTCACTCATTTTCTGCATGTCCGCAGTTCTCAAAGCACAGCTCCCTGGACTGTGCAGCCATCATGACTTATGAATATGTAGAGCTGCAGATCCTTGAGCTCCACCTTCTGAGTCTGAAACTGAAGTGGGGCCCAGGAATCTGTCTTTCAACAACTATTCATGCACTTCTAATACATACTTGCTGAGTTGGGGTTTTACTGCTCTGAACAGACACCATGACCAAGTCTTATAAGGACTACATTTAATGAGGGCTGGCTTACAGGTTCAGAGGTTCAGTCCATTATCATCAAGGCAGGAGCATGGCAGCATCCAGGCAGGCAGGCATGGTGCAGGAGGAGCTGAGAGTTCTACATCTTCATCCGAAGGCTGCTAGCAGAATACTGGCTTCCAGGCAGCTATGATGAGGGTCCTAAAGCTCATGACCATAGTGACACATCTACTCCAACAGGGCCACACCATCTAATTGTGCCATTCCCTGGGTCAAGCAAATTTAAACCATCACAATTCTGTGTACAGAGCCATATTGGGGCAGTCATGCACTTGGTCAGAGTTTGACTTTGGTCAAGGACAATCCCTGGCTTTGGGCAGGAATCTGCCATTGGGGCATAATAGGGAAGTAGGTTAAAGCAGGAATTTTTATCCTAGGGTGGAGAAGCTCAGTGAAGGTTAAGTTCTTTGTTCCTCCAGGTCTAGGAATTCCTGAATTAAGCAGGTGACCCACCCAGCTGCCAGAGCAGTCAAGACTGAGAACCTCCAAGAGAAGCTAGACAAGCCCGGAGTCTGGGGGAAGGGTTTGCCCAAACTGTTAAAAGGTCTGGCACCATTAAAGTTTCCGGCTTTGATCAGTGAACATTGTCCTGGCCATTCTTCTTTTCACACCTTCCCTATCCATCCCTCAGCTTCTGTTCCAGCTATCCACTTCATAATAGCTGCAGGCAGCTATGGAACCCAACAATTCTGCACACAGCTGGAGTGCTCCTGCATTGAAATGTTGTGAGATCAGAATATATATCATGTACTGTGAAGGTTAGAGATAATCAAGTAGTACAGACTCTATAAAGAAGGTAGGGAGGGTGTCTGGTACTGCTATAGTGTAGAACAGAGTCCACTTTTAATTCTGTACTGCTGTAGTGTAGAACAGAGTCCACTTTTAATTCAAATAGCACCAGCTACAGGCAGCATAAGAAGCCAATGGGCTTACTCAAGGGACCATAAATCTTGAGTGTCTTTCTGTTGTATTTCCCACTATCCTTTTCTGTTTGCTCTGTATCCTTGGATTTCCTTTGAGTAAATGGTTGCCTCTGTGGACTTGCACACACCAGTGTGAACATTATCTTCTCCATGGAAGATATGAGTTGCAAAACTGGAATGTAAGCATAGTACCTGTAATTTTTTTTAATCAAAAAGCTAATAGAAAGCACAGTTTGAAGAAAGAGCTAGGATTTGGCATCAAAGATACTTTTCACTTTAGATCCCAGCACGTACAATAGAATATTTTGATATTTTTTAAAAAGTTTTTATTTTTATATGTTCAATCATCTACTAACCTATATTCTAGACTTCACTTCCCTCCTTGCAATGTACTTCTTAGATGAAGCCAAAAGATTTTTTCTCAAGACAAGGAAATTCCTTTTTACTTCTTAAATATCTCCAATGATTAAATTGTAGTTGAAATAAAATTCAGATT
Source organism: Apodemus sylvaticus (assembly GCF_947179515.1). NCBI lineage: Eukaryota > Metazoa > Chordata > Mammalia > Rodentia > Muridae > Apodemus > Apodemus sylvaticus. The sequence continues at coordinate 68,995,542 of NC_067483.1, forward strand.
CATTTCTATAATGTACAAGAACTTCATGATTGTCCCTTGTATATTTTCTGACCTCTTGACCCAACTGACTTCCTTATTCATGTTCATGAGACTATGATCATCATGGTCTGTTGTTCTTCAACAAGTCAATCTTCTTCATAAGGCCAGGCCCCATACTTGACCGGCTTTCACATGCCTGCTCTCACTTTGGCCTTTAATGGCTCAAGTCCAATACCATATTTGCCAGAAAACATGCACATCTATTCTATATTAGACAATCCTACCATGGCTATTTACTTTTAAATAGAATATGTAGATAGGGAATTTGTCTAATCCATTTGCTTTGTGTGTGTTGTTTGCTTAATATTTTTCTGCATGGTTTGTCTCTCCTTGCTTAGAAACTGGGAGTCATAAAAGTAGGAACTTTTACACATTGTTGGGTAGAATACAATAATAAATATTGTCTGAATACATAATATAGCCATTAGTGTGTGTATTCCTTTGAGCCTAGTGGTGCAAGTCTAAAATCTCAAGTATGCAAGAGACTGAGGTAGGAAGAGGATAAAGTGCAAGACCTCCCTAGGTCACAGAGTGAGTCCAAGGCCAGCCTGAATATCTTAACAAAACACAGTATACAGATTAACAAACTTAGAAATGAAAAGGGAGATATAACAACAGAAACTGAGGAAATTCAAAAAATCATTAGATCCTACTACAAAAGCCTATACTCAACACAACTGGAGATCTGGGGGAAATGGACAGTTTCCTAGACAGATATCAGACACCAAAACTAAATCAGATCAAATAGATCATCTAAACAGTCCCATAACACCTGAAGAAATAAAGAGGGTCATAAAAAGTCTCCCAACCATAAAAAGCACTGGACCAGATGGCTTCAGTGCAGAGTTCTATTAGACCTTCATAGAAGACCTAACACCAATACTCTTCAAACTATTCCACAAAATAGAAACAGAAGGAACTCTACCCAACTCATTCTATGAAGCCACAATTATGCTGATACCAAAACCACACAAAGATCCAACAAAGAAAGTGAACTTCAGGCCAATTTCCCTTATGAATATTGATGCAAAAATACTTAATAAAATTCTTGCCAACCAAATCCAAGAACACATCAAAATGATCATCCACCATGATCAAGTAGGCTTCATCCCAGGGATGCAGGGATGGTTCAATATAAGGAAATCCATCAATGCAATCCACTACATAAACAAACTCAAAGAAAAAAACCATATGATCAACTCATTAGATGCAGAAGAAGCATTTAACAAAATTCAGCATCCTTTCATGCTAAAAGTCTTGGAAAGAACAGGAATTCAAGACCCATACCTAAACATCGTTAAAGCAATATACAACAAACCGGTAGCCAACATCAAACTAAACAGAGAGAAACCTGAAGCAATCCCACTAAAATCAGGGACTAGACAAGGCTGTCCTCTCTCCATATCTTTTCAATATAGTACTTGAAGTTCTAGCTAGAGCAATTAGACAACATAAGGAGGTCAAGGGGATACAAATTGGAAAGGAAGAAGTCAAATTATCACTATTTGCAGATGACATGATAGTCTACTTAACTGACCCGAAAACCTCCACCAGAGAACTCCTACAGATGATAAACAACTTCAGCAAAGTGGCTAGTTATAAAATCAACTCAAGCAAATCAGTTGCCTTCCTATACTCAAAGGATAAGCAGGCTGAGAAAGAAGTTAGGGAAATGACACCCTTCACAATAGCCACAAACAATATAAAGTATCTTGGTGTGACTCTAACCAAACAAGTGAAAGATCTATATGACAAGAACTTCAGGTCTCTGAAGAAGGAAATCGAAGAAGACCTCAGAAAATGGAAAAATCTGCCATGTTCGTGGATTGGCAGGATTAATGTTGTTAAAATGGCCATCTTGCCAAAAGCAATCTACAGATTCAACGCAATACCCATCAAAATCCCAACTCATTTCTTCACAGAGTTAGAAAAAGCAATTCTCAAATTCATCTGGAATAACAAAAAAACCCAGGATAGCTAAAACTATTCTCAACAACAAAAGAAATTCTGGGGGAATCAGTATCCTGACTTCAAGCAATACTACAGAGCAATAGTGTTAAAAACTGCATGATATTTGCACAGTGACAGACAAGTGGACCAATGGAATAGAATTGAAGACCCAGAAATGCATCCACACACCTATGGTCACTTGATCTTCGACAAAGGAGCTGAAGACATCCAGTGGAAGAAAAGATAGCCTTTTCAACAAATGGTGCGGGTTCAATTGGAGGTCAGCATGCAAAAGAATGCGAATTGATCCATTCTTATCTCCATGTACTAAACTCCACTCCAAGTGGATCAAGGACCTCCACGTAAAACCAGACACACTGAAACTAATAGAAAAGAAACTGGGGAAAACCCTTGAGGACATGAGCACAGGAGAAAAGTTCCTGAACAGATCACCAATAGCTTATGCTCTAAGATCAAGAATTGACAAATGGGATCTCATAAAATTACAAAGTTTCTGTAAGGCAAAGGACACTGTTAAGAGGACAAAATGGCAACCAACAAATTGGGAAAGGATATTCACCAACCCTACATCTGATAGAGGGCTAATATCCCAAATATACAAAGAACTCAAGAAGTTAGACCCCAGGGAACCAATTAACCCTATTAAAAATGGGGTACAGATCTAAACAAAGAATTTTCATCTGAAGAAATTCAGATGTCCTAAAGGCACCTTAAGAAGTGCTCAACATCATTAGTCATTAGGGAAATGCAAATCAAACAACCCTGAGATTTCACCTTACACCAATCAGAATGGCTAAGGTCAAAAACTCAGGAGACAGCAGGTGTTGGCGAGGATGTGGAGAAAGAGGAACACTCCTCCACTGCTGGTGGGGCTGTAAGATGGTACAACCACTTTGGAAATCAGTCTGGCGGTTCCTCAGAAAACTGGACATGACACTTCCGGAGGACCCTGCTATACCTCTCCTGGGCATATACCCAAAGGATTCCTCGGCATACAATAAAGACACATGCTCCATTATGTTCATAGCAGCCTTATTTATAATAGCCAGAAGCTGGAAAGAACCCAGATGTCCCTCAAAGGAGGAATGGATACAGAAAATGTGGTATATTTACACAATGGAATACTACTCAGCAATTAGAAACAATGAATTCACAAAATTTTTAGGCAAATGGTTTGAACTGGAAAAATATCATCCTAAGTGAGGTAACCCAATCACAAAAGAATACACATGGAATGAAATCTCTGATAAGTGGATATTAATTAGCCCAGAAGCTCTGAATACCCAAGGCACAAATCGCATAACAAATGACTCCCATGAAGAAGTATGGAGAGGGTCCTGATCCTGGAAAGGATTGATCTAGCGTTGGAGGGGAATATAAGGACAGAGAAAAAGGAGGGAGGTGATTGGAGAATGGGTGGAGAGAAGAAGGTTTATGGGACATATGGGGAGGGGGGAACTGGGAAAGGGGAAATCATTTGGAATGTAAACAAAGAGTATAGAAAATAAAAATATTAAAAAAACAGTTTCAAAATCTTAAGGAAATCAAAAAGTTTGAGTGGCAGTGAAACTACAGTTCAGGGAAAGTGCACATGTATAGATTGTACAAGGTCGTTGCTTTGATCCTCAATATTGACAAAGTGTGTGTGTATGTGTGTATGTGTTTGTGTGTGTGTGTGTGTGAGAGAGAGAGAGAGAGAGAGAGAGAGAGAGAGAGAGAGAGAGAGAGAGAGAGAGAAAGAGAAAGAGAGAGAGAGGGAGGGAGGGAGGGAGAGGGAGAGAGAGAGGAGTAGAAAGAAAAGTGGGGATAGTTGGAGAGAGAAAGGAGACCAAAAAGAAAGGAAAGAGAAAAGGGAGAATTAGGAAGGAGAATCACCACATTTTCTCTACGATCTAGGCTTAGACTTTAATATATGTGTATATGGAAGCAGGAGGGAGGCTAAAGAAGGTTCTGAGGGATGAATATGAAAGAAGCCAAATCATATATGTATGACAGTCTTATGATGAAACTCATTATTCTATAGGCCAAGAATACTTTGAATTATCCTTGAATTAAGAAGGCCCTCTAACTTGAGTCTCTCCTTGAGTCAAGAAGGCATTCTAACCATTCAACAATTAGATACTCCTCTCCCTGAATAAAATCATCCTCTCCCTTTGTCTTCAGTGAAATGTCTGGAACCTGAAATGCAGCATGGTAATTCATATTCTGATCCCTCTTTCAAAAAAAAAACCATAATAGGATATATGCAAACCACAATCATGTTATCTAATAAATATAACTTAAAAAGTAAGGAAATTTACCTGCCTCATAAGTGGATATATCTATAAAATTAAGGAAGAAAACAAAATATCCAGGCAAACTTTTTATTTTGAAAGTTTGTGCTGAAGTGGGAAGAGGCTTGAGAGAAAAGATAACTTAATTTGATAGGGGACTGTGTGTCACTTAGCCCAAACTTCCACTAAAGAGGCCCCACACCTATAATATCCTTAACAGCTTTTCCTTGCCTATTTTTACCCCATTATTTCATAAGACAACCCATGCCATGTTTGAAATGTTTGAATTATTAGCCAATTCTTTCCAATAATGGATCTAAGCTTGCCTGTCTCAAACTTTTGCCATGTGTTTACAAATCACTGTTATTCACGGTGCTATATGGCTACTATTTTGATGTTGGTACTGTGCCCAGAGGGGTTGTCTTTTCACGGCTTTATTGCAATTGGCTCATATTTAGAAATAAAAGTCTGCACCAAGATTCTTTCATGTTGCTGCTATCTCAAATCTTCTGCCAGATTTTATTTGAGGATATACTCTGCAATGGGGGAGATTCATCTAGTTCACTTTAGGATTTTCCCAGTGGGTTGAATTCAACATTAAGCATTACTTTATGAATTTGTTTGTTTTCAGTCCTTTATCAGCAAATGTTCTTACAATATTCTGGTTCTCAGAAAGAGATACCCAGAGTCAACCATGAACATCCTCAAGGGCAGCCCCCACAGCTTGTTTCTCTCCAGATTTGAACTCATGATTCCATTGTCTAGGTGCTGATTCTCCTACTACTCTTCTCCCTCTCATCTAAAGAACCCGGGAGCCTCAACCCCTCGAAGCCAAATGCACAAACCCCAGAATGTAGCTCCAAAAGGTCACATGTAACTTTGTCAAAACCTTGGGAATTTCCTTCTCTTGTTCTGACAGGCACTGACTCTCTGACCTTCAAGGCATTCTGCAAGGTTTGTGTTTATCAATTTTCTTCCCCAATCATGAGGTGATCTAATTAATCTAAGACCTTTTTTGCATGACTTTACATTCGCCTCTGGCAAGTGAAATGGAAAACTGGTCCGAAACCAAAACATTCCTGAGCCGGGAAGCGGCAAGCTTATCAGCCTTCCCTATCTTAGACTTTGGTAACGTCTGCCTGGGATGCAGTCAGTGCACTTGTTTACAGAAACGTCTAGACCGATGCAATAGACTCTCTGGATCTTCCACGCATGCCTACGTGCACAGGACACTCAGCATCACCGGCACATACAGGTTCACTCTCTGCTTTACTCACCAGCTCCTGGAAGGAACCCGGCAGAGAGCCACAGTGATAAGGTCCTATCCACTTGTCACCCTCTTTTCTCAGTCCTCTCTTCCTGGGACTGGAATGCTCTGCCCACAGCCACTGCTGCAGCATCCTGCTCAGACTTGCATCTGAAGGCATCACTGTTGTTCCCTCCGACAAACAAGGCTCTGCTGCTTTGTGCTGCCTCCCCTTAGGATCCACTGGAAAAGCCAGTGGAGGAACCCCAGTGGTGTTAAGAACAATAGCGAACCTCTGTTAGGTGGTGGTAAGTGGGGGTTAGGTGCTAGCTGTTGCCTCTAAGTTTCCTGCAGATGAAGTCTAGTTCTACCACTTACCAATGAATCCGCAGGCAAATCATTTGATCTGTGACCCAATGTCATGATTGGCACTATAGAGAAAAAAGTACTATATACTGTGATGTTAGTAATTTAGAATTCATGGGAATTCTATGGAAAATAAATGGGATGTAATATATACCCGAATACTAGATCAGTTATTATTTCTCATTATTACTACCAATAAAGCATTTTAAATGTATTATTCAGATAAGTGATCAAAACAATTACAGGAATGAGTGCCTTGGTAGAAATTTAGAATTCAGAAAACATTTTTGGGGGGGGCGCTATTAATGAGAAACTTAGTCATCACTTCAAAGAAAAAAGACATCTGAAATAACTGAAGTGAGCACACTAATCTAGAGGTTCTCTACATGTGAGAGGACTTCCGGGGGATAGTCAAACACAGATTTGTTTTCTTGAGACAGTCACACTATGTTGCCAGGCTGACCTCAAATTGCTCTCAAGTAGCCTAGGAAGCCTTGAGCTTGGTCTTTTTCCAGGATCATCTCTCTTAGTATTAGGATATGCACTGCCATTAGGCTGGGCTGCTAGAAGGGTTCAGGACACCAAGCTTCCCTGTGCTCAGCTTCTATGACGTGCTCTCAGAAAGTGCATCCTTTCCAATAAAGAATAACTTATCTTTTCTCTCATTTTGAAAAAAAAAAGTTTCCTCCTTGTCCTAAAGGTGTTTCAGAGTATTAAAACATGACAGATAAGGATCAAGGGAACATTTAAACCTCTTGGCTTCAGTATGCAGAAGCAAAAAACTCTTAATAAGCCTTTGGGGGGATGCACCACAGCTCAGGCAGTTTTCAGCTCCTTAGTTTTAGAAGATAAGGAAGAGGATTTAATCAGTTCTTCAGCTGGGAGATCTTTGAGCTAAGTCTTCTTCGTCTTCTGAGCTACGTGTTGGCATTTCACACAAAAGGGGGCTGACTCTTGGAGTGGGTAACATTCTGTTCCCACTCCTAACTGCGTAATTATGTGAATACAAGTTTTCTAACAACATTGCTATGCCAAAAATTAAAAATGAAAACAAAATGGATGTTTGACCCTGTCATATTTTAGACATAAGATCCATTCATAGATATGTGGACTAACTAGAAAATAAAACCCTGTTTAAAGTTTTATCCATTTACATTACATCCCACAAATTTTACATCCATATTTAATCCATTGCTTTCTAATTAGTATAGTAAACCTTAAGAAATGTTCAACATCATTAGTCATTAGGGAAATGCAAATCAAAACAGCCTTGAGATTTCACCTTATAACAGTTAGAATGGCTAAGATTAAAAACTCAGGATACAGTAGGTGTTGGCGAGGACGTGGAGAAAGAAGAACACTCCTCTACTGCTGGTGGGAATGCAAGTTGGTACAACCATTCTGGAAATCAGTCTGACTGTTCCTCAGAAAACTAGGCATAACACTTCTGGAGGACCCTGCAATATCACTCCTGGGCATATACCCAGATGATTCCCCAGAATGCAATAAGAATGCATGCTCCACTATGTTCATAGCAGCCTTATTTATAATAGCCAGAATCTGGAAACAACCCAGATGTCCCTCAATTGAGGAATGGATACAGAAAATGTGGTATTTACAGAATGGAATACTACTCAGCAATTAAAAACAATAAATTCATGAAATTCTTAGGCAAATGGTTGGATCTGGAAAATATCATCCTAAGTGAGGTAACCCAGTCACAAAAGAACACACATGGAATACAGTCACTGATAAGTGGATATTAGCTCAGAAACTCTGAATACCTAAGACACAATTCACATATCAAATGACTCCCAAGAAGAAGGAAGGAGAGGTCCTGGATTCTGAAAAGGCTTGTTCCAGCACTGTAGGGGAATACCAGGACAGAGAAGTAGGAGGGGCTTGATAGGAGAATGGGCAGAGGGAAGAGGGCTTAGGGAACTTATGGGGAGGGGGGAACTGGGAAAGGGAAAATCATTTGGAATGTAAAAATAGACTATAGAAAATTAAAAAAAAGGTAATGCAATCTTGGGAGAGTTTTAAACATTGAAATTTAAACATATATAGATATAGGTATAGATTTGTTACATAGATTTTTATGACATAATTAATGTAAGACTTTTAGGGCAAAGTAGTTATTTTAGGATATAATTATGTGGCAATGGGAATATTAATTCAAAAGTAAGTGATGAAATTTCAAATACATATGGTTGTTGTCGATTGCCCTGGTGCCATTTGTATTTTGATACTAATTTAGATTCCCCAAGAGGGGTTACCTGAGATGAGTGAATCACATACTCAGGACTTCATGTGCCCCCCCCCCTTTTTTTTAACTTATTGTGCTTTATTTCCTTGTATATTTCTATGATACTATCCTATTTTAATAAAAATTTATTGATTATATATCTTCTTTTTTATTAGATATATTCTTTATTTACATTTCAAATGTTGTCCCCTTTCCTGGTTCCTCCCTGCCCTGAAAGTTCCATAACCTATCTCCTCTCCCCACTGTTCCCCATTTAACCCTCTCCCACTTCCCTGTCCTGGTATTCCCCTACACTGCAGCATCAAGCCTTCCCAGGACCAGGAGCCTCTCCTCCCTCTGATGTCCAACAAGGCCATCCTCTGCTGCCTATGCATATGGGGCCATGGGTAACTCCATGTGTACTCTTGGGTTGGTGGTTAAGTCCCTGGGAGCTCTGGGAGTAAGGGGTGGCTATATTGCTGCTCCTTCTATGGTGTTACAAACTCCTTCAGCTCCTTGGGTCCTTTCTTTAGTTACTCCATTAGGGACCCTGTGCTCAGTTCAATGGCTGGCTGAAAGTGACCACCTCTGTATTTGTCATGCACTAGCAGAGCCTCATGTGGCCCTTCAATGAATAAATAAATCAATCAATGGGTGAGTAGGCAGGACTTCAGGGTGGGAGAGAGGAAAAGAAGAGGAAGGAGATACAAGATACAGGCTTTTGAACAGGGACAGGGGGAAGTCAAGATGTAGGTACAATGCCCCTCCCCCTATTTTAGATGGTTTAGATGGATTCTCCACCTGAGGAGTTATATTTAATATGGCTTACAAGATTAGGATTCTAGTTGTTACACCCAGACATTGAATTACCTATTGATTCTGAACTAAGTCTGTGTGGTGTTTCCCTGCACAAGGCAGCTCAACTGGGTTCCAGAGAGAAAGGTATAGCAGCAAAGCATGGGTTTATAAGAAGTACACCCCAAAAGGCCATGGTAATTTGGAAGAGTTGGCTGGCATGGTAGTGACCTGCCAATGGGAACTTAGCAAGTCAGGTGGTGAGATTTCAGAGCTCCAGGTTAGAGAGTCTGCCAGAGATGAGAACAAGGACCCCTGGTACCTTGCCAGCATTAGCATGGATTGCATTTTTAATATTTCACGCTACATATGGTCACCTATTTTAATAAGAATATCAAATCATTATGATATTTGGATCCCACTGGATATATTTTTAAATGATTTAAAGTTTGATAATAATATGTATAATGTGCTGAAATAATATGCCTTTCAACATCTAAACTTAAGGTGGAAAATTGAGCTTAAACATATAAGATGTCCTTCATAGCTTTAGACCCTTTAGGGACTATGCATATAAAGTGATTTCAGATGAGTGTGCTTTAGCATCCCATTCTTTCGTGAGCTGTTCGTGATCACTCTAGGACCAGCATGTATTGTGCTGAGACCAGAATGGTCAGGATTTACAGCTGCCCAGTTTCCTAGAAGAAACTCCACCACATGGTCTGATGTTATGCCACATAACCCTTTTCTCTGCTGTACTTCCTGGGTCTCAACTTCCTTTCTCTTGGATGAGCCTCTGTTACAACTAACCACTGAAGCTGGAGAAAGCCTAGTTTTGTTTGATTTCTAGCACCCACCCCCAGAGACTGAAGTTTAAGACTGAGCTTGCTACTGTTTCTATGGTCAAATTTCATTCCTTTCAGAATTACAGAGGGGGAAAAAAGCTGTATAAGTAGAAGATTTTGCTGATGCCCAACTAAGTACACACAGATCAGAGAGAAAGGGCTTAAAAAATCTGGATAGGAAGCCACAAGAGATGAGCTCAAGGAGGCAACATGGAACAGTGTGAGAGGAATGGCAGGGCAGGATAGCATATGGCTTATAAGATTAAGAGGACCACACTGCCTTCTTGCATTAGCCATTAGGCAGTCTGTAGTGGGGTGTGGGTACAAATATGAGCCTAAGAAACTAGGGAAACTTGCACCTGAAGACTCCCCTTCAGTCCTTGGATAGATGAGATAACCTCAGTGGTTTAAAAGAAGCACTCTGGGCCTGTTTCTAGGTAAGAAGATGCCAGCTGTTAACTGGCTTTACTCATTGATCAGTTATGGAAAGTCTATGACGTACAGGGCACCAAGCAAGATGCTGCATAAACAGACATGACTTCCTTTGTCTAGGATTTCCACAGTTTGGTGGGAGAGAGTCATCGAAAGTAAATAAATGAAACCTCAATAACTCAGGGTGTGAACTGCTATAAAGACAAAGGAGAGAATGCCAGCTAGGCATGTTAGAGCGTACTTTATGGTTCTTAATCAAAGTGCAGGGTTTTTTGTTTTTGTTTTTCTTTCTTTCTTTCTTTCTTTCTTTCTTTCTTTCTTTCTTTCTTTCTTCTTTCTTTCTTTCCTTTTTTTTTTTTTTTTTTTTTTTTGGACATCATGCTGCCTAGTACCAAAAGAAGTACTAAGAAATCAAAGTAGAGGCACACTTAAGGCTTGATGGTATCCTAAATTAACAGAAAAGGCAATGGAATAATGAAATTGATTCCCCAAACCACTCAAGAAACCATGTTACCTTATACACTCACTTTCAGTCTACATGTCTATTTCTTACTTTCATGCAACCTTCTCTTAAGTCTAAACCACAACTAACCATGTGCCATCATTGAAATGTGAGAAAATGTCCTGTGACAAGGAGTCTGGAAGAGAGTTAGCAGGTATGAATGCATGGGAAATGCCCCAAGTGCACTTCATTTTTCTGGGTGGAGGTGGTGGAAAGTTGCCCATGATAAAATACAGAAGTGCCTTCTGCTGGAATGTGCCCTCAATCCACTGAGTCATCACCTGCTCTGTTTTACAGATGGACTTTTCTCCTTCACTGCGGTGGGTCCCTGTGACTCACAAATGGAAGACATTTGAAAGAATGCTGTGCTCATCGAAGAAAAATGTGATTCTTTGGGAAAAGCAAAGATGACAGGAGAATGCTTGCCAATGAGAAAACACCAGATTTACAAATGCAGGTCAAGAGAAAGTAACACAGGTATGGAGAGAACGTGGCACAGCCTTCTTCAGTCGTTAGGGTGTGATATGATGTTTTCAGGAACTCACCTTCCCCAAAGACAGGAGACCTTGTAACATTCCTCTAAGGCCAGCATTGGCAAGGTTAGAATCTGGATAAGTCTTAAAAACTTCCCAACTACCTACCAACTGAAAACTAGGACAACTTCAGTTGCCAGGGTTAATGAAACACTTCCTCAGCTGGGGACTTTTTGGGAGTATCCCTGTGAGCCTCTCAGCTGGGAGGAAATTCAATTCCAGGAAAGATCCACAACTACTGGGTGTGTGATTCAGCTGCAGTCTCAGAGCACTGCAGGAAGCCTCATGCCTCTTGGGCTTTTGCTTATATCTATGAGGACCCAAAGCAGTGAGCCCAAGAGAATGTGGTGATGTTGGTCAAAGGATATTGCAGCTGGAGTTAGGAGGAACAAAAATTCCAAAGATCTTTAGATCCTACACCTAGTGCTGATAAAGGTAGAAAAGGTGCAGAGACTGGATAGTCAATTGTAGCACAATGAGACTCCTGTAAGATTGTACAGTTGTTAATGAGCTACATTTAACCATTCCATTGTTCATATTAGAAAATATTTTTAAATGGCATGCTATGCATGATAAATAATACAGTCTTACTGATTAAACATAAATCTATGTAAAATATAGAATTTTTGTAAAATCTATGTAAATTAAGTAAAAGCAATTGCTGCCAGGAGAACAGGCCCATAATGCAGCCATTTTGTGAGAGAAAAAAGTAAGAAACAACCTAAAATATCAAGAGCATGGCATTCTGTAAATCCAGAATCCTTCACAGTTCTCGTTATCCTCCCACTCATCCATGTATACATCCATCGACTCAACTATTTATCCTCTCATTCATACATCCACCCATTTAAATCCATCATCCATCCTTCCACCCATTCAATCATGCATGCATGCATCCATCCATCCATCAATTTATCCACTTAGTGAATGGTAACTAAGCCATTGCTAAGTTTCTACTTGAGGTTTACATGTCAACAAGAGAAGATTCCTCTTTTCAAAGAAATAATTGTCATTTTACCATAAACTCTTCTACATACAATTACATTAGCTCAGGTGCTAAGGCTTTGGGGTAGGTGTCTATTAAGGATGTGTTAGAGATGATGATATGGACAGAGTAAACAGCTGGCAGAGAAAAGAGGAGAGAGTTGGGGCAAATCTGTGAAAGTACTTTAAATATCCCCTAAAGTGGCATATCTTTGATCTGTGGTGATCTACCATTGAAAGTAATAAGCCCTTTGAATGCCAAGCTGATGAGTATTAGCAACCAGTCTGAAAGACTATTTGAGAACAAACTGAAGTTTGAGTTGTGACATGACAAGATTTACATTGTCATATAAGCTAGAGATGAAGGGCTATTCAAAAACAAAAAGTAAATGAAGGAACGAGACGTTTAGAATGCTCTTAGAAATGGAGTCTTCACTAGATTGGGGATATGGAACCTGGAGAGGCCACTTCCTATAGTCAGGCAGGAACTGCAGGAACACCAACCCATCCACAAATCTTTCAACTCAAAATTTATTCTGTCTACAAGAAACGCAGGCACAGGGGACAGAGCAGAGGCTGAGGGAATAGCCAACCAATAAATGGCCCAACTTGAGACCCATCCCATGGGCAAGCACAAATCCCTAACACTATTAATGATGCTCTGTTATGCTTGCAGACAGGAGCATGTTGTCCTCTGAGAGGCTCTACCTAGCAGCTGACTCAGGCAGATATAGACACCCACAGCAAACAGGGGATGGAGCACGGAGACTCTCATGGAAGAATAAGAGGAAGAATTGTGAGTCCAAGGGGATAGGAACTCCACAGGAAGACCAACAGAGTCAACTAACCTGGATTCTTGGGCTCTCAGAGTCTCCACCACCAACCAAAGAACATACATAGCTGGACCTAGACTTTCCTGCACATATGTAGCAGATGTGCAGCTTAGTGTTCATGTGGGTCCCAAACAACTGGAATGGGACCAAAAGCTGTTGCCTGTCCATGAGATATGTTCTGGCTGAGCTGTCTTGTCTGGCCTCAATAGGAGAGGAAGTGCCTAGCCTTGCAGAAACTTGAAAAACCAGGGTGGGATACCAAGGAAGAGCCTCCCCCCCCCCAGGAGGAGGGGAAGGGGAATGGAGAAAGTATGGGGGAGGGGAATGGGGGGGGCAGTGAGTGGGATGTAAAGTGAGTAAGTGTACTGGCTGGTTTTGTGTGTCAACTCGACACAAGCTGAAGTTACCACAGAGAAAGGAGCCTCCCTTGAGGAAATGACTCCATGAGTTCCAGCAGTTTGTTATTTTCTCAATTAATGATCAAGGGGCCGGCCTAGTCCATTGTGGGTGGTGCCATTCCTGGCCTGGTATTCCTAGGTTCTATAAGACAGAAAGCAGAGTAAGCCAGGGGAAGCAAGCCAGTAAGCAGCACTCCTCCATGGCTTCTGCATACACTCCTGCCTCCAAGTTCCTGCCTAGTGTGAGTTCCTGTACTGAATTCCTTTGGTGATAAACAGCAATGTGGAAGTATAAGCTGAATAAATCCTTTCCTCCCCAACTTGATTCTTGGACATGATGTTTTGTGCAGGAATAGAAACCCTAAGACGGTAAGTAAAACTAAAATAAAATAAAGCTGTCAAAGATGACTCCATAGCAGAGCAGCACCCAGATGCGTGTAAATTTAGCCAGAGCCATTTATTTCTTAGGATCTGCTTTAGTGATGTCTAATTTCTCAGGCATGTCTGATTGCCAGGTCAATACTTGTGAAAATACTGGGTAAACTGGAAAGCACACTCCATAGTTAGACTGTGAATGGTTAAGTCTTCCTGAAGGACATAAGGGGACCCTACCCTGCCCAGCTCACCCTGAGCATACAACAGAGTATCCTTACGCTGTCTTAGACTATTCCTGGGCCTCTTAGGGAAGAAGTAGGAAGAATGTGGTTTTGAATGATTTCCAGGCACACAAAGGCCCAGAGAGATAAGACAGATAGCAAACCATAGCAACACACTGGGGCTTCCAAGCAGATCTCTATTACATAGAAAGGGTAGGTTAAGAAACCCATTTGCAATGTCATTCCCAGTGAATATTAATTCAAAATGAGCTATTTAATTGGGGCAGCGTTGAGCTCTTCCAATCTCTTCTCCAGGATTTCAGAGAATCATGTTCTTTTTTGTTTTATTTACTTAAATTTATTTTTTTTCTAGAAAAGAAAACTGTGGAATAGCTAAACAGGGGTGGTTTTTTTTGGGGGGCGGGGATTGTTTGTTTTGTATTGTGTTTTTACCCTCTTAGAGTCCTAACACATTTACCATCTATTTATTCTACAAACAGAACTAAAGCAAGGGATGAATAAATGAAAGAATAGTAGGCTTTGGTCTTGAACAATAAACGCTGAGATAATTCAAATGGTGTGAAAGAGACCAGTAGCTTTATCACATAATGGAAACTACCCATTCTCCTCCTCAACACATCAAGAATGGGTATTTAAGCAAAGGCTGAGCAGATGTTCAGGAAATCCTTGCCAATGTGCGGATGCTGGTATGGAGAATAGTTTAGAACTAGAAAACATTTTATGAAACAGGAGTACTTAATTAGGGCTGGGGAGGAACTAACAGTCTTGACTTTAACAGTCAGGAAGTATGCTGTGCAGCTGTGCAGGCACAGGGACTCTACCTGGCATGTGCACACCACTGGTTTAAGGTTATCTATCTTCTGACCACTGGATAAAAAGAGATTATTTTGTCATTATCTTTTCATATAGTGCAAAAACCTTTCTACTCCTACATGTTTAAGGTCAATGTTAGAAACATCTTATTCTGCTGATCCAATCACCAAAAGCTTCTATGACTGAAGTTTAGTTCCCTAACTCACGTCACACCAGTAAGGTAGTTAAAACCACCACTTGGACGGAATGTACTTCAGTGGATGTGACGCATTTTTTTTCTGACTCAGACAACACCGGGTTCTAAAATAGATTGTTGGGCATCTTCCTCAGGATATATTTGAGCTCCTATAAAATCAGAGAATGTCCACAAAAAGAAAACCTTGAAGTGCCTCTCAATTCCCGTGTGTCTGTTTTTGTATGTAGCTAGCTTTAGAACACAATATTTAGAATAAATGTTGATTCTCACTTCCTTGATGGAGTCACAGAAATAGTTGCTTCCTATTTTGGAATAAAATATATAATAGGGCAGTCATAGTTGGAGCATCTCTGGCAATTTCAGTTTTCATTTGGCAGTAAGTCTATTTATTGTTATCATTTTGCCGAGTTATTCCAGCATGAGTGGACAGAAAGCCTTTTCTATAGTCACTCATTCCTACTTCCCTGTGGAAGCCAGAATGAGCCACTAATCAGGAAGCCTGATTCCTTTGAAAGTCAAACTGAGGAGAAGAACAAAATACCTTCTCTAAAATAAGCACTGGAGAGTTGACCTCCAATACCCTAGAAGTTCATCTCTCCCAGTCAAACTCTTTATCATCCTTAATTTTTTCCAGCTTAGTTATCTTTTCTGTTCTGCAATAAAAACTCTCATCTGAAGAAGAGCTAAGAAGAAAATCATTCTGTCTTTTCCTTATTCCTATCAGGATATAACATGATCCACCTCCCAATTCCCCCAGTATGCTTGGCTGTTTTCTAAAATTTTATCATAAATTTTGAAAAGAAAATAAAACTCAATTAAGTAGGCATTCTCCAAACATTCTCACAAATTACATTTGTGATTTACAATTCAGAGGTCAGTACTAGAAATTTCCAAATAGACTGTGCATGATAAAACAGGGCAATCTTAGTTGTATTTGCATAAAGCAACCTTGATTTGAAGAGATTTATCAACCATTTTAGAACATCAGTAAGTAGACTTCTACAGTTTAGGGCTATATATTATCATAGTGAGAATGCTACAGAAATAATGTCTTTATGTGATCAGAATAATTTCAATCTACTTAACCCATGTAAACCACCCCTGAAATCCTCTAGGAATTTCCAAGAGGGCGGGCACATGAATGAATATTTGGTAAAATTTCTCCATCCATCAGATGGATCATAGAAATTATCTCTTTGATACATTATTTCCCATGAAGTAGGAATCCATTTCTGCCTTGTCACTAACCCCTGAGCGGTGTAGATGTGCTGAAGGAAGCATAAAGTGATGAAGGCTTTGTTTGCTAGAATTACAGTGAGAATGACTCCTTGTGAGAGAATCAGTCCTTCCCAAGGATGGAGAGAAGTTTTGTTCTTAGGGGAATAAATGGTTGAAAAAGAATGAGGCATGAACCAGGGAGAGTCCAGTGAGGACCACTTGACTTTGAAGATATATTAGAGAAAGGGCTAGAAAGAAGTAGTATGGTTTTGCAAAATAACTGTGACATAATTAGGGGGGATAGGAAGAGGTGACTGAAGAAGGTTGTAGAGACCTTGATCTATAATGTCCTGCATAGATATCTCCTATTACTACTCTTATATAGAAAGTGGATTTTTCTCATATATTCTGATTATAGTTTCCTTTACCTCCAAATTCCTCCCCACCCTCTTCTCTCATCCAGATCCACTCCATTTCTGCCTCTCATTAGACAACAAACGGGCCTCTAAGGATATACAATATGATAATAATAATATAGTATATAGTATAGTATATAGTGTATAGTATACAGTGTACAGTGTATAGTGTATATAGTATAGTGTATATAGTATATAGTGTATATAGTATATAATATTACAAAAAAGCATATAATAATTGGAAACAAAAACAAACAAACAGAAGGAAAAGACCCCAAGAGAAGGCACGAAAATCAGAGACCCAGTCATTTGTACATTCAGTAATTCTATAAAAACACTAAACTGGCAGCCATCATGTACACACAGAGACCATAGTGCAGAGCCAAGCAGGCCCTGTGCATGCTGCTTCAGTCTCTGTGAGTTCTGTGAGCTTTGTAATAAAAATAGTGTGGTACTGGCACAAAATGGACATATTGATCAATGGAATCAAATTAGAGATAAAGATATGCATTCACACCTATGGATATTTGAATTTTGATAAAGAAGCCAGAAACACACACCAGAAGAAAGACAGCATCTTCAACAAATGGTGCTGATTTGCTGGATGACTGAATGTTAGAAGGATTCAAATAGATCCATACTTAACACCCTACACAAAACTCACATCCAAATAGATCCAAGACCTCACCATAAAACCAGATACATTGAACCTGACAGAAGAGAAGGTGAGGAAAAGCCTTGAACTCTTTGTCACAGGAAAATACTTTCTTAACAGAATACCATTAGCACAGACACTAAGACCAACTATTAATAAATGGGACCTCATGACGCTGAAAAGACTCTGCATCGGACAAAATGGTGGCCTCCAGAGTGGGAAAAGATTTTTTTCCAACTCCACATCTGATAAAGGGCTAATATCCAAAATATATAAAGTACGCAAAAAACTAGATACCAAGAAAACAAATAACCCAATTCAAAAATGGATACAGAACCAAACAGAGAATTCTCAGAAAAGGAAACTCAAATGGCTAAGAAGCATCTAAATGCTCAACATCCTTAGCCATCAAGGGAAATGCAAATCAAAATTACTTAGAAATCTCATCTTTTACCTGCCATAATGTCTAAGATCAATAATACAGCTCATACTGGTGAGAATGCAGAGTAAGGGCAACACTTGCCCATTGCTAGTGGGAGTGAAAACTTGTACAGCCATAATGGAATTAAATGTGGCAGTTCCTCAGGAAGATGGGAACTGATCTACCTCAAGATCCAGCTGTCTACTTTTGGGCATATACCTAAAGGACACTTCATCCAACCACAGAGACACTCAACCATGTTTATTAGTGCTCTGTTTGTAACAAGGAATATTCTTAAAAGATTTTCAAGGTTTGAGGAACTGGATGATGATTATCTACAAGTCATATCTACAGTGGTTCACTGTGGAAGAGTTAGCTGATCTAATTTCACTCTGTTTAAATAGTCATTTATACTAAGTTAATTTTAACAATGATACACATTTGAAACATCTGTGCTCAACTATAAAGCCTCAGCTTCAGGAGAGTCCAGTCTTAAAAGGAGTTCTCTCTAATGAGATATTGCTTGTGAAGCAGCATCTTTGCTGCTGTAACTTTTGCATTTTAATCATATTACTTTAAATAAGCAGGTAGCTCTTTCTTTCCTTATATCTGTTCTCTGATTATTTAGCACACTTCTCTTTCCCAAACCACAAAGTCAAAAGACAGGAGGAGAAGTATCAGACTCTCTGGCCAACATCCTAGATCAACTTTTCTAAAACCTAAAATAGAAATCTAAATTACCTTTGATGAAGTTATGACTGTTAAAATAATATATAGGTTTCAATTGTGTAAAGACTTAGATATGGTCTGATATTTGTGTTGCATGTAAAAATACAGAATCCTTGAGAGACTAAGTGCTCCCTGTTTTAGGGTTTCCATCGATGAGAAGAGACGCCATGACCATGGCAACTCTAATACAAAAGAATATTTTGTTGTGGCGAGCCTACAGTTTCAGAGCGTTAGTCCACTATCATCATCATGGTGGGAAGCATGGCATATCCAGGAAGACATTATACTGGAGAAGGAATTGAAAGTTTTACATCTTCATCTATAGGCAAGAGAAGGGAACTATGTGCTACACTAGTTGGAGCTTGAGCATAGGAGACCTCACACCCCACCCTACAGTGACACACTACTTTCAACAAGGCCATACCTTCCTATGGGATCCACCATACCTTCCTATGGGATACACATTTAATCACAGGAGTGAATGGGGGTCATACCTATTTAGACTACCCCTACCACCAACTTAAGACTTGTCTGCATTTCTCAGACACATTCATAGCAATGATTTTAAAATTCTGTTACATTGCATGAGACAAATCTGAGTTCCTTAATATTGAATACTTCATTTGAAAAGATGTAGGATAGCAATAATACACTCTAATTGTTACAGTAATATTAATTTCTACTGTAGAACACATTTCAAAATGTGACTTACCTGAAATTTTTATTTTTTCTTAAATATAAGCTTCAGATAATTTCAAATCATAAGAACAGAAAGAAAAAAAGAACAGAAATAAAAAGCCCAATGCTGCTTAAAATCTTCAAAAAAAGAAGTGAGGTGGTTTGAATGCTCTTGGTCCATGGGAAATGGCCCTATTAGGAGCAGTGGCCTTGTTGGAGTAGATGTGGCCTTACTGGAGAAACTGTGTCACTGTGAGGGTGGGATTTGAGTCCTATGCTCAAACTGCACACAGTGTGGAAGAGACTCTCCTCTTGGCTGCCTGAAAAAGAGTCTCCTGCTGTTGCCTTTGGATCAAGATGTAGAACTCTGCTTTTCCAGCACCATGTCTGCCTGGACGGTGCCATTTTTCCGATAATGATGATGGACTGAATTTCTGAAACGTAAGCCAGCCCCAATTAAATGTTTGTCTTTTAAGAGTTACCGTGGTCACAGTATCTCTTCATAGCAATAAAACCCTAACTAAAACAAGATGGAAGACTTTCCATTGCCATGTGGATAGCCACAGTAACATGAACACCAAACTACACAAAGAGGAAACCCTTTCTAAAGAGGCATATGTTCATTTTTAAATCACATTTTCCCTTTTGAAATGGAGCATGTATGGAATTTGGACCAATTCTGTCTTAGAACAATTGTCTCTACACTTGAGTGTTGGTCCTTCCAACACCACAGCACTTTTAGGAGGAATAATGGATTTAAATGAACAATTGTTCTAATCCTCAGAATTATGGCTTTAAAAATTAACAATCAAGATTCCAATTGCCTATACTGTTAGTGATTCAAACCACCAAATTACAATCATACTTAGATGAATTGTGAATAATAATTCTTGCAGTTTTCCATTAGTTCTCCTGTACTAATTTCCAGACTTCAGCACACATCAGTGAGTTCCCATCAACTGAAGTCAGAGCAGAAAGTATGTAGGGAAATCCAGGATTTGCCAAACCAGAGACCTTCTGCTAGTAACCCATGGGAAGTGTTAAGTTTCAAGCCAGGGACAAAAGGCTGAGGTGCTTGTTTACCATATCAAAGCAGACCTGGCCTCTAGGTTCTCACAGCTTGTTTTAGTTCCTACCTGCATGACTGACACACCCTGCTCATGACCCTGAACTCCAGCCTGAGCTGCCCTGTCCTCAAACACTTCCCCATATAATCCAGACATTTCAATTACCTGCCCCCTGCCCTGTTTTGTACCTTTGGTCTTCTAGCTGCTGCACATCTCTCTGCTCTCCCTTCCGCTCCCCCTCTTTCCACATGGCTCAAGGTCATGTCCACTCTGGACTGTCTCAAAGGTCCCGCCTCTGGCTGAGCTCTCCCATATATCTACATTAAACCTTCTCCTCCAATGTTTCCAGGAGCAGTCAAGACCTTGTTATTTCCTGCTTATTTCTTTCCTCATTCAGATAGCTATTACACACACACACACACACACATAGAGAGAGAGAGAGAGAGAGAGAGAGAGAGAGAGAGAGAGTTTGTGTGTCTGTGTCTCTCTTTCTCTGTGTATATTCTTTCTTTTTTTTAGCAACAAAAACAACAGAAAGCCCACATAAACATGGAAACTGAACAATACTCTACTCAATGATACCTTGGTCAAGGAAGAAAGAAAGAAAGAAATCAAAGACTTTTTAGAATTTAATGAAAATGAAGACACAACATACCCAAATCTATGGGACACAATGAAAGCAGCGCTAAGAGGAAAACTCATAGCCCTGGGTGCCTCCAAAAAGAAAATGGAGAGAGCATACATTAGCAGCTTAATGACACACCTGAAAGCCCTGGAGCAAAAAGAAGTGAATTCACCCAGGAGGAGTAGAAGGCAGGAAATCATCAAACTCGGGGCCAAAATCAATCAAGTAGAAACAAAGAGAACCATACAAAGAATCAACAAAACCAGGAGCTGGTTCTTTGAGAAAATCAACAAGATAGATAAACCCTTAGCCAGACTAACCAAAGGGCACAGAGACAGTATCCAGATTAACAAAATTAGAAATGAAAAGGGAGATATAACAACAGCAACTGAGGAAATTCAAAAAATCATCAGATCTTACTACCAAAGCCTATACTCAACACAACTGGAGAATCTGGAGGAAATGGACAATTTCCTAGACAGATATCAAACACCAAAATTAAATCAGGATCAAATAGATCATCTAAATAGTCCCATAACCCCTAAAGAAATAAAAGGGGTCATAGAAAGTTTCCCAACCAAAAAAAGCACAGGACCAGATGGCTTCAGTGCAGAATTCTATCAGACCT
Source organism: Apodemus sylvaticus (assembly GCF_947179515.1). NCBI lineage: Eukaryota > Metazoa > Chordata > Mammalia > Rodentia > Muridae > Apodemus > Apodemus sylvaticus. The sequence continues at coordinate 69,017,067 of NC_067483.1, forward strand.
TCAGAGAAGACCTAACACCAATACTCTTCAAACTGTTCCACAAAATAGAATCAGAAGGAACACTCACTACCCAACTTGTTCTATGAAGCCACAGTTACACTGATACCAAAACCACACAAAGATCCAACAAAGAAAGAGAACTTCTCTGTGTATGTTCAATAACATAAGATTTGTTAAATTCATGAGTAATTTTCCCTTAGAATGATGAAAGTACACTGAAAGAAATCAGAAACCTCATTAAAAGTGAGAGATTTACCTAACTCCTTGTGCTTCCTGTGTCACAGGGTATGGGAGGAATCTTTCTGAGGTTTGCTGAAATAAAGGTCAGGGAGAAAGACTGAAGGCAGGTTCTCAGCTCTTAACTCTCACAGTGAAAGCAGGACTTTAGTGAGAACACAAAGGAAGCAATGGTTTTAGAAGTGACCACTGGGGTTGCAGGTCTCTCAATTCTGGTAACAACTAAACAAAACTTGACCTCAGCAGGTTTTAAGCCATTTCCATGGGTAGTGGGTGTGGCAGGCTGAGCAAGGGCTGACATATTCAGTGTCCAAAGGAACACATTACTATAGACAGGCACAATGTCTTCCCGTGTGTCTTTAGACAATGGGAGGAAGCTAGCCTGCTCACTAGAGCCTTGGAGGTTGAAGAGACATTGTGGTAGGTAGCTCTTGTATATGGGCATCCCATCCCTAGAGAGGATGCTACCTACCCTCCACTGCTGTCTGCACATTGGCATGCTCCAACTTGTCTTGAAATCTATTGAAAATAAGACACCGCTCCCCCAAAATCATGAAAACAGAATACTATGGTTTTGGAATACCCTTCACTTCTAATATCTCAGCCAATGTAGGCTGGAAACATACAATTTTGTTTGGTGGTAATTGAGATTTGCCAAGCCACAGTGGCTATTTTTTTCTCAGATATCTCAGTTTGCATCTACTCTCTCTACTCACAAGACTTTTGAAATTAGGTTCTTTTCTAGTAAGCTCCATTGTAGCTGCATCTCAGCACCTGACCTTTTTCTGCAAAGGTCTACCAAGGTCTTTATGTTCTTGTCTTTGAAGCTGCCCTGTTCTAGTTTTTTAGATGCCTTATAATACTTACTAAATATGATTCCCCTTGCTAAGTATAAAATACAAATGCACTTATTCATTTAGTCAGGTATACAACAATTAACTATTCCTCAGTTTCCTAACCCTGTTCCTCTCAAGACCCAAATAATCCCACTCAAAACAAGACTTTTTTTCAGAGGCTAGACAAGGTTCCTTGGTACTGCAAGAATCTTACAATCTACATGTAAGTAAGGAACCCAACAGCAAGGCAGTTCTCTACAGTTGAGTTCACTGTTTGTTTGGTTTGGTTTTTTTTTTGATTTGTAAATATTTACTCCAAAAATTTTGAAATCCTAGAAGAAACAGATAATAAATGTAAATATATATATATATATATATATATATATATATATATATATATATATATATATATATATATATATATATATATACATACATATATAGGCAAATAGAAACTATCAAAGTTGAAACAAAAGGATGCAGATGACATGTTAATAACTAATAGGATGATGAAAACATTAATGGATGTCACTTTTTACCACATTTATCTCTGAAAAAAAACCTCACCAGTTCTCTTTGAACCATTCTATAAGACAAAGCAGTAAGAAACATGTGCAGATTCATTTCTTGTAAACACTATCACCCTTATACCATTATATCTAAGAAATAAAAACCAAACCAAAACAATTCTTTCAGCAACAAAAATTAGAGCAATATCCTTGATGAAAACAGTCCAGACACCCTCCATAATATTTTTAATTCTAAAATTAATAGCATATTAAAATCATCATGTACAAATATTAAATCAGTTGCATTTCAATTATCAAGGATGGTTCAACTTATGCAAATCACTACAAAATATCCAGCAAGTAAAAAAAAAAGGACAAGAATCATAGGACCATTTCAATGGTTGCAGATAAAGTTTTCTTCACAATTCAATAATCTCTTAAGTATGATAAAACCCCCAAGGAAACTATAAAGAGAATGTTCAGACCCACAACATAATAAAGGTGATATGCAAGCAGTCCACAGCCCAAACCAGGGACTGTGGGAATCCTGAAAGCATTTTATCTAAGATCAGGAAGAAGAAAAGAATGCTCACTCTTTGTTCAAAGTGCCTGAATTCTAAGCCAGAGCTCTAATACAAGAGAAAGACATAAAGAAGATAAAACCAAGAAAAGGAAGAAGGCAAATTATTTCTATTTGCAAATGAAATGAGGCAATACTTCAAAGATACAAAATTCTCAAACCCATGAGTTTTACTTCTGATCAGTAATGTAATAGAATATAAAATTTAAAAAAAGAATCCCCTAATAATAACAAAGTAAAAGAAGATATAACCTTGGGAGAGATGTGTATGGGCACTAACTGATTGGAAGAAATAAATGTGGAGTGAATATAACCAAGATATTTTGGAAAAGCCAGAGGATAGAGTGTCGGCTGTGAGATGATGTCTCCTTCATGCAGAAGAATGCGAATTGATCCATCCTTGTCTCCTTGTACTAAGCTCAACTCCAAATGGATCAAGGACCTACACGTAAAGCCAGACACTCTGAAGCTAATAGAAAAGAAACTGGGGAAGACCCTTGAGGACATTGGTACAGGGGGAAAGTTTCTGAACAGATCACCAATAGCATACGCTCTAAGATCAAGAATTGACAAACGGGACCTCATAAAATTACAAAGTTTCTGTAAGGCAAAGGACACCATCAAAAGGACAAATTGGCAACCAACAAATTGGGAAAAGATCTTCACCAACTCTACATCAGATAGAGGGCTAATATCCAATATATACAAAGAACTCAAGAAGTTAGACCCCAGAAAACCAAATAACCCTATTAAAAAATGGAGTACAGAGTTAAACAAAGAATTTTCACCTGAAGAACTTCAGATGGTGGAGAAGCATCTTAAAAAATGCTCAACTTCATTAGTCATTAGGGAAATGCAAATCAAAACAACCCTGAGATTTCACCTTACACCAGTCAGAATGGCTAAGATTAAAAATTCAGGAGACAGCAGGTGTTGGCAAGGATGTGGAGAAAGAGGAACACTCCTCCACTGCTGGTGGGGTTGCAAATTGGTACAAACAGTCTGGAAATCAGTTTGGCAGTTCCTCAGAAAACTGGGCACGTCACTTCCGGAAGATCCTGCTGTACCACTCCTGGGCATATACCCAGAGGATTCCCCAGCATGTAATAAGGATGCATGCTCCACTATGTTCATAGCAGCCCTATTTATAATAGCCAGAAGTTGGAAAGAACCCAGGTATCCCTCAACAGAAGAATGGATGCAAAAAAATGTGGTATATCTACACAATGGAGTACTATTCCGCCATTAGAAACAATGAATTCATGAAATTCTTAGGCAAATGGATGGAGCTGGAGAACATCATACTAAGTGAGGTAACCCAGTCTCAAAAAATCAATCATGGTATGCACTCACTAATAAGTGGATATTAACCTAGAAAACTGGAATACCCAAAACACAATCCACACATCAAATGAGGTACAAGAAGAACGGAGGAGTGGCCCTTGTTCTGGAAAGACTCAGTATAGCAGTATAAGGCAAAACCAGAACAGGGAAGTGGGAAGGGATGGGTGGAAGAACAGGGGGAGGGAAGGGGGTGTATGGGACTTTTGTGGAGTGGGGGGCCAGAAAAGGGGAAATCATTTGAAATGTAAATAAAAAATATATTGAATTAAAAAAAACGAAAGAAAAAAAAGTGACCAGAAAGCTTCATCTATGAAACCTTAACAATATGTATGCCTACAGAAGACCTGAAGAAGTACAATGCCAAGAGCTATGATAATGGAGAAGGGGAAACTCTCACAGGAATAGGAAACTAAGAATACTAAAGCAGGAAATGTGAGTGGTGAGCAGGCATGCGAATGGTCAGCATTGAACTCACACAAATGAAAGTAACACTAAAGCAAGATACATATCTAAGTAGAGGTGTACATGAGACGGGTTGGAGTCAGGATGGGAAAAGGGAAATCATATGATTATATTTTAATTCAAAGTGAACAAAGTTTAAAATGTAAAACATGTTATTCAAATAATTCTCATTTTTTGAGTTCACTGTTTTTGACCTGGGATCTTCTGGTTTTTCTTTCTGGTTCTTTATTTTTCACTATTGGTAGTGGCAGGTTCAGCACTCCAGCTTATATTTAAAAGATATGTATGTATTGAGATAATGTATAGGAATGCATAGTAGCTTTGCTTATGTTTCTGAATAGACAATGACTGGGTTCATGATGCTCACATGAATAGTGTTTTTCTCCTGGTAGTGATGGGTTCCAGATCAAGCCTTGATAGGAGACACTTTTCCCCAATCCCTCCCATCTCCTCTCATGCTTTTAAATTTCTAAAGCCCACACCAGCCACTTCTACATACTCCTTTGACTACTGAAGCATTTTTTTTTTCTGAAAGAACAAAAAGGCAAAACAGTGCTTGGAAAGATTTCCCCATCTTCCCATGTCCCCTCGCTCCGACTAGACAGTGACTGTGTGTAGAAATATGAATACCCTTACATAACTCACAGCCCCTTGGGATTGGACTGAAGCAGTGATTCTGCTTGAAGTTCTACCCTTGTAGATGGACTATTAGGCCTCTGGATTCATATGCCCAAAATAAGCCCTCTCTTCTATAAGTTGCCTTGACCATAGTGTTTTATCACAATAGAAAAATCACCAATTTAGGCTCTGTCTTGTCCTGACTCCAGCCAGTGACAGAAACTTTCAGGGGCAGATGTCCCACATTCCTGACATCTCCAACATCTGCCCATAGCCTTGCAGGATCTGCTGCAGACAATATGAACATGAACCACAATGAGTATCTCATACAGCAAACCCGGAGTCCTGTTTCCTGAAGACTCCTTGTTACTGCAAGGCTTTGCTGTTTTGCCTTGTAAGAATATCTTCAGGGAGGAAGGTCTAATTCTCCACTGAGCAATATAATCACAATGCATAACAACAGTGATAATTTTCCAAAAATCAATACCATTCAGCTTGATTAATGACTTAGCTAAAGATTTCTAAAAAAAAAAAAAAAATTAAAAATATGTATGGTTAAAAAGACTGGGTCAAGGTGATTTTTATGTGCCATTAACTAAATTAGGTCAGGGTGTTTTACTAGTTGCTTTGTAGTAGAAAAACCTAGGGTACAACATGAAAGTAAAAGTAAAAACTAAAAAAAAAAAAAAAAAAAAAACCCACCCCCCCCCCCAAAAAAAAACCCCACATTCTTAGTTACCTAATGAAAGGCCTGGTAAGGTCAGAGAACAAGAATAAAGTGTCCCTAGTTGCTAGGGGCTCGTGAGTTTTCCCTACAGGAGGTAGGCTAATTATGAAACACAGTAGTTGAGTTTCAATGCCCACTATGAAGATTGAGCTTCCATGTCCATTGTAAATCTGATTGTCTTGGCATATAACGATAAATTTGTTCATATGCTTTGGTGAGTGTCTTGGGGGCTTAGTGCTGTGCAGCATGTAGACTGGGTAGATTCTGCTTTTTCTGTTGTCTCAAGAAAAGTAAAAGATCTCTGACCTATAGTAATCTAGTTAACTATACATTTACTTTACTTATTAAAACACTCTAAGAATAGGTGTATAGTTACCTGTGTTAGATAATAAGAATTGTGTGAAGTTAGAATAACATGATGTCTATCTCCTTCCTTGTAACTTTAAACTTCTACCTACCAGTACAAGAGAAACTGGCTGTTAATAATATTTGACTTCCTCAAATTATGTTAATCTATATAGAAAAACTATTACTTTAGGATATAGATGTATTATGGGACGAAACCACATGAGAAGCTGGGTGATCAGGTATGAGACTTAGAATAACTTTTTTTTAAAATATGAAAATTATAATCATTATGTATGATTAAAACTGCAAAGCCCATAGGAAGAACAACAATATCAACCAACCAGACCCCCCCCCAGAGCTCCCAGGGACTAAACCACCAATCAAAGAGAACACATGGATCAACCCATGGCTCCAGCTACATATGTGGCAAAGGATGGCCTTGTCAGACATGAATGGAAGGAGAGGCCCTTGGTCCTGTGAAGGACGAATGCCCCAAAGTAGAGGAGCTAGGGTGGTGAGGTGGGAGTGGGGGGTAGCACCCTCATAGAAGCAGGAGGGGCATGAGGTAGGTGGACTCTGGAGGAGAAACAGGGAAAGGGGATTGTGGTGGGAAATATTTTTCTTAATTTTCTAATAAGACTAAATTTATTCAATACCCTAGAGTAAAGATTTGATTATAAGTATCCACAGTATAAAAAGTACAACACAGATCTGTAGATTTCTAATATATTAATACAAAGTGCATGACTACATACAGCACATCCTACAGGCAGAGAGTAGAAGCGGAGAAGGCTGTAGTTGAGGTCTAGTAATAAATAAATAAATAAATAAATAAATAAATAAATAAATAAATACAGAAATAGAGATGATCCATCAAAGTATATTCTACCACTAATACTGCAGCCAAAATGTATTAAAAAAAAAACCCATGTTAAAGTAACGCAGGAGAATGGTAATTGCTGGACTCTGTACTACCCCAGGGTTGTGGAGAAATTACCCACTCACTGGGCAGTCTGTGAACGTGGTAGTTTGTACTAGGTAAGTTTTTTCCAAAAGGAAGAAATACACAATGTAAAACTATAGTATGCCACAGACTGTGGCTTCTCCTTGTGAAACTCTAAAAGACTTTAAAATCCAGTTTCTAGAATAATCATGAGCAACAGAACTCTAAGGCAGCCACATACACCTCCTCTACGAGGTCTCAAGTGGCACTACTTATTTTTCCTGAACTTTGAGAAGAGGCAATTGGACAACTTCAGTTGGGTTCCACTGAGCCATTGAGATCTAGGAGTGTGAAACTCCATTCAGCTATCTTGATGTTAAGAAGTCAACCCAACCAAAGAACTCCGCCTCAACATACAACTCTTCTCTTTTAGTCAACTTTAAATAGTGGGGGGGAAACGACGAAACAACAAAACCCCAAATCCTAATAAGGTCTATGACAAGGCAAAGAACTACTCTATAGATAAAACCCCCACAAAGGTAAACTGAGGTAATCCAGAGCTAGAACTGAATCATGTGGATTTCAGTGAATCCCAGACAGTCATGTTAATACCAATGTCAATTATTTATATACTGTAAGCCCTCTAAGAAATGTGTCCCAAGCAGCATCAACGGTGTCCGTTGCAGGAAATATTTAAAAAAGAAAGAAAGAAAAAAGAACCGACATGTTCCCATGCTTGTGCCTTTGCCCCTGCAGCTTGGCCAGCCATGCACTGGCAGGCAATGACCAACCTGATTCAAATCTCATGGAGACTGATTCATAACTCCTCAATCTCTCCACCAGCTCACTAGGTTCCCACTTGCAGGTTGCTACCATGCCAACCCCAAACTTCAAATCCCCCATGGCTTTTATGGTGTACATCTGGTAAACCCATGCTTTGCCACCATACCTTTCTTTCTTGAACCCAGACAAGACATAACATGAAGGAAAACGCAACACAAACTTAGTTCAGAAACAATAGTAACTCAATTTCTGGCCACACTAAAACCTAATCTTGTAACCTTATTAAAATCTGATTCCTCTGGTGGTGAATCCTTGCGGATCTGCCATGATGTTGGGAAATTCTATGAGCTACATCTTACCCATATGCTGTCCCTGTTCCAAAAGGACTAACGCTCTCCTCCTTCCTCTTTTCCTCAGTCCAACTCGGAAGTCCCGCCTACTCGCCCAGTGATTGGCTCCTTTATTCATTAGGGGATTAGTTTACAAGAACAGCACACAGGCCCATCCACACAACAGGGTATAACACTTGAAATGTAAATAAATAAAATATTCAGTTTTTTAAAAAGTTACTGAAATGTGATTGTTTATCTACATGAGATATTTTATTCAAAAGGTATATAAGGACTAAAAGAAAAAATAAAATTGTTGGAGCCTTGCTTCATCTACCAAGTGTATGTGAGAGTGCTCCTGCTTTAAGTCAGTCTCAGACTCCACATCATCTCCTCTTTGGATTGCTAAGCACACTGTTGGAACTGGCCCCAGACAAAGGCAGTACCACATGAACAATAGAGGACTCTGGTGCCAGCCCAAGATTCTCCCCTATTACCAGCTGAAAGGTCACTGAGTCACTGTTGGCAAAACCTGGGAAAACACTCTCCTTGGCATGCCTGTTGGAGTGGGGCATTCCTGTGGTGGCACTCTATCACATACTCCTTTTTAAATGAAAGCTTTTCGAATGTGGAGCTCCCGCAGCCTGAAGCTTCTAATGGGGAGAACTTTCCTGAAGGTGCTTTTTATATTGTCGGAGTAAAAGGTTTCTCTTTAATGGTACTGATCTCACTAGCAGATACAGTCATTTGCAGCACTTACTTTGACTATAACTTTAATTCAGCTCATGTTCTTTTTCATATCAAGTTGAATGGTCTTTTTCCCCCCTCCTAATTTTACTAGAAATCTGGTGAAATGTAGGAAGCAGTCACAAGACAGCCTGAACTCTACTGCCTTGGAGTTTCATCGGACAAATTAATTAGGCCATTACTTTTGAATTCAGCCTCCCTCTAGTTATTAGGACACAGACAGAGCACATCTAGATTCTTTTAGAATGGATCATGAATTTCCTCTAGTCCACTTTGCAATAAAGTCTTATTTCCTCCTGAAAGACTACAATCTCTACTATGTGCATTTCTATCAGAACTCAGGCCTTCTAGGCTTTCCTGAAAACTGCCCATTAAAATCCATTTACAGCATTCTAGGGTTCTATAGGAATAGCCCATAGCTATATCCCTCCACCCAACTGGCTACTTTTACATCAACTTGACACAAGCTATTGTTATCTGAGAGGAGGGAACCTCAATTGAGAAAAAAATGCCTCCATAAGATCTGCTATAGGCAAGCCTGTGAAGTATTTTCTTAATTAGTGATTAATGGGGGACAGCCCAGCCCAATGTAGGTGGTGGTACCATCTTTAGGATGGTGGTAGTGAGATCTATTTAAAAATAAATGAAAGAAAGAAAGCAGGTTGAGTAAGCCAGGGAAAGCAAGCTAGTAAAAAGCATTCCTTCATGGCCTCAAGATTCCTGCCCTGTTTGAGGTCCTGTCCTGACTTCATCCAGTGATGAACAGCGTTATGGAAGTGTAAGCCAAATAAACCCTTGACTTCCCAACTCGCTTTTGGTCATGGTGTTTTATCACAGCAGTAGTAACCCTAACTAGGATACTTCCTTAACACCAGTTCTGGAATCTCTAAGGATCACATGATAGGTCACTCTGATATTCTTATGTTTTTCACATTGATTACTTTTAATGTTGTGAAAATACCCTAATAGTGGTTCTCAAGCAATTAAAGGGTCAGTGCTGTGACCCTTTAATACAGTTCCTCATGTTCTGGTGACCCCAACCATAAAATTATTTAGTTAGTACTCCATAACTGTAATTTTGCTACTATTATGATTCATAATGTAAATAGCTATCTGATATGCAGGATATCTGATATGTGGCCTCTTGGGGGTTGTGAGCCACAGGTTGAGAACAGCTGGCTTAGAAATAGTGCACAGGAAATAGAGCCATGATTCATTTGGCAAACAGTACAATTGGAGTTTTGCTTAAAAAGAAGACCAATACCAATGAGTCTGAATGCAGATGTGTAATTGGGTTGGGTAGAAATGTCCAAAGAGCAAGAATGGAATTCCCATGGGGTATGACAGTTATGCGTTGAATTGTCTAAAACATGAATGTCAAATTTCCCTCTAGATTTTTCTCTATTAAGATTCATTTATTGTTTCAAGGTTTCTTGCTCCCAATTTCAGTTTTAATTACAAAAATTATTCTTAACTGGAGATTATACTATTCAGACTTAGTGGATTGAAAAATGAAGACAGTGACCCTTGAGTGTTTTAGTTTTATTGTTAAGTGAAGTCTACAAAACTGAGCTTGTGCTCATCTATATGACTCTGTATAGAGAACGACATATTCACTTCACAATATGAGGATGCGTTTCTCTTGAATGGGTTATACCCCTTGATGTAACCCTAACTCTTGATTCTTAGTAGCATTCAGTCTCCTGAATAATTTGGAGAGTCACGCAAAATGTTAATCCATGAAAGTATTTTATTCTGTATACTGTATTGCCATATGCAATTTCATAAAACTTCTATAGATAGTCTATATATCTTTACAATAGACTCAATGACTAATAGTGTCTAGAAAGCATAAACCAATATCAGTATTAGCCATTATTTTCAAAAACCAGCTAGCTTACATTCTGAAACCCATGTGTAACAGCAGAGCCTTGTTTAAGTTGACCACAGAAGCAGTAGTTTGGAGGCTTCTATAAGGTCAGTCTTAGATCATGACATTTAATTTTAATAGCAGAGAAATGAAATGACATGGCTCCAGGTTCAAGTACTGTTGGCCATTTGTGAAATGTCAAGCAAAACAGTCCTTAAATTGACACATATTAAATATTTGATTTAGGGATGACATTAGCTATCTACATTATAAGCTTTCAGAACAAGCCCCAAACCTCCAGTCACTAAAAAAGTGATTCATGTATTTTTGAACTTTTCATTGATTCCTTGTGAGTTTCACATCATGTATCCCAATCCCACTCATCTCCCATCCCCCATATCTGCCCTTTGCACTTGCAACCTCCCCACGAAATAAAAACCACACACATACGTACATGCACACACACAAATAATGAGTTTGAATACACACACACACACACACACACACACACATATATCCATGAATATATATACATACATGTATGTATGTATGTATGTATGTATGCATATATGTATATATTGCTGTGCCCATAAGCCATCGGTAACTAACCAGAAATTCCAGTCCCAGGCATCTGGGATAGCCTGATATCCTAGGTATCCAATGGGATACCTCTTGATGAGATGATGGTCTGGGAGGATCCAGAGATCCAAAAATAATACAAGCTATTGCCCTTGCTCTGGTTTATACACCAGAGCAAGATGATAAAGATTCCACTGCTGAAAATATCAGACTTTGGTTGCAGAACATAGAGAAACAAGGCTGGAAGTGATCTGGAAACTTGTAACGTGTGTTAGCTTTTGTAGTGACAGGGAATGACATGCAAGTCACTGGGTGAGAAATGCTGGGTTGATCTTACCCAGTAGTGGGTCCTGGATACTACAGTACTGGCCTGCCAGGGAAGTTGTGTCCACTGATATAACATAGGTATGAAATCTATTGGGATAATCAATCACTTTCAAGGACATAGCATTGTCATTTTGTCCTATTGACAGTGTTCTTTGCATTACAGAAACTTTGTAATTTTATGAGGTCCCATTTGTCAATTCTTGATATTAGAGCATAAGCTATTGGTGTTCTGTTCAGAAAATTTTCCCGTGTCCCTGTGCTCAAGGCTCTTCCCCACTTTCTTTTCTTTTAATTTTAGTGTGTTTCATGTGGAGGTCCTTGATCCACTTGGACTTGAGCTTAGTACAAGGAGAGGACTTGAGCTTAGTACAAGGAGATAAGAATGGATCAATTTGCATTCTTCTGCACACTAACTGCCAGTTGAACTAGCACCATTTGTTGAAAGACAACAAAAGGAGGTCAAAGGGATACAAATTGGAAAGGAAGAAGTCAAACTATCACTATTTGCAGATGATATGATAGTATACTTAAGCGACCCAAAAAAATCCACCAGAGAACTCCTACAGCTGATAAACAACTTCAGCAAAGTGGCCAGATATAAAATCAACTCAAACAAATCAGTAGCCTTCCTATACTCAAAGGATAAACGGGCTAAGAAAGAGATTAAGGAAACATATCCTTCACAATACTCATAAACAATATAAAGTATCGTGGTGTGACTCTAACCAAACAAGCCAAAGATCTGTATGACAAGAACTTCAAGTCTCTGAAGAAAGAAATCAAAGAAGACCTCAGAAGATGGAAAGATCTCCCATGCTTGTGGATTGGCAGGATTAATATAGTAAAAATGGTAGATGCTTACCAAAATCAATCTACAGATTCAATGCAATTCCCATCAAAATTCCAACTCAATTCTTCAGAGTTAGAAAGAGCAGTTCTTAAATTCATCTGGAATAACAAAAAACCCAAGATAGCTAAAACTATTCTCAACAATTAAAGAACTTCTGGGGGAATCAGTATCCCAGACCTCAAGCAATACTCCAGAGCAATAGTGTTCAAAACTGCATGGTATTGGTACAGTGACAGTGCGGTCGATCAATTGAATTGAAGATCCAAAAATGAACCCACACACCTATGGTCACTTGATCTTTGACAAAGGAGCTAAATCCATCCAGTGGGGGGTGGGGAAACTATGTTCTTTTTAGTGCTGTTCAAGTCTTTTTATAAAAGAAAGCATGCATTCACACATACATGGCTGGAGACGTCAGCGCTTCCCTTACGTATGAGGCATAATGCTCCAGATAACTGAAGGGATTTTGGGGTTCATCTGGTGCTGCTATGTATTCAAGTGCTAAATATTTTATCTCAAGACCTGGTTACCACTAGATGAGTGAGTTCTCATGTTCACCAACTTTTGTTGTGCAAATCTTGCTTCCCAAGTTGATTGGTCAATAAAAGACTAAAGCCTATGATTGGGCAGTAGAGGTAGGCAGGTTTTCAGTTATCTGGCTGGGGACCTTAGGGAGAGAGGAAAGAGAAGGGAGAAAAGACCTGGAAGGAGGAGGAGGCCACCATGACAGCAAATGCACCACAAGCACGTGGCCAAGAGAAACAGCAAGTAACAAGGGATATAAGGCTGGGATGTAAATAGAATATGTGTGAAAACTGCCCAGTCTAGGCATACAGCTTGTAAATAAAATACCTGTATTGTGTGTCTTTTATACAGGCTAGCTAGAATTTATAATTCCCATTACAAAGGACCCCAGTTCTTTGGAGACATAAAAAAAATCTTATTTTATTAACTACTTTTGTTTTCTAAGTTGGAGATAGGACATGCATTCATTACTAGGCTTTGTGACAGGATTTACAAGGATCAGGCTTCAATGGCGAATTCACTAGGGTTAATGTCCCAGTATCACATCTATCATATTTTTTAATACACCTATGGTCCAAATTACTTCATCCCTGTCAAGCCCAGATTCAACAGATGGGGAAATAGATTCTACTCCTTGACAAGGGCAACAGTATTGTCACACTGAGTAAAGGACAGCCTATGAAGAGAATGCTTTCCCTCCCTCCTTCCTTCTCTGATATTTAACTTGCTTTCCTGATTTTTTTTTTGGTAAAAAAGAGTTACACCAAGACATTCTTTATAAGGAAAAAGCCAGTCTCCAAAAGGAACTCATGAATATCTGTTTCTTTTTCCTTGTCAATTATCTTTGAAAAAATTATCATAATTAAGAGTGTTATTTGACAATGAGCAAAAGAAGAGGTTTTTTCCTCTCCCCAAATCTGTTTCAGTAATTTGATTTTTTTTTTAACAATTATAAACACTGGATCATCATTTCAGTAACTGTTTTCAACCAATTTACTTTCAGAAAATTCCTTGCCTTCAATTTTTACTCACATTGAGCAATCTCTATTTGGCACACTTAGAAAGGATTTCTCTTGTGCCCATGGTCTTGCTATTTATGACATGAAAGGGCTTCATTGTCATTTGGTAATGAAACTAAGGCTAATCATGGTGACTTGCAGGTCTCCCTGTCTGTGGAATACTAAGAGTTCTTTTAGATGAAGGCCTTTGCACTTGTGACTCTCTTTGTCCCAAAATTCTTTCATGGTATCAAGTATATAAAATTAGTATGCCAAGTAAACTATGACTAATAATAACTCATAAATAAATTTATTTTAAAAAATTCTTTGGTATTTATGTACTCTTACTATTCGTTGAAGACTAAAGCAAATGTGAACCACTTAAAGCATATATTATTGTTTATTTCCACTGAAATCAGTAAGCCTTGATACTGCAGGAGGCAGAGAATCTTCAGTGTTTCAATGTTTTTCAGAGTTGATTGATGTTTTGATTTTACAGTCCTCAATGCTGAAAACACCGTGTCATGTGAATATGGATGCAAAACAGCGGAAGCTTGCCATTTCAGAATTTGTTGGGGATTCTGTACTGTCAGGCCAATATTCATTTAACAATTTTTAAAACAGTAACTTTCAAGATTAAACATTCTAAGACAATGTAGTCTGAAGTCAAAGCTTAATAACAACACACTAAGGAAGGTCAGTAAAAAACACAAAGGTCTGTTTTACATAATTGAATGACTATGTTTATCTAAGAGCAAATGGTGTATATACAATGAGTCACAGCAGCGCATAGCACACAATAGTCTCAAGTCTGAGCTTAGGGCACCATTTGTTGGCATTGTGTAACACGAGGGCACATACTGGGCAGAGTACACAATACTGTGTGTTTATAACCAAGTGTAACTCTAATTTTTTTAAACCTTAATTTTAATGATGCTTTTTAAACATTTTAACCTCCTTTTTAGCCCACCACCCACCAGAGGAAGAGGGAAAGAAAGAATACAGGGGAAGTGGACCTGTTCAGAAAGGATCACTAGACCATCTGCAATCTGTGTTATCTGGAAATCGGCAGCTCAGTTTACAGGTTAGCAGGCAGCAGCAGTTCGATACACTCACAAATACTTCATGGATATACACCAGCAGTCCAGTTCAGTAGAGTGGAGATAGCAAACAAGAATCAGCATGACCTAGCAGAGACAGCTAAGCCTCAGTCTCAACTCAAGTCAGCAGAGGGACCAGCAGGAACACCTGGAGAAGTTCTTTTTTTTTTTAATATTTTTATTTTCTATATTCTTTGTTTACATTCCAAATGATTTCCCCTTTCCCGGATCCCCCTTCCCCATATGTCCCATAAACCTTCTTCTCTCCATCCCTTCTCCAATCACCTCCCTCTTTTTTTTCTCTGTTCTTATATTCCCCTCCAATGCTAGATTAATCCTTTCCAGGATCAGGACCCTCTCCATACTTCTTCATGGGAGTCATTTGTTATGCAATTTGTGCCTTGGGTATTCAGAGCTTCTGGGCTAATTAATATCCACTTATCAGAGATTGCATTCCATGTATATTCTTTTGTGATTGGGTTACCTCACTTAGGATGATATTTTCCAGATCAAACCATTTGCCTAAAAATTTTGTGAATTCATTGTTTCTAATTGCTGAGTAGTATTCCATTGTGTAAATATACCACATTTTCTATACCACATGTTCCTCCTTTGAGGGACATCTGGGTTCATTCCAGCTTCTGGCTATTATAAATAAGGCTGCTATGTACATAATGGAGCATGTGTCTTTATTGCATGCCGGGGAATCCTTTGGGTATATGCCCAAGAGAGGTATAGTAGGGTCCGCTGGAAGTCTCATGATCCAGTGGAAAAAAGATAGCCTTTTCAACAAATGGTGCTGGATCAATTGGAGGTCAGCATGCAGAAGAATGCGCATTGATCCATTCTTATCTCCATGTACTAAACTTCACTCCAAGAGGATCAAGGACCTCCATGTAACACCAGACACACTGAAACTAATAGAAAAGAAACTGGGAAAGACCCTTGAGGACATGGGCACAGGGGAAAAGTTCCTGAACAGATCACCAATATCTTATGCTTTAAGATCAAGAATTGACAAATGGGACCTCATAAAATTACAAAGTTTCTGTAAGGCAAAGGACACTGTTAAAAGGACAAAACACCTGGAGAAGTTCTTAGCTGTACCTCTCTCAGTGAAGCAAAGACCAGAGAAGATCTGAGCCCCAGGTGTTGTACAGCTAGCTGTACCAGCAAGCCAAGCTCAGAAATGTCTCCAGCACTCCACTGAGTCCTATTTGTACCCTCCAATATCACGTCCTCTGTGTGCCTTGCTCAGCAGGTATCTTGCCTTAGCATGTTCGTTCAAGCAGCCTGAGTCCACGGGGTCTTGATAAATGGAGCTCAACTACACAATATAAGGCAGACCAATACATGTGTGTTGTTAGCCAAAAAATCCTCCATCGTATGTCCTTTCATGTGTTTGATTTAGTAGACCACCCTCTCTCTTGTGTCTGCTTTAGTGAAACGTTCCTTTATGAGTCTGCCTTAGCCTTTCAGCTGATCCTTCACATGATTGCCATCCAACACAACTGACTTTCCAAAGAACCCTTAAGTTTCCACTTCAGCCATGACTACATGGAAGTTATCTGATGCAACACAGGCAAGTGATTCTTTATATATTTATTTTAAATTAATATCTGACAAGCCTTTTATCCCTTCCATGTCCAGTTATGACCTATATAGCACCCATGACCTACAATGTATGAAGCCATGCTTTAAGACATCAATCAGGTTTGTTCTCCCCATTCTTCAGACTTAAAAAAAAATATTTCCCATGGGAGTCTACTAGAGAGTTCTTTAGCTACTATGCATGGTGCAACTATCTTCCTTTAGGCATTTCTGCCTTTGTCATACAAAATCGTGAAGATACACACATAAAACAAGAGATACATCCAGATGACATCCCTCAAGGACAATTCTGAATTGTACTCCAATACAGGAGCTTATAAGTATAGCTTATGCAGTCACAAAACAATATCCTTGGCCCAGGCCCACCTACATGCTCCCAGAACCTTTCTCCTCTATGTAGAAGCTATTCTGTCTTGTGCTTATCAGCTACAGCACTATAGTAATTCTGAAAATGACAGTTATTAGTGTCTTCTTGTCCTTTGTGAATACTCTTGTTCCTGGAATCATGGCGGATACTAGCACTAGTGCCCTTCATTTTTATCGGCTTACTATCAAGAAGCCTGGTAGGCTGTCAGTCTTGGGAAGGAAGAAATGTCAGCCCTGTAACATTGCCATACAAAATCATCCCAATGGACTGAGGCTCTGAGATTATGTTGATCAAGAACGGGAAGCTAAACAACAATAACCAAGTAGAATAAAATTGTTACCAAAGCTAGGCCTTCAGTCAGTAAACTTCCAGTTCCAAACATATAGAATGTCCTTTTCTGCCTCATAGATTAGTTCCTTTATCAACAATTTTCTTCTCCTTTCTAGTTATCTAGGTCTCAGTTCTATTATACATGATTCCATCGCATCTTATCATGGGACTCTCCAACAGCAGCAGAGCCTGAGGCATGGATTCAGGTACCAAAGAATTACTGGGAAGGTCGACAAGGGAGTAGAGAAGTGAGGGAAGAGAAAGCAGCCAGGCAATGATGTGCTATTACAGAAAAGAGAAGGGTAACTGTGAAGAAAGCCTGGGAGATAAAGTGGGAGCTGTTCCTGAGAGAACACTAAGAAGTTCATGAACCAAGTTCCTCCAGCGCTGTGTCAGGTTTGGTTCTGGGGGCCATGAACAGTCTGACATTTGTTTCACACAAACCTGGGCACAGCATCCTTTGATGCTCATTTAAAATAGAATGCCATATCTGTTAGTGGTCTTCGTAGATCTTTTCAGAGTTCATTGGACAACTTGTCTCTTTGAATAGAAACTAGAAAGGCATGAATGACCGAACAGCTTAGAGTGTGTCTTCAAAACAGTATCAGCTGTTGCTGCTGCCAATCACTATGAATTATATTCTTTACAGATAAGATAAATTTAACTTTTCTAAGTATTTGGTCACATATTCCTATTAAGGAGGATGTTGCTTCAAATTTCCCTACATTGTTTCTGGCATTTGATTGATTAGATCAGTAGTGGTGGCTAAACAGAATTTCTTAGTCTGAATGAAAAAAAAAAAAGAGATGACTTTGTACATCACTCAACAAGGTTGGCCTCTCTCTCTCTCTCTCTCTCTCTCTCTCTCTCTCTCCTATAAGTTCATGGTTTTTAAGATAAAGAAAGAAAAAGAAAAGCTAAAATGTTGTTCATTAGTAATGCCCTGGGTTTGATACCCAAGTATAGCAAAAATAAAAGTAATTTAACAAATATATAACTATTCAAAAACTAAAAAAAAAGAAAATCATTATTTTGTCTTTCCACAATCTGTCAATTTATTAAATAGCCATAAATACAAAAGTGTTTTGGGAGAGATTTCAGCATGTTTTATTTAAATTTCCTTTATTGAATTAAATTTGTTTCTAAACAATGTATTATTTTAAAAAATTATTTTATTTATTTACATTTCAAATGTTGCCTCCTTCCTGGTCCCCCCTCCCAGAGTTCTTCACCCCATTCCCCTAGCCCTTAGCCTCTGAGAAGGTGCTCCCCAAGCCATGCACTCACCCATCCCCATCTCACCCCCTATCCTCAGCATCCCCCTTTCCCTGGGACAGCAAGTCTCTACCAGATAGACACATCCTCTGCCACTGAAGCCAGACAAGGCAGTCCTCTGCTACAAATGTGCTTGGGGCCATGGAGCCTCTCAGAGGACACCCATGCCAGGCTCCTGTCTGCAAGTACAACATGGCATCAGTAATAGTGTCAGGGTTTGGTGCCTGTCCATGGGATGGATCCCAAGTTGAGTCAGTCACTGGATGGCCTTTCCCGAAGTCTCTCCTTCATTTTTGTCACTGCATTTCTTTTAGATAGGAACCAATCTGGGTCAAAGTTTTTAAAGGTAGGTTGGTGACCCATCCCTCCACTGGAGGCCCTGTCTATCCAGTAGGAGGTGGTTCCTTTAGATTCCATCTCCCCACTGTGGGGCATTGCAGCTAAGGTCATGCCCATTGAGTCCTAGGAGCCTCTCACATCCCAGGTCTCTAGAACTTTCTTGAGGTTCCCCCTCCCCCTTCCTCCCACCCACGACAGCTGCATAAGAGAAACCCAGAGGGCCAGGAGGAAAAAAATCATTTCTAAATAATGAGAGGAAGGACACTAAAGAGATGACTCAGCAGGAAAACTTTCACTATTCTCTCAGAATTCACTTTCAATTCCCAGCACCCACTTCAGGTAGTTCACAAGGTAGTTCCAGCTCCTGGAAATCTGATGCCCTCTTTCTGGCCTATGTGAATACCTGCATTCATGTGCCCATATACACACATAGACATACACATATACATGTAACTTCTTAAACAATGTTTTGAGACTATAATATAATCATAATAATATAACTTTCTCTATCCTTCCCTCTATCCAAATCCTTATGTGCCCCCTTCTTGCTTTCTTTCTAATTCATGGCCTCCTTTTGTTTATGTAATGAATACAACTAGACAGAGGGTCCACAAAAGTTTTAATGATATGATAAAGCAACTTTATCCAAGAAACATCAATGTAACACCCACCTAGTGTGGATCTTAATGTAGGCCATAAAATTAGCTCAAAAAATTTGATAATTGAAATTATGAACTACATTCTCAGACAAAAATAAAGTAAAACTCTAAATTAATAACAATGGAAAATTTGGAAATCCACAAATAAGTAAAACAAAGTTAATCTCTCAAATAAACAAATTAAGGAAAAATAAGGCAGCAATGACACTAGGGGAGAAAAGCACGATCCAATTGAGTATTATATGTGAAAATGAAAATGCAGCATACTTTCCTATGAATTTTTCAGGAAAAAGAAAGGAAAGAAGGAGAAAGGTTAAGGCAAAAAATATTGCTTAAAAACAGAAAACAGTGGATGATAGCAATGAAATCAAAAGTTGGCTCCTTGGAAAGATAATAAAATTGGTACACCTTTACTCTGGATGACAGGGAAAAATGGAAGATTTAAACTACTATTATATTGACTAGTAATTATCAAGGAGAGGATTTTATTTGCTAATTTTCCAAAATGAAGAACAATGGTAAAGAAAGAACAAGTTGGATAACTTAATAAAGTAGGAAAATCCCTAAAAGACACATGTAGCTAAAATTGACTGGTCAAGAAACTTTAAAATCCCAATAGATTTATTACAAGTAAAGAAAATTAAATTAGATATTTAGAAACTTTTCATAATGAAAGGCTCAAAGATATACAACTCCACTGGTAAAATCTAAGGAGTAATATCAATTCTTTATGTGCACTTTCAAAAAGTATAATAATAAAACACTATAACTATTTCTATGAGGCCCAAAGTACCCTGATGTTCAAGCCAGACAAAGCCATTACAAGAAAGAAAACCATATGCCAATAGCTTTATTATATTGGTGAGAAAATTTATGTAAGAAGCAGCAAATCAGCAATATTTGAGAACTTTAACAATACATATCAAATGCAGATTATCCCAGCAATTGAAGGTTGTCTCAATGTACAAAATAAAATAAAATCAACCAGTGGAACTACACTTGAACATATACAGAGTTATCAGCTGCTGTTTCCCAGGCCCCTCCTGGGTCAGAAGGGGCCGAGGTTGCTATGTCAACAGGCTTGCGGTTTGCTCTAAGAATAGAGAAAGGATGCTAAATCCAGACTGTGGAGGTTACACAATCCTGTGACTATACTAAACACTACTGAAGGGTACTTTCTTTTTTTTTCTTTTTTTTTAATTTTATTTTTATTCGATATATTTTTTATTTACAATTCAAAAGATTTCCCCTTTCCTAGCCCCCCCACTCCCCGAAAGTCCCGTAAGCCCCCTTCTCTCCCCCGCCCTCCCACCCACCCCTTCCCACTTCCCCGTTCTGGTTTTGCTGAATACTGCTTCACTGAGTCTTTCCAGAACAAGGGGCCACTCTTCCTTTCTTCTTGTACCTCATTTGATGTGTAGATTATGTTTTGGGTATTCCAGGTTTCTAGGTTAATATCCACTTATTAGTGAGTGCATACCATGATTCACCTTTTGCGTCTGGGTTACCTCACTTAGGATGATGTTCTCTAGATCCATCCATTTGCCTAAGAATTTCATGAATTCATTGTTTCTAATGACTGAATAGTACTCCATTGTGTAGATATACCACATTTTTTTGCATCCACTCTTCTGTTGAGGGATACCTGGATTCTTTCCAGCATCTGGCAATTATAAATAGGGCTGCTATGAACATAGTAGAGCATGTATCCTTATTACATGGTGGGGAATCCTCTGGGTATATGCCCAGGAGTGGTATAGCAGGATCCTCTGGAAGTGAGGTGCCCAGTTTTCGGAGGAACCGCCAGACTGCTTTCCAGAGTGGTTGTACCAATTTGGAACCCTACCAGCAGTGGAGGAGTGTTCCTCTTTCTCCACACCCTCTCCAACACCTGCTGTCTCCTGAATTTTTAATCTTAGCCATTCTGACTGGTGTAAGGCGAAATCTCAGGGTTGTTTTGATTTGCATTTCCCTAATGACTAATGAAGTTGAGCATTTTTTAAGATGCTTCTCTGCCATCCGAAGTTCTTCAGGTGAGAATTCTTTGTTTAACTCTGTACCCCATTTTTAATAGGGTTGTTTGGTTTTCTGGAGTCTAACTTCTTGAGTTCTTTATATATATTGGATATTGCCCTCTATCTGATGTAGGATTGGTGAAGATCTTTTCCCAATTTGTTGGTTGCCGATTTGTCCTTTTGATGGTGTCCTTTGCCTTACAGAAACTTTGTAATTTTATGAGGTCCCATTTGTCAATTCTTGATCTTAGAACATAAGCTATTGGTGTTCTGTTCAGAAAATTTCTCCCTGTACCGATGTCCTCAAGGGTCTTCCCCAGTTTCTTTTCTATTAGCTTCAGAGTGTCTGGCTTTATGTGGAGGTCCTTGATCCATTTGGATTTGAGTTTAGTACAAGGAGACAAGGATGGATCAATTCGCAATCTTCTGCATGCTGATCTCCAGTTGAACCAGCACCATTTGTTGAAAAGGCTATCTTTTTTCCATTGGATGTTTTCAGCCCCTTTGTCGAGGATCAAGTGGCCATAGGTGTGTGGGTTCATTTCTGGATCTTCAATCCTCTTCCATTGATCCTCCTGCCTGTCACTGTACCAATACCATGCAGTTTTTAACACTATTGCTCTGTAGTATTGCTTGAGGTCAGGGATACTGATTCCCCCAGACTTTCTTTTGTTGCTGAGAATAGTTTTAGCTATCCTGGGTTTTTTGTTGTTCCAGATAAATTTGATAATTGCTCTTTCTAACTCTGTGAAGAATTGAGTTGGGATTTTGATGGGTATTGCATTGAATCTGTATATTGCTTTTGGCAAAATGGCCATTTTAACTATATTGATTCTACCAATCCATGAGCATGGGAGGTTTTCCCATTTTTTGAGGTCTTATTCCATTTCCTTCTTCAGAATCTTGAAGTTCTTGTCATACAGATCTTTCACATGTTTGATAAGAGTCACCCCAAGATACTTTATATTGTTTGTGGCTATTGTGAAGGGGGTCATTTCCCTAATTTTTTTCTCAGCCTGCTTATCCTTTGAGTATAGGAAGGCCACTGATTTGCTTGAGTTGATTTTATAACCTGCCACTTTGCTGAAGTTGTTTATCAGCTGTAGGAGCTCTCTAGTGGAGTTTTTTGGGTCACTTAGGTAGACTATCATGTCATCTGCAAATAATGATAGTTTGACTTCTTCCTTTCCAATTTGTATCCCTTTGACATCCTTATGTTGTCTAATTGCCCGAGCTAGTACCTCAAGTACAATATTGAAAAGATAAGGAGAAAGGGGGCAGCCCAGTCTAGTCCCTGATTTTAGTGGGATTGCTTCAAGTTTGTCTCCATTTAGTTTGATGCTGGCTACTGGTTTGCTGTATATTGCTTTTACTATGTTTAGGTATGGGCCTTGAATTCCTGTTCTTTCCAAGACTTTAAGCATTAAAGGATGCTGAATTTTGTCAAATGCTTTTTCAGCATCCAATGAAATGACCATGTGGTTTTTTTCTTTGAGTTTGTTTATGTAGTGGATTGCATTGATGGATTTCCGTATATTGAACCAACCCGGATTTCCCGGGATAAAGCCTACTTGATCATGGTGGATCTTTTGATGTGTTCTTGGATTCGGTAGGCAAGAATTTTATTGAGTGTTTTTGCATCGATGTTCATAAGGAAAATTGGTCTGAAGTTCTCTTTCTTTGTTGGATCTTTGTGTGGTTTTGGTATCAGCGTAATTGTGGCTTCGTAGAAGGAATTGGGTAGTGTTCCTTCTGTTTCTATTTTGTGGAATAGTTTGAAGAGTATTGGTGTTAACTCTTCTTTGAAGATCTGATAGAATTCTGCACTGAAACCATCTGGTCCTGTGCATTTTTTGGTTGGGAGACTTTCTATGACTCCTTCTATTTCTTTAGGTGTTATGGGACTGTTTAGATGATCTATTTGGTCCTGATTTAATTTTGGTATTTGGTATCTGTCAAGGAAATTGTCCATTTCCTCCAGATTCTCCAGTTGTGTTGAGTACAGGCTCTTGTAGTAGGATCTGATGATTTTTTGGATTTCCTCAGTCTCTGTTGTTATATCTCCCTTTTCAGTTCTAAGTTTGTTAATTTTGATACTTTTTCTGTGCCCTTTGGTCAGTCTGGCTGAGGGTTTATCTATCTTGTTGATTTTCTCAAAGAACTAGGTCTTGGTTTTGTTGATTCTTTGTATGGTTCTCTTTGTTTCTACTGGATTGATTTCAGCCCTGAGTTTGATGATTTCCTGCCTTCTACTCCTCCTGGGTGAAATAGCTTCTTTTTGTTCCAGGGCTTTCAGGTGTGTTATTAAGCTGGTAATGTATGCTCTCTCCATTTTCTTTTTGGAGGCACTCAGGGCTATGAGTTTTCCTCTTAGCACTGCTTTCATTGTGTCCCATACATAGATTTGGGTATGTTGTGTCTTCATTTTCATTGTGTTCTAAAAAGTCTTTAATTTTTCTTTATTTCTTCCTTGACCAAGGTATCATTGAGTAGAATATTGTTCAGTTTCCACGTGTATGTGGGTTTTCTGTTGTTTTTGTTGCTATTGAAGACCACTTTTACTCCATAGTGATCTGATAGGAGGCATGGGATTAGTTTGATCTTCTTATATTTGTTGAGGTCTGTCTTGTGACCAATTATATGGTCGATTTTGGAGAAGGTACCATGAGGTGCTGAGAAAAAGGTATATTCTTTTGCTTTAGGATAGAATGTTCTATATATATATCTGTTAAATCTAATTGGTCCAAAGCTTCAATTAGTTTCATTGTGTCCTGGTTTAGTTTCTGTTTTCCTGATCGGTCCATTGAGGAAAGTGCAGTGTTGAAGTCACCCACAATTATTGTGTTAGGTGCAATGTGTGCTTTGAGCTTTAATAAAGTTTCTTTTACGAAAGAGGGTGCCCTTGCATTTGGAGCATAGATGTTCAGGATTGAGAGTTCTTCTTGTTGTATTTTTCCTTTGACCAGCAAGAAGTGTCCCTCAGAGTCTCTTTTGATGATTTTGGGTTGGAAGTCAATTTTATCTGATATTAAAATGGCTACTCCAGCTTGTTTCCTGAGACCATTTGCTTGTAAAATTGTCTTCCAGCCTTTTACTCTAAGGTAGTGTTTGTCTTTGACCCTGAGGTGTGTTTCCTGTAAGCAGCAAAATGTAGGGTCCTGTTTAGGTATCTAGTCAGTTAGTCTATGTCTTTTTATTGGGGCATTGAGTCCATTGATGTTAAGAGATATTAAGGAATAGTGATTGTTACTTCCTGTCATTTTTGACGTTATTTTTTAAATTTGATTGGTTAACTTCTTTTGGGTTTGATGAAAGGTTACTATCTTGCTTTTTCCAGGGTGAAGTTTCCCTCCTTGTATTGGTGTTTTCCTCCTATTATCCTTTTTAGGGCTGGGTTTGTGGATAGATATTGGGTAAACTTGGTTTTGTCATGGAATATCTTAGTTTCTCCATCTACGATGATTGAGAGTTTTGCTGGATATAGTAGTTTTGGCTGGCATTTGTGTTCTCTTAGAGTCTGCATGAGATCTGCCCAGGATCTTCTAGCCTTCATAGTCTCAGGTGAAATGTCTGCTGTATTCTTTCTTTGTTTCATACATTTGGTGTTTTGATTATTATGTGATGGGAAGTATTTCTGTTCTGGTCCAGTCTGTTTGGAATTCTGTAGGCTTCTTGTATATTCATGGGCATCTCTCTCTTTACGTTAGGGAAGTTTTCTTCCATAATTTTATTGAAGATATTTGCTGGCCCTTTAAGTTGTAAATCTTCACTCTCATCTATGCCTATAATCCTTAGCTTTGGTCCTCTCATTGTGTCCTGTATTTCCTGGATATTTTGGGTTACAAGCTTTTTGCATTTTGCATTTTCTTTAACTGTTGAGTCCATGGTTTCTATGGTATCTTCAGCATCTGAGATTCTTTCTTCTATCTCTTGTATTCTGTTGTTGATATTTGCATCTCTGTCCCCTGATTTCTTCCCAAAGCTTTCTATCTCCAAAGTTGTCTCCCTTTGAGTTTTCTTAGTTGTTTCTACTTCTGATTTTAGATCCTGGATGGTTTTGCTTAGCTCCTTCACTTGCTTGTTTGTGCTTTCCTGTAATTCTTTAACAGATTTTTGTGTTTCCTCTTTCATGACCTCAGCCTGTTGACCAAAGTTCTCCTGTATTTCTTTAAGTGTTTTTTGCATTTCCTCATTATTGGCTTTTGTATTCTCCTGGATTTCTTTCAATGATTTTTGTGTTTCCCTTGCAAGGGCTTCTAACTTTTGATCCATTTTCTCCTGAATTTCTTTAAGTATGTCCTTCATGTGTTCCTGTACCAGCATCATGACCAGTGATTTTAAATCCAAATCTTGTTTTACTGGTGTGATGGGGTATCCAGGACATGCTGGTAAAGGAGAATTGGGTTCAGATGTTGCCATATTGCCTTGATTTCTGTTAGTGAGGTTCCTGCATTTGCCTTTTGCCATCTAGTTCTCACTGGTATTAGTTGTGCAAGCTGCCCCTTCCCAGGTGGCCGCTGGGGCACAGCTTACCTCCTGCAGTGCCTGGAGACAGGGTGCTGTTGCCCAGGCTGTTCAGATCCTGAAGCAGACACCTGAAGGCTCCCGCTGGGGCCTGCTGGATTCACTGGAGCACACTGACTTCTCCCTGCTGGTCGCCCGGAAGCCCCTCTTGCCTCTTGTAGGACCTGGCGATGTGGTGTTGCCGCCCAGGCTGATCTGGATCCAGAAGCGGAGAGATCTGAGGGCTCCCGCCAGAGGTCTCAGGACTGGAACCTAAGCTCCGTGCCACAGGAGCAAGCTGTGCTGTGAGCTCCCAGACTGCCTCTCAGTGCATCCATTTAATCTCTGTATTTAGGAGGCAGAGCTAGGAGAATCTCTGAATTGAAGGTCAGCCTGGTCTATAAGAGCAAATTCTAGAATAGCCACAGTCATTCTAGAGAATATCTTGAAAATCACAACAAAACAAGAATGACAAAAATGACTTTTATGAATTATCTAAAATAAACAGTAACCATTTATTTAAAATGTATTTTGTACACAATTTCTATCTTTAAAAACTATCTGTATTAATTCTGAGTTTATGCTATTAGATGTTTTGTTATCTGGAACGATAAGAAAACTGGAGTTGATTAGCACCTTAAAAGTTGTGGGTAATTGTTATCTCATTACAGTTTCTGCATCTGGAATCATGTATATACGGATAATAAACTATGTTCACTAATAGGAAAGCTATGTTCAGAACAGTAGCTTAACTAAAGTGATAACTTGTTAGTAATGTGGGCTTAATTATTCCTAACTCCATTGCTCTTTCGAATATCTTCAAGAACAGAATCTACAAGAAAACCAGGTGGAATAATACATCTGAAAATGTTTTGTAGATTTCTTGGCTAAGGAAAGGGGAACCCAAGGAAAGTACAGTATGGTTTTAGGATAACAACACCAAGTACTAGTGAAAAAAGACCAGCAGAGATTCAGCCACGTGGTCCAGATCAGAGCTGGGTTTGATCTAGAATTTGCTACCAAGTCCCTGGGAACTTTGAATCATTCCAAATGCCCAGTAGATCATTCAGCAACAAATCACCAATATCTTTACTTTTCTACTTTTCCATGTTTTCAAAATGCTAGTTAAACGCGTTCAGACTCTGCCATTCCTTCATGCTGTGAATTCACTAGACAGTCTTAGATCTGTGGCTCTAAACCTCTCCATGTTAATTCCTCACCGGACTGATGCTTTTACTGCTTTGTTTCATTTCTAACCAATCTTGATTTTTCAAATGGTATTTCCTTACATGCTTTTCTTATGTGTAGGAAGGACTGGTAATTTTTTAAACTTTCCTCTGTCTTTATCTTCAATTCCATCAGTGACCACTTGAACTTTGATATTTTTCATAGGCCTCTTCAAAGGCCGTTGGTTGACACTTCAGTGGGTCTAGAATAACCGATGGGCTGTGTACTGGATGAACTACACTGCTGGGAATTGCTGATGTGTTGGTAACAGATTTTAGAAGGATGAGACCTTAGCCTAACCAAGAAATTTCATACTGGATGACTCCCTTGGCAAAGTAACTATTCTCTAGATAGTGGGGAGTTATGCTACTGACTCTGCTGAGTTTCTACTTCCTAAGTTGCAGTTGGAAGAATTGGACTGAAATCAGCATGGTAAATGTTTGTCAGCAGAAATGTACCTGACCTCTCAGTTGAAAGGTCTCTAGAATCCTTACTTTAATTAGTTATTTGCTCAATTTGATTTAAACCTCAGAGTTGAATTTATTATCAATCATCTATATTTATGTATGTATCTATCTATCATCTGTCATCTCTCTATATCTCTACCATCTATCTATATATCTAAATCTACCTATATCATCTCTATCTATAGATCTTTTATCTATCATTTATACATCATCTATCATCTTGTGTGTATGCCTGAGTGCATGTGTGTGCATGCATGCAAGTGTGTGTGTGTATGTGTGTGTATGTATGTGTGTAGGTGTTATTGTATACATGTATATGCACGTGTTTGTTGCTGGTACATGCAGAGAAGAGAATTTCAGGTATCTCACTTTATCATTCTCTGAATTATATATTTCCCCAGCACAGGGTTTCAGACTGAACCCAGAGCTTTTCTATTTTAGCCAGGCTGGCTGACCAGCAAGCTCCCAGAATCTACTTGTCTCCTGACCCAAGTGCTAACAATATTAGCATGCAGGACCATTCCTTGCTGTAATTAGGCTCTGGGTACTCTAACCCAGGTCTTAATTCTTGCATAGGAGATGCCCACGAATATACAAGAAGCCTACAGAACTCCAAACAGACTGGACCAGAACAGAAATACTTCCCGTCACATAATAATCAAAACACCAAATGTACTAAACAAAGAAAGAATATTAAAGGCAGTAAGAGAAAAAGGCCAAGTAACATATAAAGGAAGACCTATCAGAATCACACCAGACTCCTCACCTGAGACTATAAAAGCTAGAAGATCCTGGGCAGATCTCATGCAGACTCTAGGAAAACACAAATGCCAGCCAAAACTACTATACCCAGCAAAACTCTCAATCACCATAGATGGAGAAACTAAGATATTCCATGACAAAACCAAGTTTACGCAATATCTATCCACAAACACAGCCCTATAAAGGATAATATGAGGAAACCACCAATACAAGGAGGGGAAAATTCGCCCTGGAAAAAGCAAGATAGTAACCTTCTTTAGGAACATTTCATCCTAAAGCAAAAGAATATAACTTTTTCTCAGCACCTCATGGTACCTTCTCCAAAATTGACCATATAATTGCTCACAAGACAGACCTCAGCAAATATAAGAAGACCGAAATAATCCCATGCCTCCTATCAGATCACTATGGAGTAAAAGTGGTTTTCAATAGCAACAAAAACAACAGAAAACCCACATACACGTGGAAACTGAACAATACTCAATGATACCTTGGTCAAGGAAGAAATAAAGAAAGACATCAGAGACTTTTTAGAATTTAATGAAAATGAAGACACAACATACCCAAATCTATGGGACACAATGAAAGCAGTGCTAAGAGGAAAACTCATAGCCCTGAGTGTCTCCAAAAAGAAAATGGAGAGAACATACACTAACAGCTTAATGACACACCTGAAAGCCCTGGAACAAAAAGAAGGTATTTCACCCAGGAGGAGTAGAAGGCAGGAAATCATCAAACTCAGGGCTGAAATCAATCAAGTAGAAACTAAGAGAACCATACAAAGGATCAACAAAACCAGGAGATGTTTTTTTGAGAAAATCAACAAGATAGATAAACCCTTAGCCAGACTAATCAAAGGGCACAGAGACAGTATACAGATTAACAAACTTAGAAATGAAAAGGGAGATATAACAACAGAAACTGAGGAAATTAAAAAAATCATTAGATCCTACTACAAAAGTCTATACTCAACACAACTGGAGAATCTGGAGGAAATGGACAGTTTCCTAGACAGATATCAGCCACCAAAACTAAATCAGGATCAAATAGATCATCTAAACAGTCCCATGACACCTGAAGAAATAAAAAGGGTCATAGAAAGTCTCCCAAACAAAAAAAGCACGGGACCACATGGCTTCAGTGCAGAATTCTATCAGACCTTCATAGAAGACCTAACACCACTACTCTTCAAACTATTCCACAAAATAGAAACAGAAGGAACTCTACCCAACTCGTTCTATGAAGCCACAGTTACGCTGATACCAAAACCACACAAAGATCCAATAATGAAAGAGAACTTCAGCAAATTTCCCTTATGAATATTGATGCAAAAATAATAAAATTCTTGCCAACTGAATCCAAGAACACATCAAAATGATCATCCACCATGATCAAGTAGGCTTCATCCCAGGGATGTAGGGATGGTTCAATATAAGGAAATCCATCAATGCAATCCACTACATAAAAAAACTCAAAGAAAAAAACCATATGATCATCTCATTAGATGCTGAAAAAGCATTTGACAAAATTCAGCATCCTTTCACGCTAAAAGTCTTGGAAGGAACAGGAATTCAAGGCCCATACCTAAACATCCTTAAAGCAATATACAACAAACCAGTAGCCAACATCAAACTAAACCGAGAGAAACTTGAAGCAATCCCACCCACTAAAATCAGGTACTAGACAAGGCTGTCCTCTCTCTCCATATCTTTTCAATATAGTACTTGAAGTTCTAGATAGAGCAATTAGACAACATAAGGAGGTCAAGGGGATACAAATTGGAAAGGAAGAAGTCAAATTATCACTATTTGCAGATGACATGATAGTCTTCTTAAGTGACCCGAAAACCTCCACCAGAGAACTCCTACAGATGATAAACAACTTCAGCAAAGTGGCTGGTTATAAAATCAACTCAAGCAAATCAGTTGGCTTCCTATACTCAAAGGATAAGCAGGCTGAGAAAGAAGTTAGGGAAGTGACACCCTTCACAATAGCCATAAACAATATAAAGTATCTTGGTGTGACTCTAACCAAACAAGTGAAAGATCTATATGACAAGAACTTCAGGTCTCTGAGGAAGGAAATCAAAGAAGACCTCAGAAAATGGAAAAATCTGCCATGCTCATGGATTGGCAGGATTAATATTCTTAAAATGGCCATCTTGCCAAAAGCAATCTACAGATTCAACGCAATACCTATCAAAATCCCAACTCAGTTCTTCACAGAGTTAGAAAAAGCAATTCTCAAATTCATCTGGAATAACAAAAAAAAAAAAAAAAAAAAAAAAAAAAAAAAACCAGGATAGCTAAAACTATTCTCAACAACAAAAGAAATTCTGGGGGAATCAGTATCCTGACTTCAAGCAATACTACAGAGCAATAGTGTTAAAAACTGCATGGTATTGGCACAGTGACAGACAAGTGGACCAATGGAATAGAATTGAAGACCCAGAAATGCATCCACACACCTATGGTCACTTGATCTTCAACAAAGGAGCTGAAAACATCCAGTGGGAAAAAAAAAGATATCCTTTTCAACAAATGGTGCTGGTTCAATTGGAGGTCAGCATGCTGAAGACTGCGACTTGATCCATTCTTATCTCCATGTACTAAACTCCACTCCAAGTGGATTAAGGACCTCCACATAAAACCAGACACACTGAAACTAATAGAAAAGAAACTGGGGAAAACCCTTGAAGACATGGGCACAGGGGAAAAGTTCCTGAACAGAACACCAATAGCTTATGCTCTAAGATCAAGAATTGACAAATGGGACCTCATAAAATTACAAAGTTTCTGTAAGGCAAAGGACACTGTTAAAAGGACAAAATGACAACCAACAAATTGGGAAAGGATATTCACCAACCCTACATCTGATAGAGGGCTAATATCCAAAATATACAAAGAACTCAAGAAGTTAGACCCCAGGGAACCAAATAACCCTATTAAAAATGGGGTACAGATCTAAACAAAGAATTTTCACTTGAAGGAATTCGGATGGCAGAGAGGCACCTTAAGAAGTGCTCAACATCATTAGTCATTAGGGAAATGCAAATCAAAACAACCCTGAGATTTCACCTTACACCAGTCAGAATGGCTAAGGTCAAAAACTCAGGAGACAGCAGGTGTTAGCAAAGATGTGGAGAAAGAGGAACACTCCTCCACTGCTGGTGGGGCTGTAAGATGGTACAACCACTTTGGAAATCAGTCTGGTGGTTCCTCAGAAAACTGGACATGACACTTCCGGAGGACCCCCGCTATACCTCTCCTGGGCATATACCCAAAGGATTCCCCGGCATGCAATAAAGACACATGCTCCATTATGTTTATAGCAGCCTTATTTATAATAACCAGAAGCTGGAAAGAACCCAGATGTCCCTCAAAGGAGAAATGGATACAGAAAATGTGGTATATTTACACAATGGAATACTACTCAGCTATTAGAAACAATGAATTCACAAAAATTTTAGGCAAATGGTTTGATCTGGAAAATATCATCCTAAATGAGGTAACCCAATCACAAAAGAATACACATGGAATGCAATCTCTGATAAGTGGATATTAATTAGCCCAGAAGCTCTGAATACTGAAGTCACAAATCGCATAACAGATGACTCCCATGAAGAAGAATGGAGAGGGTCCTGATCCTGGAATGTTTTGATCTAGAGTTGGAGGAGAATATAAGGACAGAGAAAAAGGAGGGAGGTGATTGGAGAATGGGTGGAAAGAAGAAGGTTTATGGGCCATATGGGGAGGGCGGATCTGGGAAAGGGGAAATCATTTGGAATGTAAACAAAGAATATAGAAAATAAAAGTATGAAAAAAGAAAGAAAGAAAGAAAGAAAGAAAGAAAGAAAGAAAGAAAGAAAGAAAGAAAGAAAGAAAGAAAAAGAAATAAAGAAAGAACTACGCAGTCTCTGTCTCCATGGACAGCTCATTCAGGACAAACCCAGAATGTCTTCATTCCTTTAATCCTTATTTTCTTAGAAAGAAGTTGTTTTCTAATGCTAATCATTTTAATGCCATAAAACTGATCAGTAGTGTGATGTCATCACAGTATAGAAACTCAAAACCCTGGAGAGATTCTCTTCCCTAGAGTCGAATCTTCCTATTCAGAAAGACACTGTAGGGTCAGCAATGTATTCCTCTGACCGCATCTGTCCCAGCAAGAGTCCCTCTTCACCACATGCCCCCCCCACACACACACACACAAGGAACAGTAGAACTACATGAAAAGACTCACAAGCATGTCGATATCAATATCTCCATGCTACATATAAAACCTAGTGAAGAAAGGTGAGGCAGCTAAAACAGGAAGGAGTCCATGAGACTTCATATTGCTGAGGCTATCATGGATAACAGTAATACATAGGTGCCTTTTGAGCAGGTCAGAAACTCGTGTAGCGAGAGAGGGAGGGAGGGAGGAAGGCTCAACTCACAATATGATAATGTGTTCTGTGTCTCATCTTTCTCACCAGAGGGCAGTGTCCTGAAAAGGCAAGAATCGCATCTTCCAATTCACTGATAAATCCCCAGGACTTAGAAATATGCCTGGTGTATTAGAGGCTCAAACGTTTGTGGGATGAATGAATTAATGAATGGCGTAAGGAGGGTTATGAACTACATTCAGAACCAGAGTCCATGACACCTTGGTTAGCTCCTTTCAATGCCCTGCCCCAAACATGTATTTATTCATACATGCAGAAGAATGCGAATCAATCCATTCTTATCTCTTTGTACTGAGCTTTGTACTAAGCTCAGCTCCAAGTGGATCAAGGACCTCCACATAAAACCAGACACACTGAAACTAACAGAAAAGAAACTGGAGAAGCCCCTTGAGGATATCAGTACAGGGGGAAAGTTCCTGAACAGAACACCAATAGCTTATGCTCTAAGATCAAGAATTGACAAATGGGACCTCATAAAATTACAAAGTTTCTGTAAGGCAAAGAACACTGTTAAAAGGACAAAACGGCAACCAACAATTGGGAAAGGATATTCACCAACCCTACATCAGATAGAAGGCTAATATCCAATATATACAAAGAACTCAAGAAGTTAGACCCCAGAGAACCAAATAACCCTATTAAAAATGGGGTACAGAGCTAAACAAAGAATTTTCACCTGAAGAACTTGGAATGGCTGAGAAGCACCTTAAGAAATGTTCAGCATCATTAGTCATCAGGGAAATGCAAATCAAAACAACCCTGAGACTTCACCTCACACCAGTCAGAATGGCTAAGATTAAAAACTCAGGAAACAGCAGGTGTTGGTGAGGATGTGGAGAAAGAGGAACACTTCTCCACTGCTGGTGGGAATGCAAGTTGGTACAACCAGTCTGGAAATCAGTCTGGATGTTCCTCAGAAAACTGGGCATGACACTTCCAGAGGACCCTGCTATACCACTCCTGGGCATATACCCAAAAGATTCCCCAGCATGTAATAAGGATACATGTTCCACTATGTTCATAGCAGCCCTGTTTATAATAGTCAGAAGCTGGAAAGAACCCAGATGTCTCTCAATGGAGGAATGGTTACAGAAAATGTGGTATATTTACACAATGGAATACTACTCAGCAATTAAAAACAATGAATTCACAAAATTCTTAGGCAAATGGTTGGATCTGGAAAATATCATCCTAAGTGAGATAACCCAATCACAAAATAACACACATGGAATGCAGTCACTGATAAATTGATATTACCCCAGAAGTTCTGAATACCCAAGACATAATTCACATATCAAATCATTCCCAAGAAGAAGGAAGGAGAAGGCCCTGGTCCTGGAAAGGCTTGATGCAGCAAGCCTTGTAGGGGATTACCAAGACAGAGAAGTAGGAGGGGATTGATTGGAGAAAAGGAGGAGGAAAGAGGGCTTATGGGGCTTATGGGGAGGGAGGAACCAGGAAAGGTAAAATCATTTGGAATGTAAACAAAGAATATAGAAAAGAATAAAAAAAAGAATACAAAAATCAGACTTGTCATGTGTAGGTTAGGATAACCAAGTTAAGTAACTGGCTTCACTATATCACTTATCTGCATTCATTTATCCTAAATTCTAGCTCATCCAAGAAATAAGCACTCAGACTGTGAGGTACTGAAGAATGCTGTTATGTTACACAACAGGTTTGGTGCTATGACCTCAGGCCCGTTACTTGTAAATTAAAAGTTAGGTCACCTCTTTAGGTTATCGTAAGAATTAAATGAACAAGTTATATAAGTAACAGTGTCCAATATGCCATAGTTCTATTTAGTTGTTTTCTATAATTGCTCTAATTTAATGAGAATAATTCTCATTTCTCAGATTCTGTCATTATTCTTGGGAAATTCAATCTTTTTGTGCTACAAATTTTGACATTCTGGTTATGCCTGTTGGCCATTTCTCATCATAATACGATAAAAACATAAGTTGTATGAGCTAACCAATGAAAACAAATTTATACATCAGACTTTTTTTTATCTGTGATGTGGTAATATCTATCCTCTACAAATATTCTATAGCAAGAGATAACGACTAGATTTCACAGTTACCACAGATTTGAAGAAGCAATGACAGGCATAAACTCTTTTCAAGTTACTGGCAACACAGTGGAAAGATTTGTGAGCTCCATTGGTGGCACAGTCTCAGCCACTTCAAACACCGTTGTGGCTTGATGTCAATAATTAAAGGGAAATTTAAATTTTAGAATTTGGGGGAAATGAAATTTTAGAATTTGGGGGAAAAGAAATTTTAGAATTTGGGGGAAATGAAAGTTTTTCCCCTATTTAGGTTCATAAACAATTGAATGTCCAGTCCCTAACCCAAATTAATGACTTATGCTACAGAGCTGTGCACTTTAGCAGCTATCCAGAGTATTTTCAAAATACACATCATATGCATACGTATATATATGTATAATTTGACAACTAGACAGAAATATACACACATACCACATTTATATATAAAATATTCAATAGCGCACTGTCTAAAACTGCAAAAGATCCAAACAGCTAAAATATCTATGAGTAGGAATTAAAAAATAATTAATCCACACATTGTAAAACACAAATTGATTTTTGTTCATTAACAAGAAAAGAGTGAAGATTTAAGATCATCTTTTTTATGATATCAAAGACACAAAGTTACAAAGTATGTATAGTATATTCCATCTTCATGAAAAATACAGTTATATAGTTACTGGCTAACAGTGGCCACAAGGTGACTGATTATGTCAAACTTCTACTTTCTATCCATTTTGGTAAACATTTTATTTCCCACTAGGGCTGAATCTCCTCTTATAAAAATGTGAGAATGCTTATTATAGGATGAAAAGTTGAGCCTATGCTTACCTGGCACCCAGAAACCAATAATTACAGACTGTGTAGGAACCAAACATCTCCAGTGTTACTTGAATGTCTTCAGATAGTCTGAGAGAGATAACTTCTGGAGACTTGCCCACAATTCCTAGATAAGGATGATACCTGTGGTCCCCAAACAACAGCCCAATGGTTTTATATTACTGAAGATCTGAGCAACCATTTAATCTCAAAATCTTGTACACACTTTTGCTCTAAGTCTCCAAATATTTCCTGCTGGTGGGCCCCACTATCTCCACAGTCTCCAGACCTGCTGCTCCTTGATGTAAATCAAGGATTTAAGTCCTGTCCATTCATCCATAACATCTTCCTTCTCCCTGCAGCTCTCC
Source organism: Apodemus sylvaticus (assembly GCF_947179515.1). Classification (NCBI taxonomy): domain Eukaryota; kingdom Metazoa; phylum Chordata; class Mammalia; order Rodentia; family Muridae; genus Apodemus; species Apodemus sylvaticus. Next base: position 69,053,018 of record NC_067483.1, read on the forward strand.
CTCCCAGGCTTCACCCATGCAATAATTTGGTCTCTTTAAGATCAAACACTCTTTGAGTCAATCTCCAACTGCATTGCTACCATGAGGAAAGGTCAAATCTCAGTACAGGGGAGCCTTTGTGGGCAACAACAGGAAAATTGTTGAAGTTCTAAAAACATGTATGTGCTTTTATGATAGAGATGCCTTTATTTCCATATCTGGTAGCTTCCTGGTTTACAGCTATGTGGTTTCTGTGCTTCTGTTCGGCATCTGCCAAGCCGCTTGTGCACTTGTGTCCTTCTTTGTCTTCACTATGTCTGAACCCGTTGCTTACTCACAGCCATGAGTGTATGTCCTTCCTCCTGCAGTCCCCAAGCAACAGCCTGAGGGCTTTGTATTACTCATATGAGATACACTTTAATCTCACCGGGACCACTCCTATGACACTGTGCTCTTTGACTTCCTGTCTCTTAGAGATCCCCCCCCCACACTCATCTCTTAAATGTCAGGGTTCCTCAGAATTCTATTTATTGTCAAAAAGTAACAGCCCATAACAGTGCCAAGTTCAACATCCTAAACTCATCATTTTTTTTCTTTCCAAACACTCTCTTTTCTCTAACTTCCATTTCTTATCACAATTCATGACAACTGAGATTTTATATTTATCTTGTACCAAATATTAATCATCCTTCTAGAATACTCCTCACACATTATCCTGTATCCAAGCTATCTTTTTTAATCCATGTAAGTCACCCCCATGATTCTTTTGGATCCAGCTTACCCATTTGCTTTTGTAATTTGGGGCCTCCTTATCTCTCACTGGGGCAACTGCACATTTTTTACTATTGCCTCTAGTTTGGCTAACTTTACAGGTACCTAAACTATCTTCCTAAAGCCCAAACTTGATTAGTAAACACCCTTTGTTAAGTTTCTATCACAGATGCCAATAGCTTCTGGTATACAAGTAAAAATTCTTTAGTAATCAACCAATGTCCTTCATGATATGTTTTCTGTCTTATTTTTCTGGGTTTATAATTTGCTACTCCTGTTCCATACTGTTCAATCTACCTTTGTAAATGAATAGTTTATATGTCTATGTACTCATGAATGAATGAGTCTCTGTTCTTCAAACACCTGGTTGTCACACATATCACTACTATCACACATGTCCACAAACACACACCTGATATGTCTAGTTGATGTGTATCCATCCTTCAAAACCCAAATACAGCACCACTTACCCATATAGCATTGCTTCATCCTGTCCCTCCTTACCTGAGTTAAATTTTCTTTTCACTAGCACTCTCAGTGGCAACTTGGTTAGAAGGTTTTCAGTGATAAATGCCACAAATTATTGGACTGAATATCACCAACTACTGGACACTCAATAAATATTTGTGGAATAAACAAATGAACAGACTCTAACTCATAACGGTTGTTATGACACCAAACCTACCCGCTGCACTACACAGCCCCCAAACTGATAATGAGCTCATTTCACCCACTTCCTTACATGTTTCCTTCATGCTACCACTAGAATATAGTCTGTGTTTGATTTTCTTCACTATGACAAAATATCAGAGAAAATCAACTTAATAAGAAGAAGTTTTATACAAAGTTTCAGCACATTGTCTTGGCCTTCTTGCTTTGAACCTTTGTTAGCACTGTACATCATGATGAAAGGCCCTGGCTGATAAGGGTGCTCACCTCATGGTAACAAAGAAGCACCAGGAGTTGGGGTAGGGAGAAGGCTGGTCTTCCAGTATTCCATTCTACAACATCTCTCTAGTGAGAATTAGGCCTTTGAAAGCCACTTGAGATGTAAACCATCACAAAATCTGAACTCATCCATCACGAGTTTCAGGGAATCACAATCCATTCTGAAACTGACTTTTTTGAAGAATTTCTCACCATGGTCCTCAGAGACCTTTGCTGTAGCCTTATCCTAGCAGGCATCCTCCCCTTGAGTCTTATGCTTCCCAACTGTGGCTTACCAAGGTAGAACTAATGAAATCAGTCCTAACTAGGAAACATGGTTCTCTCCAAAAAGAAACCATTTCTTTTCCTTTTTTGTTCTCAACACAATGATGTCTCTATGTGGTGCTAATTACATTTTACTCCTTTCGTATGTAATTGCCTTTCTCCTCCAGTGCTCCTTAGAGCTTAGGTTGGCATTGCTAACCCTTCTCTATTTTCAGCACCATGATAGTTATTTTAATATAGTAATAAATAGAAGCCTGTTGAATTACATTACTCAGCTGCTAAGTTCCACTTCATTTAAAATTTGGAGCTTACTAAAGCAAAACTGTGCCCAAATTCAATGTAATGATCTACTAGTGGATTCTAAGTACTGAAACAACAAGGAAAAAAATACAAGAAACTATCACAAACCATGTATAAGATAAAGTCAATATCTAAACTATGGAATGTTCACCAACAATTTAATATTCCTAAACAAATCTGACTAAAAAGCAGAAGGTTCTAAAGGTTCCAAATAGACACTGATGAAGATATTCAAATGGCCAGTGGCTCTAGGGAAAGGTTTAGCATCACTATTATCATGGAAATAAAAACTGCAAATGAAAATCATGATGAAGAATCACCTCCAAACAGAACGGCTAATACTCTATAGCAGAAGATGTGGGGGAAAAAAGGAAGCCCTGTGTACCACTAACAGGCATGGAAAGTAGTGCAGTTCCTAGGGAAGGGAGAAGATGATATAAATGTGCCTCAAAAATTAGAAAGGAAATTGCCATCTGCTCCAGGAATCCTACTTCTTGGTATGTATCTAAAAGAATAGTGATCAAAATTGTAGGCAGCTACTATATGCCTCTACCTTTCCTCACAATAGTCGAGACATTGGAGCCACCCACATGACTGCTGGTGAGTTAATGGATAATGAAAATGAGATAGATATACATAAGTGAAAAGCACTCAGCCTTAAAGAGGTAGAAGATAGTCATCTGGGAGGCTTGTACTGCTTGTCACTCCATCAAAAACTGAAGAACATATTGGTGAGCAGAAGGAGATATATTCAAGGCTGGCCCTGAGAATGATGGAACCTTTTCTGTCTCATATCTCTATCTTCAAGAAGGTCCAGGGGTACAGATGGCCTTTGTGGGACACATGCGTGACATGAGACAATGCATGGGAAATCCCTGTGTTTGAGAGCCTTCATCATACACAAGCGCATTTCCTTCCTCTTCTCTGCCAAAAGCCACACAATAGATTTTGCTTTCCTGTGATTAGTCAACCAGAACCCGAGGAAGGACCTTTTTTTTTTTTTTTTCAGAAAAAAAAGGATCAATAATGGGAAACAAAGGGCAGTTTCAAATGAATCACTGTTGTAGTTCTGGAATAAAAGCCAGTGCAGTGGTTCTGAACCTTTCTAATGCTGTGACCCCTTAATACAGTTCCTTATGCTGTGGTGACCCTCAACCATAAACCTATTCTCATTGCTACTTTATAACCATAATTTTGCTACTGTTATCAATAGTAATGTAAACATCTGTGCTTTCTGATGGTCTTAGATGAGCCCTGTGAAAGGATCCTTCTACCAACAGGTTGAGAACTGCTGGTGTAGTGACTTCTTCCTTTTGGGCATTTAGTGAAGGTTGTACAACAGAGTGTATAGAATAGAGCGAATCTCATATTTCAGCAGCAGATGAAGAAATTTTTCTTCAAAAGCACACTGCTTATGACTGAAGGATCTTCCAAAAGCCTTCCCAGTACAGCACCACCCTGGGGACCTCATTTTGTCAATGAGACCATGGCAGGCTAACAGTATAGAAAATGACAAATCTCCTCTTTGTGAACTCTAAGCCAATGGAATAATATAGTACTCAAAAGAGAAAATGAAGCAGATATCCCTGGTTATCTTACAGCAGCCTTTGAGTATATGCCTGTGAAAGGGTAGTTCTCTCAGTCTGCCCTGTATCCTTCCATCCCTATAGGGAAATTCCAAGGTTCTCTTAGGCCACTGATGGGAGAAACACAGTGAATGTGATAGGACTAGGTGGTTCCCTCTGATTGTGTCAGAAACCCAAGTATCTCTCCTAGAATTACTCAGCATGTGGTCCCCATAGAAAGTAAAGGGCTTTGGCCAAAGATGAGAATGATGCCAATGAATGTAGGTGAATGTGAATGATGTGGGAAGAGATGAAGTCCGCTGGTTCAGGAAGGGAAGAGAGATGAAGTGCAGGGAAATCCCCTCCTTGGTCCTGGGTAAGGAGGAGGGAATTTCTTTTCTTTTCTTTTCTTTTCTTTTCTTTTCTTTTCTTTTCTTTTCTTTTCTTTTCTTTTCTTTTCTTTTCTTCTTCATCACAGTATCAGCTTACATCAGCTGAGCTCAGTGAGCACTATTTGTGAGTTTGGGTTTCTTTTAGACCTTGGGAAGAGTTATGAACAAAATGTCACAAAATCCTGGAGTGGCCCATTATTACAAAGGAAAACCATGAGGAAACAACAGGAAATTTGGTTACTAAAGGTCAGTTATAATCAGGTGATTCAGAATTCACACTTTGAGTAACTAGGAGGAAGAGATTCAGTAGCCAAAATACTCAAGGAGGCTCTTCTAGAGAATCTTCAGACTAAACTCACTTTAGTAAAAATAAGTGATTTCAACAGGAAAATTGTGGGAATCAACATACCAGGAGCTTGGAGAACTAAACTAAAACTTGTCATTTGTATAAAATGCTAGGAAGTCTAAATCTTTGAAGAATTTCTTCAGGGGTCATTTTACTTTAAAAATTAACTCAATTCTTTCTTTTTTCATTATTTAAAAGCCTTGATAATGGAGTCTCTTTGAATTTGCTCTATGTGGCCTCTTGATTCACCCCTGTCTACCCCTAGGCAATGGATTTTCAATCAATAAAACAATAAAAATAAAATCTCGAGATTTACATAGACCTTTCTTCCTTCTCCTCTTGAGAAATGTAATCCCAAGGCATCATCCTATAAAGAAATTCCCATTTATGCAGAAGGCCTCATAAACCCATGTAGCTTCTGCTGCACACCTGGGTCTTCATCCCATGTAAGCCCTCTCATCTATCACTCTATCTCTGATGTCCATTACCCTTTCTATTGATGATCTCAGTGTCTTTTCTGAGCTCTGAACACCATGACTCACCTAGGTTTATGAGAGTTCCAAACCAAATGGGAAGCTTTATACAGGATGGTGTCAGTATGATGCATCAGTGCAAACTGGGCTACACATGAGAAATAGAACTACGGAATTCTAGAACCTTTGAGCAAATGAGGGTTAATGTAGTGACAGTTTTTGGAGTTTTGTTTAAAAAAAACCAACAACACAGAACTATCATGGGAGTATGTTTTCATTTTAGTTCCAGGTGTGGGATATAAGGCTGCTTCAAATTGTCCACAGCAGCTGATTATGATGTGCCTCGTGCTCTAAGAGAAGTGGGTGGGTGGCTGGTTTTTGGTTGTTTGCTGTTGGTTGCTGTTGATCACAGTTTGTTAAATTGTAGTGTGCAAAAAAGAAAGAAGATGGAGGAAATTAAACTTACCCCAAGGAACTCAATGTCCCTAATCAGCCTAATCATCAGGAAGTAGTCTAATGACAGCCTTGTCCCCTTTCCAGCTGCTTACTTTATTCAGGGATCTCTTTACCTTCTCTCCTATGTAGTGTCAGAGAGTTGAAAGTATAGACGAAAAGAGGTGAAGAAGGGTGGAAGAATGAAAATAACCCCGAAGTAGCCAAAGTCTGGCTACAGGTTTGAGATCCAGGATGTAGCCAAGCACAGGACATTAGACCAGAGGGATGCTGCAGTGGTTCTTTTAGGTGTCTCTATGGTGAGACAACGTGATATTGGTTATGAGCAGGAAAGTAAATCAGAAGCATGTTCAGAACATTTGGTTAGGACAAAAATTAGAATGAATCAGATGACATTAGATGGCTGTTGGGAGTACTGACATGAAAACATGGATTATAGCATGTAAAGACAAAGACATTTCTATGGTAGAAGTATGTTTAAGTGTGTGTGCACTCATAGTGAGCACATAAAAGTACATATCCCCCTCATTCACTCCTTTGAGAGGTCCTAGGACAAATGACATTACAAGAATGATAAACATATCCAGCTCTTACACTGCTTTGAAACATTATCCTCTAGAAAGGCCCAAGACCCCTTAGAAACAGCTGGCTCTAGTACTAGATGATACAAATCACAAAATATTTTTGGATGTCTTATACCAGAAAACAAGAAAGTGCTCAAAAAACGGTAACATTGAAAAGGACACAGAAGCTGGACAGAAAGATTTGCAATACCTACAATTCAGACAATTATAAATTCTAAAGAGAATAGAGTCCACAGAGAATGGTTCAGCAGATAAAGACACTTGCTCCCTGAGCAGAGATCCCAAATACCAAATGGTAGAGAGAATTGACACCTGCAGATTGTCCTTTGGCTGTCACATGCACACTGTGGCATGTGTTTGTGTATGCATGGACAGCATGTGTATACATTCACACACAGACACACACACAAACACATAGGAATAAATAAAAAGTGCAGTAAAGATTAAAATTAAAAACAAGAATAATGTGGTACATTATGGTTTATTGAATTAAACAGAAATGCTACAAGCTTATATTGATATAAATAAATGTAAAAGCAAACAGCAAATATAAACTTCTGCCCAGAATGGTATAATTACATAGTTTCAAAGAATTTTTCTATAAAGTAAATTTGAACTACAAAGCAGGGAAATAGTAAATGGTAAAGTTATAGTATATAAGCCTGGATGATACACAGGCTCACTTCAATTCATTAGAAAAAGTAAATCATCAAAAGTAGCACAGTCAGGAAAGTAAAAGGAAGGCTAAAAATAGAGGGAGCCAACTGACAAAATTCAACATGCATCCCCAAACAGATATTCTTCCTGTAATGGCATCTGTGTGCAGCAAGTTCCTCCTCTGAGGTAAACACTTTCATCTTGCTGAGAAGCAGAGGTGATATGTTCTGTACTTCAGAGGAGCCCCTTAAGCCTAGGAAGCAAACAACCCAAAGGCTTCCGGAAGTTCCTAAAACTGACCAGAATCACTAGCCACCTCTCTTCTCAAGCACATATAAATAGTAAATACTATTCAGAGATGCTCTCAGACAAACTAAGCTGCCTAGAAGACCATCAAAACCCCTGAGCTGCCTGGAAGAGACAGGCTTCCATGCTGTGCATGCAGTCCAAGTTTCTAGGTTTGATCAGCTGTCCATTCATGCTGGAGTAGGCTTTAGTGATGCAGCTGTTGTTGAGGTTGAGTCATTTCTGCTCTTATAAGTAACCCCACACCCATATTCCTGTAGGTAATCCTATTAAAACTCATTGGTTCACCTCCAGAGAAATTGATTAAACACACACACACACACACAGTCTTGTCTGCCCTAGTGCAAAAAGAGAACCACCTCTGTCTCTGGAGTGCTGAGATTAAAGGCATGGACTACTATGCTCTTGCTTCATATTTTCTTGATTGCTAATTGATGTTGGGAAGACCTGCCCACTATGGGTGGGACCATACCTAGGCTGTATACTAAGCTGTATAGTAAATGTAAATGAGCATGGAAGTGAGCAGCTAAGCAGCATTCTTCTATGATCTGTACTTTAGGGTTTTGGCACGAGCTTATCCTGGCTTCCCTCCAGAATGGAGTATAGCATGAAATGCAAACACAAAACAAAACAAAACAAAGCAAAGCAAAAAAAAAAATACCCTTTTCCTCCTCCAAGCAGCTTTTGCTCAGTGTTTTATCCCAGCAACAGAAACCAAAGTGGGACGCAGCCATTTCAATTTTAGGGAACCCCTAAAAAGGCTGATATATTTATTTAGAATACTTTTGCCTCAGGTTAATTTTTTAGAGCAGTAAAATTTCCTGTTTTAAGAAAAATAATAGTTTTAACTAAAATGGTAACAATAGTTTTAACTAAAATAGTAACATTCTATATCTTGGGTATTTCAAATTTAATATTAGAAATTCACACACTAGTTTGGCACCAGGACTCAGACCTTAGTCCTCTCCTGACTTCCTACACTAAATGGTTCAAAATGTGACTTCCAAACATTAGCGTGTTCTGATGTCAGTTTAGAAAGTCACAACCAGTATTTCAAATGAGATAAACTTGAAAATGTCAGTGCATAAATAACATTTGTGCACTCAGATTTTGCTCCTCCAGAAATTTTAATCAGGAGGTGGGTGTCTTGCCTTGTTGGGTGACAGAAATGTCTTCTTGTTGTCCAAAAGCTTTGAGAACACTGCTCTAAGTGACTCTGTCCTATGTCATGCTTTCTCATGGCACTGCTGTGCTAATGATTTGTAAATCAAACTTATATCTTTGCAGGCACTTGACTGCCTGCCAGACTCCAGGTCTAGCTCTATCCAGCTTTTGAGCTGATACACAAATTTGGATGCTCATCATGTTCCTCAAACTAATGAGATCAAGTCTGAACACCTGGTGCTCCCACACACCGGCCCCACCTGCTCCTCTCTCCTCCTTAGATATGGCAGCTACGTGCCTCTCATTCCTGGACCAAAGACTCTATAGTCACCGTCAACATCTTTGTCACTTTCGTGCCCCATATTCATTGAGCCACCAGTTTCATCTGTTCAAACTGACAAGGTTCAGACAATTCATAGAACCAAAATGACTGCCCCTGTCCTGCTATAGTTTGATACAGCTGTTGCGGTAATAGCCTCCTCCTTCCTTTCTATTACATATGGTGGCCCTGTGCAAATATCAGACAGATAATCTCTCCCCTCTATTTTAAACCCTCTAATGGTGTGATGGTTTGTCTATGCTCAGCCCAGGGAGTGGCACTATTAGAAGGTGTGGCCTTGTTGGAGTGGGTGTGACCTTGTTGGAGTCACTGTGGGTGTGGGCTTTAAGACCTCATCCTAGCTTCCTGAAAGCCAGTATTCTTCTAGCAGCCTTCAGATGAAGATGCAGAACCCTCAGGTCCTCCTGCACCATGCTGGCCTGGATGCTACCATGTTCCCACCTTGAAAATAGTGGACTAAACTTCTGAAGCTGTAAGTCAGTCCCAATCAAATGTTGGCTTTATAAGAGTTGCCTTGGTCATGGTGTCTGTTCACAGCAGTAAACCCTGAGTAAGATAAATGGTTTCCTAATGTCATATAAGTAAAGCCCCAAGACCTGTCCAACATGTGCTGAATGTTCTTATTCCAAATACCCACGTGATTATTCCTTTATTATATTCAGACCCCTACTTAAATGCCACCTTACAGTAAGCCCTCTCATCCACAGCCTCTCATGACTATCCAGTACTCTCCCTATTGTACCTTACTCTGGATATTACACAGCATCAGGCAGAACTAACTGCTTTGCAGATCTATAACTACCCAGGGTAACCACAATATCAAGAATGAGCACTGCTCATTCTGACATACTCCTCAAGTCTCTTGAATACAGTTGGTAGTCTCTTCAGGAGCCTCTTCTTCAGGTAGGCTCTTCTCAACATGATGTTTTCACTAGCCCAGACTTCCAGAAATGCCACTTCTCCATCCACACATCCATTCTGTCTACCACACACATGAGACATAGGCTGGAGCCCCTTGATGGCTCAGGAATCTTTTTAAAAATCCCGAGGAATCACAGCACCTGGCATGGAGGAACATGCTCTCAGAGAGCTTTTCCTGATGAGACATGGCAAAATGGAGAGATGAAGACTTGCTTATCGGACTCTCCCATCAGACCATAAAATTTTTAACATTATCTGATGCATTTCATTTCCGACTTCCCAATATCACTTCAGTGTCTGCCACACAATACAAGCTCAAACATTTACACAATAAAGGAACAAGGATAAAGCTACCAAGATAGAAATAGATGGCTTTCTCAAGAAAAAAAAGGTCAGAACTAGAAAGCAGGACAGTGATAGTTATGATACCTTATTCACTCTCAAAAGCTATGAAATTGTCATGTTTCTGTAAGAGAAGATGGAGCTTAAATGGTTAAAGTCATTTACCAAAGATCAGCACAGTGATCTCTGTCTCTCTGAAGGAGTGGAGAGGAAAGACAGACAGGAACAGGGCAAAAGGATTCTGTACTCTCACGAGTAGAGAAAGCGGTGCTAAACTAAATCAGGTGACACGGACAAATTGTGTCAGCTGGGATGACTCTAGAGCATGTATTCAGATTAGAAAAGAAGTCAGTACAAAATTTAGAAATTACGCTAAATGAAGTTTTATTCCCTAAGACACTGTTTGACTAATAGAAATCGGTGATGAAGCCACCACAGGAGAGGGTGGGAGAAAGGAGTTACACGGGCTAAGAGAAACAAGGAGGTAGGAAGCAGGAAGAGGCCAGAATCCAGGAGGGACAAATCAGGGATCTGAGCTGAGAGAGTGTCTTCATCACGAGCAGGAAATGCTCAATAGCTTTGAAGCAATCTGAGCATTATCAAACGCATATCCACAGGGTCTTTCTGCAACGTCAGCACCTCCAGCTGCTAAGCAATTTACTGTAAAATCCAGAAGTAGGGCAGAAGATCAGTGTGTGGGCGTTCTAAACCACACTCCAGAGTCCAGGGGATTACCACGGGGTAAGGGCAGGGACCTGTCCAGGATTTGAAAATTTTATCAGAGGTGGTCAGAGACAACACTGAGGAGCACTCAGGGTAGAAAGCTAGAATACAGTCTTCACATTAGGTGTCTGAAGTGGCTTCACTTTAACGTTAAAGGAGCTTATCAGAGAATAATAGGAAACAGAGAAGCAGCTTCATGATCCCATGGCTTTGCTTTGAAGGAAGGGAAAGATGCAGAAGACAGGAAAGGGGTTGGGAAAGACACCCTGAGCAAAGAAAGACTCTAAAGCAGGAATTATCATGTGAACACGTGTGAGCATGCACGCATGCGCACAAGGGCTAGAGAGGCTCACCAGGGGTCTTTAGGTTTGACTTGGGTTACGCCCTGTTTTTCATTTCTATGCCTATGTGGGCTCACATGTTGTATGCACATAGGTGTGCAGATAAGGCAAATGTGGGCAGTCCTGCTCCATCACGTGACCTCAGCCTTATTCCCCTGAGACAGTCTCACACTGAACCTGGAGCTTGCCTTTCATGCTCAGTGGTCGACCAGCTATCTATAATGAGTCTCCTGTCACCACCACCCACTAGAACACTGAAATTAAGTACAGAGGTGATGCCTGGCTTTAACAACAAAACACAAACAACCAACAAGAAATGCAAACAACCACCACCACCCCCAACACAAAAACCATGAATGGTGGATGGGTGCTGGAGACCCAGAAGAAGTTACTTATGATTGTATAGAAGGTTTTCTTAGCCAGCAAGTCTGCCCCACAGCCCCGTTATTTAAATTTGTATAAGGAAATAAGATGGGGTTGGAGACATACCTCTCGCAGATCACAGCATCATTGTAAGACTAGACAGATGGAGGGGACCAGGGAGATGGTTCAGTAAAGGGCTCTTCTTGGCAGCATGAGGCCTCACATGTGTACCCTCTGTACCCACATAAAAATCTGTGTTAGACAGAACATACCTGTAGTTGTGGGTTGTAGAGGGAGAGACAGGAGGATCCCTGGAAGTGAGCCCAACTTCAGTGAGAAAGACCCCATCTTAAAATTTAAGATGGAGATTAGTTGAAGAAGTCACCTGATAGAAAACTCTGGCCTCTTCATGCACCCATATGTACATGTGCAATACATCCAAACTTGTACAATTACATATGCTCCCCACACACACATAAGGAAAAAACCCTACTAGATAGAATCCTACAAAACCTCCACTTTCCAGTGACACCAATGAATTTATGTGAACTGATGAAGTTAGTATGTATGGAACCAGAAACCATAGAACATCATTTTCTGTCATGAAACTATGATCAGGATAAAGATGTTATTATTAGAATCTGTCTGTAAAAGGGCAAAGCCTCCCTCTGCCTTCTCTCCATTTCTCTTTCCTCCTTCCTAATCCATTTTCTTCTTCCTTTCTTCTTCCCTTCCTTCCTTCGTTCCTCCTCCCCTCCCTCCTCCCCTCCCTTCTTCCCTCCCTTTTTGCTTTCTTTCCTTCATCCATTGCTCCTTATTACATACATACTAGCTGAATGCTAAGAGCATAGTAAAGGAATGTAAATGACATGAATTGTGCTTCCAGGGAGCTTCAAGGTAAAAAGCAAGAGGGAATTAGGGTATGGGGTGGGGTGGGGCAGGCTCCTGTGGTCAAGTTCAGTTTGGTCTTAGCCTTTCTTCAAGCAAGAAGCAGCCCCACTCTTTGTTTTCCTCTTTCAGTCCCACTTTCCCAGGGTGTTAGGCAACTTCCCACTTCCTGAGTGTGTTAGGCAACTTTCCATGAGCACAAGTAGTTTAGAGGTTGGTAAACGTTGTGACAAAACATAAAAAGGTTTCCCCCTGTAATAATTAAAGAGATACATGAAGCACTGTTGCCTATGTATTGAATTGGTTGTAAAATATTCACTTGACATAGCGATGTGTCAAATAATGAATTCTTAGCTCAGCCACTTCAGAGAACCATTTGAGACATAATTATAATCATAGTGGCGTTCAGATCTCTCGTTTGGTCATGAGTCTTAACAGAAACAAACAAACAAACACACACAGAAACAAATAGAGAAAGACCAATAGCACTGTTTGGAGAAGCCAAGGGAATCAGCAGTGCCACAATAAATGGCGGTCCCTGACGTGACTGGTCGGCTTCCCCAGCTCTCCCTCTGTCTCCTAGCCAACATTCAGTCTTCACTTCCAGCTATTCGTATTCATCTTTCAATTAGAGCACACATTTCCCTGTTAGGAAAGTTCAGTGCACTAAATTGTGGAATTGTTTTCCTAAAGTCAGTAAAAATGGGGCAGCCAGATGTTTCTCTTTTACAAATGACCTCATCCATCATAGATTGATTCGTTTAAATGAAAATCTCTTTTCACGAGCTTTGAGGTTTTTCCATCAATTTATTTATTCTCTTTACATCCCAATCATAGCCACCCCTTCCCAGTTCCCTCCATTACATAGCACCTCTTCAAATCCTACCTCCCCTTCTCTTCTGAAAAGGGACCCCCCCCATGCCAACACACCCTGGCACAAACCCTGGGTTTTATATCATTTTCTTAACTATTTTTTATTATTTGTGATTATAATTTAATTATATCATTTACCTCTTCCTCCCCTTCCTCAGACCCCTCCTATACACCCCTCTGTGCTCTCTTTCAAATTCATAGCCTCTTTTTTCATTAACTGTTGTTATATACATGTATATCTATACATACACATATATGTATACATATAGACACATACATATGCATTCCTAAACACATAACTATAATCTGCTTAGTCATTATAATATCACTTATGTGCATGTTTTCAGGGCCCGCCATTTGTATTGGATAATGAGCTGGTGTGTTCTTCCCTGGGGAAGACATTTTCCTGTTCTATTTTATAAGAATTCTAGGAAATGTAAGAAAAAAAAAGAGTCCTCAGAATGCTCTTCTAAAATGTTATCAGGTACAAAAATTAAACTCTCTTCAACTGGTTGAAGAGATAAAAATGGAATAGGATTTGCTATCAAGCACCACTAGGGCTTCCTTACCCAGCTGCAGCATGAGTACCTCGTGGTGAGCATCAGCCAGATCTTACACATTGGGATGCCCAGGGCACGTCCAGAATCTGCCTTCTTAGGGTTCTTTTACAGATAGTACTTTGTGGGAAGGTAAAAGCTATTCTGTGTTTTCACATGAGTTCTGAATCCTATTATCATTAAGAAAACAGAGAAAAACTGCTTCCCATGGCTATTTCCCAGATGAAATTGAAGGAACTCCAAAGACTGACAAAGGAATTCTGTTTTCTAGAAGCATCTAGGGTTTTAACATTATACAGAAGTCACTTAAGGGCACACTGAATTCTTTTATGTTCTTAAGAAAACTATTTAAGTTTTAACCAAATATATATATATATATATATATATATATATATATATATATATATATATATAGCTTGTTTTCTGACTCTTGGCATTTAATAAACAATTTCGTATCATTGTAGTTAATTTGCTCTGTATCTACTTTGACTTGATATGGCTGCCCTATCAGTTTCACGTATTTGCAATTATTTAATGTTACTATCACTTAAAATGCCTATATACCTATAATTTGGAAATATCATGGCAATATAATTGTTGTTACTCAGATTTGACAAATGTTAATTATTACTTTATAGAACCAAGCTTCTCAACTCTTTCAAAACATTCTCAGGAATAAAGTGCATTTCCACTGTGATAGAGATTCACCATGGTAACCGTCTCAGCATCTTCCAGACCAGTGGCTGTGGGGAAGAGGGTTACCTTTGGGAATTCTCATAGTGCACATACAGCTTGTATTAGTTCTCCTCACTGCTGTCCACCTGCACACCTATGTCCTAAACCTTGTAAATCAGACACAGTTCAAATCCCCCCAAAAGTTTTAAAAATAGTATACTGAAACACAAGTAAACTATAAGGCTAAACAGGAAGTCAAATAATGTCATGCGTGAACATTTTTTTTTCAAGCAGAGCATAGGGCACATGCCTTGAATTCCAACCCTTGGGGGTGGTGATGGGAACAAGCATATCTCTGAGTTCGAGACCAAGCTGGACTAGTGAGTTCCAGGACAGCCAGGGCTACATCATCAGACCTGGTTTAAAAGAAAAACAAAAACCTTTTTGTTGTAGCTGTTCTAATAGTCTCCACAGAGAAGAAAAATAACCTCTACTTGGAGAGCTTGGACTAAGTTTTTTGAGAAGGCACAGGCTTAGTTTTATCCTTTCCCTAAGGACTCCAGCACATCTTACAGGAGCCAACTTCAAAGTCTAGAGCAGAGAACAGAGTGCTGCCCATGTGCATGGGCACTCCACGACTGCAGGAGTTCCAGCCTGCCTTCTCCTCGCAGATCCAGAGGCAGGCATCACCACACGATTGTAGATCTGCTCCTCCCTCTTATTCTGCACCCCGAGCTATCAGACTGTTTCCTTTCCAACAGGACCATACACCACCCAGTCTGCTCTCCACCTAGCAGAACACTCCAGATATATCTCGTGGTGTTTCTACTGTGTCTATTCGTGTCTTGATGTAGGTGTCATGTCATGGGCACACCTTTCCTGACCTTGCTATCTACAATGGACCCCTCTGCTCTCCCCTATCACAGCATGACTCCTCTGTGACAATTCCCTGTGAAATAGCTTTGATTTGTCCTTTCTCTACCATGTTATCCCTGTTCTACTTAATTTCCCTGACAACAGGACTGATGTAATCTGCTCTCTAAGAGTACAACCATTTCTAGATTAGGGTTAGTGCTGAGATGGATTAATAAATGGGGGGGGGGGAGTTCATAAATAATATGTCAAACTGAAGTCTTATGTGTCAGAGAGTTTTATCAGCTGCCTTGGACTTAGTGTGACTGGAGAAAAGTAAAACAAAAAATTTATGAAATCTATCAGGAAAGGAGGCTTCCAGGCTTCCCTGTTGTTATCCCAGGGTGAAGATAGTAACTATCGGCTACGAGAGCTTTGGGATTTACCAAATCATTTACATATTTCAGAAGGTATGGAAAAGAATAAGAGAAGAGAAAGGGAGAAGAGAAGGAAGAAGAAAGAGAGGGAGAAGACAGAAGGGAAGCTATCAGTGAACCATGCTCTGCTTAAATGCATCTTGCGCATACACTTAATGACTATTATAGTTCACCATGGTGAACCGCAGCAGGATGAACGGTCCTCAAACTTAAAACCCAAAGCCACTTGCGCCTCCCAGTTACACAGGAGCCTGGCATGGGGTATCTGCCTCTTCCTCCTGGAGCATGTTTAATTTCCACCTGCAGTTTAGGAGGTCGAAGAGGCAAGGATGGTCTTTAGCAGGATGTCATGGCTACAAAGTGGCTTCAGAGCCTTTCTTCTTCTTCATTTCCACACAGAATCTCCAGAGGGTAGCTGGCCTTCTCATATAAAAGCTCAGAGTTCCACCCCAAGGGAGAATCTGCTTCGCCACCTCACTAAGTATAAAGCTGGTCTGCCATTGCTCCCATGTCATGCATTGGCCAGAGCAGTTGTGGCTTAGAACGAGATTCAAAATGAGGAGAAATAAATAGCAGCTCTTCATTGGAAAATTGGCAAAAAATATACAGCTGTTTTCAATATGCCATAATAAATAACCCTTCGACAAAAGATACTGGCATTTTTGGTTTTTAATTTTTTTAAAAAACGTATTAGTATGTGTACAGGTACTGGTGTATACATATACATGTGTGGGAGTTTGTGTTTTTACTTATTAGTGTGTGTACATGTGTATACATGTACATGTATGTAGTAGGGTACATGCATACCACATGTATGTGTGAAAGAGGACAATTTGCTGGGCTCAGTTCTCTCTTTTCAGCACCTGGGTCCCATGGTTCAAACTCAGGTTGCCAGCCTTCATGTTTTTCTTAATTAACACCTTCACCCACTGAGGTATCTCCCTGATCTCATCTCCAGTTTGCAGATATAGTCATTGAAATCTTGTATGAGTCTCTGCCTATATTATTTCTACAGTGGTCAAGGGGACAGATTTTTTTTGTAACTATTCTTTAGAGTAAAACAGCACATAAATATTGAGTAAGAGTAATGTAGTAAACATCACACACACACACACACACACACACACACTTTTATTCTAAGTAATTCCCTGTGGATTACATGAAATTTAGTTTCATGAGATCAAGATCCAATTATTTGTTGTGGGACCTTGGAGAAATCATAGTACTTCACTGAATCTCTTTAACTATGAAATAAAGATTATATTAAGTAATAAACAATTTCTTCCATATCTGTGTATCTGTTATTCAGACTCTTAAGGATGCTTTTGTGTTGTAATTCATATTTTCTATGAGATGGATTTTCCTGGTTCTGATTCCACAGAGCAGTCCTATCATCTGCTCCAGGTTGGAACACAGCCATCATTACAGAAGGAAGAATCTTCTGGTTCCCCTCTATAGAACATACACACACACACACACACACACACACACACACACACACGTGCGCAAATACACATTCACATACAAACACATGCAAATGCACATTCACATACAAACTCATACACTCATATACAAACATACACTCATATACACACACTTATATACAAACACACACACAACTCACACAATGCACATACAATGTACACACATACACACATACACACACTGCTGTAATACAATGGTGCCAGAAGTAAATTTCTTGAGAATGCATGGGATATGCAGTCTTATCATCTCAGAGAATGATTCTGTACAAACTACCCTGCATTTCTTGCTTTGCCTCTTAGGAGATGGCGTTGGAGAACCAAACTAAACCATCAGAGATAAACAGCATCAAACTTTCATTTTCCAAGCTATTCACCACAACAAATGCATACTCTTGCCCTGGGCTTTGAAGAGCTCCCTTCACTTCCTCTGTCACTGACTAAGAGCAGGTTTGGGTATGACACACCTCCCCTCTCGCTCACAGCTGTGGAGGTATAGGGCACAGATAGAGAAAGTAAGACTCACGAAAACATGACTCATTTTTGCATCCTTCGGGTTTTGATCAAATGCCAAGAGATGGCAAGAGATAAATGAGTCTTGGGGCATATGGAAACCAGTAACATTATGGGTGATAATTCAAGTTTCATTATTAATTTTCTTCTTCACAAAACTATAAATAAATTGTAGCACAGCAGGTAAAGGATGCAGTCCTGAAAATTCCTGGGAATAAGTAGATATTTCTTTCCCAGCAGTGTTTGTTACAGACACTAATGATTTACTGACACACGTGTCATGTTGGCAGAAAGGAAACAACCCGTTCACCACAAAACCTTGAGCCTCAGATCACCATGGCAAAGGGATACTAGTTACCTAGGAAAATATGAAAGGAGGGTTTTCTTTTAAGATACACTTGATTTTCTTCCCTTCAATGACAGAAAGAAGAAAACATTTCATAAATAGAATGTACTAACTTCCCCTGGAACAGAGCTAGAATACGGACCTAAACATGACCTTCTCCTGCTTCAGCCTCTCAAGCACTAGTGTTAGGGGTGCACCCTACTCTGACCCAGTTTTGTGATACCAAATGCTGTGATACCAAATTGGATCAAATCCAATGCTTTGTGCATGCTGGGCAGGAACTTTACCAACTGAATTATATCCTCAGCTTGTCCCCTTTAAAACAGAAGATCAAACCATGGTTCAAAGATAAAAGAGTGACCCAAGACAACAAATCCAATAACAGCCATTCACAAACCCACCAAGGAACACTCTCTGTTACCCACCATGCCGCCGATGGTGACGTTCTCATAATTTCATTATCTAGATCATGATGGCCAAGATTGAAGATGACAAAACAGTGGTTCTTTGTAGACACAGTGTTTGGGATATATCATGTACTTAATGAGCTCTATAAAATCAGTTATGTAAAAATTATCTTGAAAAATATGATTTAACAACATGTAAATGAAACACAAAAAAATTTGCAAGAATAGTAGCAAGTGGTAAACTAATCTCTTTGTGGCTCTTGGGTGAATTTTGCCTCCACAAAATTTTGCCTATGTGTACTGAGACCATTTAATTACATTTCCCTCCCTGCACCACAGTGACAGGTATACTCTTACAAAGCCTATATTTGCTTCTGAAATCAGAAGATAGAATTTGGAAATTCCTTTTATACTGCCTCTTGGGTAGTCGGCTGTGGCAGATGGAGATCTTTTTGTTACTGAAATATAATTGAAGTTATATTTCAACCCCATTGAAATAAAGCTCACAAAATATAATCCATATACAATATAACTGAGTCATTCGAAGTATATAATTTAGTGGCTTTCCAATTTTCCAATACATTTTAAAATATCTCCCCACTCTGAGAAACTTCAGATCCTCTTATCCCAGTCTCCACGTGCATCCGCCTTGTTCACCAACCTCTGGCACTACTCATTTGCCTTGTCTCTGTAGATGGAGATTTTCACACACTATTTAGTTTGTTGTGTCTAGCTTGACACTGAGAGTTGTGATTTTAGGATTCACCCAGGCTTGTCGCTGAGATAACTCAGGAGCAAAGCATCTGCCACATACCTGACCTCCTGAGCCCCAGGACACACACCTGACCTCCTGAGCCCCAGGACACACATGCCTATGAGTTGTCCTCTGACTTCCCTTGAATGCTTGGTATACCTGTATACACACATATTCACACACTCACACCCAACCAAAATAAAATACAATTTTTAAAAGGATTCATCTATGCTATACATATATCAGTACCTAATTCTCTTTTATGGCAAATTATAACAGTATATATATATATATATATATATATATATATATATACACACTCATATATAATATATTATATATAATCATATTTTATTCACACGTTTATTAGTTTAGGCATACATGAATTGATTTGGGCTCTAATTTGGGTCATGTTAATATGGACATTCATGAATATGGTTTCATGATTTTTTTCATTTCTTCTGGTTACATATCTATAAATATAGCTGCTGGGTCACTAAGAAATGGAATTTCACATGTAAACATGGGAATTTATACAACATTTTTTACAAAGTAAGAGAGCTGAAGGACAGTAATTGAAAGCGTGTCAGTCCATTAGATACCACTGTCAAGCCCAAGGAAGGGACTTGCCCATCTTTCTTGAACTGGCTATCCCAGGACAACTCTTACCATTTTCCTGTAATAGACAGCCCGTGCTGGAGAGAGCAGTCCCATTCTGGTTCCTCTTGTACACATGTATACCATTTTCCCATACACTTCTTCTTGCATACAATGAATCTATGGAATTATTCTGACAATGCATGTTAAGTATTTAGAAAACTATAAAACACAACACATACATACACACACATACACACACACACACACACTGCACACATACCTGTTAGACTACTTCCTCACACAGTTCTCTGAGACCTGAACAATCAGGGTAATATTAAAATCTTGCATTCTAAAGTTTGAAATTAAATGATTAATCACTACAATGAACAGGTCGTGTTTGAAGTCACAGTCATGAAGCAGTAGCGATATGATTTATGAGCGATGCTTCACATTGCACTGAACTGCCATTCAGATTCACAGTAAACTCAGTGCTTGCATTTCCTACAGAAAATGTAGAAATTGGCCATATTTTGTTCTGAAATTGTAATGAGACTTACAGTGTATATATCTTTGCTTTCAAAAGTAATCTGGCCTTATCCTTTACTTAGTTGTATGTGATAGCTGCGTACCACATACTTGGCATAGAGTTATTGCTTGTCTGTCACTGTGAGAGGTATCGCACAATAGCCTGCTATATGACACAGTTTCCAGGAACTCACTGTGGTGCTCAGTGGGGACTTTCTGCACCACAGTGTTGGGCTACACCTCCCCTGTTCTCATCACCCGTTGTCCTGTAGGTGATGCCGCAAATGTGTTACTGAGGTAGCTAGCTCTGGCAGGAATGTGGTATGATGGCTGTAGGGATGCCAGACCAGAGCCTCACCAAAAAGTACCTGCTGGTGACAAGCATGTTCTTTATATCTCTACTTTCAGAGAAAAAAAAAAACAAATCAAAAACCATGTCAGGTTATTTTCCAGGACATATGGGTCTATCAAGGCTGCTATTGCTTAAAGCTTGACAACAGAACTGCAGAGTCAGGAACTTTCCCTTACATCATATCAGTGCCCTAACTATCAAACATCAGAGCCCACCTGACTCCTAAGCTCTTAGCTGAACCATCTCATTTTTAAAAATAAAATTTTTATTGATAAATAATACTCATAGAATACAATGTATCACTTCTAGGCCTTTTGGCTAAGATCAAGTGTAGAATACTTACACAAGTGATGGTCTTTAATATGCCATAGTCATAAGATTATGAAGTCAGCACCACTTTCAATCTTAACACCTGGCACCATCATGAGAAGCAAGTAGCTAAAGCTACATAGGTTGTAAGCCTCAGAAAAGAACCTACTGCAGTTATCTTGCTAAATGGACATCATATCAAACTGGCCTCTAAGTTCATATCTTTATACCCCATAGGTCATTGTGCCCCTCAGCTCTTGTCACGGAAGCTGCTTCTTGTGATAGATAAAAGTTAACACAGGATCTACAACTTGTCATTAAAAAGTGTTCACTACTAAATCTTATAACACATTTTTATAATTTTATACACGTATAACATGTGAACATATCTCCTATGCCATTACCCTCTTATCTATCTCCAACTCCTGATGAGCCTTTCTTTCCTCCTCTTAGTCCCTGCTCTATTTTTGTTTTGTTTTTGTTTTGTTTTGTTTTGTTTTGTTTTGTTTTGTTTTGTTTTGTTTTTGGTAAGTTCTATGCGGTAGCCACAGCCACTGGTGTTCATAGTTGTGATGACCATGACATATCCAGAAGGCAGTGCTTCACCAAGAACTCCTTTTCTCCTCTCAGTCTTACAATCTTTGCACACCCTTTTCTACAGTGTTTCATTTCTTAAGCCTTAGACAGGGTGGTAGACATGTCACATTTAGACCTGGGCACTTAACAGTCACTTGTTCTCAGCCCTTTGGCTAGTTAAGAGCCTCTGCATTTACCTCAGCCCAATGTAAAAGGAAGCTTCTCTGGCCACCACTGAGAGCATCACTAGTCTATGGCCATAAACATTAATATGTGGAAGGCACTTTGATGGCATCTCCATTTAATAAACATCAGAAGTCAATTCCCTTAGGTCTTATGACCACCCCAGCCATGATACCTTGGTTATAGACAGACATATTTGACATCTGTAAACTCCTCACAGGGAGCTCAGCTCTCTCCTTTAGTTCAGGCATGCTAAACTCAGAGGCCTGGTGTTGAACCGTTCAGTTTTCTTAGAGTCTATATTGGTCCATGGAGCAGCCATTAATCACAGAACCAAATTAACAACCAAAATTGTTTCTATCTCTTTGGCAAATTAGCTTTGAAAAGTCTACCATAGAAATCACATTCTAAAACAACTAACCCTGGGTCCACAACTCCAGCCACCTCCTATGTCTAACCTTCTCATACAGAGCCAGTATCCTTTCATTAAACCACCAACCACCAGGACCACAAAACAAACACCTAGAGACCACCAGTCCTAAGAACAACCCTTCCCAAGCAAGTCAGGACTGATCTGTTGATTCTGACCTACTACACCAATTCCTCACAAAATGCCATGAAGACATCTGGCCTGTGTTTTCCTGTTGTTTCTCATTCTATCTCATGACTGGCTTAGGTGCCATATGGTCATTGTGGTGAATCATGTCTTCCACTCCAGGAAAACTGAGAGCCAATAACCTTTTATTTTTAACGGCATTGGTCCCTTGATGTCAACACTCAACGGCCAGTTTTATAAGCTGAGGCTTAGAGGCAACTGAGATTTGACTTTATAAGATGAAGACTCCTTGATGACCAACCTAGGACTTTTGGTAGATAAGTATTTGCTTTGCTCAACGACTGAAACTTTGAGGGGGTACATTGTTTTATTGTAACTTAGTTGAACCTCACTTTTGGGTTTTGTGTGTTTGTTTGCTTGTTTGTTTGGTAGCTAGAAGAGGGGATGTATGGAAATCATGCAGTATTCAAGATACAAAATAGGTATTCAAAACTTAGTAATTACTGGGCAGTTGGCAAGGATGAGTTTTGTCCCTTAAACCTATGTAAGCCTACCAACTGCAAGGGCCCACACTTGTGGTAAGTGGTGCTGGCAGCGGAATGAAGACTCCTTTGTACTCCCTGCTTCGTAAGTCTAGCCTATTCGGTGACCTGCAGGCCAATAAGACTCTGTCTCAAAGCATGACAGTGATCCTACAGATGACACCTGAGGCAGTCTCCCAGCCTTTTCAATCCCATGCATACACACACGCATGTCCATAATAGGAATTATTGTGACGATTGAGACTCAACAGCATCTAAAATTAACCTTTGTAAATAAAGCAAATGTAATCCACCCATTTATTATCCCATCAAGTAAAAAGAGTAAACAGATTTTGTTTCTTCTCCACTGAGAATTAAGAACATGATCAAGATCATCTGGCTTAAAACAAAAGTTGTGACATGCAAAAATATACTTTGGCAGTGTGGTCAAAGCCACAGGGAGTTGGCCTCTGGAAAAGCTAGAGGAGAGGCTGAAAGAGTCTCTTGTCGGGAATGGTACACTGTGGCAGACAGACAGAAAACGTCAGTGAATTAACAAGGGTGACCATATCAAGAGACAGGCACAAATAAATTACAGTTATTGCTTTGGTATCCATTTTCCCCCATAGGACAATTCATGCAACCAGGAGGCAGCAGAATGTATTCAGTAAGAAGTTAATAAGGCACAATAGGCCATTTAGTTTGTGTAACTTGCCACAGCTTACTTAAACACCCAGCATTTACAAACATCCCAACAAGTGCCATGTGAGGCACTCAGGGAAGCCTTGAGTTAGTGACAAAAAAAAAAAAAGCAGCAACCCGAACACATAACCACAGTTCTGTTTTGCATCTGTAACTGTGCCTGAGATCTGCGGCCCTCCATGTTGAATCTGGCCAATAACAAGTAAGGGAACAAGATTCAAATATGGAACATGAAGTGTGTAACCCCTGGGACTGATTCTTTCTCAGAGTGGTGCCTATAGGCAGGAAGGGAAGCACACTTCTTTAAGCCAGAGAAGCTCTATTTTACTGATGCCTCCTTCCATAGTAAGCATGGTCTCTGTCTTGACAATCTGTATGTTTATTCTTAGAGGTGACCCACACCTCACAGACCCTCCTCACAACCAAATATTATGCTTTATGTTAGTTTTCTGATTATAATTTGACTTCCCTCCCCATTCACCTTTTCTATGTGAATGGGAAGAACTAAGCAAAACAATCCTTCTAAATCTCTAGGCCCTAATACCTTGCACTATAACTTAATATGTTTACTCTACAAGATTGGTCGATTATGAACGTATTTTTTTTAAAGAAAACATCATAAGTTTACGTCAAAACTATGATGATGTCAATAACACTCAGGGGTGTTTTGGACATGGATGACCACATTTCAGAAACGATGTCATGTTGTGGTTCCATCAGACAATGCTGGATGATCATGACATTATTTAGCTTTTAGTACATTCCAAGAGCAGCTATTCACCATTAAGTAATTCTTATGAATCATACTATCCACATGTCATAGATAAGAGAACAGAGAAACAGAATTGTTAAGTAATTTCACTAACACCTGATGTGACAGAAACATGATTTAAACCCACACAGTCAGGCAGCAGTGTCAGCTTTCGTGACCTCTGTGCTAACCTGTTTCCATCCTGTCTCTCAAGAATGGTAAAATTTCAGAATCTTTCCACAAACTGTTTGTGTGTGTGTGTTGTTCAGAAGCATTAATAGGTCTTAAATGCCAAGGACCAGAGTGACCACAGTATTTGGTATAAATAAATAAATAAATAAATAAATAAATAAATAAAAGATGCCCACGTTTCAATTGGTGTTCTCTCTCACCTGTGTGGCCGAGGATGCTGCCTATGGCTTACAGACTAAACTATGGTTATGCTGGGCTCTCAAAGACAGTCTGCAGCTTGTACCTCAGATTCGCTTCTTCTGGTTCTAAGAATAGACTGACACAGACGCCAAGGCTGAATGGACTGAGGAAAGAGGCACAGGGCTTACCTTCAGCTGGTGCTGAAGCAATGGGAAAATGGATGAACTTAGGGAAAAAGCCACAGGAAGAGATACGAACTCAATGAATACTCCATATGGCTTAGGAGAGAAACTATGGTTGAAACCATAGAAACTCATAGAATACAGATGTGCTTTGCATTATCTGGATTTCTCTAGATCTATCTAGAATGTGAGAGTTTTCAGTTCTGTCTTGCTAACTAACGTATTAGAATTACCCACATAACAAACAGAGCAAGAATAGCATCATTTTACAAATAGAAGAACTGACCAACCATGGAATGATATCTGTATTTCTGTGCCTATGGAAAAGGTAGAGTGGCCCTAGGGACAGTACTAGACAGTACTTCGAGGTATTTTCTGTGCCCTTTGTAGACCTCTATGTGTATGACTAGGAGGATCCAGTATCATTATAATGTCATCAAATTGGTGAGTTTCCATCTTGTCTGAGTACATTTATGATATTCAAAACATTTCCATAAAGGATAAGGCAGCTATGTTCCCAGTATCAGCACAAAATGAAGAAGCCATCTTGCTAGTGCATTAAAGACATATTAGCAATATACTCAGTGCACATGATTGCGTTAGGAAGAGAAAACAAGCTAAGTAAAAAAGAGAAGTCCCATGAGATCTTCTATAATGTAAACTGAGCCTGAAGATTTAATAAACTTAGCCATAACTACCACCCCAGAACTGCATCTCTGGCATGCCAGTCCTGGTTCTTAGCAGTATTGAAGAAGGCATGCTCAAACAAGCAATGACTAATTATGGCAGTGACCTACTTCTTTCTATGTGCTTTAAGAAGTAAAATAATTGACTCTACTAGTAAACTGGCTCCACATTATTTTTAATTATTTGCCAGCTGTGTACTTTTCTCTAATCTATCCCATCCATGTATCTGCCTGTCTAACTAGAAGACATATCAGACCACTTCCCAGGAATCAGACAGGCATGGCTTACAAATGAGCATGCAGCTTGATTTTAATACTAAATGTGGTGGCTCACACCTGTAATCCCAGCATTCAGGGGCATACACAAGGAGGGTCTAGAGTTTGAGACCAACCTAGCTGATAGAGTGGGAATCTGAAAATAAAATCTAGCATTTACAAATTTATTTATAACTGATAAGCATGGTTGTTGATGGACTCTTGTTATTTGTAGAAATCATCTAAGCCTTTAAGTGTATACATAATATTTTTTAACAACTAGAGTTTTGGGGTTGGAGAGATATCTCGGTGCTAAGAGAGCACAGAGGGTGCAAATTTCCACCATCCATGTCAGATGACTCACAACATCTGTAACTGCAGTTCCATGGAAATCTGGCCAGTACAGGCATCTGTAGTCATGTGCACATAGCCACAAACACACACACACACAACCATACACATATTTTTTTAAAAAATAAATTAAATCATTAAAAAAAAACCCTGGAGTTAGAATTCTAAAACTTATAACTTTCAAAAAGTCACCTGGATTTTAATGTAAAATAGTGTTAAAAGATTTGGGAAAAAATGAATGTATTTATGACAATTTACTTGCTTCAAGTACTGCATGCATTTTTGGAACTACTACTAGCTGTTTTTAAAAAGATTTTAGAGTTTAAAGGAGTGTAAAAATAGTTGATTCAATATCGGTCAGCTGGAAGGCAAGACACACTGAGGAACCATGAAAGATGTATACGGGAAACTCAGAGAGAAGGCCACCAGATAATCTACTCCATGCAACCGAGATGCCGCAACAATGAAACAGAGAATCTGGAAGGAGGGTTTGTGCAATTGTAACAGAAGCGAGATGAATGCCATAGATTAGACTGTAGGAAGAACTGTGAAAATGCACAAAAGCACAACACAAAAAATACGTTACTGCTATGACAGCTTTGGTGAGAGTCATACAGCGGGGACAGCTAAGCACAACCCAAGACAGGTGGCAATGCTACAAATAGCTATCCAGATCTTTCAAGTCTGTGCTTTGCATAACTGATATGTAAAACTGCAGTAAACATGCTTATAATTGAATATTAGTGCCAAGCAAATATTTCTCTAAGATAACTTACAAGACCTTACCAAGATAGACATCTGATGCTCCAACATCTAATAAGGACGCATGTTCCACTGTGTTCATAGCAGCCTTATTTATAATAGCCAGAGCTGGAAAGAACCCAGATGTTCTTCAACAGAGGAATGGACACAGAAAATGTGGTACATTCACACAATGGAATACTAGTCAGATATTAAAAACAATGAATTCATTAAATTCTTAGGCAAATGGATGGAACTAGAAAATACGATCCTGAGTGAGGTAACCCAATCACAAAAGAACATACATGGTGTGCACTCACTGATAAGTGGATATTAGCCCAACAGCTTGGAATACCCAACATACAACTCACAGACCACATGAAGCTCAAGAAGAAGGAAGACTGAAGTGTGGATATTTCAGTCCCTCTTGGAAAGGGGAACAAAATACTCAAGGGAGGAAATGCAGAGACAAAGTGTGGAGCAGAGACTGAAGGAAAGGCCATCCAGAGATTGCCCCACCTGGGGATCCATCCCATATACAGATAGCAAAAGCAGATACTATTGTGGATGCCAAGAAGTGCTTGCTGACAGGAGCCTGATATAGCTGTCTCCTGAGAGGGTCTGCCAGAGCCTGACAACTACAGAGGTGGATGCTCACAGCCAACCATTGACTGAGCACGGGGTCCCCAATGAACCATATGTGTTAAAATATTTATCATGATTGGACATTTTCTTTCAATGCATTTATGTGTATGGGTCTTTTGCTTGTGTGGATGTCTGTGTATCCACATGTGTGCCTAGTGCCAGTGGAGGCCAGAAGAGGGCATCAGAGTCCCTAGGACTGAAGTTATAGTTGGTTGTGAGGCACCACAAGAATGCTGTGAATTGAATTCAGGTCCTCTGGAAGAGCAGCCAGTACTGTTAACCTCTGAGCCATCTCTCTAGTCCTGCGTACAAATATATTATCTATATGGTAATATAGATAAGATAATATATAATCTCAAACAGATCTTCTATGCTTGAGAATCAATCAACTAAGAGTCTACTAAGATTCAAAACAGCAGATCCATGCCTAGCTGAGCTTAAAGGTTGATTGACTTACTGACGGTGGCACTTCTTTCTCCAAAATAAAGTCTCACCCTCCCTCCCCAAGGCTCACACCTCGGAGCCCTCACTGTTCAACCCCTGCATCTCTTCCTTGAGCTGTCCATGTTCTCCTAATTTTCAAAATGCTAAGCTAACAATTCCTAAATCACCATGACTCAGTCTACCCTGTAAGCTAGTACTTGGGGTTTATTGGCAGATAGACCCAGATTTTATTCATCCATCCATCTTAAATGTGCAGTGCCCATAAGAATACCTCTTAACTATGAAATATTAAATCTCACATCTCAGATTCAAAGATGACAAGCCAAAGTTGTCTCCCTCATCCATTTCCCCCTTTATACTCCCCTCCTGCACATACGCTTTAAAATCACACTCCTACTTCCTACTGTGCTTTCTCTAAAATGTTCTGCCTTTCTCTGGGTGTTCTCATGCATAATCACAGTCCCTGCTAATGTTCCCTCGGGAGGGTCCACTAGAAAAATTGGCTTTTTCTGTTTTCCCTCACAGAATTGCCATTCTGGTCTGACATCTTTGCACCTGTGATTTCTTCCTGCCAGCCTTGCTGACTCCATCAGTTTCCTACGTCAGCTCTCCTTCTTCCCCAAACTGTCACACCCTCTGTCACTATGGAAATGCCTTGTCTCTATCCAAGGATCTCTACAAACTCCCTCGGTCTAGGAATGGGCCCCAAGTCCACCAGCCCCTCAGCCATCAGCCCCTCACCCACCAGCCCCTCACCAGAAGCTTCTAATGAGCTGGACTCCAGCCTGACCCTCCACTACTCTGCTCAGAAACCTGAAGTGTCCTCAGTTCTGTTTCTTCACCTCCTCTGTACTCACCCAATTCTTCCTAATTAGACTCCATTTCTCTCTACTAGTCCAAGGCCGGCGGACCCCTCTTCTCTTTTTTGGAAGCCAGTTTGGGCTAAAATCTTAGCACTTCACACAGCACGAGGACTCTGAGCCACATGTCAAATTCTATATAACAGAACCTTATTAAACATCCATTATTCATCAAATCAGGAACTGAGCCCTGTAATAGAAAATAAAAAGTATGACCCCGCCTTTGAAGGAGGCCTTGCCTATTAGAGAAGAGAAACAGAGGCATCTCACTCTACTAAGAGGAGACCCCACGAGGCAGATATAAGCATCTTTTTTGTGAATGTAGTAAAAAAAAAAATAACCAAAAGCACAAAAAACAGCCATTTCAATTAGAAACTAAGGAAGTCTTAGAAAAGATACCATTTGGTGAAGATATTGAAAGGTGCGTTTAAAAAAAAAAAAAAAAAACCAAGACAAAGGACATTTGGAAGAGAATCTGAGAGACAACGGGCATAAGATAAGTAAAACCAGAGACAAAAACCAAGCATCTTAGAATCATTAGACAATGTTGTAAAACAAGAGGAACTGGTAAGAGATGAGGTAAGAAGTGACGAGAAGACATCAACCAAGCAAGTGGGATTGGGAAATGATATTACGAATTTCACACTCTAATAATCTAGAACGACTGAGGGTGTTTGAGTAAAATAAAATTTTTTAAAAAAAGGTTAAATGATTAACTTTTGCTTTAGACAAAATATTTTCTTACTGCGAGAAAACAAGCGACTCAAGTCAGGAGGAAGGGGACCATAGTAAACAAAGTTCCAAGCCAGAAAGGGAAGGGCAGAATGCTGGGGGGTGGGGGTGGGGTCCCAAAGACAGAGTCAAATATCATTAAGAGCCCAAACCAACGAACCTCCCTGATTGTCAGACAAACAAGTGCTGAGTGATTCTACTCTTTCTGACCTGGGCAGCTAGATGAGGCTAGCAATGACGCTAACCACACTTTCACCTTGACTGCATATGTAATCTTTAGTTCCACATATTCCACAGAGCCTCAAATTTGGTATAAATTAAAACTTTCTTCTTGCTATTCTCTGCTCATAGCCTCTTGTGTGTACCAACAGTCTCCTAACAATGTTTGTGAAGTAAAGATAAAAACTTTGGGAGCAAGGATAGAAGAATCTTGGGGTACACCAGTAGCTAATGGACAGAGAAAATAGAAAAACTCATAAAAGCTAGAAATGAGTGGCTGAAGAGGTGTGAGGGGCCTGCAACACGGCTCAGTGGGTAGTGGTGCTTGCAGCCAAGCCTGGGGACCTGGGTTTCATCCCTGAGACCCCCACATGGTGGAAGAAGGCAGGAGAACGGTCCTTCCTTAGGGAAGAGCACTCCGATTGGTTGTCTGGTGCCAAATGGCCAGCTCTAAAAACACGCATACAGATAATATTATACCAGCTGAACAGATTGTTTTCAGGAATATATATGTGTATACATATACATACATGCATGCAGTTGATGAAAATGAGGCCATGGACCTGAAGAAGAGCAGAGAGGAATACATAGGAGGGCTTGATGAGAGGGAAAGGAAGGAAAAATGAAAATTCAAGTACAATCTCAAAAAATCAAACCAACAATAAGAATGAACTCCTGAAAGTTGTTCTATGGCTTCCACACGAACGCTGTGGCTCACGTCTTTCCTCCTCCCACCAAACGTCCGAGCATATTAAAGAACAATAAATGTCACAGGATTTGTTAAGTAAGAAGGGTGCGGGAAGAGATTACAGTCAGCAACATGAAGTGAAGACACAGAGAAAGACTGAGAAAGCCACCCACCACTCGGTGGTGTGAAATTCACCAGTGACCTTCAGAAAGTGAGGCTGAACCCCGTGCGTGCTGCGAGGAGATGAATAATAAATGGATTGCAATCATGACGCATAACCTAGCTGGAAAGAGAATTTTGATTGGGTAGAGGCAAGGTAGCCCCAGGGAAACCCAATTCAAACCAAAGGCATAAGGAGTGCAGAAACACGCAGTAAACTAGTAGATTCTTAATGAAATCCAATTCCTAAACAAATAAAAACCAAGTAGCTGCAAAGATACAAAGACTGGGGTGTCTCTTTCACACAAAAGACCGGAAGAAAAAGTCTCATGCATGCCTCTGGGAGAAGGCCAACGGCAGCATTCTCGACAGAAATATTAGAACGACCTATGAATCTGTTTTCCTGGAAGCTAGAAGCTCAAGGGAGCATTCCCCTTTTTCTGGGATCCCCTGGAGTCAGTGAAGATCTTCCTTTAGGGATCTAATCTTTTTGCTTCTGAATTAGCTGAGAGCCACTTTTGTGAGGTGTCACTGCGCCACCACGTGGGAACTTTCAGAAATAGCAATTTCCCCTAGTACAGTGGTTCTCCACATTCCTGACTCCGCGATCCTTCAGTTTAGGTCCTCATGTCGCGGTGACCCCAACCATAAAATTGTTTTCGTTGCTATCTCACAACTTTAATTTTGCTACTGTAATGCAAATATCTGTGTTTTCCGATGGTCTTAGATGACCCCTGTGAAAGGGTCATTCGACGCCAGAGACACAACATGTGCACGCACACCTTAGAAGTTGGCTACTGCATTGAATTACAAAATTCTGAGGCTGAGATTTTAGATACCCTTTATTTTGCAGTGAGAACAGAGGAGCCTTGCTTAGTTTTTCAAATTTCTTATTTTACCCTCATGGATACTGTAGGCACCTCTAAGTGCCTGCCCATAAAATGAAAACACATACAAAAATCTTAGTTTTATATTTTATTAGGCTTGTTCTTTGATTATTTCATGTATGTATTTGATGTATTCTGCTATCTTTACTTCTTTAATGTCCCTCATATCCCTTCAAAATCTATGAATCCTTGCCCCTCATCACAATTCCTCCGACCTTTGGAACATCTGATGTTCTCATTAAAACCCGTTGTAGCATCTACCTCTGTCTTAAGTTCAGTTCGTTAACTAAATGCAGAAAGGCAAAGCTTTGGTCTCAAACTTAATTCTTAGCAACCACCATTCTGTTGTGAGAGAGATACAATGTCTTGTGTTAATCTGAGTTACAGCAAAATAACAATTTTACAGTACGGAAGCTCAAATGCAAAGGTAATATAGGAATGAAGAGTCAGCCAGACAACATAATTAGTACGTGCTGATTGGTTGCTGCGAGGCCCCAAATACACCAGCAATCAAACCTCTCCCATCTCAACCCTCCATTACACAGGTAACCTTGGCTGTTTGACATGCTGTTTGAGTGATGATTAAATAATTTCTTTTAGAAAACCAGTACTTTAATACCTTTACCAATTTGTTTTACTCCTTTGATTGCTTTGTGGTTGTTTGTTTCTGAAAAATAATAGATGTAATTAAAGAAAATGTATGCATTTCTTGTGGAAGGAGTGAGACAAAATCACATGCAACTCCACAAGACACAACATCAATGTGTCTTAATATTTTGATACTTTCAATTCTTTAAATGTTTTACTAAAACATCAAACGGGTGGATTTATGTATGTACATAGGATTTATGTATGTGCATCTACGTATGCATGTATGTATCTAATGAGTTAAGTGTTCTGAATGTCTTCCGAGCACGGCAAAGCCTCCGCACTTCTGACTCACTGCAGAGATGTTTATCTTGGCACTGAATAGTCACTGTGGGAGGGAATGCCATGCCCTTGGAAGGGTGACGCTGACATGTTGCCCATGCTCCAGTAAACAACTTCCCATCCATGCAGAGGCATGAAGCCCTAATTAAATTTAGTGGCTACATACGAAAATCAGATGTGTGAAGTGTTTGCTGAGAAGAAAGGTCTCATCAGGAGGGGAGAGAGGAGAGGGGGAGGAGAGGTGAAAATGTATAAAACTCATTCAATAGACAGAGATTGTTAGTGATGCTCCTTCCCAGGGCTAATACTCAAGACGGTTAACTTCCACCCTGAACCCTATGGTTGTCTCAGCTTCCGTAGCTAGAATCCCTACTCCAATACATTGTCCAAGTGCCAAGTGCTTCGTGGGATACAGCTTTTTAATTCTTTGCAAACTATATCCATGTTATTCCATCAGGGCTGAGCACTTGGAAATCTTTTTAACTTACCCCTCTCTTTTGAATACATCAGACACATGTATCCATATTTTTTATGGGAGGGGGCCAGGGAAGACAAAAATATTTTAATAAAAAGAATGCAAAGAGAAAATTATCTAGTATCCAACCTCTGAAATACAAAAGATACATTTAAAAGGTATTATTTTATTGTTTGGAAAGGCAGTCTTTCCAAACTCTATTGAATCTCCGTCAAGATTCTCATTCTCAGAAATAGAACACAGAGCCCATAAGGGTGAATAGCCAGTCGGGCTTTCTGCTCTGAGATCACCAGTAGATACCACACTGGAAGTTAAAGGAAATGCCCATTCTCTCAATTGTTACAAAGAACAAAATGCTGGGGCAGCAGGAGAGCAATACTGCTATTGTGTGGGTTCCGGTTGCCTGTGTTCCAGACTTCCGTCCACAGTAGGTTCCGGTTGCGTGTGTTCCAGACTTCCATCCACAGTAGGTTCCGGTTGCGTGCATTCCGAGCTTCCGTCCACAGTAGGTTCCAGTTGCGTGTGTTCCAGACTTCCGTCCACAGTAGGTTCCAGTTGCGTGTGTTCCAGACTTCCGTCCACAGTAGGTTCCAGTTGCGTGTGTTCCAGACTTCTGTCCACAGTAGGTTCCCGTTGTGTGCGTTCCTGGCTTCCGTCCACAGTAGGTTCCGGTTGCGTGTGTTCCAGACTTCCGTCCACAGTAGGTTCCGGTTGCGTGCGTTCCGGGCTTCCATCCACAGTTGTGGAGATACATAGATAGCAACACAGGATGGCACACCTGCCTGCCTGTCACCTCCTCCCTATTGAGTTATCTGCAGAATACTCATATCCATACAGTGTGTGACCCACACAATTAGGACACTCAGTGTGGAGAGAATATCTCCTTCTGCTTCTAAAGCAACCTTCCCTTCTCTTCCCTTGGAATATCCAGGAGGAGTAGAAATCCAACAGACCACCCACTGATTTCACATTAGCAATATCATCACTTCAGAGGCTGAGGTAGGCCTGCAGACAAGTGGATTCACTGGAGAAAATGGTGGAAACCCCAGAGATTATGGCCAGTAAAAGCCATACTAACAGATTCTGAGCAGTTCAGATAAAGGTATCAGCTACCCTTAAACTTGCTTTGCCAGCAAGGCAAACAGCAGCCAGAAAAAAAACCACAAACATCACATGATTCTAGAGAATATGGGCCCAAAGTCCTTCACTCAAACGTGCTTAAGATGAATGTATATTATATAAAGTAGACACATAGAAGCAGGAAGAAGTGGCCAGAGAACATTAATCTAGTTTTATTTCCTAGACAGATGCAGTTACTTAAAGTGACAAATTAAATGATCAGATATAACTCATTTAAAACAAATTGAAAATGTTATCTCTCACTGCCCCCCAATCAACAGATGAATTTCCTGGATGAATATCAAGAAGTTTCTAGAAAAAAAATCTGACTTCCTTAGAGGGTCCAGGACGAGGTGGCAAATATCATATGTTCATCTCTTTCACTCCTTGAAACCATATGTACAGTGAAGCAAACCCTCAGAATGACAGAATAGAAGAGAAAAGGGGAAAAAAAGCCACAGCAACATAACACAGAAGCCTGAACAAGACAGACAACTCCTAAGCAACTGGATATCTGAGAGAACCGAATCGCTTAGACAGTAGACCCACCTGAGGAAGAATTATTCAATATCATAGAACCATCACTATTCTCAGGATCATTGTCTGAAGACCCTAGAGGTGCCAGTGTCTCTGGAATTAAGGGTGAGGGGATTATCTGAAATAAAGGCTGAGTGAACAGTTTCAGGGGAGGTTTGGAACCCCTGAATTCCTTGTCTTCCCCACAATCCACTCCCCACCCTGACATGTAATGTGTTCTCTGAAAAGGACAGCACAAAGTTCTCTGGATCAAAAGGCACAACTATGGTCACTGCAAGCTGACCCAGCAATGAGGAAGGATGGTACTTAATGACTACAGAGCACGGTAGGGTGTCGCCATCTTTCCCACTACACTTCCATGACAACACGTGTGGATGGACCGCTACTCCCAGGCAGGAAGCAAGAATCTAACTAAGCAGGCTGACCTGAAGCACTGGGATGTCAGAGATGGGTTTAGAGATGGTTTATCTAAGACTGTTGATTCAACTGAGCTGGCCTCTTTTGTTATATTGTTTTGTTTTTTGAGACAGGACATCACTTTGAGCCTAGGCTGACTTGGAATTCATTATGCAGTCCAAACTGTCCTCAAACTTCTTATGAGCCTCCTGCTTCAGCTAGGATTACAGACACGAGTCACTGTGCCCAGCTCTGAGACAGGTTTTTAACTTGAGTGCGGATTACATTGTCCAGTCAGACTAGTAATATAGCCCTTACTGTCATTGTCTTATTCTAATTTTGTGCTGAGTGATGTTTGCAGGGTCTCCTCCATCCCTTCAGTTTAGACGAGCTGAGGAGATTCCTTTAAACAAAACAAAACAAAACAAAAATCTCTTTTCCTGATGCCTAAAAGCTACAAGGAGATGATACTAAGAGGAAATAGAAAACATAAAGCATGTATTCATTCAATCTCACTGGCCAGCTACTCAGAGCCTGAAACACAGGGGAGCCCTGCCCGGAACCCCAACTATGGGGACTCCTGTTTCTCAGCTGCAATCTCTCTTGTCCACTGAATTCTCTCAGGGAATTTGTAAATTAATTCTTGACTGTAGCCTAGAGACTGTTAGGCTTGACATCTGTGAAGCTCTTGTACTGGGACAATGGCATGCTTTTTTCTATGTTCCACAGTTTCTATGCTCATCACTCAGGTTCCAAAAGCAAAGACACAAACTGCTTTAGGAATTTACACCCATACAGCAGGAGTGATAAAACACAGAGGTAAAAACAATCAAGACATCCCCATCCCTTTGGTACGTGGAGCTGTAAGCAGCACTAGAAACAGGAGGGCTGGCACACTGAGCAAGAGAAAGGTAGGGATGGCACCTGTCTGGGCCTGTCTGGATCTGCATATCATCAGGAGAACAGAGGACTCCACATTGAATGCACCCAGCTCTGCCCTCTAAGGGCTCACCGGGTACCCATCCCGCTTCCTAAAGAGAATGGGAATTTTTTTGTAAGTACACGGGAAACATCCCTTGAAAACCCCCAGCAGAATTAGGTGATGACGGTGGCAAAGGCAACTCGTCAAGATCTGGGCTCAGACTGACATCCCTACAGCCATCACCATAAGCTATTTCAGAACACCCAAGTGTGTTGTCCTTAATTATAAAATCAGTAGTGTGATGGACACGCATATTTGTTCAACCAATGACATTCACATAGCAAGCACCTATTCTGTGCCAGATCATTTATTGGCATTGGAATGTAACGATTAATTTTTTTTAAAGTCCTTGCTTTGTGGACTTTATAATCCAAAGGCATGAGGGAAAGAAGCAAAACAAATAGATACCTAATTGGAAAATCTATACAAAAGATAAACTCTGTGGAGGAAGGGTCTGGGCTGTTGTGAGTGTGGAGGATGCTGTGTTCAATTGTAGATAGGGCCACTACCATGACCTTCACTGGAAAGAAACAGTTGAGCTTGAAGGCTTGAATAATTGGAGGAGGACAGGACACCAGGTGACATGACCTTCCTCTTACTAGGCACCAGGGACGACTTAGTCTGATAACAACTTAGATCTTTTCTCAGATACGAGGACAGTGAATGCAGTAGGTCAGTGTCGACACAGGCATCGACTCATTGACCCATGTTGGCTTTTGATCATGCCTTGTTGAGCAGGCCTGTCCTAGATAGCATGTAAATGATCAACCACACACCCCTAAGACCAGAACAAAAAGAGACAGAGCAGAACCTCTCTCTAGATTTTTTTTTCAAATCATGGATTAAGTCTTTCTCCTAGACAGCCTGTTCCAGAATGTGTAGGCCTAAGTCATGCCACAGAATGAAAGACAAACTGGTGTTTGCTGTTGCATGTGAGAGGACTTAGTCCACAGTATCCCACACATGTGCAATACTCAATAGTTCATAGGTGTTTTAAGTGATTAGCAGAAAAAAATTAAAAATCAAAACAAAACACTGCAACCATCTTTGTTCCAGTTAACCGTAACCTCACAGTTATAGGCCATGAGACCCTTTGCTACCTGACCTCATGGACTGTGGGAAACCTGACTCTCTGATGAGGCATGCCACGACTCTCAGAAACTAATGGATAGCTCATGCAAGTTCCCTCCCAATTCTAACCAAAACACCGAGCTAACATAGAAGATCAAATAAAATGCAGATAGAAAATAGTCTCATGCTCCTACAGCTGATAAACAACTTCAGCAAAGTGGCAGGTTACAAAATCAACTCAAGCAAATCAGTGGCCTTCCTATACTCAAAGGATAAGCAGGCTGAGAAAGAAATTAGGGAAATGACCCCCTTCACAATAGCCACAAACAGTATAAAGTATCTTGGGGTGACTCTTACCAAACATGCGAAAGATCTGTATGGCAAGAACTTCAAGACTCTGAAGAAGGAAATGGAAGAAGACCTCAAAAAATGGGAAAACCTCCCATGCTCATGGATCGGTAGAATCAATATAGTTAAAATGGCCATTTTGCCTAAAGCACTATACAGATTCAATGCAATACCCATCAAAATCCCAACTCAATTCTTCACAGAGTTAGAAAGAGCAATTATCAAATTCATCTGGAACAACAAAAAACCCAGGATAGCTAAAACTATTCTCAGCAACAAAAGAAAATCTGGGGGAATCAGTATCCCTGACCTCAAGCAATACTACAGAGCAATAGTGTTAAAAACTGCATGGTATTGGTACAGTGACAGGCAGGAGGATCAATGGAACAGGATTGAAGATCCAGAAATGAACCCACACACCTATGGCCACTTGATCCTCGACAAAGAGGCTGAAAACATCCAATGGAAAAAAGATAGCCTTTTCAACAAATGGTGCTGGTTCAACTGGAGGTCAGCATGCAGAAGAATGCGAATTGATCCATCCTTGTCTCCTTGTACTAAGCTCAAATCCAAATGGATCAAGGACCTCCACATAAAGCCAGACACTCTGAAGCTAATAGAAAAGAAACTGGGGAAGACCCTTGAGGACATCGGTACAGGGAGAAAGTTTCTGAACAGAACACCAATAGCGTATGCTCTAAGAGCAAGAATTGACAAATGGGACCTCATAAGGTTACAGAGTTTCTGTAAGGCAAAGGACACCGTCAAGAGGACAGATCGGCAACCAACAAATTGGGAAAAGATCTTCACCAATCCTACATCAGATAGAGGGCTAATACCCAATATATATAAAGAACTCAAGAAGTTAGACTCCAGAAAACCGAACAACCCTATTAAAAAATGGGGTACAGAGTTAAACAAAGAATTCTCACCTGAAGAACTTCGGATGGCGGAGAAGCATCTTAAAAAATGCTCCACTTCATTAGTCATTAGGGAAATGCAAATCAAAACAACCCTAAGATTTCATCTTACACCAGTCAGAATGGCTAAGATTAAAAATTCAGGAGACAGCAGGTGTTGGAGAGGGTGCGGAGAAAGAGGAACACTCCTCCACTGCTGGTGGGGTTGCAAATTGGTACAACCACTCTGGAAAGCAGTCTGGCGGTTCCTCCGAAAACTGGGCACCTCACTTCCAGAAGATCCTGCTATACCACTCCTGGGCATATACCCAGAGGATTCCCCACCATGTAATAAGGATACATGCTCTACTATGTTCATAGCAGCCCTATTTATAATTGCCAGATGCTGGAAAGAACCCAGGTATCCCTCAACAGAAGAGTGGATACAAAAAATGTGGTATATCTACACAATGGAGTACTATTCAGCCATTAGAAACAATGAATTCATGAAATTCTTAGGCAAATGGATGGAGCTAGAGAACATCATACTAAGTGAGGTAACCCAGACTCAAAAGGTGAATCATGGTATGCACTCACTAATAAGTGGTTATTAACCTAGAAAACTGGAATACCCAAAACATAATCCACACATCAAATGAGATACAAGAAGAAAGCAGGAGTGGTCCCTGGTTCTGGAAAGACTCAGTGAAACAGTATTTGGCAAAACCAGAACGGGGAACTGGGAAGGGGTGGGAGGGAGGACAGGGGAAGAGAAGGGGGCTTACGGGACTTTCGGGGAGTGGGGGGGGGCTAGAAAAGGGGAAATCATTTGAAATGTAAATAAATTATATCAAATAAAAAAAAAAGACAAAAAAAAAAAAAAAGAAAAAAAAAAAAGAAAAGAAAATGGTCTCATGCACGGAAGTGCTGGGAGAAAGACAAGGAGACCCCGGGACCCATCAAAACAAAACTGAGCCATTTTACCCTGCGCCTTAGTGTCACAGGGTAACAGGCAGAAACTGAAACCAACAAGTCTTTATATTGATGCATTCTTCTGGGGCCCAAAGGTCCTGTAAGATTCTCAAACATTTCAAATAAGAGATTTCTCACCATGAAGTTGGGACAAAATGAGTTGGCCTGGCTGTTTGAAGCGTCAGGCAGGCCAGGGATCTCACACCACAAAACAAATACTGAAAAGAAAGGGAAGAGGAAACCCAACACCCTGCCAGCCCCATCCTGGAGTCTGTGAAGTCTCTTCTTTTTGCTTGACTGACAGCAAAGACATAGCCAGCTCCAATACATCAAAAAATGGGGGAAGTGACACCAGATGACATTCTCCACTCAAGAAATGAGTAATAATGTCAAAGGGGGTACAGTCTTCTACCCCTGCAGACTTTAGTGTGGCACTTGCGCCATAGAAACAGTGAGCCAGCAACAAGTGACAAATGCCACCCCAAACCAAACCTGTTACAGTCTGTTCCCCACTCAGCTGAAACTTGGAAGGGAGGAGACCAGCCAAGAACACAAAAGTCACACCTCGTCTGCATCTTTGGGACTCCACACAGACACCACACTGAGTACCCCTGGGTGCCAACTTCTAAGCTAAGTTTCTTTGCAAAATACTTAGCCTTGTTTAGATGAACACCCATGGCAGCCACAACCACTTTAGTTACCAGGAAAGCACTGGAAACCAAAGGGAATGATGTAGAGGAGATGAACCCTCTAGACATAAAAAAACAGATTCTGCTTTCTCATAATGAACTAGTGAACAGGGGGAACTTACAGAGCAGAAATGTCACTCAAGGAAACATGTCTTACCTGAGAATAACCCAACAAGGAATGGTCATGGCTGCTGTTACTGCAGTTTTTCCATCTCTGCTCTTGGTTGGTCTGGTCACACATGTTCTTAGTGTGGATACCTCATCCAAACACAGGGCCCTGTGGGCTGTGGAGTAGAAACCACTGCTTACAATTTTGCCAGATAAGAGGAATTTTAACCCAGACTATATCATAATACGGGATAATGGGACATCTTCATTGGATACATTCCTTCCTTTACCACCACAGCCTGTTCCCAGCCCCCAAATTCCTTCATTGTATATAGGAAGAGACACAAATCTCAAGAGGGGAAATAGATTCTACTTTCATATTTTATTACCAGGAATACATATGTGTTCATCAACATATTAAATGGCATTAGTAACATACCACCTTTCTGGAGTAGGTAAGATAGGTAACAAATCATGTAAAAACTTAAGTTTTTCATAATATTTGGGGGAAATGTGAGAAGAAACAGAACCCAAGAATGGACTTTAAGAAGTTTTTCTTTAAAGGTGGTGGTGGTGCCTTTAACCCCAGCACTTGGGAGGCAAAGGCAGGCAGATCTCTGTGAATTTGAGGCCAGCCTGGTCTACTGAGCAAGTTCCATGTCTGTAGGACTGTCAGGGATACACAGAGAAACAGTGTCTGTAAAAACAAACATACAAACAAATAAACAAATGAAAAAAACGAACAAAGAAGAGGAGGAGGAGGAAGAGGAGGAGGAGAAGAAGACAAAGTCGAAGCTATTTCTTGGCTCTTCATATTGTTCTTTCTCATCCCCATCCCAGGTCTTCTCTCTGTTATTCCCT
The DNA here is from genome assembly GCF_947179515.1 of Apodemus sylvaticus. Taxonomy (NCBI): domain Eukaryota; kingdom Metazoa; phylum Chordata; class Mammalia; order Rodentia; family Muridae; genus Apodemus; species Apodemus sylvaticus. The sequence continues at coordinate 69,093,716 of NC_067483.1, forward strand.
TCCCCCTGTGTCAATTATCCTCAGGTGCAATGTGTCAATCTATAGATTATATACCATTTTCTCACAGGATACTTTCTCCCTCAAGTACCCGCCTGCACAGGACAGAACACAGGAAGAAAACATTCATATTCTTAGGTAAGACAGAGATCCCAGAGGAAGTATAACAGGGTCACGACTGGGTATCCTCAGCCTCCTCCCTTGGATAACTCTGTCATATTTTGACAACTAAGCAAGAAAACTTAAAATTTCTCTTGAGCTGTCCAAGAGTCAAAGGGCCACTTTCTCTGTCACCCACTGCAGCCCATTGTCTACCAGTTTTCCTTCAGTTACAGAACTTAGCCTCTCTATTCTAAACCATCACCTTAAAGCCCAGCACGCACACACCCCTTACTCTTCTATTGCTCCTGATGATGCGGTTCCTGTCCTGTCTCAATTTCCTGCACATTCTTTGTTTTTCTCAGTCTTACCCTTTGGGCTGGTCCCTTCGTGCAATTACCTGTATTTTTCTGAATCTTCCTGAGATCTTTCCTTCTACCTTTATCCTTTTCTAACCCTTCTCCTCTTCCACAGCATCACTCTTTCATTCTTCTAAGTTGTGTTGTCTTTCCACCCTTCTTGAATTACGTAAGGTTTAACTTCTAAATTCCTACATGGAGAGAAAAATAACAATAATTCTTGAATACTGTAGCCCACTGTAGTCTCAGATTTTGTTCCACATTCTTTGAAAGCATGCCTATTTTTATAGATAGCATTTTGTCTTTGTTGCAAGACACTTTCTTCCACCTGCAAACTTTCTTCGTTCCAGGAAAGGAAAATGTGTTTACTGTAGCCTCTTAGAGAAACGGTGCTCAAAAAATGAGCACTGTTCAACATGTTCTTCCCTCGTGGTCTCCAGGTTTAGAGTGCATCTCTTTGGAAAATGTTATTCAATGTATACCATTCTTATTCTGCTATTTAGTGGCTATATAAGGGTTTATTATTTATAAATAATGGCTACATTTTAACATGCCTAAAACCTTACAAATATTTTTGTATGTATTGGCCCCAGTGACTTAAAAATCAAGGGCACGAATAGAAAATGGAGATCAATAATAGTCTCAAGATTATTACTTCTGTCTAATAATTGTTCAATAAATGGTAATCAAAGTTAGCAGAACATTGATACTTCTATATTGACACTGGAGGAAGCTATGGAGATAAACTGGATCCAGGAAAGACACAGCACTTTGGAAAAATCATGCTACAACTTGGATGCTGTCTGAGTCAGGATTCATGAGCTAGATACTCTATTCCCAATCTAACAGTGATAGGATGTATCATTTAAGAGGTGGAACTTATTGAAAGTGGTTAGTTCACTGGGCATGCCATTCAGAAGAGATTAATGTAGTTTTATAAAGTCAAGAAAGTAGACAAGACTGCTCTGTGCTCTACACTATGCTGCTATTTCCTTCCACCCCTCTCACACGTATTATAGCCAAGGGAACCCTCATGAAAGTCCAAACACGTGTGTCTACCTAATACTGAACTTTCAACCTCCAAAACCATGAGCTAAACAGACCCTTTCCATTGACAAGTACCTTTCTCCAGGTATTGTGGTATAGTCACAACAAACAGAATAGTACAATACGGAATGAAACCATCCCCATGTTTATTTCAAGTCAAATAGAATGTAATGGTTGCTGAACACAGATTAATGGATCTTGACCTATAGTATTAATTTATATGTCAGACTGTAGAAGGCAGTCTATGTTCTGGTTGAGCTAGGTTTAAACCCGGAGACCCAGTGGACTTAATCCATGAGGGACAGAAGGCTGTTTGCCTATGCTCCCAGACACTAGGCTGACACCACAAGACCCTCAACTCCATAATTCTGTGGCCATCAGTCACGTAGGGCTTTGCCCCAGGCTCCTAGTATTCTGGCTGGACTCCACCCCCACAGTCACCTGGCTACAGCCAGGTTTGCCCCACCTCACAGTTGCCTGGCAACAGCCAGGTAGCCCAACCCACTATAAAAGGAGCTCCTTGGCCACTCCTCTCTCTTTTTCTCTTACTTTCTCACTCTCTTCTGTCTCTTGTCCCCTGTTCCCTCTCTTTCCATTTCCTTCCCCCTCTTTCCCCATGGCCATGGTTGGCTTCTACTTCCCTTCTCCCTTTTCTTTTTCCCTATACTTTTGACAATAAAGCTGTAAAATCTGTGTTCAGCAACCATTACATTCTATTTGATTTGAAATAAACATGGGCCTCAAGCAATACTACAGAGCAATAGTGATAAAAACTGCATGGTATTGGCACAGTGACAGGCAAGTGGAGCAATGGAATAGAATTTAAGACCCAGAAATGAACCCACACACCTATAGTCACTTGATCTTCGACAAAGGAGTGGAAAACATCCAGAGGAAAAAACATAGCCTTTTCAACAAATGGTGCTGATTCAACTGGAGGTCGGCATGCAGAAGAATGTGAATTGATCCATCCTTGTCACCTTGTTCTAAGCTCAACTCCAAGTGGATCAAGGACCTACACACAAAACCAGACACACTGAAACTAATAGAAAAGAAATTGGGGGAAACCCTTGAGGACATGGGCACAGGGGAAAAATTCCTGAATAGAACACCAATAGCTTATGCTCTAAGATCAAGAATTGACAAATGGGATCTCATAAAATTACAAAGTTTCTGTAAGGCCACTGTCAAAAGGACAAAACGTCAACCAATAAATTGGGAAAAGATCTTCACCAACCCTATATCTGATAGAGGGATAATATCAAATATATACAAAGAACTCAAGAAGTTAGACCCCAGGGAACCAAATAACCCTATTTAAAAATGGGGTACAGATCTAAACAAAGAATTTTCACCTGAAGAAATTCAGATGGCCGAGAAGCACCTTAAGAAATGCTCAACATCATTAGTCATTAGGGAAATGCAAATCAAAACAACCCTGAGATTTCACCTCACACCAGTCAGAATGGCTAAGGTTAAAAACTCAGGAGATAGCAGGTGTTGGCGAGGATGTGGAGAAAGAGGAACACTCCTCCACTGCTGATGGGATTGCAAAATGGTACAACCACTCTGGAAATCAGTCTGGTGGTTCCTCAGAAAACTGGACATGACACTTCCGGAGGACCCTGCTATACCTCTCCTGGGCATATACCCACAGGATTCCCCGGCATGCAATAAGGACACATGCTCTATTATGTTCATAGCAGCCTTATTTATAATAGCCAGAATCTGGAAAGAACCCAGATGTCCCTCAATGGAGGAATGGATACAGAAAATGTGGTATATTTACACAATGGAATACTACTCAGCAATTAAAAACAATGAATTCATGAAATTTTTAGGCAAATGGTTGGAACTGGAAAATATCATCCTAAGTGAGGTAACCCAATCACAAAAGAATATACAGGGAATGCAATCACTGATAAGTGGATATTAATTAGCCCAGAAGCTCTGAATACCCAAGACACAATTAGCATAACAAATGACTCCCATGAAGAAGTAAGGAGAGGGCCCTGATCCAGGAAAGGCTTGATCCAGCATTGTAGGGGAGTACCAGGAAGGAGAAAAAGGAGGGAGGTGATTGGAGAATAGGTGGGGAGAAGAAGGCTTATGGGACATATGGGGAGGGGGGAACCAGGAAAGGGGAAATCATTTAGAATGTAAACAAAGAATATAGGGAAAAAAAGAAAAGACAAAAAAAAAAAAGAATTCTCATCTGAGGAATACTGAATGGCTGAGAAACACCTAAAGAAATGTTCAACATCCTTAATCATCAGGGAAATGCAAATCAAAACTACCCTGAGATTCCACTTCACACCAGTCAGAATGGCTAAGATCAAAAACTCAGGGAACAGAAAATGCTGGAGAGGATGTGGAGAAAGAGGAACACTCCTCCATTGCTGTTGGGATTGCAAGCTGGCAAAACCACTCTGGAAATCAGTTTGTGGTTCCTCAGAAAATTGGACATAGTACTACCTGAGGACCCAGCTATACCACTCCTGTGCATATACCCAAAAGATGCTCCAACATGTAATAAGAACACATGCTCCACTATGTTCATAGCAGCCTTATTTACAATAGCCAGAAGCTGGAAAGAACCCAGATGTCCCTCAACAGAGGAATGGATACAGAAAATGTGGTACATTTACACAATGGAGTACTACTCAGCTATTAAAAACAAAGAATTCATGAAATTTTTAGGCAAATGGATGGAGCTAGAAAATATCATCCTGGGGCTGGTGAGATGGCTCAACAGGTAAGAGTACTGACTACTCTTCCCAAGGTCCTGAGTTCAAATCCCAGCAACCACACAGTGGCTAACAACCATTCATAATGAGATCTGACGCCCTCTTCTGGTGCATCTGAAGACAGCTACAGTATACTTACATATAGTAATAATAAATTCTTTTAAAAAAAAAAAAAGAAAAAAAGAAAGAAAATATCCTGAGTGAGGTACCCAATCACAAAAGAACACACATGGTCTGCAATCGCTGATACGTGGATATTAGCCCAAAAGCTCGGAACACCCAACATACAACTCACAGACCACATGAAACTCGAGAAGAAGGAAGACCAAAGTGTGGATACTTTCATCCTTATTGGAAAGTGGATCAAAATACCCATGGCTCAGTAGACTGAGCATAGGGTCCCCAGTGGAGCAGCTAGAGAAAGGACTCAAGGAGCTGAAGAGGTTTGCAGCCCCAAAGAAGAAACAATAATAAGTAACAACCAGTACCCTCAGAGCTCCCAGGGACTAAACCACATGGAGGGACTCATGGCTCCAGCTACATATGTAACAGAGGATGGCCATTTCAGACATCAATGAGAGAAGAGGCCTTTGGTCCTATGAAGGCTTGACACCCCAGTGTAGGGGAATGCCAGGTCAGGAAAGTGGGGGTGGGGGGTTGGTAAGCATGGAGAGGAGGGAGGGTATAGGTGGTTTTCAGAGGGGTAACAAGGAAAGGAGATACTATTTGAAATGTAAATAAAGCAAAGATCTACTTTAGAAAAAAAAGAAATAAACATGGGAATGATTTCATTCCATATTGTACTATTCTGTTTGTACAATGGGCTGTCTTCTTTCACCTAAACCCACCATGCTGGAGCAATGGAACAGTCCTCTCAGCATTTTCAGCCTCAGACCAGACCAAGGACTCGCACCCCACCCCCAGCCAGGTGTTCTCCACAGGCATCCAGTCCCATTTTTATATATAACTAAATATTGTGTATATATGGCTGACATGTGAATAATGTTTTTGTCATAAGAAGTAAAAATGCAGCTCATAGAGGCTAAACTGTGCTTTTCCTCTCCAATTTGTATCACTCTGTACTCAGTCATACATGGTCTACTAAAAAGCCTTGTCCTCTTACCCTACCTTTGACTACACCTTGAAGAAAGAGTCCATATCATGTAGGGAGACAAAAGAAGAACTCAAGAGTATTAGGCACTCACTTTGTTGTGTGCATTCTCCTATCTGCTCAACTCATTTTACTCTGAGAAGTAAACCCTGCTGTTTGTAGTTTTAGGAATGAGGAACTTGAGCTACTCTTCTCAAATTTGAATATTGTACTTTCGATCATATTCCAGAATAGAAAATGGGAGAACTGAAAATCTCAGGAGAATCTGACTTCAGTGACCTGGTCTTCCCTTCTGCACAGGACCAATTCCAATATTAGATTTGTTTTTGTTTTTGTTTTTTACAAGAGCACAAATTCACTTTTATTTATTTACTCTCCATTAGTTTAAATCCAGGATGAGTACAACATCACTCAGATTCTGAGTCCAACGGCCTTTGCAGGAAGGTTGCTTTGGAATTTGGCTCTATTCATGCCACTGCTTCAGTGGGGCAGAGTTATTTTTCGCCAGATCACTCTGGTTTTGTTAGGTTTGCTTCCAGTATTGTTTTTTGCTTTGTACACATAAGGATATCTCTTGCCTAAGTAGAACTCAATTTCATCTCGGGCATAAATGCCTTCAATTTTAAGAAGAGCAGTGTGCTCTCTTTGGTTCCCAAGACCTCACTTGCAGCCAACAAAAATGGACCTGCACCACAGCCTTCCAAACACACCTGCTTCTTTTCTTTTCTTTTCTTTTCTTTTCTTTTCTTTTCTTTTCTTTTCTTTTCTTTTCTTTTCTTTTCTCTTCTCTTCTTTTTTTCTTTTCTTTTCCTTTCTTTTCTTTTCTTCTCTTTTCTTTTCTTAGAAGTCATGTTTCCAGTAGGCCTCACAGGTGCCAAGATGGAAGAAAGAGCCCAACATTAGATTCTTAATGATATTTCATAGAGTACATCGTGGTTAACTCACACATGGTGGTACCTGTAATCCTAGCACACAAGGCTGTGATGGGGGTGTCAGAAGCTTGAGGTCCACTCGGGATACAAAGAGTAGCACAGTAGTGTTCGGTTATCATTATCTCTGCCTCATCCTGATCTTGGTTAGCATAATGGCCACACCAGTATGCTCAGTTTTTGAAAATTCACCAATCCTGTGATTTGTATACTTTATCTAACAAATAGTTCTACAAGTTTTCTTTCTCTAATAAAAATAGAGAAAATATGTTTAGATACTTTGGTTTCCAACTTTGTACTTACTGTTGTATAAAGTGCACATATTTATTACAAATCTGAAAACATAAAATTATAAAAGGCTTTCAGCAAGGAATCTCAGTTAACTAATCAGAGAGCAAAGTCATTACAGGGATATTTGAGGTAATATTAATTTTAATATTATGTTGGAAATAGCATAGCTGCCTTAGATTAAAATATATCCTTTTTTTAAAAGTTTATAAAATTAAAAGATTATATATAAATGTAATTATGTATAAATATGTTTAATGGAATATTGTACTTCTAACTATTATAAACATGAAAAATTAGTCTTTATATGTTAAAATAATATAATCAACAAGACAGATATTTAATTAAAATATATTTATATATAGGAATAAAATATACATATATACATAACTGCAAATATAGTGTGTAATATACAGAAGAATTCTTAGAAAAGTGAAAAGAAAATATCCTGGTTTTGTATCACAAGTATCTTTCCTAGAAAGTAAAATTATAAGTTGCCTTAATTTTCACTTTTACATTATTGTACATTTTCTAACTCGGATTTGGTTTTTACCCTAAATCCATCTTTGTTAGACATTGAGCACAATACTCCTCAACAAACTTACTTTATAATCTTTACACCGTGTGGCTCCTACAGTCAGAAAGACATCAACAAAGGCTGTGGAAAGGCAGAACACAAACCGCAGCATAGTGATGTTCCAGGTGGTGGTGACATTTGACATGATAGGTCTTCTTTCACTCCCGGGAATGCTTATGATCTTTCCAAGTTTTCTTCTATAACCATGGGTGGGGGGAGCTTTGAAGTATTCTGGAAAAGGAACCTTCCCGAACAATAGTATTGGAACCATCCAGTTTTTGTCTCTCCACAAAAGCAATATGTAGTGTTAAGAAATGCTGAAATCAACCTTCCCAGGTCTGTGGAAACTAACTGAAATGAAGTCTCTCAGTGACTTTAGGGTTTTGTTGTTCCCAAGAGTCGGGCCATCTAGTTTTGTGGCATTTGAATTTTCCCTATTCTTACTCCCTTCTTCTAATCCTCATAATAACCTCAAAGGTCTACAAGTTTGAAACCAGAGATGCTGTGAGATCAGCAACTTAACATCCGTGGAAGGGAACAGAGTAACTTTGGAGCATCCCAAAAATCTTCATCTTCACTTCAGGGAGTGAAAGTGGGGCTACTTCTAACATCTCACATTTCCAGGCTGTAGGCTTCCAGGAGCAGAGTGTGGCTTACAGCCAGCTGACAATGAACATGGCTTGTCTCTGTCCTCGGCTTTAAGGTGTAGAGAACAGCCAAGCTAGCTTCACATCAGTAATAGAAGCCATCTTGTAATCTGCTGCCCCAGGATTGGCAGCTGGACCATCTTCACAGGCATGTAGTCTTTGCCAGTCACAGAGCCATGGGCTTGGAATCACACTATACTCTGCTCCCACTGTCCTAACCTGGGTATCCTTAACTTTCATTTTCTCCTGCATCCCACAACCAAAATAATCAGGTTGCATCCAGAACAAGATGGAATGTGCACATATGTACTGTAGAGGTAACTGAGTCAGTGAACTGTGAGCCGGGCAAGCAAGAGGACTTATTGCCATACCCAAATCCACAGTAAAAAGCCAGGCTATGTGAATTTGTAATATCAGCATTGGAGATGCAGAGACAGCTAGATCCCTGGAGCTCACTTGCTGACCAACCTAGTCAATGTCAGCTAGGGAGCCCCAGATTCAGTGAGAGACTGTGTCTCAAAAATAAGATGCCTAATGCCAATTTCAGTTCTTTGCATATACCACAACACAAAGGCACACTGACACAGAGGCACAGACACACACACACACACACACACACACAGAGAGAGAGAGAGAGAAGGTGAACATATGTCAGCTTTGTTCTGCCTTCTAAGCTCCTGGATTTTGCAGTATATTTTCTATGGCTTCTGGTTCCTGCTCTTGATACTGCTCTGGATAGAGGCTAACAAGATGGAAGCTGAGGAAAACTGAGGAGGGTATAGCCCCCAAATACATGAGTAACTAGTTGGTGGTCATGATTTTGAAAGGTAAAAGGTTTTCAGCTTCTCTTTATGTATACCACATTTTCTTTACCTATCCATATACTGAAGGATACTGGGATTTGGATGTGTATTGTCCCATGATAAGCATGTGTGAGCAGATATACATGTGTTCAGATAAATATGTGTGTGTAGGTAACTCTGTACTGTGCAGCCTTATTGATTACTTCAGGTAATCATAATCAAGATTGGAATATCTGAATCGTATGCTAGCTCTATTTGATTTTTTTTGAAGAACTTTCCATACAGATCTCATTGTGACTGCACCAGTCCCTAGCAACAGTGCAGACATATCTTGCCACCCCACATCCTCAGCAGCATTTGTGTTGACGATGGCCATTCTGATCAGGATGAGACAGCATCTCAATACAGTTGCCACTTGCATTTCTGTGATAGCGAAAAATTTTGAAATTTTTTTCATGCATCTGTTGCCCATTTGTACTTCTTTTGAACAGATTTTTTTAAGGAGAAAGGGCCAATTGTGTACAGTGTAAGGATGAGAAAAGGAATCTATTCCATGCCAGACACTGCATGAAACATTACACACTTCTTATTTCTCAAAATGAATTATAAAATGTCACTATGATCCCAATTTGCAAATATATCAGTTAAATAGCTCATCCCAGAGTACACATCAAGCAACACAGATAGAGAGATCTCATGCCCACCGTAACAGCGAGGTCCATGTATTATCTTTGCTGGGCTCTCCATCTGAGTGCGCAGCATTTTTGTGGGAAACAATTAATAAATTGAGTATACAGTTTTTGCCATTTCATCTTTTAACTCATTTTAATTCTTTTGATACTCTAAGATAGATGCTTTTAACATTTCTAATGTAGATAAGCAAACACTTCCCAGTTTCCCTGCTAGTTAATGGTCAAAACCAGGTTTTAGAACATCCTTCCTAGCTCCATATACCAACATAATCATCACTGTATACTCTCACAAGGTAGAGAAAATTACCTAATAGAATAGAACTTGGTGGGTGGTGAGAGGCAGAGAGGGCAGCCACCAGCAGAACTGAGGTGACAGGGACCAGGCAGGCCCTGTGCCCACTACCACTGGCCATCACCGGCCAGCCAGGGTGCGGGATGCGTGTGGTGGAGTTGCAGCACTTTTTACCACACTGAAGCCCCATTAGACCTCTGCCTCCTGCCAGCCAGTTATGAGAGGTACTCTGCTATCTTGGCTACTGGACGCTAGAGAGATCTGACAGCACCAGGTACGCAGACATAGTACGAGGCTAACATCACTTAGGTCTAAACCTGTCAGGCTTTTGCCTGTACCCAGGCCCTGGGCAGCTCGGTTGGACCAGGCCAGGAGGTCGTTTGCCCTGCAGACTGCTCAGCATTTGCTGGGGCACTTTGCCATCTTGGCTACTAGACGCCAGAGAGATCTAACAGACAAAGCCAGATAGCAGACATAGCCCAAGGCTAACATCACTTGGATCTAAGCCTGGCAGGCTTTTGCCTGCACCTAGACCCTGGGCAGCTTGGGGGGCTATCTGTGTGCCAACCCGGCCAGGGGGTCGTTGGCCCTGCAGACTGCCCAGCACTTGCAGGGGTGTGCTCCACCATCGTGGCTACCAGATGCCAGAGAGATCTAAGAGACAAAGCCAGCTAGCAGTCATAGCCGAGGCTAACATCGCTCAGGCCTAAGCCTGTCAGGCTTTTGCATGCACCCAGGCCCTGGGCAGCTCGGTGGGCCATCTGTGCTCCAATCTGGTCAGGGATCGTTTGCCCTGCAGACTGCCCAGCACTTGCAGGGGTGCACCTTGCCATCTTGGCTACCTGACAAAACCAGTTAGCAGACATACCCCGAGGCGAACATCGCTTGGGCCTAAGCCTGTCAGGCTTTTACCTGGACTCAGAGCCTGGGCAGCTTGGCGGGCCACTTGTGCACCAACCTGGTTGGGGGATCTTTTGCCCTGCAGAGGGATCAGCACTTGGAAAAGGTCCCCGCAGCATCCACCATCATCACCCCCTGAAGGAGAAAACGGGCAACACCAGGTTCACAAAGACAACTTGGGGCAGGTCACACTAGGGCTCCAAGTGCACGAAGAGGAAGGCAACATATCAGCAATCTGTGCCAGGGGAAACCCAGTCATCCAGAGGTGCTGAAATAGCCTTACAGGCTCACAGGAGGTTCAAACACCAGTCAGTGGCAACAGGACCAACTAATGACAGAGATAACATGGCAAAAGGCAACCATAGGAACATTACTAACAGAAATCTAGGCAATATGGCAGCGTCTGAACCCAATTCTCCAACAACAGCAAGTCCTGGATACCCCAACACACCAGAAAAACAAGATTTGGATTTAAAATCACTGGTCCTGATGCTGCTAGAGGAATACAAAAAGGGCATAAATAAATCTCTTAAAGAAATACAGGGGAACATGAATAAGTTAGAAGCCCTTACAATGGAAACACAAAAATCATTTAAAGAAATTCAGGAGAATATGGGTCAACAGATAGAAGCCAATAAAGAGGAAACCAAAAATCACTTAAAGAAATGCAGGAGAAATTGAGTCAACAGGCAGAAGTCATGAAAGAGGAGACACAAAAATCTCTTAAAGAATTAAAGGAAAATGCAAACAAACAAATGAAGGAACTGAGCAAAACCATCCTGGATCTAAAAACAGAAGTAGAAACAACTAGGAAATCACAAAGGGAGACAACATTGGAGATAGAAAACCTTGGAAAGAAGTCAGGGTCCATAGATGCAAATATCAACACCAGAATACAAGAGATGGAAGAAAGAATCTCAAATGCCGAAGATATCATAGAAACCACTGACTCAACAGTCAAAGAAAATGCAAAATGCAAAAAGCTTGTAACCCAAAATATCCAGGAAATCCAGGACACAATGAGAAGACCAAAATTAGGATTATAGGTATAGATGATAGTGAAGAGTTACAAATGAAAGGAACAGCAAATATCTTCAACAAAATTATGGAAGAAAAAGAGAGAGATGCCCATGAATATACAAGAAGCCTACAGAACTCCAAACAGACTGGACCAGAACAGAAATACCTCCTGTCACATAATAATCAAAACCCCAAATATACTAAACAAAGAAAGAATATTAAAGGTAGTAAGAGAATAAGGCCAAGTAACATATAAAGGAAGACCTATCAGAATTACACCAGACTTCTCACCAGAGACCATGAAAGCTAGAAGATCCTGGGCATATCTCATGCAGACTTTAAGAGAACACAAATGTCAGCCAAGACTACTATACCCAGCAAAACTCTCATTCACCATAGATGGAGAAACCAAGATATTCCATGACAAAACCAAATTTACACAATATCTTTCCACAAACCCAGCCCTACAAAGAATAACAGGAGGAAAACACCAATAAAAAAACACCCTGAAAAAAGCAAGATAGTAACCTTCTTTCATCAAACCCAAAAGAAGATAACCACTCAAATATAAAAATAACATCAAAAATGACCAGAAGTAATAATCACTATTCCTTAATATCTCTTAACATCAGTGGTTTCAATTCCCCAAATAAAAGACATAGACTAACAGACTGGATTCATAAACAGGACCCTACATTTTGCTGCTTGCAGGAAACACAGCTCAGTGTCAAAGACAAAAACTACCTTAGAATAAAAGACTGGAAGACAATTTTACAAGTAAATGAACTCAGGAAACAAGCCAGAGTAGCCATTCTAATATCAGATAAAATTGACTTTCAACCTAAAGTCATCAAAAGAGACATGGAAGGATACTTCTTGCTGGTCAAAGGAAAAATCCTTTGACTCTCGATTCTAAACATCTATGCTCCAAATTCGAGGGCACCCTCATTCGTAAAAGAAACTTTACTAAAGCTCAAAGCACACATTGCACCTAACACAATAATTGTGGGTGACTTCAACACTCCATTCTCCTCAATGGACCAATCAGGAAAACAGAAACTAAACAGGGACACAGTAAAACTAATTGAATCTTTGGACCAATTGGATTTAACAGATATTTATAGAACATTTCATCCTAAAGCAAAAGAATATACCTTTTTCTCAGCACCTCATGGTATCTTCACCAAAATCGACCATATAATTGGTCATAAGACAGACCTCAACAAATATAAGAAGACTGATCTAATCCCATGCCTCCTATCAGATTACTATGGAGTAAGAGTGGTCTTCAATAGCAACAAAAACAACAGAAAGCCCACATACACATGGAGGCTGAACAATACTCTACTCAATGATGCCTTGGCCAAAGAAGAAATAAAGAAAGGAACCAAAGACTTTTTAGAATTTAATGAAAATGAAGTCACAACATACCCAAATCTACGGGATACAATGAAAGCAGTGCTAAGAGGAAAACTCATAGCCCTGAGTGCCTCCAAAAAGAAATGGGAGAGAGCATACACTAGCAGTTTAACAGCACGCAGGAAAGCTCTGGAACAAAAAGAAGCTAATTCACCCAGGAGGAATAGAAGACAGGAAATCATCTAACTCAGGGCTGAAATCAATCAAGTGGAAACAAAGAGAATCATACAAAGAATCAACAAAAACAAAAGAGAAAATCAACAAGATAGATAAACCCTTATCCAGACTAATCAAAGGGCACAGAGACAGTATTCAATTTAACAAAATTAGAAGTGAAAAGGGGGATATAACAACAGAAACTGAGGAAATTAAAAAAATCATCAGATCCTACTACAAAAACCTATACTCAACACAACTGGAGAATCTGGAGGGAATGGACATCAAAAGGACAAATCGACAACCAACAAATTGGGAAAAGATCTTCACTAACCCTACATCTGACAGAAGGCTAATATCCAATATATACAGAGAACTCAATAAGTTAGACCCCAGAAAACCAAATAACCCTATTAAAAAATGAGGTACAGAGCTAAACAAAGAATTTTCACCTGAAGAAAAAAGATTTCAGATGGCTGAGAAGCATCTTAAAAAATGTTCAACATCATTAGTCATTAGGGAAATGCAAATCAAAACAACCCTGAGATTTCACCTCACACCAGTCAGGATGGCTAAGATTAAAAACTCAGGAGACAGCAGGTATTGGCGAGGATGTGGAGAAAGAGGAACACTCCTCCACTGCTGGTGGGGTTGCAAATTGGTACAACCACTCTGGAAATCAGTCTGGAGGTTCCTCAGAAAACTGGGCATCTTACTTCCAGAAGACCCTGCTATACCACTCCTGGGCATATACCCAGAGGATTCCCCAGAATGTAATAAGGATACCTGCTCCACTATGTTCATAGCAGCCCTATTTATAATAGCCAGAAGCTGGAAACAACCCAGATGTCCCTCAACAGAGGAATGGATACAAAAAATGTGGTATATATACACAGTGGAGTACTATTCAGCCATTAGAAACAATGAATTCATGAAATTCTTAGACAAATAGATGGAGCTGGAGAACATCATACTAAGTGAGGTAACCCAGTCTCAAAAGATCAGTCATGGTATGCACTCACTAATAAGTGGATATTAGCCTAGAAAATTGGAATACCCAAGACATAATCCACATATCAAATGATGTCCAAGAAGAACAGAGGAGTGGCCCCTGGTTCTGGAAAGGCTCAGTGTTGCAGTATAGGGCAATACCAGAACAGGGAAGTGGGAAAGGGTGGATGGGGGAACAGGGGGATGGAAGAGGCCTTATGGGACTTTCGGAGAGTGGGGAGCCAGGAAAGGGGAAATCATTTGAAATGTAAATAAAAATTATATCAACTAAAAAAGAAAAAAAAAGAATAGAATGTAACTAAGATCCCTTCTGAGCATAAAGAGATATGGAAAAATTACCAGGTTCTTTTTTTTTTTAAATAGTCCTTGCACTAAATTGACTAAAGAATATCATGTTCTGGCATTAAACTGTCCCTATGTCATTTCCCAAGATGTACCACTTGGAAACTGATAACCAGCAAATCTCCCCAACCTAATCATCACAGCCTATCTCCCCCATGACCCTTGAAAATTCCCCTGCCATCCCATGAAAACATACTGTAAAGATCTTTCTCCATCCATCAGTCAATACGGGTCTCTTAGCAACCATCTTCCCATGTCAATGACTATGATACACTGAACAGACAGCATCCATTCCACACGGGGTGATCAAAGGTTCCTATTTTATACCACCATGATTCACTGTCCTTTCTCAGAACTCACTAGTTCATCTAGGACAAGAGAGATTCACTCAACACAAGCCATACTTGAGAGAGCCAGAGGCCAGTAGGAGGACTTCTAGATGAACAGAGAGTCGGGGGCCAGTAGGAGAACTTCTAGATGAACAGAGTCAGGGGCCAGTAGGAGAACTTCTAGATGAACAGAGAGTCAGGGGCCAGTAGGAGGACTTCTAGATGAACAGAGAGTCAGAGGCCAGTAGGAGGACTTCTAGATGAAGAGGATGGCCTTCGAACTTCCCTATACTTCCTCTGTCCATCATACCCACCCAATCCATTCCTCAGAGGGTACTTTTGTCAGGAGAAGCCAGTTATTCTCTCTCTCTCTCTCTCTCTCTCTCTCTCTCTCTCTCTCTCTCTCTCTCTCTCTCTCTCTCTCTCTCTCTCCAGAGCAGCCTTGGGATAGGAAACCACACACTTGTCTAGGTGTAGAAATGACTTTGATGTGTGGTCTAGAAACATACCAGTGAAACACAAGGTTGGGTCACAATCTCAGACATGCTACTGGATTATTCCACAGGCATTTTTGTGAAATATAGAGATGGGGGGATCCTTGCTGTGGTATAGAAGAAAAGGAAGAATGCAATTGGGGCAGTATGTGTGGCACCATTCCATTCTATCTGATAACTGGAAAAATATATTTTTAAATATGTCACTCAATAATAGTAATAGCTCTGGTCTCCATAATCGCTTGAGTTACTATTTATGTAGCACTTAGGGTCACCATTGTACTTTTCCTACAAAGCACCTACACTATCCCAATAGAGTGTCAACAGGTATCTTAATTAGTACAAACCTACATCATGTCTATTAATTTTTTAGGTGCATTTTGGCTTCTCTCACCTAAACAAGTATCTCTTTTAGGAAAGCAACTCCTTCAAAATTCTGCTACAATAACTCAATGATTTCATAATTCTGACCATATTCTATGAATCTAGCATCAAGGGTCACCTAGAAAAATCAAGTTAAAGAATAATATGCCTTGAGAGGAAACAAGAGTTTTTCTTCACAATTTTGAGAATATAAGTGTTTGTTTTATTCAGCCATCCTGAAACAAAACTGTGTATGTATTTGGAGATGGCTGTATGAAAAGAGACTTGGCCATCAAGTTCATCAAACAAGACATTTACTTGCACAAGAATAGTAAGTGTAGGTATAAACCAAGCTATTGATATAACTGGAAGGGAGATATTGATTCCTTGGTGGTGTACCTTGGACTTTGAGAATCTGAGGCGGCTCAGAGTAGATCATATCTATTTCACTTACCCCCTCTAAATAAAACAAATTATTACAGCTATACATGATTTTTCCAGGTCTTTTCATACCCTTTATTAAATCAGAATGGATTTTGATAGGAGTCTCAAAATTAATATTATCAAAGTTAAAAACATGACACTCAAAATTAATTCATTCTTCAATTATCAAAAATAAAACCCACATTGTTTCTAAGACAATATGTTCCTCCATGGCCATCCATTTCACTGATGGTCATTCCTTCAGTCAGTCCAAAGATAATAATACCCTGAGTGTCAGTTTCCATTTACAGACATCAAGGCACAAGCGCTGTGTCATTCACATATCAAATTCTAATCATGTTAGTTTACTGCACTGAATCTCCCCAGGGTTGAATCAATACATCTTGATTTTTTTCAGTAATCATATTCTTTTTTTAAAAAAATGTATATTCTCACTTTGTATCCAAGGCTGGCCTCAAACTCACAAATCTCCTTCTGCAACTTCTTGAATTACAGAATTATAGACATAAGCCACACTGCTCAGCTTTTGGTCAAATAATGGACTGCAGTTCACAGTAACTTCTAACTTACCATTTCCATCCTACAGTATGGGAATTTTATTTTCTCACTTTGTATTTCAATTAAGTGTTTTACTCGTTGTTTTCTACTTGGTTACACCAATTTGAGTCAGGGCAGGGTTGTGTTATTCAACCACCATTTAGGATTTATCTGACCTTTGGTTTATTTATGATTTTTTTCTTCTTCCCTTCCCCCCACCTAAAAAAGAAATGCACCAATTTTGTTTTCAAGTGGTATTATAATTATATATAATTATATAATAACAATGCAATAATTATAATCATTGCATTGTTGCAATGATTTCCATCTCTCTAGGATCTTTTGATGATTTTCTTCCTTTAGTTGTTGCTACACACAAATTATATATGTGTTCATTTCTAAACACATAAATACAATCTTCTCAGTCC
Source organism: Apodemus sylvaticus (assembly GCF_947179515.1). Taxonomy (NCBI): domain Eukaryota; kingdom Metazoa; phylum Chordata; class Mammalia; order Rodentia; family Muridae; genus Apodemus; species Apodemus sylvaticus. Next base: position 69,110,747 of record NC_067483.1, read on the forward strand.
ATATACTGCTATAATTTCAAAAAATTAAAATTAAAAAAGAAAATGTAAAGATTATATATTTTATAAAGTTACTCAAAGTCAGAGACCAAATCAAGTTCTTGGGTGAAGGCAATATATTTGGGAAGTTGTCTCTGTCCTATGAGAAAATTTGGAGAACAGATAAGAAGTCAAGGAAGAATCAACACATATGTGACTAAGTGTGTTCAACTGAACCAAACACTCCTTAGACCCTCTGGGAACCTATGTGGGACATAAATGAAGACTTGTCCTCTTGGCTCTTCATAAATACTTTTCTGATAGCTCCTGCTTGCTTTGATGAAGAATTAGGCCAGTGTCACTGAGACATGCAGGAAGACTACAGCATCAGTGTCCCCAGGATACAAAATAAATGTCAGCTCTCACAGGAAAAGATGGCCAGTAAGAAACATCAAAAGAAAAGAAAAGGTCTAACAGGTCAACCAGTAGTTCTCAACTTATGCATCACAACAGCTTTAGGGTTGCATATCAGATATTTACATTACAGCTCATACCAGAGGCAAAATTACAGTTATAAAGTAGCAATAGTTTATAGTTAGGGGGTCACTATAACATTTTATTAAAGGGCCACAGCATTAGAAAAGTTGAGAACCACTAAGGTAGACAGACAATATTTCTCTCCCATAGTTAATTAGAAAATGGTAGCAAAGAAAGTAATCAGACACTAAGAAACCATTAATAGCTTTGGGATTCATATATATTTAAAGTATTTTGCCATCATACTCTCCTGACGTCTGCTTAAACAGCACAAGAGAAGTGCCCACGGACCTGCCCTGTGTTTCAAGTTTTGTAACTGCTTAACTGAGTTGCAGCTTGCTGGCTAGGATATTTTTCACCAGCATTATGTATTATCTTTGCAACAACTTCATGGGACAAGAATTATAGTCCCAATTTTCAGTAAAATGGAAGCTCAGAAAACGTAAACGATCCAAATAGGATCGCTCAACCAAATGACCAAGCTAGACCCAGAGGGAGTTCAGCTTGCTGCTGTCACAGTGGCCTGTCAATCAAGTCAGACTTCCTGCTGGGACAGACAAGGAGGAAAATGAAAGTGAGCACATGGATACCCCTGCTCTGTTTGTGCTCATGGAGGGGCACACCTCTGAGGGATGGGTCACCTTCACCAGGGGCAAGAGAAGAAAGAGCTGGGAATAAACACCACAGGTTTATTGCTGGGTTCCAAGCCAGAGGGGAAATCTACCTTTCAGGTTCCCTCCCAGACCCTGTAAACAGATGAGATAAGAACTAACTCTAAGCCACCAGCCTGAGGAGTGGCAACAAAGTTCCCAAGTGAGGGTGAGAATGTGTGATGTGAAGCATGGGGTTTAGGGAGGAGCTGAGGCCTTGACAGAAATACCCTTCAGAAACTATAATGTATTAAATGTACCCCAAATGGGGTTGGGGGAGGCAGCTTTCCCCTAGAGGCCTTCCAGTTAAAAATCACACTAATTGTCTATGGTCATGCCTGAAAAATCATACAAAGGCCTCTTGATCAGCACTTGGACTCCTCAGAGACTTCCTTCACTCAGAGTTTTGAAATCCAAATGTAATTTTGTTCCCTCTTCCTCAGGCCTGGGAATTTCATTTCTACATGCAGGAGGTAAGGACTCTTTAGGTCAAGGGAGATTTAAGAAGATTAATTGTTGTTCAAGTTGTCACTGAACCTTTAACATAAGGCAAGGAGAAAAGTAACAAATGCATTTTTTTTAGTTTAGATAATAATAATGATAATATTTATTAGGTTAAAAATAAATGTAACAAGCAACTGTTTCTGAAATTTTAGTGATAGTGACATCAATCATTGAGATACCTGTACCAATTCTTGAATGAAAATGTTCTTACTCAACATGAACCTTGAACAACCATATGAGCCTGAAACAGAATTGAATTCATCTGGAGCCCATCATTTCCATTCTGATGGGACACATGGCCTTAGCAGTGACTGTCAAAGAGTCAGCACTGATTAAGAATTATTCCCCAAATATTTCATTTTTAATAATTATTTACAGTTGAAAACCTTTTTCCTGGCCATTGTTATCAATAGGCAACATCATTGGATACTAATGATTTATTAGGGGTAGTAACAAATAGATAGAAACATCACAATATTACACGGAGGTATACAAAGTATTGATAATCCCAAACTGAAGTAAACTTTATATTCTCTTTATTGGATTATTTCTATCTTTCAAAAGGTTACAATGGTATCTCATCTTCTCTGATTTCTTTCCTCACAGATTATAGTGAGTCCTCAGTCCCCTCTACAAAGCAACCACAGCCTAAGGACTTCCCAACAGGAAGGGGCTTCTGAGAAGACTCTGCTTCAGCGAAGGATCCTGACACACATGTGTAACACTGAATGGATTTGTTGCATGTTGAAAGCTGGTATGTCACAATGCTCCCCATGAATGGCCAGTTAAGGTCAAACGCACCCTTCTGATTTCCTAGAGTCATTTTTTTTCATCTTACAAAAAGTAAATGAAGGAAGCGGGGGGAATAATACAGGAAATCTGTAAGATCTTTCTATATTATGAAGTCTGTCTCTATCTCTGTCTCTCTGACTCTCTCCCTCTCTTCCTCTTCTCCCTCATGCACATTGTGTGTGTGTGTGTGTGTGTGTGTGTGTGTGTGTGTGTGTACTGCTGAGAAATGAGGATTAATCATTATAAGATGGCCACTGAGGGACATCATGGCATCAATAATACTGAAGTTTCTATTTGGGTTTGTTCTCTGTCCATACAGGGCCTCCAGTGAAGAGGCATCTTGTGACAGAAATTAAACATGTGGTAATGAAGAAACAAGAAGAAAATAGTTTACACAGTCCAAGTCAACTCTCAAGGGGAAAACAAATATATATATATATATATATATATATATATATATATATATATATATATACCCTTCAAAACCTTGTCTAAATCTCACCTTAGCTTGCAGATAAAAGCACAGGGCCATCAGGCATGTGGAGTACCCCTCAGGGCTATCAGATCTCACTTTAAGGCAGTTTCTGCTAAGAAATGCTTATGGCATTTTCTGCTGGGTTTACAACATCCAGATCATAGAAACATACATGTGGGAAGCTCACCATTTGGAAGGATGCAGGTGCTGTGTGGTCTGCTGTTGCTGGGCCTGGACACAATCAGCTAGATACTATTGCCTTCTACTCTTCATAGGCAGAGAGCAGGCTCTCTGATTCTCTGCACCACCAAGGCCTCCTCCGCTCCCTTTCCACCGCTGCCATCTTGCTTCTCTGTCTTTACTGTTTATTTCCTTATAGCCGCCTGCCTCTGCTCTCTGGAACCAAGCTCATACTCTTTCCTCTGTAGATGCACTAAAGGTACAAAGGACATCTGACACAGCATCCTAGGAGTCCTCCCCTCTATTGCCTGGTAACAAACAAACAAAATATAAACAATGTGGTCACGTTTCATTCTAGAGAAACTAGGTCACTTGTGATTTCCAGAAAGATACACGCACAATTCCTCCCCCAAAAGAGCTGCAGAGACTTCAATTCAGAATGTTGGAAAGGAAGCAAAATACATAGGGCTGGCCAAACCTAAATATAAGAGTTATTTAGTATAATCTGGGGCTCTAAACAGAAGTCTGAGCATTAGGAGATAATAGCTGGGATTTGAATTAGAAATTAACAAAGACTTTAGAGTCGTAAAACTGTCACATGCCAGAGATCATTTGAGCTGGCTGCTTCATGTTTACAAAAGAAGAGAGTTTCATAGACTAAGGTTACTCAAGGTCATCTGACCAGTTAACAGTTGCCTTAATTATTCAAACCAGCATGTTTTGGGTGGTTTGGCTGTTTTCTTCTGTTCTTTGTTGCTCTTGTTTTGTTTTTGTGAATTTCATGGCTTCTGCACAGAAGAAAACAAAACTATAGCTTCCAAGCAACTAGAAGCCATGTTACCAGACTCTATTTTATACCTAACAAGTAGACTTCATTTTTGATCTAGTGTAAGTCTGACCAATCTTTATTTTCCATACACATTACCTGCTAATCCTCTCAATTTGAGTTCTCAGTTTAGAGACTCAGAAGTGATGTACAGTTCTGTTCTTCCCTCCTTTCTTGTTCTCATTGGCCTCCTGCTCAACCTTTTAGCTCACCACACAATGCCCAGTAGCACCCATTCTCTGTTTTCAATTTCTTGTCTCCATTCAGGCCACAGGACACCTAGAAGCACGCTGAGTGTAACCTTCACCTCCATCCAAGTTTATAAAAATCCTCAAGGAGAACACAGAGGGATTTGAGGCTAACTGATGATGTAGGGTTTTGTTTGCTTTTTTGTGTTTGTTTTTGTTTTATAATTGCTCTGTTTATGATACAAGGAGTTGAGGTCCTTTATAACAAGGACCTCAACCCACTGTTCTAGTACAAGACTGACTATCAGTAACCTTGACCGCAGAGCCAGTGCAATGTAGACATTCAGAAGTTTGAGTTCTGTACACTCAGCAATTGACAATTGCCCTGAAATGGAACCATCCAGGCTGAGAGAGAGTCTTAGAAGAATCCAAGAACCTCCATACAGCCATCTCTCCAAGGGCAGATGGGACTGTCTCCTCGACTCTGCAGTCACCATGCCTCATGCTTTTGGGAATCCCCACTTGCCTCCTGCTATAGAAAGATCTTGATGATTTCTCTTCAGCACACCTCACTGCCATGGCTCTGTGCCTCCCACTTTTGTACCCTCCTGAGTCTATACCACAGGACCTCTGCTCACCCCAGTCACCCCCTAGACATATGTCCCTTAGAACATCCCCAGATTTACATTCCACCCAGCCATCTCGTTCTTCACATACAGATTTCATTCCTCTGTATCTCCCATGTAGTATTTCCCATTCTGCCTCCTCTTAATCTTAACCTGCCATGGCCTACCAAGTAGCTCTGTCTACTTCCAGCTAATCCTCTTTGCTGGCTCTCCCTTCCTTATGCGGCATTCAGAAGTGTTAAAAGCATGGCATACCTTTCCTGGGCAATCTCCTTCATCCCTAATGGATGAGAGCATTATCAAATATTTTGCTTGTAGTCCAGAGTCTCCCATTAAACATTTGGTCTATGTGGCCTTTTGATTACTGAAGATTCTACAGCCACGAGTGGTTCAGCAGCTCCGCAAGTGAACTGTTTCCTCGATAGACTTTTCTCCTGAAAGGCAATGTGACTTTGGTGTCTGTCACTTTGGGAGTAGTCTGTCACTTTTCTCCTAAGAGTCAAGAGCTTCCCTGTTGTAAAAACCTAAGCAGAAGAACCAAAAATAAAGTGTTTTGTAGCTATTTTCCACAACTAGGGCTATTCTAAGAAAATGTAGACTCTAAGGCAGAAATACCACAAGTTTGAGACCAGTGTAGTTTACACAGTAAATTCTAAGCCAGTCAGTTCTAAATAGTGAGACTATTTAAAAATGTGTGTGTGAATTATCTGATTATAGTTTATGATAATATCTGTTAACTAGCTTATTTTCAAGGATTCAAAGACACATTATATTGACAATGCCAATTCTTGATTTAGCATGCAGATGTCCAATGAGTAGCTGAAATGAGATTAAATTGTTTAGCATCTCTGCTTTCATACCTTGTGTCTCTTTTACTCTCTGAACCTTTAGAGACCAGATTATTTCAAAATTTGCTTTTTATTTAGACATGTTGATAATTTGATAATTGGAATTTTTCTGGAGCTATAATATGGTCAAATTAACTATGTCTTGTCTCCTCATCTGGTTTCTCTTCTCCAAGACAGAAACATATACACACACACATACTCAACAAGACAGGAAACACCAGACCATAAAAGGGTGGTAACACTTTAGTTCCTGGAAGATCTCAACATACTCCAAGAAAGTCTACCAAGTTCTTCCCCTGTTCACACTGGCCACTCCCTTGTTATTCTCTTATTCTCTCACTATTCCTCAGAGTCCTTAGCAACTTGGAGCCAACACCCTGATTTAGCATTGATTCCCCTCTTCTCCATCCTTTTGCATTTGGGTGAGTGTGCACTGTTGACACTCATTGTTCAGTTTTAGATTCGTTAGCTTCATGACAACAAAAGAAAGAAGAGTCTGATTATGTATTACTAGCTATATGCCTGGAATCAATCTAAGTGCTATGTGTACAGCATTGAATTAAATAGACAAAGCCTCATGACCATGAAACTTGCATTTAGTAGTGAGAAGACTCAACATTGAATTGTATTCTTCCATATATGTTGAAATCATAACAACATAATAACATAACTGTGTTTGGAGATAGGGTTTTTACAATAACAAGATAAAGCTTGTGGAGTGGACCCTAATCCAGTATTGCTGGTATCTTTATAAGAAGAGAAAATATAGACTCAACTACAGAGGTAAGACAGTAAGAAGATAGGGAAAAGTTAGCTGTCCACTCTTCAAGGAGAGATATCAGATAATCCAAGCCTGCAAACATATTAATATCCAACTTTTAACTCCCAAAGTATGAGAAATTTAATTTCTGTTATTTATCCTGTCTGTAGGACTTTGTTGTGTCATCCCCGGAAAACAAGTAGAAAATCCTTTTCTTTTATGTTTTAAAGAAAAGAAAATTATAGAAGGTAAAAATGATAAGAAAAAAAGATGAGGCATGAACAAGTGATAACCAGGAAAGGGAGCAGTCCACCATGTTCTAGGCATGTTCTTCACGTGTAGGAAGAATGTTGGGGAGGAAAAGCAGACAGAATAAGAAGTTGAGAAGTGGGTATCCCAAAGCCTTCTTAGCTGAAGACAGAGAGTTGGTCTTTCTGTCAGTGTCTCTACCTAAGCACTATAACACTTTTTATCAAATAATTCTCTGATGTAAGAGGCTACCCTGTGTATATCAGGGCTTTAGTAGCCTCCATGAATTCTACCTAGGAAACACCAATGGAGCCCTGGTTCTTCCTGCTACCTCACTGTAGCAACATTTGTTGCCACCAAGGGACACAGAACAGCCTCTGCTTTGGAATTAATGCTACAGATGAAGCAGAGAACCACTGAAACTGTAATCGGACAATCACATGGTTCCAATCATATTGTCTGAATAAATCTAACAAGAGTGGATTGGGTCAAGGGGGAAGAGAGGGAGAAGGGGTGAAATCTAGGTAAGTTGCCCAAAAGAAAAAAGAAGATAGGTTTCAGAAATACAGGTGCGAGGCTCAGTGGAACGTGTGGTATGTAAGGGCAGGGAGGGGCAAGTCACAGATATCCTTTAGTTAGTGCTTTCAACACCCGGTGAATGGTACTGGGAGGAAGAAGCAGGTCTGGGGGGATGTCAGAGCATTATTTGTTCTTTTCTAAACATAGAATTGTCTTTTTAAAAACTACTTGTCCTTAGAGGAGAGATGTCAGTAAGAGATGCATATGTAAATCCGGAGCCCTAAAGAAACAATAGAACCAGAGATAAATCTTGAGTGTCCTCTTCTGGAGACAGCACTTAAAACCACAGAGTTGGAGCACACCCTCTAAGGAGAGCATCCAAAGCATAACAGGAATCTTCTTCACCTGCTTCTTTGATGAATTAGCAGTACATAGTCTTTGGCTAATTTTTCCTATTTAAAATTTTTTCCATTTTTGTCATGCAGAGGATAACTTTAATACTATAAAGATTAGTAGTCTAGCTAGTAGAAAAGCCAAACAATTTTTTTCCGTGTGGATTCTACACTGTATAGCTTGCCTTTAAAAAATCCTGATACTCCAAAACTATAGAACTATATATAATTCCCACAAGGATGGGCCTAATCATTGTTCCCAATTCTCTTCAAGGCTGAAATGGTCAGTAAATCCAGAGTAACCCATATTACTAACTGAGAGCTCACTAGACTAATGGAGGCTCAACCACACTATGGAATTACTGAGGTACTTACTTAAATACTCAGCAAGGACCTGAAGCCAGACTGGTTTTCCTAAGTCAAGAGCAGGGGCATTAAGTCTGCTAAGATCCAAGTATTCCTGCCCAGCTAACTGACCCATATGTTCACTAAAAGAAGGACAAAGAGAACTGGGACCTCTATAAATAAATCCCTTTAACTATCAGCAATCATTGTACCAAAAAGAGGAGAGTATACACTCCTTGTGTATTTCACAGTCAGCACAGGAGGGAAAACCCTGAGGTCTGGTCATATTTCTTTTGATTTTTTTGTGGTGTCAAGGATCAAACCAACACCCTCTTACATACTAGACAAGCACCCTTCCACTGAATTCCAACCCCTCATTTCTGCCTTTAATGTCTACCTTACCTTCTAGAAGGAGGATCCATCCCAGAGAACAACAGGTTCTTAAGTATAGATTAACTATTCCTCCCTTAGTAGGAAATATGTGTCAAGTGGGAAGAAACAAGAAAATGTCCCTTGGGTGCTTCCCAGAAAGGATGAAAGGAGAGATGGGGTTTCCCTTTCATGTGAATGATGGAGAAAAGAGATTTCCCATCAAAATCCACATGAATTTTCCATTATTAATTTCAGAAACCATCATGCTTTCATGCTTGTTACTAATAAGCAACATGTAAGCATCTTCACTTCATTTTTCAGAAAGACTGGTGCTCCATGATAGGCTGGGGGCAACAGAGTTGGGAAAGGTTTAGAGAATCTTGAGATGGACATTTCTCTGAACTAAGTGAAACTGGCTATTTCAAAGGCATATGATACAGGGCCTAAGAATTTACTCAAGTTAGACTGACTGGGCCTATTTATGTTTATTGACAATTATATCCAGGGTAGCAACAAACCAGCAAAAACATCTGGTCCACCTCCTTGCCCTGTGAGAAGGAACTGAGTATTCAGATATAAAGTTCTTCTCCATCTTTAAGAAGTAGCCCAAGACATGTCTGCAGAGGATTATGGCAGATAGCCTGACTATTTTTTAAAATACTCTGGCTCCTCCCCTTTCTGGGATATCTCTCCATTCAGAGGGATACAGGCTACATACACATCAGCTTTAGCCAAGTGGCTTGCTTTAGACTACTATATGGAAGCAGAATTGACATTTGTCACTTACAAGCAGAAGTTTTAAGAGACAACATGCAGCCACTGGGCTCAGTTTCCCTTATTCGTGCTCCAAGTAGAAGTTACATTGTTACCCTACATTCCTCAGTGAGGGCCTGGAGCAAAGCCTCACCAGAGCCATAACAGACATGTAAATTGGACAAAAACTCTTACTAGAGTTCAAGTCACTGTTAGTGTGGGTGCCATTTGTTACCTAAACACAACTTAGCTAAAGGGTCTGATGCAAGTGTTATTACACATGCCAACAGTGAGGATGTAGTAAACAAGTCTTTAAGAAGCAAACATCTTTTTATGAACTTGGATACATATAAAGGGGTCTAGTTGGAAGTGCAAAAGGAACTTACAAGGCATTGTGTGGAGATGGAGAGAATTGCCTTGAGTAATGAGTGTAGCAGTTTGGGAAAGTCAGACTATGCCATAATAGCAGCTGGATCCCAAATCTCAGACGCTCACACATTAGAAACTCATTTCTCATCTACACAGGTCCAGAGCAGGTTGGCCTCTTAGATAGCTTAACTATATACAGTGCTCAGAATTCAGGATGACCATAACTTGTGTTGCTTTCAACCTTATGAAAAATAAGTGGAAGATCTCACAGGAACTCCTCCTATGCCAGGCCAGAAAAAGTAAGACACGAGCCCCCTATGCTCTCAATTGATTATCTCTTCACTATCACCCCCAGATGCAAGGAAGGCTGGAGAACTAAACCTTCCTTAACCAGAAGGAAAGGAACATGGATTCACCAGCAATACTTTACCTTTGAAAGCTACACTTTTATAGGAAAAAAATATATAAAAGACAAGGCTTGAAAGCTTGAGGGAGATAAGTTAGAATACAACCAGATTGCAACCTTGTTAAGCTATTGCCACAGGATGTGCTGTGCGTGGGAACCCCAAAACCCAAAAAGCTTTCTGTTAGAGATAATGGGACCAAACACAGGCAAAAAAAAAAGAAAAAGAAAAAAAAGAAAGAAAAGCTGCAGATCAGAAGAGCTCGTGACAGCCAAGGGCATTACTGTTGTAAGGGACAAATGAACGCTGCTGGGAAGATGTTCAGGCCCAGTCTCCAGGCGTGCATGCAAGTGGTGGCGTGAGGAAGTGGACTCCAGTGGTTTCCATATTTAGCACCGGAGAAGGGTTGTGTTCCTCTCTGTGCTGCGTAAACTCTGGAATTCTTGGGGAATTTAAGTGGAGAGCTTCAAAAGAAAACATGCAACTGCTCCAGCAAAGGAATTAGAGAGAGAGAGAGAGAGAGAGAGAGAGAGAGAGAGAGAGAAACCATGCCCCTTTTTTGAATAGCAAATGTGTTGAGCATTTCTTTCTGGTTTTGCAAAGAAGATTATAGAAAAGACTACAGAGTAAGAGAGAAAGTGCAAGAATTCTAATATAGAAAAGTTAGTAGTATACTTTTACTAATTCTGGTTTTTGACTAAAATTTATTTTTAATCACTAACCAAATCTTGCAGCAATACAAAACAGTTTAACTGCCCACAGCATGGCACACTGAATGATGCATAGCTCAGTGCGAGCTAAATTCAGTTTAGAAATTCAGGGTCTTGAAAACAGAGCAAGATTTCTGTTCAAAATATTAAGAAACAAAGAGTATCTAGAGGATACCCTTCCGGGCCGTATTTAAAGTTCTCGTGTGACTGTGGGTGTCTGATCAGAGTTCTTATGTAAACAGGATCTATATGTGAGAACACTTTCAGAGGTCGAATGTGGAACTTGGTTACAAATGGAGTGAACGGTGGGCACCCAGCCAAGCAGTCACACAGGACTGAAACTGATGTTCTAAAGCCCGTTGGGCTCCTCACAACCTTCCCCACTGGCTCAGCCCACTCAAACACAAAACCAAACGAGGTGCTTCTCACCTGTGACTTGCCCCTACGCAAACCCCAAGTCATATCTGATCTCATCTGAGAAGGCCTTTTACACTGGCTCAAACACACCTCCTTCATGAGAAAAATGGCTTCTCTGACCCAGAGCGTGATTTTCCCTTGGGAACGCTAAGATTATTTTCTTTTAGTAAAAGAGAAGCATCAAGGACCTGTTAAGAAAGCCAACTGCTACTTTATATATCAAATCAAGTGACCCAAGGGCTTTGTCATTATTACAGGGATCTACCTATAACTCTTGCTCTCTGGCTCAAGAAGAATAGTAACCATAGTATCTTTGATGGACTCAGCAGCTGGACTGCACTGACATGAGCTCCAGAGGCCCTAAGACTAACTCTCTAGCATTCCAGGGCCTCCTGCTCTGCTGAATGGGTGGGGACCTATTTAACTAGGATCTCTAGTCTTAGGGTTGTCACTCAAACCACACAGGTATGAAGAGAACCACCTAACTGTAAGGCCATGTTCCCACCACACAAGTAGCTCCCATGATAGCTACAAGGCCCTCAACTATAACGGCTGTTACTCTTCTGCCCCAGGTATTCCAAACCCAGTATTTCTTTTTTGTTCCAGGTTTATTCCTAGTATTTTTAATGTACAGTGTTTTTGTTGTTGTTTTGGTTTTACACAAAAACTCTTAATTCATTGGGAATTTCTCTTATTCAACTATTAAGCCCAGAAGATAATCCAATTTTATTTTTATTATTTATTTATTTATTGTTTGGTTGGGTTTTGTTGTTGTTGTTGTTTGGTTGGTTTTTTTTTTTTTTTTGACAGGGTTTCTCTGTGTAGCCCTTGGCTGTCCTGGAGCTCACTCTGTAGACCAGGCTGGCCTTGAACTCAGAAATCCACCTGCCTCTGCCTCCCAGAGTGCTGGGATTACAGGTGTGCGCCACCACCGCCAGGCTTATTTTTATTATTTATATGCAGTTTAAGCCTGGAAAAATAAAAGGTAAATGATCTTGAAACCTTTGATGTGTCTTCTTTTATCCTTCCAACTTAAGACATAGGAAATCTTAAGGTATATATTTTCCCCAAACTCAGTTATGGCTCATTAGAGTGATATTGTAATTGGATCAATCTAAAAGTGACCCACAGGTGGTGGCACACGCCTGTAATCCCAGCACTCTGGGAGGCAGAGGCAGGCGGATTTCTGAGTTCAAGGCCAGCCTGGTCTACAGAGTGAGTTCCAGGAAAGCCAGGGCTATACAGAGAAACTCTGTCTCGGGGGAGGGGGGGACTAAAAGTGACCCACCCGATGTTTATGAGGAGGCATCTAAGTCACCATAAATCTACCTCAGTGATGCTCCTTGCCAATACCCAACAATGTGTCCCCTCCTATATTTTGTCTGAACTCTGATCAGGAATACTAATCCTGCCTCGTCTGTCTCCAATTAGCCCTATCAACGCTAATGCAAACAGCACTCCTAGTCCATTCTACCATAGCAGATTTTCTAAAATACTATGCGAATTAAACTCCCAGCATTGTGCCTAGTCTTTCTGCACTCTGGAAACTCCCAGCCCTGGGAATGAAGACTTGAAGAAGATGGTGCTATAGTTTTCAAGTGGCTCTGTTTTTGTCAAGCCAGCAAACCACTGAGCACCACGGTGTTGGAATGCTCTAGATTACTGAACTGGGTTCAGACAGTTCTTAGAAAAGCCTATTAGAGTTGGGCGTGGTAGCGCACGCCTGTAATCCCAGAACTTGGGAGGCAGAGGCAGGTGGATTTCTGAGTTCGAGGCCAGCCTGGTCTACAGAGTGAGTTCCAGGACAGCCAGGGCTACACAGAGAAACTCTGTCTCAAAAATCCGAAAAGAAAGAAAGAAAGAAAGAAGAAAGAAAGAAAGAAAGAAAGAAAGAAAGAAAGAAAGAAAGAAAGAAAGAAAGAAAGAAAGAAAGAAAGAAAGAAAGAAAAAGAAAGAAACCCTATTAGCTGGAAAAAACCAAGGAATTCCCCAGCTTGCACTAGGGGCAGCACCTTGTAAAGCTTTCAGTGGATTCAAGGAGGCACAGGGACAATCTGAGTTTGAAGAAAAGGGAAAACCAAGTTTCACTTGGTTATTTGGTTTTCCCTTCTCACAAGCTGCCAGAATCACAACTTTCGAGGATAAACTGCTCTTCTAAGGCCACCTGTGTAGCTCCTTGGACAGCAACAAATTGACTGCAAAGTAAAGTTTTCCAAGAAAAAAAAAGGAGTTGAAATAACTGTATTATGCAGAATGCGACTAAAGAACCTAGATGAATAAACTATAATAGGATATCAAAAGAGCATTGGTGGGTTAGGGTAATTTTACAGTAAAGTTTCAAAGTGATTTAGTTCCCCCGATGCCAAAGGATTCTTCATATATATATAAAAACACTCCGAAGTACTTCAGAAATTTCCCAAGGTTAGAACCTAGAAGAAAGCCACACTTTTTGCTATCTATGCAAATTTGAAGAATGATAAATATCACGGGGGTTGGGAAGTGACCTTAAAACCTTTCATATATCTGCCTATGCTTCTTCCAGTACAGGAGATCTTGTGAAACAGGCATATTTAGGAGGCTGCAGTCATGCACAGACTTAAAGAATCAATCACCTTTGGTTTGTATATTGTTGCTGTTTTTATTTTAATGCAAGTATCCAACGATGCCATCATTTCCAGAGCTGGTGACACAGGTCACAAGAGGAGTTGTGGAGAGGAGAAAAGGCTGTACTGGTGAGAGCTGAGCAGACACATTGGAGTTCTCAAGCTTACGGACCACCCCAGGAATGACCACTGCTGCAACCACCCAGTCCCGCTCACGAGTCTTCACATGCAGGCTCGTGAATCTAGCCACGGCAGGGTCTCATTTCCTTCAGAGCGGAGCTTCCCCAAGCTACAACTCTTCTACTTCTTCACCACAAATTTCTTCCACTTAATACAGAACATCCTACCTTCTATGTAAGATAAAGGTCATAGTTAAAACCAAAGAGTTTCACAAAAACAATAACCTCCTTGTTCCCCACTTCTCTCTACCGTGCAACCTCCTCACAGGGGAAACAACTGCAAGAAGGAATCTTGGTTTGAATAGAAATTGATTAAAGTGCTTTTTTTTTTCCAGTTTCAACACTACATCTTCTAAACACTTAGTTTCCAGTGACCTTTTAAAAGAAATCAAATGCAGAAATTGCAACAATTAAAAAAAAAAAGAAAGAAAAAAATCTAACTTTAAATGCCATTCAACAATTTGCCAATTCTTGTTTTTTGTGTTTCTTTTTCTTTTTGTTTTTAATAAATTGAGACTGAAATCCCAAGAGGTGAAAGCCTCCACATTTGTCATCATAACTCATCAGTTATACTGTCACCCTAAAAATGTCGAAACAACCATGACTGATAGCCCAGAAACTTCTCCCAAGAATGCTATTCCATACTTAAAAACCTACTTAAAGAAATGTTTTCAGCTATAGACATAGTTATCTATACTGGTAATACATAGGAAGACTTTCCAATGAACATGCATTTATACATATGTGTATAAATATAAACACACATATATGTATACTATCATCCATCTCTGACACACTTTCATGGACGTATGTGCACGCGCGCACGCGCACACACACACACACACACATGTACACACACATACACACACAGATAAACCCCACATAACATTTTGCTACCTGCATATATCCCTTAGCACTTCAGACTTGTGAACTGAAATAAAAAGATACAAACCACAACTCCAAACAGTTAATTCCTTCACATAGGTCTGGACAATGGTGCTCAGGTTCCCTCCATCAGTAGTCTTATTCTCTGAGACTCCTTGACTGTCAGATTTGGGGTCTGTGCTCCCCTTCCAACACCGCCTTTCCCACACTGAAGACCAACCTTTCTGCCTTTCCCTAAAACACCACTAGCATTAAGCTGCTGTACCTACCAGAATTCCAATGAAACTTTATAAGGCAGCTAGAGAGACAGTTCAGGGAGGAGTGTTTGCTGCTCTTTCAGAAGACCCAAGTTCAGATCCAAGCAGCTGTGAACAGCATCTCACAACCTCCTATAACATTAGCTACAAGGGATCTGGCACCCTCTTCTGCCCTTCACAGTCACCCATGCACACATGGAATACACGCGCACACTCTTAAATAAAAAATAAAAGTGAGTCTTTTTTTTTTTAAGAAAAGTTCAAGAGGGGTTTTGGAAAAGCTAGCAGACTCATGGAAGTATTAGTCGCCGCTATCCTCAAGTCTACTGACCATCTTCACCACACAGAGCCCCCGTGCACCACAGAGCACCCGTGTGCTTCAGGGCTCCTCTGCTGCCTCCTCAGCACCCTGCACTGGTGCCCCCTTTTCGCTGTCCGATGCTCTCCTTCGGGCTCTCCAAGTGCATGGAGTTGTATCACTATACCACACAGAGTCAGTTACTTCTCTCCCTGCGCTCTACTTTATGAGCAAAAGGACTCGTTATGGTGATTTTTTTTTCTAAGCAAAACATGTTTTTTTAACATGGGTTTATACCATAGTTAGGGAGGAGAAAATAGAAATGACCGTAGTGTTTAATGTTCTTTTTTAAGTTGCAGAGAAAGAGAGACAGGCAGGCAGGCAGGCAGGCAGGCAGGCAGAGAGACACAGGAGACATAGAGACAGAGAATAAACACACTGAATGTTCTGGAAAAACATGGCCTACTGACATGCTTCCATGCTCTTGATCGCAATCCACATCCTCCTCACAGGAGGGTGATTTAAAATCACACCCCAATACTTCCCAAATGCTTGAAACTTTTTACAGGCTTCAGTAAAGCCAAACACCTTCCCCAGACACTGTGGGCTCCGGCCCTGACCTTTCTCAGTGACCTCACTCCTGCTCCTATTCCTCACCCTGCCCCTGCCCCTGACCCTCCCCTGCCCCTGCTCACAATGCTCTACTCGTCCTAAGACTTCTTCAGGACCTCAGCATCTGCCTAGCACTCTCCACTCACTGACTTTTGTTGTTGTTGTTGTTGTTGTTGTTTGTTTGTTTTGTTTTGTTTTGCTTGTCTTAACTACAGCTGCAATTCCTCAGAAGACCTTGTGAGTACATTGTCTGAAAGCAAGCACAGTTTATTCTTCATTTAGATTACAATAAGAACATAGTAATGCTAAAATACAGATCTGTACTCTGTTTATTTTTAAGATTTATTTATTATTATATGTGAGTATACTGTAGTTATCTTCAGACACACCAGAAGAGGGCATCATCTCATTACAGGTGGTTGTGAGCCACCATGTGGTTGCTGGGATTTAAACTCAGGAGTCAGTGCTCTTAACCGCTGAGCCATCTTTCCAGCCCCCCAGATCTGTTCTCTTGATGGAAGCAAGTTCCACTCATGGGTTAACCCCTTGTGCCCAACCTTACTCATTGTTGTCTGTGTCAAAACTGGTTTCTACTACATCAGTTTGTCTTCCGACATTTTAGAAATGATATTTTTAAAAATGTTTTTCTTATCAGTACCTAAACAGAGCCAACTGTAACATCAATGACCTTTGTAACATGAATTTTGTGTTCTGCCTCCACTCCTGGACCCTCTTCAGGAACCAGTCCTTACTTTTTCATGTTTGTGTTGTTTCTAGTCAATTACTTCTTGCTTCAAGCTTTGTTATAGCTTGCTTACATCTTCTTTGAAAGAATGTTGAATATTTTCAAATATTGAAATACAAAGTAAATAGTTAAATACTATGTCGAGCACAGTTCTCACTAGACCATGTGTCTATGACTGTAAAAATCGGTAGTAAGCTAACAGGAAGAAAGAAGGAAGGGAAAGAGGTTTCCTGTTCTAGAAACCTGTGCCTCATAGTCAGGCTCTCCCATTAATCAACTTGCACCAGTCACCAGCCTTCCCCACCCCCAGCCCACTCCCACACTGAATCATTATCTTCACTGTCTCAAAGCAACCCTTGGCCATTTCCCTGAACTCATTTAGGTAGGGTGTGTCTCTCTTTGTCAGAGCTTGGGGCCCGGATCTGAGCAGCGACCATGGGGGTACCATTCCATGGAAACCCATAGACCAGTAGCTTGCATTCTGACTGCCTAAGCTAACCACATATTATCTGCAGTGCTGAATTTGTGCCCTCCCTAGGTAGACAGTCAATCTTATGAGAGGATTACTGCTAATGACTTCCTTTGAGTCTCGTAAGCATGTCTCAATAGAGGGGACCATGTAATTCATCACTGGGTGCTTCCTCTTATTACACATTTCTGACTTTGGTGCTTCTGTAGCTGTACAGTGGAAGTATAAAAGGTAGCAAACATTAGAGAAAAAAGCTTCCAGTCTAATATAATCTCACTTACATGTGTAGGAAAGGCTCACTAGGAGACCAGAAAGGACATGTGTGATTGAGCACAGGACACTTAGGAAAAAAGAAAATGAGGATATGGAGGAAGAAGGTTATTTTTCCCAAGGGGAGACAGCCTCAGACAAGGAAAATTGGAAATCTAAAAAGAACAGCAAAGACCATTGGCTGTAAATGTAGATAGGGAAGAAAGGAAAAGAAAATAGCATTTGCTGTTCACCAGTGACACCCCCCACCCCAAACTTAGACAATAAAAAAATGTCAGAGTTTTTAAGTGGGCAAAAGATCTGGACAGATACTCTCCCAAAGAAGATAAACAGATGAAAAATACATGAAAAGATGTTGATTATTATGGCCCTGGAGACTTGCAAGTTACAATGAGCTACTACTGCACACTAATTACATAGCAAACATCCAGTACGTAGAAACATCAAAAGCCTATGGACACTCGAAACAATGGCAAAGTTTATTCCTAACTTGTGAAAATGAGAAAAAAAAAACACAGACATTTTAGAAGATAGCTTGAGATCTCTGGATAAACTCCAAATAGTCATACACTATAACCCAGCAATTGCATTCATGGACCATTATCCAAATACACTGAAAACTTATGATCACACAAAGATTTGTCCATGACTGTTCAGAAATCTTATTCAGAATTGGAAACAATGGTGTCTTGCCATGAATAGTTGGATAAAGAAACTATAGTATGTTCATGAAATAGAATACTTCCCAGTAATTAAAAGAAATAAACTATTAAACCTCATGACTTTTCCATAAAAGAAAGAAAATTGCATGCACATTGCTCAGAGAAAGAAACCCGTCTGGGAAAGCTAAAATGATATGATTCTACTTACAGGGCATTCTAGAAAAGACAAAGCTATACTTAGTGATAGTATCAGTGGGTACTGCGGATTCAGGAAGGATGAATGATTAGGTGGGACTCGGGCAATGTTGGGTAGTGCAAACCATACTATAACAATGAGTACATGGCATTATAAATGTCTGAAAAATCTACAACAAAAACTATAGTGTTTTGACACTCTATTATGTAATAAATATCCCACAGCAATGTAAAACATTATTGATAACAAAAGGAATTGTGTAGGTGTGAGCACTGAAGAAAGAGTAATGTACATATACTTTCTTAATTTTTCTATAAACCTAAAACTACTCTTAAAAACTAAAGTGAATTAATTTGAAAAGTATTATGCCAAATTGAACTTTCTACTAAGTTCAGTGACTAGTCATCTGAGACTATAGACAGGTGTATATTTAGTTAACCTGTTATTACATGATTTCTCTTTCCTCCCTCAAACTTCTTCCATATCTCCTCCTCCTCCTCCTCCTCCTCCTCCTCCTCCTCCTCCTTCTCCTCCAGTCTCTCCCATGACCCCCATAATCCCTCTCAACTTCATGACCTCTTTGTCTATGATTATTGTTGTTACTAGTGTGAGTAAATGCACAGCTATATAGATACATCCTAGCTTGTCTGTCCAGGGCTGATCTTGTCAGTAAATATGTGTACTTAATGGAAGTTTTGCGGAGGTTTAGCCAAGTTTAATTTCTCTTAAACCTGAGATCAGCCTTTTCTTTTTCTTTTTTTTTTTTCAAGAGCTACCAAGTATTTTTGTTTCTGGGATTACTAATGTTAATTTTTCTATTAATCAATTCATGTCAAAAGCCACAATCTTGTCTCAGCATAAATCTATTTATTTTTTAACAAAATAAAATTTATTTTAAAATATACA
The DNA here is from genome assembly GCF_947179515.1 of Apodemus sylvaticus. Taxonomy (NCBI): domain Eukaryota; kingdom Metazoa; phylum Chordata; class Mammalia; order Rodentia; family Muridae; genus Apodemus; species Apodemus sylvaticus. The sequence goes on from NC_067483.1 coordinate 69,129,721, forward strand.
ACTCTGTATTGACATTTTTTTTAAGACAGGGTTTCTCTGTGTAGCCCTCAATATCCTGGAACTCACTCTGTAGACCAGGTTGGCCTCAAACTCAGAAATCCACCTGCCTCTGCCTCCCAAGTGCTGGGATTAAAGGCATGCACCACCACTGACATTTTTTAAGTCATCAAAATAATTTATAATAGTTAAATGCCCCTGAAATATACATGATATCTTCTGAAGCTAAAAGTAATATGCAATCAACCAGTTTGTTTTAGATATTTGCTTTATTTACATTTCAAATGTTACCCCCCTTTCCACATTACCCCACTGAAAACCCCCATCCCATCCCCCTCCGCCAGCTCACCCCCCTCCCCTAATTTCCTGACTTGTATTCCCCTATTCTGAGGAATTGAGCCTTCACAAGACTAATAGCCTCTCCTCTCATTGGTGTCTGAAATGGTCATCTTCTGCTACATATGTAGCTGGAGCCATGGGTCCCTCCATGTGTACTCTTTGGTTGGTGGTTTAGTCCCTAGGAGCTCTGGAGGTACTGGTTGGTACATATTATTGTTCCTACTGTGGAGCTGCAAACCTCTTCAGTTCCTTGGGTCCTCTCTCTAGCTGCTCCATTGGGGACCCTATGCTCATTCCATTTTATGTTTTTGTGGCTATCTTCTTTTGGGTTTTTGAAAGAAGATTACTTTTTTGCTTTTTCTAGGGTGTAGTTTCCATCTATTATCCTTTGTAGGGCTGGATTTGTGGAAAGATATTGTATAAATTTGTTTTTGTCACAGAATATCTTGGTTTCTCCATCTATGGTAACTGAGAGTTTGCTGGGTATAGTAGCCTGGGCTGGAATTTGTTTCTTAGGGTCTGTCTGTATGACATCTGCCCACAATCTTCTAGCATTCATAGTCTCCGGTGAGAAGTCTGGTGTAATTCTGATAGGCCTGCCTTTATATGTTACTTGATCTTTTTCCTTTACTGATTTTAGTATTCTTTTTTTGTTTTGTTTTGTGCATTTGATATTTTGACTATTATGCGACAGGAAGAATTTCTTTTCTGGTCCAATCTATTTGGAGTTCTATATGCCTCTTGTATGTTTTGGGGCATCTCTTACTTTAGGTTAGGGAACTTTTCTTCTATAATTTTGTTGAAGATATTTACTGGCCTTTTAAGTTGGGAATCTTCACTCTCTTCTATACCTATTATCTTTAGGTTTGGGCTTCTCATTGTGTCCTGAATTTCCTGGATGATTTGGGCTAGGAGCTTTTTGCATTTTGCATCTTCTTTGACTGTTGTGTTGATGTTTTCTATGGTATCTTCTGCACCTAAGATTCTCTCTTCTATCTCTTGTATATTGTTGTTGATGCTTGCATCTACAACTCCTGATCTCTTTCCTATGTTTCCTATCTCCGGGGTTGTCTCCCTCTGTGATTTCTTTATTGTTTCTATTTCCATATTTAGATTCTTGATGGTTTTGTTCAATTTCTTCACCTATTTGGTTGTATTTTCTTGTAATTCTTTAAGGGATTTTTGTGTTTCCTCTTTAAAGGTTTCTAGCTGTTTACATATGTTTTATTGTATTTCTTTAAGGGAGTTATTTATGTCCTTCTTAAAGTCCTCTATCATCGTCATGAGATGTGGTTTTAAATCAGAGTCTTGCTTTTTTGGTGTGTCGGGGTACCCAATGCTCAATGTGGTGGGAGAACTGGTTTCTGATGGTGCCAAGTAGCCTTGGTTTCTGCTGCTTATGTTCTTGCCCTTGCCTCTCACCATCTGGTTATCTCTGGTGTTAGCTGGTCTTGCTGTCTCTGACTGTGGCTTGTCCCTCCTACAAGCCTGTGTGTCAGTACTTCTGGGAGACCAGTTCTTTCTGGGAGGAATTTTGGTCTGGAGAGCTGTAGCACAGTATCAGGTCTGGAGTGCAGATGGAAACTAGAAGGATCCTGTCCCTGGCTGTTCTTTGGTTGCTGTGTCCTGATGGCTCTGGGTGGGCCCCTTTTGAGGCAGGAATTTGAGCAGAAGTGGTGATCTTACCTGTGCTCACAGGTGTGTCAGCACTCCTGGGAGACCAACTCTCAGCTGAAAGAATTTGGTATGGAGAGCTGTGGTACAGGATCAGCTCTGGGCCTAGCCTTTACTTTTAAGAACAGTCCTAAGGCTGCATATAATTTCAAATTTCTGCTTATGGCAAATGTATCATTTTCATACTTATTTAGTTTTCTAATAACTTTACAATTCCAAATTAGAGAAAATTTTATGTCAGTGGTAGGAGATTTTTTAGGACATAATCATGAGGACAAAGAGTATTCCTTCTAAACATATTTTTTTTAAAAAATTGTCTTTTGCAAATACTCATTCCTTTTTCCTTCACCCTCAACCCCCAAAACAAACCCCTCTCATTGGGATCCAGGGAGTGGTTCTACCACTCTAAACAAACAAACAAACAAACAAACAAACAAATTCCCAGTGATCACACAGTTCCAACCAGAAACACAATTCATTTAATTTAAATGTCTATTACCCCAGCCCACATCACAGAAAAAGAAAAGATTAGTGATGTCCATGCTAGAGTGTCACAGTTTGCTCATTATGACTTTATGTGGTTTCGTGAAAGGAGAGGGACTGTCATTATGTTACAATGTTTGCAGAAACAGGAAAGGAAAAAGAGGAACTAATCAAAGCCCTGGACAGCTACACATCAGAGTGCAGAGGGGACCAGTGGCACAAGTGGGACATTGGGGAATTTCCTCCAAGTCTTCGAAGCAAACAAATGAGACAACACCACAGAGTGCATTCAAACTGGCTGGTGCAGAAGTGAATTAGACGGACAAGCAGCTGGGTACCTCCTGGCTGCAGCTGCTGCTGGTCTTTGTCCTATGTAAAAGTGCCAAAGACAGAAACTGCAACTCAACCTTTCAATGAGAGGCGAAGGGTGACCATTTGAGAAAGGACCATCAACCTCTTTTACAAGTTTCATACATTTCTAGGAGGCCTCTAGTAAGATCTTGTTTAGAGTCAAGAGTTAGGCAAAATATTAAGTCTCATCTCTTGAGCCAGGTGTGGTAACCTCATACCTGTTACTCCAGCACTTGGGAGGTAGGGTGGGTGCAAGATCAAAGCTAGTGAGGGCAACAGAGAGCTTCAGGCCATGAAGCTACCCAGCTGCCTTGGAAAGAGACAGGGAGGGAGAAAAATGAGAGGGGGCAAAGAGAGAGGAAGAGAGGAGGGAAGAGAAAAAAGAGAAAGAGAGCGAAGACAGAAGAGAAGAGGGGAGGGGAGGGGAGGGGAGGGGAGGGGAGGGGAGGGGAGAAGAGAAGAGAAGAGAAGAGAAGAGAAGAGAAGAGAAGAGAAGAGAAGAGAAGAGAAGAGAAGAGAAGAGAAGAGAAGAGAAGAGGGAAGGGACGGGACCGGACGGGGAGGGGAGGGGAGGGGAGAGGAGGGGAAGGGAGGGAAGGGGAGGGGAAGGGAGGGAGGCGAGGGAAGGGGAGGGGAGGAGAGGAGGGAAGGGGAGGGGAGGAGAGGAGAGGAGAGGAGAGGAGAGAGAAGAGAAGAGAAGAGAAGAGAAGAGAAGAGAAGAGAAGAGAAGAGAAGAGAAGAGACGAGAAGAAGATTGGGGGAGGAAGAGAGGAAGGGAGGAAGGGAGGGAAGGAGAGAGAAGGAAGGTTAAGGATAAAGGGCAGAGGCAGTCTCCTCCTCAGACACTGCTTCGCTCCTAAGAACCAGAACAGACTGTGAACTAAACCAGCCTTGCCACAGCTCCTCTGTGCCATCCAGGGCCCAGCCCCCTCCCGCTCCCCTAGGGAAGTCCCTTCAGCATTAGCTTCACTAGTCTAGAATTTACTGGAGGTCTTGTTAGGCATAACCTCTGAATTCTTGATGTTTGTTTTGGAATAAGCAGGTGTGAAGGAATGTAATGGTGGAAGGATATTAGTCACTCATGTTATACAGTGACCTGCAAAACACACACACACATACACACACACACACACACACACAGAGAGAGAGAGAGAGAGAGAGAGAGTAAAAAAACTAGCAAGAAAATAAATTTAAATTATAACAATTCATATCTATCTTTACTGAATAAAATTTCCTTCAGGGACATGTAACAGGGCTTCTATAACTTCCAGCTTTGGGAATTAATTTTCAGATTTTGGACTAGCAAGATGGTTAAGTGGGTAAAGGCATTTGCTGCCACATCTGACCACTTGATGCCTGGGAGCCACACAGTGAAGGGGAGAAATAATTCCATTAAATTGTCCTCCACACCCCATACCTGATCGGCATACACATAAACACATGCAAATAACACACACATGCACACACATAAACATGCACATACATACATATATACATACATACACAGGCACACATGTAATAAAAATTAAAAATTCCATTTTAGTTAAATAAAATCTTTGGGAAGATTTCTACAATAAGAAAACACTAACCCAAACACCCTTCCTTTATGGTTAACCTATAGTAATCCACTTTCCACTTTAATTTTTATTTCTTTAATATCTTTAACATCAAAGATTGTAAAGCAAATCAATGTTCATCTTTTTTTTTCAGATTATCCACCAGAGCCTGCATAATCACATATATGAACACACATACAGCAATAGACAGCTGGGGAGACTGGATTGACTCCCTAAAAGTTGTATTTGGTCATCTGACTCTTTTTTTGTTCCCCAAAAGTGTGATTTCTCCAAAACTTAATCAACCGTTCAGTTGTATGTTAATGAATAGGCATTTACAGCAAGTGAATTTGAGATGAAACTACCATTTGCGTGAAGCTGAGGTGGTATAGTACCTGAGGGCACAGCATAGCCCATAGCATCAGTGGGGGCCACCGCCACCCCCACATACCTTTTTAATACTCTATTAAGCATTCTGGAAATCTCACAGGGCTCTGAGCCCATTCCACCCGGTCCTGTGAGAGGTGAATTTACTGGCATCGCCTGCCCAAGAAGGGCAGCTTCCGTGTGGGAGTAAAGGGAGCTAACAAGAGTAGTTAGAGTCCTGGGGAGCTAGGTAGCTGAAGCTGTGGTTTAACTACCAATTTCAGATCTGAGTTGTTGCCCCCACTGAGAAAGAGAAACGTAATGGTTGTTTGGTGGAGACTGGGTCTCAAGAACTCCCACCAGCACCTCAGTTCACCAAAGAGGAAACAGCATGGTCATTTTCATAGCGGCCGTGTTCCACAGACAGAGCCGGTTTCTCCATCACTGTCTGGTTCTCTGTGCTTACACCTCCCGCCCTCACCCCTGCCGCAGTCTGGTTAAACTAACGATCAACAGGTTCATCTACGTGACATCTGTCACCATTTCTTGACTGGGGCTGGGGCTAGGGGCGGGGGGACATGGAAACTTTGATTTACAGGTATAAGTGAGCAAGCCACCTGCCAAACTCTTACAAAACATTCTCCAAGTCCAGGTCCGATTTTAGCCGCTTAGTAAGCCTCCCTTAACAGTGCCCTCTGGCTTTGCACCGCTGCTAAATCCTTATCGCTGTGAAATTATGTCCTTTACGCAAATAACTGTTAAGGCATGTCCTTTGTGCAACACACATATTGTATTCACGTCAGATCCAAGGAACAAGTCTGTCCTTTGATTAGGACTGGGCTCTGTGTTCTTAGGAAAATGAAATAAGTATCGGAAGGAGAGAATATGATGGGGGAGGGGTGGTGAAAAGAGAGACGCGAAAAGTCAATTTTTCTTCCTGTTCACACAGTTATTATTCAAAAGACAAGCCATTCGATAGCTGTGTGCCCGCAGTCACGGGAAAGAACCAAAACCAAACTCTGACAAGGCGCAGGAGGCGAAGTGGGTCAACTTGTACCTCTACCCAAGACCAGCTTCCCATCATGGGACAGGGGAGGGGCTCAACAGGACACGCCCCTCCCTGAGGAGCTCTGAGCAGTTAAGGGTTACTCCAAAAGGAAGTCCTATTCCGCAATGGTGTAGCCCTGCTAAGTTGCCCTTCATTGAATAAATAACTGCCCACCTTCGCTCATGCAGGCATCCCCAATTAAATGTAGTGGGATGCCAATAAAGCAATTAAGAAAAAAAAGGTAGAAGGTATCTGTGTGTGTGTGTGTGTGTGTGTGTGTGCATGTGTGTGTGTGTGTGTGTGTGTGTGTGTGTATCTAGATCTAGATCTAGATATGGAATTGTGGAAGAATAATTAGCTTTTAAAAAACCAGACCATTATATTTGAGAATTATGTAATATACTCCTCGAGAGAAAGGTCAGTCAACCTGACCTACTTGAAGCCCTAATTTGGCCAAAGTTATACATATCTGTCCTGAGAATAAACAAAAGCTTAAACCCATATTTAGCAAAACTACATGGGAATGCCCTGAAGAAAGACAATCTGGCTGAGGTGAATTATATCGGCACCTGCGGCAAACAGAAGTCTGTGCCACTGTTGCAGAATGGCCAAGGGACCAGTCTTAGAAGTGGCTGGCCCAGGCAAGACTGGGCACCCATGCTCATTCCCAAAAAAATAAATCAGATTAACAGTAGCTTAACTGCTGGCTTTAGAAATACTGATAATTTTAATTGGAAGGAGACTATAGGAGACGAACCTAAAAGATACATTACCGTGCAAACAGACTCACACCTGATCTTGAAACAAACACTTGAACAAAAATTTAGAAGTTCAGAGCCCTAGTTTTGTGTCAACTTCAAATATGTGACTTCGTTCAGATCATTCCAGCTTTGCGGACTTTCCTTTTCTGCTTTGAAGGGCTAGGGCGCCTGGTGTGCCTGGGCAGGTGACGTGGTCAGATTCTCAAGAGTTTAAACTCCACAGGTCTCCTTAGCATTGACATGAACAATGAAAATAAAACTGTGTATGAATAAACAGAACTGTGATACAGTAAGTTTGGGGTTTAATGTTCTGAGTTAGAAACAGCACATTCATTCTTGTGTGTGTGTGTGTGTGTGCGCGCGCGCGCGCGCGCGCATGTGCATACATGCGTGCGCATTGAAAGCCAGAAGACAACCTCAGATTCAGGATTTAGTCACATCTTCGAGACTCTCCCTGGCCTGGAGCTTGCCGTGTGAGCGAAGCCGGCCAATGAGTAAGTCACAGAGTCTGCCTGTCTCCACCTCTCCAGGGCTGGGATTCCAAGCATGAGCTACCACAGCCAAGACTTAATTTTTACATGGTTTTCTAGGACTCAAATTCAGGTATTCTTTACCTCTGAGCTATCTCTCCAGCCCTCATCCATATTTTGTAATCCTTGCAAATAATGTAATGCAAATAATGTTCAAGATCCATTTATGCTTCTCATCACTGAAGTGGCAACATTCAACCCATCAGTTATTGCTAATGATATATATGTATATATATGTATATATATATAATCATGAATGTTTTGAAAACTGCATTTCAATATAACCTGTTCCTTTGTAACCCTGCACTTTGCTCTATACGTGACACTGTTCTGAGAAATGGTTTGTGAGCTTCATCCTATGGCCAATGGTTCCTGGCCAGCTTGACATTGTTTTAGTGACTAGATCTTTCTAGAAATTTCTAGCCATTTGGTCACTTCTCACAGCAACTCTAGGCTCTCCCCCGCAAGTCCCTGGTCTATACCTGTAATCTAGAGTTCGTGCCATTCCTGGCAACCAAGACTCCCACCGAAAACAACACATACCAGGTGCTTACCAACGTGAGTTTAACCCCTCTAGAAGGTATTAAAGAGGCTTTCGGAGCTAGGACCTACTGGAGCCCATCCATCGGAGCGGTTTCATAGGTCTCTCTGCTGAATTTAGTGTGCTCTAGCATATTGTTACAGTGTAGTTCCTAGGAACTGCCAACAACAGACCAAGTACCTGAAAGTTGTAGGAAATTCTCCTTTGTGAGGTAGGAGCAAGCTTTATACCCTTATAAAATGCAGAGGTCTTGAGGAGCTGAGTGATTATTCACTGCATCTTCCTCCCCCACCCAGATACTCCTGTCATTCTCTTCCCTCCCTTCCGCCATGAGTTTGCAAGGCATAGGCAGCAAAGACGTATCAGGGCTGGCGAGGTGAGAGTGCACTTGCTCCTTTTCAGAGTCAGGAGAGAATGACAGTCTGCCCATTGTGGTCCTGCCGTGACTCAGACTCCAAGGAGCCAAGTTAGATTGAAATTCTAGAACAGACATGCAAATAGGCTTCCTCTGGAGTGCCCAGCCTCTCTGTGTGGTGGGAGTCGCTGGCCAGAATGTAGAATGAGAAGAATCTCAACATGAAGAAATGCCACAGCTAACTGACAGGGCTCATCAAGGGTACGGAAGTGACAACATAGGTCACAGTATGTCACTTACATGCTTGAGGAAAGGAGGAAAGCGTAGCAGCTGCCAAAGGAGGGGTCACCTACATGTTTTCATGAGAAACAAAACAAAAAAACCAAACAAACAAAAAACACTGGGAGGGGACTGTGAAAAGAGCTAGACCCCAAGAAACCCCTTCTGTTTACTGGCTGGCTCTTCTCGGGCTCCATTTTTACGCTCAGTGGACCTCTAAGATTTCTCTAGTTCTGGTCAAATGGCTCAGTATCATGAGCTTTCTAATAGGCGTGAGACCTAAAAACATAACAACAGCCAATCACCCACTTGGAAACGTCCTTGTCTTGACTAGCTGATCAAATGAACCTGAGTCCATTTCTAGACTCTGCATCAACAGTATCACTCCCCAAAATAGGCAGAAAGACCCCAACAGTTCACCTTAAAGAAACATTCCACCTGAGACTCAGAAGCCAGAGACTGCTCTGATGGCTGGCACTCGCCACCGGAGGACTCTGCTGCGGAGTCTTTCTAGTCACAGTGCCCTTTTGAGCAAGGGTCACTCTTACTCCTAAGAGGAAAGTCGATCTGACTCACTTTCAGAAACTGAAAGCCTACGGTGTCCACGAGAGCTGGGACGCTTACTGTAAAACCACAAAAACCACATCAGAATTCTTCAGTTGCTCAGGAAGGAAAAGAGTCAGTGGGCCGAAAAAACTCATCCAGATTTCTCCACACATCGCTCACTGGAGGACTCACCAGCTTCTTTGCTAAGAGACTGGGAGCAAAGAACAGATTCTGGCAACCAGTGTGTGGACTGGGCCTCCACCTTCTGTTACTGAAGACAGGAGACAACGGCCCTCCCAAGGCTCCTTCAGGAAGCAGCATAGCTTTGGTTTTATTGTCTCTTCCCTTTTTTCTTGTCATTTTCTTCCCCAGATATCCATCTCAGGTCTAAATGTCTGTTGCTCAGTTAGTTTGTGCTAGCTGGTATGCAGGGACTAAGAGTGGGTCTTCGCTCTAGACTGGGCTCTTTCAGGATTCCAATAGAATGTTTTAATAATTTTACTCTATAATTGTGTGGAGAACAATCAAAGGCTGATGCTTTCATTGGCAAAGTAGCAGGAATCGTTTATTTATATTAACAAGAAGGATGATGGATGCCTCTTGACTACCCCACTCCCCTCTCCCCTTCCTTTCAGGGGGCAGAAGTATGAGTCTTGTGATTTCACAGTTTTCTGCTGCCACCTGGTGATAATTTACAATCAAACACCACTAAGCACCAACTTCCCTAATGCTGAGACCCTTTAATACAGTTCCCCATATTGTGGTGACCCCCCAAACATAAATGTATTTCATTACTACTTCATAAATGTAATTTTGCTACTGTTTTGAATTATAATGTAAACACCTGATATCTAGGATATCCGATATGTGACCTCCAAAGGAGTCGTGACCCACAGGTTGAGAACTAGAGTTTCAGTGGACGGAATTTCTGCTGTCCTCAGGCTGGCACATGGGGAATCATTCAAAGACAAAACGGTAGGTCCGTGACCACTCTATAAACATCTGGAACCGCCAGAGGAACCCTGGGAGCAAGATTACAGGATAATCCTCACCTCTCTTCTCTCTCCTGTGTCTCCTTACTACAGAGGGAAGAGGACTGATAGAGGAGAACCCAGATCTTCCCTGTGTGTCTCCACGGAGACCCCAGAGGGAATCAGAAAAGAAAGGGTCTGGACCTCTAGAAGAACTACGGCAAACTCGCTGAGGTCAGAGCAGCTGGAAGTCGTGTTCTGTCCCTGTAGTTCTGTCTATAGTTGGTCTTGAGAAGTGAATCCAAGACAGGTGTGGTGGTGGACAACTGTAATCCCAACCCTCAGGAGGCTAAGACCAAAGAATTGTGAGCAAACCTACACTATGTATCACGACTCTGTATTGGAAGAAAAGAACAAAAGAGTACAATGTCAAAGAAATGTGAGGGCCAGTGAGATGGCTCCGTGGGTAAAGGCACTTGCTGCCAAGCCTGATAACCTATTTGATACCTTAAACCCTCATGATAGAAAGATAGACTTCTCCAAATTTCAAATGCATACTGGGTATAACTCACAAGTGCGCACACACACACACACAAACACACACACACACACATCAATAAATAGATAAATACATTTAATTTAAAAAATTTTAAAGACATACCTGATTACTTCCTACTTATATTAGGACATATTTTTAATATAATCTTCCAAATGACTCTATAAGTGTGAATATTATAATTAGGTAAGTATATAATTATGTGTATTATTTATGGGATGAAATGTGATGTTTTGATTCATGTAAGTATTATAGAAAGACTCAGCTAAGCTGATGAACACAGCTATCACCTTGTAGGACGGGCCTTACTCTTCCATCTTCTGCCTCTCCCAATCCCTGCTGCTTGTTACAGAGTCTAGATACATACAAACTATAGTCTTTTAGCACATTTGAAACACACAGCACATCCCTGCTGTGTTCACTGAGCAGATTACTAAAACTAGAACTTTACAGACTTTGACTGATATCTTCCCTTTCCCAATCCCTCCCCAGGATAATGTATTTTCTCATTTCACAAATGAGGTGGGGAGGTGGGGAATGAAGGTGAAGAAAAGCTAAATCATGTGTCCATGTCCAAAGGCACCACTGATGCGGAGAAGAGATGAACCTGAGAAGAAATGGTTCCTAGGGCTTTGTTCTCCTGACTCTCCTGTGCCACCTGAAGCAGTGAACCAGGGAAAGGAGAGACTCATCCCTTTGACTGCTGGAGCCTGAATGCTGGGCCCCTGTGCATCACCACACTTCCAAGTACTGTAGCTCCATCAGACCAGATGCCCAGCTCCTGTGACCTCAAGGAATAAATACCCTCTTCTTTAATCTGGGTAGCTATAAGAAGGAATCAGAAAGCAAAATGTAAATCTGAATTCCCTTCTGGTCCAACCAATAAAACAATTAATGATTATTAGAATCAGTATGGAGGTACATAAGTTAAATAATCATAGGTCATAGTAATAAAAGTCACAGACCAAGTGGCAGCCAAAGAGCCCTCAGCTACAACCTCAGATGCTTTGACTGGTTCATTCATTGCTTGTTTGCCTCTGTCTGTCTGTCTGTCTGTCTGTCTGTCTGTCTGTCTGTCTAGCTCTATGTCTATCATATATCTATCAGTCATCTATCAACCATATATTTATCATCTACCTATTTATCATTTATCTATCATCTATCTACCATCTATTTATTCAGTGTATGTATCTCTATGTGAGACACACACACACAGAGAGAGAGAGACAGAGAGAGAGAGAGAGAGAGAGAGAGAGAGAGAGAGAGAGAGAGAGAGAGAGAGATCCTGAGTCCAGAAAAAGGGTATTAGATCCCTTGATACTGGAGTTACAGGAATTTGTGAACCCCTTGTCATAGGGGCTGAGAACCAAACCAGGACATCTGCAAGAGCAACAAGTGTTCTTAACCAAGGAGCCATCTCTCCAACCTTCATTCATCACTTTTTAAACCATGAAGATGCCTATGTTTAAAAAGCTAGGGAAAGTGTGATGGGTAACTCAAAGCTCAAGGCTTCTGACTCGATGTTCAGACTGTACAGGAAGTTCACTGAGATGGACGACAGAGTTGGGGGTTGGGAAGCGCTTGTTGGAGTCACTATGTTATTCTAACTTTCTGATTTTTGCTTTTGCTTTGCATGCTCTTCACAATAGGCTGACTTATAAAAACAGTTTTTTAAACTTTACTAAAGTCTGTGTGTGTGTGTGGCTTCTCTTGAAAAACGGGAAGGAAAAGGTCATATTATCACCACCTGATAACATACTGAGCTCATCTAGGCACTCCATAAAGGCAGTGCCTAGACAGCTGCTCATCTGTGGCAATCACTTAGTCCCTCCTCTGAAGTCCAAATGCTTTGAAACTTTGCCCTTAGTGGACAGACTACAACATCGCTACACTCTGATTTATAGGTAGCCTTTCTATTCTTGTTGACTTGGGAACTATTGAAACTCAAAGGTTTCCTCTTATTTATCTTTAGATTCTTTCCTCCTCCTCCCACCTCAATAGACCCTTAATAAAGTGTCTAGTGTTATATAATAACCTGTAATAGGTTATCCAAAAGGCAGCTTTAATTTTAAAGGGTTTCTGAATGGGCATTGGCTTCTACTGCCATCTACTGACAGAAATTAAAATTATGCCTAGAGCTCATTCTAAACCTAGTCATTCTGGCCTATTTTTAATTCCTTCCTATATTTTAAGATTTCATTTATTATTATTTTTATTTAATTGTTCATTCATTCAACTAGTAAAGCTTGGTATATTTTAGTAGCAGACTTACAAGAACATCAGGGCGGTGTTGGATGGAATGGAAGAAGTTGACCATAAATGAACAAAACAAGGATTTGGGGTGGTGATAGGACAATTCTGTAACTTGATTATGGTGGTAATTCTATAACTATGCCTTTACCAACATTCAAAATAGCATATACTTGGAGGAAATCTTAATTTATACAAAGATAAATATGATTGGAGAAAGTGTAATTGAGCATAATTACATTTACTGAGGTTCCCAACTATTAGACTATTTGGAGGGACTTGAACATTATCAACTAAAATAATCTTGTTTGGATCCAAGTTAGATGCATCGTTTAAGTCATCTGATATCAAATCGAACAGTTTGGAGGACCTGTGTGAAAACCTGAGTCTAAAGCCTGCCAACTCCCCTCACATACATATCTCTACCAGAGTGTCTCCTCAAGTTATCAATGAAATATGGCAAGAGGAGACCATTGGACAGCTGCTGCAATCTTTAAACCTTCCATTTCATGACTCCTTACTCAAACAGCAAGAGGCTATACCTAAATCCCCTCAGTCTAAGAAACAGCCTGACTGGTGGTCAACACCAGTAACTATCTGGATAAAGGAATTCTCAGGCCCTATGGTGATTCTCAGAAAGATGAATGGATCTCTGCAGCCATTGACTGCTTGGAATATCTTCCCAACCAGATGGTTGGGGATATAAGCAGGAATTTTCCTGAGCAACCAGACAGAACAGACTTAGTGAAGGAACTTCTGTTTGATGCTACAAATATTATATTTGTAGCAAATATTATAGTACTAGGGAGCCTCTGCTAAACCATCTGTATGATATTCATAATGGAATAGCAGAACTCCTGGTAAATGGGAAGACTGAAATAGCATTAGAAGCTACTCATCTGTTTCTGAAGTTTCTGGATTTCCAAAATAGGGAAGAATTTAGAAGACTGCTTTACTTCGTGGCTGTTGCAGCAGGTCCTTCTGAATTTAAATTACTGGAAGAAAGTGACAATGTGAAGGAAGTGAAAAGGGTATTCTAAAAAGCTACTATCAACAATTAAAAATTATCCAATGGAAAAACTGATCTTCTTGAACTCTTCTTAATAAATCACCAAAAAGATGTTTTCAAGGTTCCTGGAATTCTACCTAAAATTGTTAGTGTTAAGCTTCTGGCCATACAAAAGGGAAGAGATCCTACTAAAGACATAGGCTATATTTACTGCCAAGAATTGATGAGAGTATTCTAGCAGTAATCCACAATATAAACAAACTCAAAGAAGCAAAACCACATGATCATTTTATTAGATACTGAAAAATCATTTGACAAAGTTCAACATGCCTTCATTTAAAAGTCTTGGAAAGATCAGGAATTCAAGGTCAATACCTAGTATATGCAATATACAGCAAATCAGTAACCAACATCAAACTAAATGGAGAGAAACTTGAAGCAATCCCACTAAAATCAGGGACTAGACAAGGCTTCCCTCTCTATATATATCTATTCAATATAGTACTTGAAGTTCTACCTAGAGCAATTGGACCTCAAAAGCAGGTCCAGGGGATACAAATTGGAAAGGAAGAAGTTGAAATGTCACTATTTGCAGATGATATAATAGTATACTTAAGTGACCCCAAAAACTCCACCAGAGAACTCCTAAATCTGACAAACAACTTCAGCAAAGTCGCTGGATATAAAATTAACTCAAACAAATCAGTAGCCTTCTTATACTCACAGGATAAAGTGGCTGAGAAAGAAATTAGGGAAACAACACCCTTCACAATAGTCACAAACAATATAAAGTATCTTGATGTGACTCTAACCAAACAAGTGAAAGATCTATATGACAAGAACTTCAAGTGTCTCAAGAAATAAATTAAAGAAGACCTCAGAAGGTGGAAAGATCTTCCATGCTAATGGAATGGCAGGATTAATATAGTAAAAATGGCCATCTTGCTAAAAGCAATCTACAGATCCAATGCAATCCCCATCAAAATTCCAACTCAATTCTTCACAGAGTTAGAAAGAGCAATTCTCAAATCCATTTGGAATAACAAAAAAAGAAACCCAGGATATCAAAAACTATTATCAACAATAAAAGAACTTTGAGGGGGGAATCAGCATCCCTGACATCAAGCTGTACAATAGGGCAATAGTGATAAAACTGCATGCCATTGGTACAGGTACAGGCAGATAGATCAATGGAAGAGAATTGAAGACCCAGAAATAAACCCACACAGCTTCAGACACTTGATCTTTGACAAAGGAGCTAAAATCATCCAGGGGGCGGGGAGAAAGACAGCATTTTCAACAAATGGTGCTGGTTTAATTGGTGGTCAACATGTAGAAAAATTCAAATTCATCCATTCTTATCTCCCTGTACAAAGTTCAAGTTCAAATGGATCAAGGACCTCCACATAAAATCAGATACACAAAAGAAGAGAAAGTTGGGAAGAACCTCGAATCCATGGGCACAGGGGGAAAGTTCCTGAACAGAATACCAATGGCTTATGCTCTAAGATCAAGAATGGACAAATGGGACCTCATAAAATTGCAAAGATTCTGTAAGGCAAAGGACACTGTCAATAAGACAAAATGGCAACCAACAGACTGGGAAAAGATCTTTACTAATCCTACATCCGATAAAGGGCTAATAATATCCAATATAAACAAAGAACTCAAGAAGTTAGACTCTAGAGAACCAAATAATGCTGTTAAAAAATGGGGATCAGAGCTAAAAAGAGAATTCACAACTGAGGAAACTCAAAGGGCTGAGAAACAATCTAAAGAAATGCTCAACATCCTTAGTCATCAGGGAAATGCAAATCAAAACAATCCTGAGTTTCCAACATCTCACACCAGTCAGAATGGCTAAGATCAAAAACTTAGGTGACAGCAGATGTTGGCAAAGATGTGGAGAAAGAGGAACACTCCTCTATTGCTCGTTGGATTGCAAGCTGGTACAACCACTCTGGAAATCAGTCTGATGCTTCCTCAGAAAATTGGGCATGATACTACCGGAGGACCCAGCTATACCACTCCTGGGAATATACCCAAGAAGATGCTTCAACATGTAATAAGGACACATGCTCCACTATGTTTATAGCAGACATATTTATAATAGAATCTGGAAAGAGCCCAGATGTCCTTCAACAGAGGAATGGACACAGAAAATGTAGTACATTTACACAATGGAATACTACTCAGCTATTAAGAACAACGACTTCATAACATTCACAGGCAAATGGATGGAACTTGAGAATATCATCCTGAGTGAGGTGAATCAGTCACAAAGGAAAAAACATGGTATGTATTCTCTGATTATTGGATAATAGCCCAAAAGTTCCAAATACCTAAGATTCAATTCACAGGCCATATGAAGTCTAAGAAGAAGGAGGACCAAAATGTGAATGCTTCAGTGCTTTTTAGAAGGAAGAACAAAATGCTCACAAGAGGAAATATGGAGACAAAGTGTGGAGCAGAGACTGAAAGAAAGGCCATCCAGAGACTGCCCCACCTGGGGATCCATCCTGTATACAGCCACCAAACCTGGATGTGATTGTGGATGCCAGCTGGCAGGGAAATGCTTGCTGATGAAAACCTGATATGGCTGTTTCCTGAGAGGCTCTGCCAGATCCTGACAAAGACAAAGGCAGAAGCTCATAGCCAAACATTGGATTGAGCCCAGGGGTCCTTGATGGAGGAGTTGGAGAAGAGGATGAAGGAGCTGAGGGGGTTTGCAGCTCCATGAAGGGAGAAACAGTGTCAACGGGCAAGAGTCCCCAGAGCTCCTGGTGACTGGACCACCAACCAAAGAATACACATGGAGGGACCCATGGTGCTGACCACACTAATACACATAGTTGAATCGCTAAATACCCCAGGAGCAAAAGGACAATGTTCCCACTAAGGATGTGGTGTCTGACTAAGAACCTACATCTCAGCTAAAGGATATCTGGGTATAGCATGGCAGGTGGAAAGGTTTTTGCTGGCCTTTCTCTTGACCCAAAAATGAAGGTAATAAACTAAAGGTGCAGAGATATAAACCTTTGCCAGACCAGAACAGATGTAGAAAAGATTTATTAAAAGAAAACATAAGGAGAGACAGAGATTTAGAGAGAGGGACAGAGACAGAGAGAGACAGACAGAGATAGAAAGAGACAGGGAGAGACAGAAATAGGGATAGAGAGACAGATATACACAGAGAGAAAGAACCCTCCCTCTGAGATAGAATCAGTCCTTTTATAATGGTTCAGAGTTATTACATAGTCTTACCTCTTGTGCCATTTCTGCAATAAATAAGCAGGCATCTCACTATCTCATTACAGAGTAAATGTTACTATATCAGCCGCCTTTCTTCAGTCAGGCTATTGAAGGTAAGGGCGGTGGGTCACTAGTAATGAAGCTCGATATGTTTGTGGCATCACAAGTCATTCAGGTCAATGTCTGAGTCAGGGGCTAATTCTTAAAGATTAGTAATTCTTGCTTTTATTTGGGGCCTTTTTTGACTCTACACTTTATAACCCTTTAGGCAACTCCTGTCTTTGATGTGTCATTCTAAACTCCACAGAAAGGCTTTTGTAATGCTTGTCTCATTCCCAGTAAATATGAAATCACTTTTGGACAAATCTGGGAAGAAAATGCAGATGCAGGCCACAGACATGGAAATCCCAGTCCTGATTGCAAAAGAGGAGAAGGGGGCAAAGGAAACCACACACTGGGAAGATGGAGCACACACAGCTTGGTATCTTCTGCCTGTGGCTTCTCTGTGCTCTGACTGTTGTTTCCCCTGTATCTCATACATCCCCTTTGTGTTCCTGAATCCCTCAAGATGGAGAACTGAGACACAAATGCCTCCTCTGTTTCTCAAGGCCACCTGTGAACAAATATCTCCTTCTAATTTCTGCCTCTTAGGTTCTCCACCAAGCTGTGAGCAATACAACGTTAAACCCCATGATGACAGGAAGAGTGTGCAGAGACACAGGGTAAAGAATCCTAGTGTCTTTCCTCTAAGGGCCATGACCGCATACACTTTCTCCAGAGACAACTACCGGGAACTACTTGGAACCCAAAAGGCCAACGTGATGTTTTTCAACTGGAGGCTTTTGTAATTTCTTTTCACATGGGCAAATCCATGTTTTGTGACCAGCAGAGCTCTCTAAAAGTCTCCCTGACATTAAATCATACCAATCAGCAACCTCACTGTTATCAAATATAAAAAACAGATTTAAATTGCTCCAAATCTCTAGTTTCCATACTTATCAGTTGGCTTCAGACCTTTTCCAGATGGAAGACATCAAAACAGCAATTAATTCCAGGTTGAAGGGCCTGTGGACCCTTCCCATCTTTCTTGGAATTACCACTTAGGAAACAAAGAAGGGTTGTCTCCAAAGCCAGAGCCACCTTATCCCTGACATTCTCAGAAGTGCTCAGATTTGTCCCTGTTCCTTGACTGGCAGGGATGTCATAGATAAGTATTACTTCCAAGTCAGTGGAGGTTTACTACCTTCGTCATGGTTTATGTCAACACAGCATGACCAACTTCCTAAACACAAGGTTTTCTTGGGAGCATCTTTACAGTGGTGCCTACTCCAGGACTGAGGATGTAATAGATTGGTTCTAATGCTACTTGTGTTAATTGGGCTCCCAAAATTACACGGGGAGCCACCCGTCTGCAAGTAAGACACTGAGGGTCCCTTCCCCCAGTTGGCTTTGATTGGTAAAGTTGCCAGCAGCCAATGGCTGAGAAGAGAGACAGAGGTGGGACTTTCAAGTTCCTGGGCAAGGAACACAAAAGAGAGAGGGGAACCACCATTGCCGGGGAAGGAATAAGATGCAGGACTGAGAGCAGAGGAAGACAGAATACCGCCATGTAAGAGCTGGGAAAGAGCGCACCCCCCAATTGTGTCTAGGGTAACAACGATGGAATATAGATTTTAGTAACACCTCAAGCATGTCGGTGGGGAGGCTTTAGCAACATGGAAGTTTGAGAGTGGCCCAATCATTGTGCTGTTTAAGGCATATTAAAATAGAAATGTGCATATGTGTGTGTGTGTGTGTGTGTGTGTGTGTCTGATGTCTGTCTGTCTGTCATTTGAGAATCCAGAGCATTGCAGTGGCTAGTGAGGAATTCAAGCAGCTGCTTCCAGGGAGATAGAAAAGACTATTCAACTACAGCAACGAGGAGCTCAGCTAGCTGTCAATCACCTACCTGCTCAGTAACCCCTGCTCTCCACCTCTTCTCCCCTCAGATTGTCAGACCCACAACTCAGTGTGTTATATGGTATGACTGATTATACTTTTACAAAATTTCCAACCCCAGCAATCAAAGCTGGCTTTCTTACCTAGTGTCAGGAAAATCAACCACTGGCTATCAGTACAGGTTCCTCTCAGATTCCTCCAACTCTGAGTTTCCATTCCTGATGCAGGATCTCAACCCGTGAGCTTGGGACAGTATCCTTTAAAGACTCACACCATTTTTAAGAGGTCCCATTTGTCGATTCATAATCTTAGAGCATAAGCCATTGGTGTTCTGTTCAGGACATTTTCCCCTGTGCCCATGTGTTCAAGGCTCCTCCCCACTTTCTCCTCTGTAAGTTTCAGTGTATCTGGTTTTATGTGGAGATCCTTGATCCACTTGGGCTTGAGCTTTGTAAAAGGAGATAAGAATGGGTTGATTTGCATTCTTCTACATGCTGACCTCCATTTGAACCAGCACCATTTGTTTAAAATACTGTCTTTTTTCCACTGGATGTTTTTAGCTCCTTTGTCAAATATCAAGTGACCATAGGTGTGTGAGTTCATTTCTGGGTCTTCAATTCTGTTCCACTGATATACCTGCCTGTCACTGTACCAATACCATGCAGTTTTTAATCACTCTTGCTCTGTGATACAGCTTGAGGTCAGGGATGGTGATTCTCCTGAAGTTCTCTTATTGCTGAGAATAGTTTTTGCTATCCTGTTTTTTTTGTTGTTGTTGTTGTTACTCCAAATTAATTTGAAAATTGCTCTTTCTAACTCTATGAAGAATTGAGTTGGAATTTTGATAGGGATTGCATTGAATCTGTAGATTGCTTCTGTAAGGCAAAGGATACTGTCAATAGGACAAAACAGCAACCAACAAATTGGGGAAAGACCTTTATCAATCCAATAGAGGGCTAATATCCAATATATGCAAAGAACTCAAGAAGTTGGATTCCAGAGAATAACCCTATTTTAAAATAACCCTATTTAAAAATGGGCTAAACAAAGAATTTTCAACTGAGGAGTATCGAATAGCTGAGAAGCATCTAAAGAAATGTTCAACATCCTTAGTTATTAGGGAAATGCAAATCAAAACAACCCTGAGATTCCACCTCACACCAATCAGAATGGCTAAAATCAAAAACTCAGATGACAACAGATGGTGGTGAAGGTGTGGAGAAAGAGGAACACTCCTCCATTGCTGGTGGGATTGCAAGCTGGTACAACCACTCTGGAAATCAGTTTGGTGGCTCCTCAGAAAAATTGGACATAGCACTACCTGAGGACCCAGCTATACCACTCCTGGGCATATACCCAGAAAATGCTCCGATATGTAATAAGGACACATGCTCTACTATGTTCATAGCAGCCTTATTTATAATAGCCAGAAACTGGAAAGAACCCAGATGTCCTTCAACAGAGGAATGGATACAGAAAATGTGGTATATTTACACAATGCAATACTATTCAGCTATTAAGAGTGATGAATTCATTAAATTATTAGGCAAATGGATGGAACTAGAAAATATCATTCTCAGTGAGGTAACCAAATCACAAAAGAACACACATGGTACGCACTCAATGATAAGTGTATATTAGCCCAAAAGCTCTGAATACCCAAGATACAATTCTCAGACCACATGAAGCTTAAGAAGAAGGAAGACCAAAGTGTGGGTAATTCTGTTCTTCTGAGAAGGGGAACAAAATACTGACAGAAGCAAATATGTAGATAAAGTGTAGAGCATAAACTGAAGGAAAGGCTATCCAGAGACTGTACCACCTGGGGATTCATACCATATACAGTCACTAAACCCTGACACTATCATGGACGTCAAGAAATGCTTGCTGAAAGGAGCCTGATAAGGCTGTCTCCTGAGAGGCCCTGCCAGAGCCTTACAAATACAAAGTTGGATGCTTGCAGCCAACCATTGCACTGAGTGTGGGGTCCCCAATGGAGGAGTTAGAGAAAGGACTGAAGGAGCTGAAGGGTTTGCAACCCCATAGGAAGAACAACAATATCAACCAACCAGACTCCCCCCCCCCAGAGCTCCCAGGAACTAAGCCATCAACCAAGGGGTACACAAGGCTGTATCTGCACTTGTAGCAGAGGACTGCCTTGTCAGGCATCAATAGGAGGGGAAGTCCTTGGTCCTAGGGAGGCTTGATAGATGCCCCATTGTAGGGGAATCGAGGGCGGGGAGGTGAGAGTGGGGTGTGTGGAGGAACACCCTCATAGAAGTAGGGGGAAGGAAGATGGAATAGGGGCTATCCAGGAGGGGAAAACTAGGGAAGGGGATAACATTTGAAATGTAAATAAAGAATATATCCAATAAAAAAGAAAAGAAAAGAAAACTGACGCCAATTGAGCCTGAATAATGCCTACAATTGCCACTAGGTGGCATCAGTGAGCCAGATGTGTGTTAGGTGTTGGAGAAGGAAAAAAAGGAAACTAGAGAAAAGGAATGGAGGTGGTAGTGGATGGAAGGTCAGATGGGTGGGTGAGTAGATAGTTGAGGGGTGAGTGAATGGATCTATGGGTGGATGGATGGGTGTGGTGGTGGATGGGTGGATGGATGGATAGATAGATAGATAGATAGATAGATAGATAGATAGATAGATAGATAGACAGATAAATAGATAGAACAACACTGGCTGCATATCTACCTGTTCTTAACAACCATCTACTGGCTAAGCCCTACCAGCTTGGTAGGGGCAGGGAAAAGATTCCTGCTCCCTGGAATTCCTCCATAAGGCATGCACACATATCCTCCTTATTAAACTTAGAAAAAAAATAAGACATCAAATTATTATAAGACATCAAACATGGGAGATTAAATCATTCACACAAGCCCCTATTCTATGTTTTTCTGCCACATACATCTCAGCTTGTGCCTCACCAGGGCTCTGCTGTGCTCATTTAAGTCACATTTCCATATAACATATTATGCACGACTTCTTTCTTTGCAATGCAAAGGTGCCCAGGAACTGCTCAACTTCCCCACAAACAGATCTACAATTGAAATCCAAATCTGCCTGACTTCAAAACCTTCAGCTATTAAATGACCTATTTTATGTGACGCTTCCGGGAGCGCCTAAAAAGAAAAGAGCCACTTTATCTCAAAAAGGATGCTTCAGCTCCCGTTTCATCCAAAGTTCTTTCCTGGTGAGCGGGAAGGGAGAAAGGCTAGATTTAATCATGCAGCAAGCCAGCACGGGGCTGGGATCTGTAGGTGTGGCAGAGGCATGCCAGGTGAAAGGTTGAGAGAAGGTAGGTGCTGAGTCCTGTGTCTTCAGGACACAGAGATACTGTTTATCTGCTCAGGTTCACAGCTAAGCCCCTCACGCTGACCCCTCGGGCCTGGGTGATGGTTGCTGATGACATCATTTTTTCCTGGAATACTCCATTTGCTTTTGAGGAAGTGCCTTCCCTAAACCCTTAACAAGGTGGTCTGTGTGAATTTACCTCCACCCTCAGATCTTGGAGTTGGATTCACAGCAAAATCGGGACCTGAGAGACAAGGGTGAGTTTGCTGAGGGCTTCTTAGAGGGAACGCGTGTATTAATTTTTTTTACGTTTTGCTGTGTCAAAACACCTGACGAGGACAGACTAAGGAAAGGAAGGTTTGCTTAGCTCATAGTTTGAGGGTCTGTGGAAGAGAAGACAGCAGTGGCAGTAGCAGGCAGCTGGCCATATCTTACTTATGGGAAGCAGACAAAAGTGAATTTTCACGCTTAGTTCTTGTTCCATTTTGTATTCAGTCTGAGACCCCAATCCAGGGGCTTGGGGATAGGAGGAGTCAAACATTTACCATCTCAGCTAACCTGAACTAGGTGCTTCCTCATAGACACGCCCAGAGGTTTGTCTCCTGGGTCATTCTAGATCCTGCTGGAGTGACAGTATTTGCCATCACAAGACACCTCTCCCTCCTACCGGAAGGGAAAGTCCCCTAGCTATAAGGAAATACGGTCCAGGACCACTGTCACTGCTCTGGGGCCAGGCACCCCATGACAGAGCCAAAACCATGATGGTGTAGCCAGAGAAAACAAACAAATCAAAAACTGGAGCCGTGGAGATTCTGGATCACACAGGCCTGAAGTTCACTCAGTGTAGTTCATAATTCCACTGACTTCTTCTTTAAGCTAGCTGAAGTTAGTTTCCATTTCTATTGCTATATATAAGTACCAGCATGGAGAAAAAAAATCAATGCTTAGAAAATTTCTTAAGTCAGACCAATTGTAAAACTAAGGTTTGTCCCAAAAACTCTGGCCTCAGTGTTTTTTTTTTTCTGTTGTCGTTGCTGCTGTTCATTTGTTTCTTCCTCACCAGGATCTCTCCTGCCTCCATCTCCCGAGTTCTGGGAAGTACAGGCATGCACCAGCCTGGCCAGGCTCACCTAAACTAGAAACCACAAATGATTGCTTTCATATCTTTCAAAATAAGGAAGCTTCTTGTTCCCTCTAGCTTTAGCTAGCTGATGCTTAGCCCTTCTCCCCTGGGACTTCTCCTATTTTCTATGGAAACTCCCTTAAGCACCCTTCTTCACAGATCCATGGACCTGCCAAATGGCACTCTAATGGTCTGGGCTCATGAGAATAAACCGCTCTATTGGTTTTCAGGTGTGAACTATCAGGATAACTCAAAACCCAGCACCCAGTCAGGTGACTTCGGTGTTTTTTGGCTGTGCTCAGTAGCAGTCGTTCCTGGAACCCTGGTGACATCACAGAAAATACTGTCTAGTCACTGACATGGCTCAGCACGGCAGTCAGAGCAAACAGGGTGGCAAAGGCCTTGGAACGACACTGTTTACAACACGCTTGCCAAGAGGGTGAGAAGGTGATCACCCAGGGACCACTGCATCATCAAAGCACCGGCTCGGTGCCAATTCAGAACCACTCCCTCTCCTCTCAGAGTCCACGCGGAAAAGACCCAGACAGATCCACCACCTTCCATCACACCCAAGTTGCTCACTGCTTCCGCTAACTTAGCCAAATCCATAGAACAAGTGTGCCCTCAGTAGGATTATGAATGTGATTTCATGAGAGCGGAAGGGAGGGATGATGGGAAAGAAGAGGAACGGAGCAGAGGTGGAACTGGGAAGAGGCACCAAAATATTCACCAATAAAAACCATTAAAAAGACCAAAAGTGTCTTCTCATGAAGTAAAATTAGCAGAGAAAAGAAATCACTTCTTGGACACTGAAGGGCAGAGTCTCGGTTCAGTAAGCTCACTCCCCCAACTTGTTATTCAAGCTTTGTTTTTTTTAAAGTCACCCTGACCTTTTGTCTTTCTTCAAAGCCGCCTCCACTTTGTGGGCCCTCCTGTGGCCTCTGTAGCTAGTGGAGTTTGAAGGGTATACCCCAACAGCTGGGCTTTTGATGTGGGCTGGGCTGCTCTGCTTTCTTCATGGTTTGCAAGCCAGTTTCAACGATGTTTGTTCATCCGACTGATTTTCTGTTTGTTCTTTAGGTCTCCCAGGAGAATGGCAAAACGCGATACGTCTCTGTTGCTTTCTTCCGTCACGTGACAGAAAATCTCAGCTGGAGAGGAGGCGGGAGGAGGCGATGGAGGCACCGGTGGAGGAGGACAGGAGATAATTCTCCAAGTGCCTCCACCATAGCTTATGCCAAGATGGGGGAAAACCTCTGGACTTTAGCTATGGCTCTGAGAGTGAAGTCCAAACGTCTTATCAGGAATTTAATCCTGAGATCAGTGACATTTTTTGCAAAGTGGCTTCGGCATAAAGCCCCACTCCTAGCTGAGGAGCTACTGTCTGCTGGGGAAGATGTGGCCCCTGCAATATAACCTCTGCTCCAGTCTCCAGATTATTGTTGCTTCTAATACAGTCTATGAACTTGTGGGGGGAGGGGAAAGGATGAGGGGGAAGGAGAAAGTGGGGGGAAGAGAAGTGGTAGACTGGAGCAGAATTGATTTTATGCCTGTATAAAATTCTCAGACATTAAGAACTTTATCATTTGGACTATGGTCAGGTCAGACCATCTGAACAATAGTTTTTGTGACAACCATCAGACCAGCCTCGCCTGTGTCTACCAGGGGACCTTCTCTACCGTCCTTGTCTCACGTCTGTCCAGAACCTTCCTCTGCTGAGGTCCTTACTAGTTATATTTGAGATCTGTAGCTCAGGCATCAAGAAACCAAGGAACAAAACATATGCCAACCACTTCTCTACCACAGCTCTCTCCCTTTAACCACTGTGGGACAATTTCCACAAACACAAGATTAAACTTCCTCAGGCAGAATCTCAAGGTTTGGAATAAGAATCTAAAGGTAAACTAGTCAAATGTCTCTTGATGGAATTGCTTCTGTAGCATAAATTTTCACTGCTGTTGATGGAACCCAGTGCCTTCTTTCCAAAGCAAAATGTTCTGTACACAAAGAATTGCTCAAAAATATTTCTTGGGCTAGAAAGAGACTCAGCAGATAAAGGCTCCTGCTGCCTCTCCAGGGGACACAGTTTTGATTGCCCATAGCCACGTGGCAGCTCACAACTGTTTGTAACCCCAGTTCCAGGTAATCTGGTGGCCTCTTTTGGCAGGTACCAGATAGTGGTACATAGTCATGCAGGTAGGCAGAACACTCCTATACATAAAATAAGTGTTTTAAATTAAAACATATTTCTCCCTTGTATTTAAGATAAATCTGACTGTCTGTAATTTACATCTAGGGGCTCCTGGGATCTATGGATGCAAAGCTAGACCCTCTTTTGGAAGAGATGCTGGGCTGTGAAGCCCACCGCAGAGCAGAAGTTCAGCAGACAGGGGGACAAGCTCGTTCTTAGCATACAGTCTGATCTGAAAAAGCACCAAAGGCCATTGGGGTGATAGACACAAAGACATCATCATTCTGAAACAAGTGATTCTAACCAGAATCTTTTCTTTAAGTCACAATGGTCCTGAGAGAACCAGGGAAGTGCTGAGCGCCTGCGTTTCATGCTCTCTAGCAATCTTTGAACTTCTATCAGTGAATACGCTTTCATGTGGAGAACCCATGGAAGACAATAGTCTGCAGATGGAGAAATCCAGCTCTGGGTCATTTCAAGCGCTCACTTTGTAGGTGAAAAGAAGACCAAAGAGAAACGCTACAACAGTCGCTCTTTTGGGCTTCAAAGGAACAGCAAAGACTGGGGTTATCTTTTTAAATACATTTTTTTTATTGGAAGGAGATTAATCATTTACATCTTCTCTTTGTACATTTCTTTTTTGTACATATAACTGGTGCCATTCCTATCCTAGTTTCATTTTCTGTTAATGCAATAAAATGACCCCAAAATAACTCAAAATAGAAAAGCGCTTATGTCAGCTTACACTGCTGCGAAGACTGGGTGGTAACCCTAGGCAAGAACCTGGAGGCAGGAACTGAAGTAGACGGTGTGGAGGAATGCTGCTTGCTGGCTTGCTTCCCACGCTTGCTTAGCTTTCTTATACCAGCCAGGACCCACAAGGGGCTGAACCCTCCCACGCCAAACAGTAATCAGGAAAAGACTCTCATAGATTTGCATACAGGCCAATCTGATGGGGTCAAATCTTCAATTGAAGATCCATCTTTGGGGATAACAATGTCTTGTGTCAATTTGAACAGTACAATTCCTATCTCACTTTGCTTAATTCATGTCTAAGGAAGATTTGGTTGTGGTCTGGAATAAGAATGTGGTTAGAGAGAGAGAACTGGGTAGGAAGAGATCCTTTCAATGTTGTGTGGTGATTTCTGAGATGTGAATATGGGGACTGAAAACTACAAGGACACATGCCCTGGGTAATTTCTGGAGGAGACAAGGCTGCCTTCGGCCAAGTGGCGCAGAGTAGCCTCACTGCTAAGAACAAAACAAAAGCGATTCAGCAGAGGCCGTGCCAAAAATCCAGTATGCCATTGGAGAGACCTGTCATTCCAGCCTGGTTTTGCCTAGAAAATAGTATTCATATATTTCACTATATAGATTTCTCCATCTGAAGCCCTTTGTCTGAGAATGACTGGCAAAACTAAGAGCACAAAGACTTGATGCCAGCAAAAGAGCTTGCTTCTTTTACATTCATTCATTTATTCACCATTCATTCATTCACTATGACTTCGCTCTGTAGTCCAGAGTTGCCTGGAACTTTATCTGTAGTCCAGGATGTTCTCTAACTCATGATCCTCCTGCCTCAGTTTCCCAAGTGTTGGCATTACAGATCTGTGTCCCTACACCTATCCCTTACTTGTGTAGAAGCTAAGGAGGACAACACAAAGCCCTGTGAGTTAACTGTGCAGCTCACCATTTCTGCTAACAGATAATAGGCTAACAGGAACTTTATCTGACATTTAGCATGCTCTCAAAACTCCAAATCCCACACAGTTGGGTACATGTGAGTCCGGGGGTTTATTTCCTTTCTTGCACGTGGGAAGGACATTAGATACACTTTGTCTTAGCTGGAGTTTTTCTTCTCATAAGAGCCCATGGTTAATTCAACTTCCCAAGTTAATTCAAACGCACAGTATTGAGTCCCACGGGGAGTCCGTCCCATAGATATTGTGAGAGGGGGAGGGCTGGAAATCTCTATTTAAAACAATTACCATAGGTAGTCCTCAGTCCACACTTTGACATATATGGTTCTAGAAGTCCACAGAGCTCCCTACAATCAACATGAATAGAAAATCCAGAGGAATGAAGAACAACAGTGTCTCATCACCACAAAGGAAGACCCCTTCCCCTTCCCCCTCCCTCCTACTCCTTGTCTCTAATGTGTGTTTCTCTCACCTCAACACCCTTTCTGCCTGCCTCTTTCCCACGGCTTCTTCTTTCCCCTTGTTTCATTTTCAGCTACGATCATGAAAAAGGTAAATGAGGGGAGAAGAAAAGGGCTTGCGTGCCTTGGCATTTTTAGCACCAGGTAACTCTTTGATGATGTTCTTTTTACAGAAGATGCAGAAACCCTATGATACAGAATCATGACCTTTTTTCCTTTAGCATTGCTTAAAATATTGAAATCTTCATAACGAGTTAGTTTGGAGATGTAAAAAAAAAAGTGAAAAGTCAAGCTAGGGAGTTTCTTGTCAGCAGCTCAAGGAAAGCTTTATTGGAAAAGTAAAACTAGAAATCGTGAACACCAGGGACAAACTCATTCCCTCCTTTCAGTTCTTCAGGCATCAACAACTATACTTTTGGTGAAGACATGAGATAAAATTGAATAAAATGGATGCTGTTGATATTAAGAAACTGTTCATGGTGGGAGGGTGGGGGTCACTGGAGGGACGGCTCTGCAGGTAAAATCACTTGCATTCCAAACAATTAAAAAGCAAGAAAAGAGATAAAAATGGCAGTTGACAACTAGCATGAATTTCCATGTCACAGCAACCTTGCTTCCTGTTATTGAAAGGTGATCACTCTTTATTCATAAAGTCTTTAATCAATGGCCCACATCAACACATGGCCGTGGTCTAAAACAGGTTCAGGTGATGTTTTTCTACTTAAAGATGATGCAAAGGGAACAGTTGGCAGGTATTATTCTTCAAGCTTTGAAGTGGTTCTTTTATGCTTTGGTCATAGCATTATAATCAAGTATCTTCTCAAAATGCAGGGTGAGCATCAAGGTAATGAACTTCCGCTCTGAGAGAACCATGTGACCGTGCCACACCACTCTGTACAATGTACGCTACACTCCAGTGAATGGTGCTGCTGTACTGATTGACTCCTACAAGCTCTTAACAGAAACAACTGAAGATGGATGGATTGCCTTATACCCTTCCACCCATCTAAGGCATTGCTTCTTAACTGCTGCCCATAGGTCCTGAGAGCTCACTGGTAGATACCAGCAATTCAAGAACTTAAATTTAAGGAAAAAAAATATATATGTATACACCTTGATTTTCACTAATCTATTGTGTTTCTTTATTCTAATGTGGAAATGCTATTTTTAAATATAAAACCGATTGGTATTAATTTAATATGAGAGATTGTAATATACTTAGCTAAAAAACAAAACAAACAAACAAATGAAGGGGGCCATAGCATCAGAAAGAATTCTAGCAATAAGTTCACAAAAGTCTAATAAAGTATCAAATCAGATAATCTCTAAACAAAAATCTAGTGCTTAACACCTATTAAAATTCACTAGTGAGAAAAAGTTAGCATTATATCTCTTGGATTTATTTTTTAATTTCTTTCATTGTTTTTTAATTGAAAATAGATTCTTCTCTCATATATCCCAACCACAATTTTCCCTCCTTCAACTCCTCCAGCTCCTCTCTCGCTCCCCTCCCCCAGACTCACTCCCCACTCCTCTTCTGTTTCCATTTCAGAAAAAAGCAGGCCTCCAAGAGACAAGAGCCAAACAGGACAGAACAAGATTCAATAAGACAAGGCAAAAGCCCTCAAATTGAGGCTGGAGAGCCAACCCAATAGGAGAAAAAGTGTCTCAAGAAGAGGCAAAAAGGTCAGAGATACACCCGCTCCCATTGTCAGGAGTCCCACGAAAACACCAAGCTAACAGCAGATTATATATAAAATAAGTCTGCAGAGGACCTTGTGCAGACCCGTGCAGGCCCGTGCTTGCTGCTTCAGCCTCTGTGAGCCCAGGTGAGCCCTGCTTAGTTGGTTCAGTTAGCCATGTTCCCCTTTGTCCTCCATCCCTTCTAACTCATACAATCTTTCCTCCCCCTCCTCAGTGGAGTTCCCAATCCATGAGGGGAGGGACATGGTGGAGACCTCCAAGTTAGACTAGCTTCTTATAATGTCTGGCTGTAGGTCTATTCCTGTTGTGTGTTTGGATCTCTCATAGGTCGCTGGGCTATCCAGTCTCTGGTTCCTGACCATCCGAGCAGTAGAGGGCATGGGTTCTCTCTGGTGGCATAGGCCTTAAGTTAAGCCAAGCATTGGTTGGCCATCCCCACAAGTTCTGTGCACCAGTGCCCTAGCATATCATGCAAGCAGGACAGATTGTAGGTGGAAGGCTTTGTGGCTGGGTTGGCATCTGGGTTTCTCCTTCTATAGCCTGGAGCCTAGCTTCTTAAGCCAAAGAGACTAGAATGTAAAGGTGAACCCATGCAGGCACCAGATTGACCTTTTGTATTTGAAATCATCAGAATGTAAAAGATCTATCATAGGATCATAGAGCATCTTTTTAGACATCGTCCATTTCTTTATTCCTCTCTTACAAGGAAAATCACAAAGTTACTTTCTCTCAAAAAACCAATTCCATATATATGTATTTATGTATATGTATGTGTGTATATGTGTATGTGTATATGTATATATGTGTGTATCCCTCCTTTCATCCTTTCACTTTTCTAGACCCCTCTATCAAATAACAAGAATGATGTCATCTTTTGTTTCTTTTATTTAACTTTATTTATTTATTTATTTATTTATTTATTGGTGTACCTTGGGTTGTTTGACTAAAGCTGCCCAGTAAAATCTGTGCTAACTGTGGTCGTGGTGGTATTAACAGCATCATCTCAGTTTGACTGTAAAATTCTCCCTTCCCCGCAGTTTCTGTTATATTTTTACCTCTTGAAAATCATAACTTTTACGTACTTTTAAAAATAGGAAAGGCGAGAATTTTGGAAAAAAAATCATTTTAGGCAGTATCAAAGCCTACATATATCTCTATATATTGTCCAGGCTTTCCCTCATCCTAAGAAAATCAAAGGATCTCTCCTCCCCCATATAACTGCTAGAAGTTTCTGAGTCATTAGAGTTCAAAAACACTCTAGTACTAATCAACCTCAAACAAAGAAGAGCTTTTGCACCCAAATATTACAAGCCATGCCCACCACAAGATTCCACCAAGCTTAATAAAAATAGCTAGCCCCCATGACATTCCGATGATTCAGTCCTCCCAAGCATTAATTAACAGTTATGCAAATATTTCTGAGAGACAGAAGGACTTTGCCTTTTAAGGAGTTACTGATGACACCAACAAGTGGTGTTTAAAAATACATGTAATTGCTAACCACGCTCCACCTTCTTCCTCCCATAGCCAACTTCCTTTCCATCTCTCCATTATCCCTGGTCACTCACCCAATGGAACCTCCAGACACTCCTGGAAGATTTTCAAAGAAAATCGAAGAGCCGAAGAACTGATAATTCCTGTGGATAGCATCAAACCAGGAATGAGGCTGCTGGAGTCTTCACCCTCAGAAAGCGCCCACTGTCGCCACCCACCAAGATTTGATTTGGGCCCGACTCACTGGTATTGCAAGGGAGTGATGAGTCTTCCCAGTTCCCCATGAGAGTGAGGGGAGCTGAGTGAGGTAACTCGGCCCTTGGCCTTCTGGGGTCAGAAGGTGTGGGATGCCTTACTTAGCAGTTTCCTAAGTGCTGGGTAGGCTCCAGCAAAGAACTCTGACCTTTGGGGACTTAAAGCTACACACAATCAACATGAAGCTAAGCTTACAGAACCAAAGGTTAAGAAAGTAGAAAAGGCTTTCTGGTAGGGCTGGAGAGATGTTTACTGCTCTCGAAGAGGACTTGAATTTGGTTCCCAGCATCCATGAGAAGTCTTACGACTGCCTGTAACTCTAGCTCCAGTGAATCTGACAGTCTCTTCTGACCTCTTTGGGTACCTGCACTTACATGTACATGTACACACACACACACACACACACACACACACAGGGAGGCTGTGACATATGGAGACTCAGTTGGTATATTGTTTGCCACGCTAGCATAACAGTTGAGTTTCATCCCAGAATGTAGAAGAGAAAGTCAGGTGCTTGCACCTGTAATCTAAGTATTGAAGAGGCAGGGAAAAGTAGATCTCTGGGCTCTCTAGACAGCTAGCCTAACCTGCTTAGTGAGCTTGTGGCCAGTGGAAGATCCCCTTACTTTAAAAAAACCAAGACAGCTCCAGAAGAATGATACCTGAGGTCATTCTCTGGTCTCCTCCCATATATGCATATGCTCAGACACACATACACACACATACATATACACTCAGACACACATGCACACATACTCAGACACATGTACACACATATTCAAATATACATGCACATACAGACACACACATACACACATATGCATGCTCAGACACACATGCACATACACTCGGACACACATGCACACACTCAGACACATACACACACTCAAATACATACGCACATACACTCAGACACACATGCACACAGTCAAACACACATGCACACACATGCATACACAGTCAGAAATTCATACAGACATCTACACTCAAAAAGTGTTCACATATATGCACACACAAAAATTAAAAAGCTTTCTACCTGCAAAATAGCAAAAGGATGAGGAAAAGAAAGAAGGGAAAGAGAAAATGAAATACAGCAAAAGAAAATGCTTGAGTTTTATCTTAGAGTCATAATTTCTACAAAAAATATAAAATTGAAGAGGAAAAGTTGGCAGAGGCCTCTTCAAAATCACGACAGTAAAAGCAGGAGCATTAGCTCTCTCCTCAGAAAGACAGTGAAAAACTATGTATCAAACCTCGAAATAGAAACTGAGAGTGTTTCATGACTATATTAAACCTGAACATGTTTTAGTCACTTTTAAAAATACTGTTAGATATGCATCTACCCTATAACTTTGGAGTTCCACTTTTAGATACTTGCCCAAGACAAATGAATGCCTGTGTTCATAAGTACTTATATGCAAGCATTCAGAACAACCTTCCCATGATAATAAAAACTCAGGGAGAATCCAAGTTTCAAGAACATAGAATTGAGAAGAGATTGTTTTGTTGTATTCATACACTGGAAGGAAAAGGAATGGATTTCAGGTGTGGAGATCAAGATGACTGATGTGTTGGCAGAGAGAAGACAAACCCAGGCC
This sequence comes from Apodemus sylvaticus, assembly GCF_947179515.1. Lineage (NCBI taxonomy): Eukaryota > Metazoa > Chordata > Mammalia > Rodentia > Muridae > Apodemus > Apodemus sylvaticus. The sequence goes on from NC_067483.1 coordinate 69,162,355, forward strand.
AAAGTGATGTACACTGTCCTAAGTCAGTCAAGGGTGACCTGCGTGAATAACTAACTGGAGACCGGGGTGAGGGAACTTATATGAGAGTGATGGGAAGACTTACTTCCTGGGATCAAAGGCTTCTAAAAATCTTCCTTCTTTATTGCTGGTAAATTACACAAGAAGAGACAGACTGATAGGCAAAGAAGAAAAAATACTAGAGATAGGCTTTGTTGGCCAACAGAGAACAACTGGAAGTGTGTGAACAAATGGTCAACAAACATTATTAATACGCGCATGGTATGATAGAATGACACAAGAGAATACGGAAGACTCTTTAGGGCACTAGAAGACCTTTCTTAAACGATGGGCTGAGAAAAAGGATGAGAGAAATAAGCACACTGGTGGGGAGCGACATGGGTGGTTCCCTTGGGGCTGTGAGTACAGGGGAAGCTGGCATGTAGTAAGGTTGGGGAGGCAGGCAAGATGGGAGGACACAGAGCAAACTGGCCAATGTGGTTCAGAGGATGCTCTTAGCCGTGGAATAAAGGCAAGATTGCACTGATGTCTTAAAGAGATCATCCTGATGCCTGAGTAAAATGGACTGAAGAGACCTAAGTATTTCGTGACATGGTTTCTCTTTTAATAGATATTAACCTTTTAAAGATTGGATTTAACTTTCAAGTGTGTGCATATCAATTTTACTCTATGTCGAGCTTACTCTACTATGTCGATCTTACAGTCTTAAGTAGGGAATGGAAAAAAAGGGTAGTTCTCTACTCATTGAAATGGGTGGGCCATTAGTGTTGAAATCTAAAACACTTCTAGAGGGGTTTTCAAAGAAGTAGGATGAAATAGGAATTATCCTCACGGCCTGTCCCCTGCACTGATTCACCCAGAATCAGGGGGTGGAGGATGAGGAGAGGCTGGACAAGAGGACAGGGTAGAGACCCACAGCCAGAACACCTGAGGAGGCATTTCACATATCTTAAGCATAAAGCACTAAGGTAAGCAAAGGAGGAAAAGCCCTTTCTCAACCACCCTCCCCCGCACCTCATTTGCCTCACCTCACAAAGGGGAGACAGCTCAGTCTATAAGGCTAACTTGGAAAACACCCATTACGATCTAAGCTGTGGGGCCCAGACAACCCATCTATCCTATGCACCAAAGACGGCAAACCTCAAGTCGGTCTGGTTGTGCACTCATAGGAACAATGGATGAATCCCACCCCCACGGGGTTGCCTGAATAAACAAAAAGTAAAAGTTGACAAATAAGGGGAAATGGTGACGGGGCTCAGAAGTCTCTTCTATCTGCAGTGGAAATCAGTGCTCAGCAGACCTGAAGTGGGGAAGCACCACACAGGGGGAGAGATCAAAAGAAAAAGCTCCCGCTGTTCAGCGTGCTCCAGCCTGTCAGCTGAAGCAGGTGTCCTCTCACTTAGAAACTGAGCTGAGCAAGGGAAGGCCCACCTCCCACTCAGGGGAGAGTTTTACTTGCTAAGAAACAGAGGATTCCCACTGGTCTTTAAGGCACTTACTTATTTAAAAATAATGGTGAAGAAAATGAAGAAACAACATTGAAGTCGAGCGAATCAGGGGAAGAACCAGGTTGAGCTTGATAGAGCCACAGTGGAGCCAGAGTTCCAGACCTCTGCTAAGAAATTGTTGTTCCCCAAACCTGCTAAGCCAGGGCCTTGCTCATTTGAATCTGTTCTTGCCCAGATGTTCTCAATCCAGTTGAATGAAGGCCCAATACCAGCCACTGTTTTTAGTGCAAAAGTTGTTGTCTTCTCTCTGTGCCTCCTCTTGTCTCATAGATGCACAGATACCTTTTAGTGTAAATATTTCATCAAAGAAAATAATCTGATTATTATTAGATTTCCACACAATACAGAAAATAGAAAAAGAAAAATCTGTCTCTTAAGCCACAAGACTCTGATAGACCATTTAAATTCAGACCTAGACTAGATTAAGAGAGAAATAGATGCTGGACACAGATCGTACTTGATCAACAGTAATCATCACATTGTTTCAAAATGGAATATACAATTTTATTTTCATTTCTTTCTTCATTTATTTATTTATCTATTTATTTATTGGCTTTTCTGAGACGTAACAGGCTGTCCTGCTCCTCGCTGTCCAGACTGGCTATTTCTCTCCATGGAAGTCACACTGTCTGTTTATTCTAGGACACAAAAGACAGACAGGCACTTCAGCACAAGGCCTTTCACTGGTCCTAGAATTCAGCTTTACACAGAAGGGAACAACAGCAACAGCACAACAGAAATTCACACAGATTCTTCCCATGTGGATGTAGGTGTGTCACTTGGCATGATTAAGTAACATGATTCAGCTTGGGCATGGTGGTGCTCCCCTGTAACCCAAATTTTACAAAGGCCAAGGAAGGTAAATCATGAGTTGGAGGCTGGCCTGGGAAAATTAATAAAATTGTGCCTCAAAAATGGTAAACAGGCCTGTCATGGACCTCAGTGGTAGAGTATTGGACCAGTGTATGGGAGGCCTGAGGTTTGATCCTCAGTATTCCAAAATTAACCAACCAACCAACCAACCACTTGTGTCTTCTTAGGGAAAATTATTTGGTTCATATTTTCTATTAAATATATTGAATTTCTAATAGTCGCCACATATAGGGCACAAGCCAATGGTCTGGATTATATTTTCCCTGAAAAGGAAAACCAGTCACCAACCATGTGAAAGTATTCCAAGACTCCAGGGAGCATCCTTTGTTTGTAGAACACATGGTTTGGAATTTAATGGGAGTTTCTGCATTGAGGGAATAGCGTGTAGGGTTTTGTTTGGTTTTACAGTCTTTCTCTTTCTGTTCTGGACTGGATAGAGAGCACAGTATACATATGTGACTGGCTGGGAAAAAGAAATCTATCAAAATACATCGAACATATCCTTTAAAAAATGTCTTCTGGACACAGTGGGAGGGCTGCATATATGAACTCACAGTAGGTGTGACAACATGGACGAGACCTGTGCAAGCACAGGCTAGATCAAATCACATCATAAAGCAGGGAGTTGGATATAAAATGTCCCATTCTCTAGCTACGGAGTTATTGACAATTTTTAGCTGCTGGGAGAGAGAATGTGAGCTAAGATGTAGCATGTGATAGCTCAACTAGGCTTCAGTGGAAGGCTACAGATACAAGAATATTTGGATGGCACAAATTGGCTGTGGTGGTGGTAGGTGATAGAGACACAAAGTTGTGTCAGTATGGAGCGCAGTGTGAACCTGGGAAGAATCGGGGGAGGGATGAACACTGTACAAAATTCTCAAAAGAATTAATACATATGTATAATTTTTAATTGACAAAATTCATATTAAGTTACTGTGTAGAATTAGGTGTTTCAAATACATGTTCAATGAAGAATGGCCAGATTAACCATGCTTTCTATCCAATGCCTTGTCTATTTGACTTCTCTAATAACTTTTGATGCCTTCCTACTTTTGTATAATCTCTCCTAACTATTATAAAATGACAGCAGGACACACTGACACAAGTCATTGCTCACCCCCGTGTCTGTTGACCACATTGGTCTAGGCCTTCCCAACTCATCACCTTCGGTCATTATGAAAATTCTTTAAGCCTCAACCATAGCCCACTCTTAGAAAGGACCACAGTGCTCTGCCCAGAGGCATCTCGTCTCAAGGAGGGCCTTGAGACTCCTTTTATTCAGGGAGCAGCAAAGGAGAGTTTATCTTCCAGTATAGAATGAGAACTCTGAATGACAGACTGGGATGGGAGCTCAAGACCTCGGGATGAATTTGATAAGTGGTTGGGTAAACAGTGCCTGTAGTGACTGTAGTGACATCTTGGATGGGAACCTACAGTGTACTTGGAAGGGACCAGCAAGTGGTCACTAAGAGAGTATAGGGATGCCATGGAGGCTGGGACAATGACACACCGTGACCACATTTCTCTGCTACTTTGGACACACACACTCCTCTAACCTATGGATAGCCTGAGTGATTCTGAGGTGGGAAATCCATGAAAGATTGTTAATGCATCTTAATGTGTGGAAGCATTAATACATTTGACTCACCTACAAGAATATTTCTTTCTTCTAGATCCAGGTTAAACCAGGAAGACAGGGCTAATATCTGAGGAGCAATCTCTTGAAATTACAGTAGTCTGTCAACCCTCTGGCCCATCTATCTGAACAGACCACCATTCTCTCTTTTCTCCTCATAATGGGCATGTCTTCTTTGTAAGAACAATACAGGATCAAAGGGGTGAGGGTACCTAGTGTTAAGATCATGTTTTTTGTTTTTTTTCATAGTGACCCATAATATTAAAGGTTCTTTGAGTTGAAAAGTCACATTATTGACCAAAATGAGATTTCAAAATGATTTTTTCACTTACAACTTGTTTCCTAACCTTCTCTGTCTATGAAATACTTGCTCATCTCTGAAGACAGAAGGGCCAATCTACTGGTTCTGTCACAATACAAGAGCATTACAGTTCTTGGACCTTCATTAAAATATCTCTGCCAAGTCCATCATATCCTTTCCTCTTTCTAGGGGCATCTTCATCCACACCCCCAATCCAGAGAGTACCACCTTGTACCACAGGGAATCCCACTCTATAGCCCAGCTCAGAGCTGATTGGGAAGATTATGTGGCATTTAGCAAGGCCAGGGCTGCCTTGGTTCTAAATGGGATGTGGTTTGCCCAAGGTCACAGTGTTAATCAGAGCTTACCCTTGAATGGTCCCCATATCAGCACCTATCTTTAAACTGGTTAGTGAATAGATTCGCTTTCTATTCCATTACAAAGAGCAATAATCCAAGAATACAGATACACTGGAAGCAGTTATTCAATCCAGTTGGAATCCTGGGTTTATAAAATACAATAGTAGTTGGCCATCAATTCTGAGTAAATTTGGGGAAGGATGAGGTTCTAGAAGAGTGGGAGGGAGTGTGTTACACTGTCTCTTAGATCTTAGTATTCAAAGTCGGATCCTCAACAAGTAGGATCAGTTTCACCTGGGTGATTACTAGCAATGCAGAGTCTTAGGCCCCATCAGTGGTCTTCTGAGTCTGAAGATGCTTTCCAGAGACATCCACAGGTGAACTGTCTGAGGTTCTTTGCCTTAGAACAGCCCACTAGGTGCTCATTGCGATTACATTCATTATTGACAAGGAATATTTGATGAGTACAAAAGCAATGAAAAGCCCTTTAGGCTTCCTTTTTACTAAAGACCCAGGATCTGATATCATGAATGAGTGATAATAGGAAATGTGATTTGAAAAATTCTAGGTTAATATTTCAGATCACTTAAAAATTCAGAAGTACAACTCTGGCCTGAAAGAAATGCATGATCATTGCTAAACACCTTGTAAAATTAAACACATTCCAAGGGCAGCATTTAAATTAGCTAGATGCCTGTCCTATTTGGGGTGCCTCCTGCTGTGATGGAATACCATGGCCAAGACAATTTGGAGAGGAAGGGGTTTGTTTGGCTTCTACTTCTACACTGTAATCTACCACTGGGGGAAGTCAGGGCAGGAGCTCCAACAAGGCAGACCTGGAGGCAGGAGCTGATGCAGAGGCTTGGAGGCCTCATGCTTACTGGCTTACAACTCCTGGCTTGCTCAGCCTGACTTTTTATACACCCACCAACTCAAAGATGGCACCACCCACAATGGGCTGAGCTCTGCCCTGTCAATCAACAGTTAAAATATTGTCTTATCTTTAGGGAGGCATTTTTCAATTAAGCTACCTTTCTTTAAGAAGAATCTAGCTTGTGTCAAGTTGACACAAAACTAGCCAGCACAGTATTAACAGCATAGATTCTAAGATCAGAGCTCCTGACTTCTAAACTTGTCATTATGCTGTTAGCTATGTTTCCTGATCCAGTTTCCTTGGGCTCTCATTGTGTTTCGGTTTCCTCTTCTATGCAGCGGGAATAATAACAACAGAATTTACATAATAAGATTTTATGAAGACCAAATAAGGTAATACTTATTAAGAAATCAGCATAATGCCAAACACAAACTCTCAATATCAATTAAATAATATTTTAATTGCAGGATACAAATGACAGACAACCCTTTAGTGAAATAAGGAAAGCCTACCTAGATAAGCTGGGAAACACAGACCCTCAAAAGAGAGGGCTTTACACAGATGCTCAGAGAGCAGCCGTCACCGGACAATTGTAGGGTGAACTAGGTGAATGGGAACGGAAGGAGAGTGACAGACAGACACCCAAGTCTTCATAGCCCACAAACTGGTGACTCTTCTGCACATTCACAATCAATGGCAAGTGACTGAATCCTTGTAGACAAGGAAGGGAATGGAGCAACAGATGTTTGATGGGGCTCTTAGAGGAGAAAAGTCTGGAGAAAGTCCCCAAGATTTGTAACGATGAAAATCCATACTCATTTGTCATTTGGTTAGTCTGACTTGAGGGGAGGCATGTATTGCTGGAGTGGAACAATTCTCTATGCCCTCCTACCCTGCAGTCTGTACCTAAGAACATCCTCATTCAGCCCTGCTAGGAGCTGCTGCACTGTCCAGCCTCCCAGAGCTTGTTTGTCTGAGTTCACAGAACACCTACTATCTACCTCTGTCACAGAGAGCCTCCGCCTCACTCAATCACTACTAGCCGTGTACCTTTCACCCCTTCTCACTTTTTTGAGGCTGAATATACCTTTGCCAGCTCTGCAATCTAAGCACTATCCAAAGACCAGCTCGTGGTTTGTACTCAGTGCATGTTATCTTGAAAGGCAGAACCGATATTTGTTCTTAGTACAAAGATGTGTCTCTAATTCCATTTCCACATGGCACTGAGTGACCCTGAGGCTCACTTCTGATTTTCCTTCACGAAATTATTTCTTTCGGTGACAATTCTCAGAAAAAGAGAGAAAGGGAGGGAGAGTGGGAGGGAGAGAGAGTGAGGGAGAGAGAAAAGGGAGAGAGAGAGAGAAGGAGGGAAGGAGAGAGAAGGGAAGGAGAGTGGGAGGGAGAGGGAGGGAAGCAGAAAAGGAGGGAGGGAGAGGAGGGAGGGAGAGAAGGAGGGAGGGGGAGAGAGTGAGGGAATGAGAAAAGGAGGGAGAAGGAGGGAAGCAGAAAAGGAGGGAGGGAGGGAGGGAGAGGAGGGAGGAAGAGGAGGGAGGGAGGGAGACAGAAAGGGAGAGATAAAAGGATTTTAGTAACCAAAGATCTTGGATGATTGCTTACTTAATAGCTTTGTAGTTAATTTGTTTGTTTATTTGTTTGTTCATTTGTTTTACTTTAGCCCAAGCTTGTTACCATAGAAACCACAGACGATTTTTATTCAGCACCAGTGTGATGGAGTTATTTTGTTTAGTATGAGTTCCCAGGGCTCTTTGTAGTTCTTTTCACATTACTTAGTGAGAGGAAACTACCGCACAGGAAGAGCTGGCCACGCAGTGAGTCAGTGATCAGACATGCTTCCTGTGAGTGAAGTGGGTGCTACTGTGATGCAGCCACGCCCATCCCTGATGTCATTGGCCCCTTTCCTGGCTTGGCCTCTGCAAAAAAAGCCTGCAAGGGTTCAGCTTCACTCCCCACCTGTCTGGTCAGCCGGTCCTGTGTTCTAGGCCAACAACTTTCAGGAAAAAAAAGTGAAGACAAAAGTGTAATATGAAAATTGTAAATAAAAACAAGCAACATTGGAACATTAGAGAACAAAATGATAACAATGTGTGCTTTAAAAACAAAAGCTTATTATACCACAAATATCAGTGAGGAACCCCAAAGCCTGTTTCCTGGTTCACAGTGACTGTGTTCTAGACTTCTTTTCTCTCTTGGTTTCCAGCCTGTTTTGAAATAGTCTGTCCTTATCTCCCATTCCCAAACCTCAGAATCACTTCCTAATCCTAAGTGCACATTCTCCATTGATGCGCTGTTACTGAAACTATCTCAGATGACCCTGAGGTCTGTGTCACCTAGTCACAGGGCTTCTACTTCCCCCTCAGGCTACTGCCCCAGGCATTCTCAGAATGACACTTTCCTTCTCAGAATTCTGTCTGTCCTTTGCACAAAAGTGGCTCTACTGTCACAGCTCTCCCGTTGCATACGCTACTCTATTTCATTGACTTTGGTCAGTGATCTTGCCAGATCTGCTATAATCCAAGGTTCAGTCCTCAGTCTCCTGCTTTTTCCATTCAGTGCCCCTCATCTTCTCTCAAAGCTGAAAACACCCAGATAAACTGTAACCATGTATTTTTATGTTTTTACTTTTTAATTAATCATTTTATTCATTTACATTTCAAATTATATCCACCTTCCCAGTTACCCCTCCACGACCCCCACATCCCATCCCATTCACCCACTCCCACCACACCTCTCAAGCCTCCCTCCCCTCCCATTGATATCAGATAAGGCCATCCTCTGCTACATATGTAGCCCAAGTCCTGGCTCCCTTCATGTATATATACTCTCTGGTTGGTGGTTTAGTCCCTGTGTGGTCCAGTTAGTTGATATTGTTCTTCTTATGGGGTTGCAATTCCCTTCAGCTCCTTTAGTCCTTCCCCTAACTCCTCCACTGGGGTTCCCCGTGCTCAGTCTGATGGTTGGTTGTGAGATTATTAGTCAGATGCTGGTAGAACCTCTCAGGGGACAGCCTTGTCATGCTCCTGTCAGCAAGCTCTTCTTGGCAGCCACAATAGTGTAGGGGTGTGGTGTCTGCAGATGGGATGGATCCCTAGGTGAGGCCATCTCTGGATGGTCTTTCCTTCTGTCTCTGTTTCAATTTTTGTCCCTGTCTTTCCTTTGGATGGGAACATGTCTAGGTTAAAAGTTTTGAGATGTGTGGGTGGCTCCATCCCTCAACTGGGGGCTGTGCCTATCTACTGGAGGTGTTCTCTACCGATTCTATCCCCCTTTTGTTGGATATTTAGACTAAAGTCATCACCATTGGCTCCTGGGAGCCTCTTGCTTCCCTGGAGTCTGGGACTTTCTAGTGGCTAGCCCCAGTTCCCCATCCCCCACTGCTACATGTTTCTATTCAATATCACATCATCTGCCAGTGCTTTCAGTTTAACCAGCATTATATATATATATATATATATATATATATATATATATATATATATATATATATATATATATATATATTATATTTACCCCTCCATGATCCCCACATCCCATCCCTCCTCTCTTCCCTCCATTGTCTATAAATGTGCTCCTCCACCCATTCACCCACTCCCACCTCACCCCTCAAGCCTCCCTCCCCTCCCATTGATATCAGATAAGGCCATCCTCTGCTACATATGTAGCCCAATATATATTTACAAAAATATATATATATATTTGTAAAACCATGTTAAAAATCACTCCTGGGTGAGCACATGGGGAACTATGTCCTTCTTAAAGAAAAATCTAACAGCTAACATAAATATTCAGTCACCATGAATTTGGAGTTAAGTTTGCTTTTCCTTTCACATTAGCAGAGAGTTTCTGAACTACGAAGTCAACACAGAACAAGGCTTGCATCCTGCATGTTGGTTTCATGCTTAAGACAGGTATGCTAATTCAGATCATTTCTTAAACCTGTGAAGAATAACCAATAGAGAGATAGATAATGAAGCCTTTTATGTTGTGGTCTTTATAAGTCTGCTTCCGAATCCATGAGACTAGAATACATTGAAGGAAACTTATAATGAAAGGTAAAACACTGGAAAGCTCTAAGATCTTTACAAAGAAACTAGCAAGCCGACTAATCTAGAATTCCAACTCCATGCCTTCCCACAACCTAACATCTGAAAAGTCACCATTAGCTTCGAAGTGAGTTTTGGAAGTGTTGCTCAAACTTCACAGGTGAAATGACAGCCACCAATTCCTGCATCCTGCATGTGACCCTCTGAAGACCCCACCCTCCAGGACATACTTGTAATGATTGCCACTGTGAATTGGCGAAGAGCAGCATCCCATATGTTTTAAAAGATAAATCAAATATAAGTGAATAATTTTCCCTGAAAACACCAGGTTCCCACCACTGATATCAGAAGACAGTTTCACAGTCACGGTCATTTTTACCGTCCTTTGAGAGGCAAGGTGATCAGTAGTATAAAAAGCTACACCTAAATCTTGGAAGTGCTTCATTTCCAGAACATTGCAGGGCCGGGGCGGGGCGGGGCAGGGCGGGGCGGGGCGGGGCGGGGGAGCAGGGTGTGATGTTAATCTCATTATTTTATTGATGAGATTCAAGGTTTGTTCTTTTCTTTTCCTTTTCAGATGCAAAACTCTGGTGAGCCAGGATGGTTCGTAAGCAGGTCAATCATGGTGTTCCTCTTCCTGAACAGCCTTACCCTGTGAGCTGCTCAGCTATATGTTGAAGCAATGGCTGGCAAAGGCTGCCAAACATGTTGTGGTTCATAGGCACATAGAATGGCCACCACTAGAAACCGAGTGCTAAATTACTGTGGGTTTCCCTTCCCCCACTGCCTAAGCAACTGCCTTCTTCCCATTCACATTGTCACCTTACATCTCTTACCTGAAAATCTCTCAGTAGACTTAACCACACCATGGACTTTGAAACTTTTTGCAAGGTTTACTCAATGTCTTTCTCGATTCAACAAGTTTTGAATCCTAGGGCTCCATCCCATCTATGAACAAATTCAGACACTGTTGCTGATGCCAGGAGGTGCTTGCTGACAGGAGCCTGGTATAGCCATTGCCTGAGAGGCTCTCTCAGAGCCTGACCAGTATAGATGTTGATGCTCACAGCCAGCAGCCAACCATCAGACTGAGCATGGAGACCCCAATGGAGAAGTTAGGGGAAGGGCTGAAGGAGCTGCAGAGGTTTGTTTGCAACCCCAAAGGAAGAACAACAATATCAACCAACCAGGAGCTAAACCACCAACCAAAGAGCATGGCTCCATCTGCATATGTAGCAGAGGATGGCCTTATCTGGCATCAATGGGAGGGAGGCCCTTGGTCCTGTGGAGGCTTGATACCTCAGCACAGGGAGATGCTAGGGCAGTGAGACAGGAGTGGATGGGCGGGTGGGTGAAGGAGCACCCTCATAGAAACAGGGCTTGGGGATAGGGGGTTTGCAGAGGGGAAACTGGGAAGAGGGACATTTGAAATGTAAATAAATAAAATAACCAATTTTTTAAAAAAGAAATAACAAATATTTGCACTTTTGACCACAGAACAGGGAGGCAAACGGGAGATGGTGGCAGCACTGGCCAGGATGGTGATGGATTGGAGTCTTATTACTGGTAGCTAGGGGCTTTGGAAAATACCTGCAAAATAGACTCATTGCTGCCAAATGAGTCAAGAAGGGAAGGGCCTGAGGAGGGATGCCTGACTGTGACTGCTTTCTCCAACCCATCCCCCCACCAGCACCCCCAAAAGCCTCTGAACCTGGTGAGCACAATAGAGCAGGCAAGGAAGAGCAGAGTGATGTGGGGGCTGGACCTGAAGGCCAAGGGGTGAGACATGGCTGCCCCTGCTAGGTCCTTCCCACTGGGAAATGGCTAATGTTTAATCACACATTTGTAACCTCAGCAAACCGGATGTCCGAGCTCCTGAGGAAGCAGACGAGATGGTTCGAGGTCAAGGACACAGAAGGCACACTCAGGAAAATAAGAAAATCTAAGGGTTTAAGTCTAGAATATGTTGAAGAGGTTCCTGTAAAGTGACCTATATAAAACTATCATTTTTATGGTATTCCTGAGTGTGTGAACGAGTGTGTCTCTGATTCTTGTGCCTTCTTTCGGACCCTTTGTGTTTGTTTGTCTTGTCCAACTTTGATGTGATAGTTTTTGTTATATATTTTATTTTGTTATACTTTTTAAGTGAATGAATGAATGAGTGAATTAGTGAATGAATGAATGAATGAATTAATGAAAACCTAGCCACTGGGATAAAGGTTACCAACAGAAATGTTATTTAAACCTTCTGGGAAAATCAGTTATCTCCAATAGAGTGATGGCTGGATCGATCTATCAACCACTCCAGAGCAGGCCTGACATTCAGGAGTAGCTGACCAACAGATAATGGACTCCACGGTTTTGTGTGTGTGCTTTTATTTGATTTTAGTTTTATGCTTTTGTTTGTTTTTCCTCCGCTTGGGTCAGATATTTTGGTGTCTTGGTTTTGTTGCTACATTGAGTTTTTGTTTGGTTAAAAAAAATAAAACCACAAAAAATCTTAATAAAAACATTAAGAACTAAACAAAACTATATGAACACTTCCCCCAAAGGGGAGAAAAACATATAAATAAATGCTGAACCATTATACCACGTTTTCCCTGAGAGAGAAAGAGTGCAGAAGGGAAGAGGAGACTACGTCCCTATTGTGTCAGAGCAGCAGAGATGCAAAGCCCGTGCTGCTGTGCTCAGCTTGTGCTCTGCAAAGCTAGCTCATGTCCCCGCCACACCGCATCAGTGCAGGCTCTAAAGGCGTTATGGGGCTAAAACACTGCACCAATGCTCTATTGAAAAAATATAGTTATAAAATGAGGTGAGTCTAAGAATGAATGGCAAGGAGTTATGGAAGGCAAAAGAGATGTGTTTTGAAAACTCAAATATTTCTACATGGAAAATATTAACAGACAGATGACACACTGGAAGGAAATATCTGTAACATATGTAACAGATGCTATATGCTCTATTAACATGCAAAGTGTGGTCATGTACCACTGAAGAAAACACAGTGGCTTAATTTTTGTTTTTTTAAGATCAAATTATATTGGCTAACTACTACTGGGCATATACCCAGATGCTGCAACATGTAATAAGGACACGTGCTCCACTATGTTCGTATCAGCCTTATTTATAATAGCCAGAAGCTGGAAACAACCCAGGTGTCCCTCAACAGAGGAATGGATACAGAAAATGTGGTACATTTACACAGTGCAATCCTACTCAACTATTGCAAACAATGACTTCATGAAATTCACAGGCAAATGGATGGAACTTGAAAATATCATCCTGAGTGAGGTAACTCAGTCACAAAGAATACACATGGTATACACTCACTCATAGGTGGATATTAGCCATCCTATATACAATCAACAAACCCAGATGTTATTGTGGATGCCGGGAAGTGCTTGCTGATGGGACCCTGACATGGCTGAGCAGCTCAGACAAATACAAAGGTGGATGCTCGCAGCCAGCCATTGGACTGAGTGCCAGGTCCCTGATGGAGGAGTTGGAGAAAGGACTGAAGGAGCTGAGGGGGGTTGCAACCCCAGGAGGGAGCAACAGTGTCAACAGGCCAGACCCCCCCTGGAGCTCCTGGGGACTGGACCACCAACTAAAGAGTGCACAATGGAGGGACCCATGGCTCTGGCTACATATGTGGCAGAGGATGGCCTTGTTGGACATCAGTGGGAAGAGAGGCCCTTGGCCTGAGGGTGTTTGATGCCCCAGGGTAGAGGAATGCCAGGGCTGGAAAATGGGAGTGGGTAGGTGAGTGGGGGAGCACCCTCATAGAGGCAGGGGGGATGGGATAGGGGTTTCTGAAGGGGAGACCTGGAAAGAGGAAACATTTGAAATGTAAATAAAGAAAATATCCCCCCAAAAAAAGTTCACCAGGGAAACCAAAAATAAAAATGAAAAAATTCCAAAATATTTGTGAAATGTAAATTCTAATTCCAATTTTACCTGGCAGTTTCCATTTCTTCTTTTTTACTAATGACAAAACAGAATAGTAAAGAAACACTCTCAGGCGGTGGGCATAACAGTGTGAACTGATACAACATTTTAAATAATTTGACAAACATCAGAAGTTGGAGTAGACAGTATGTGCTTAGCCCTTTTAATTCTTTCTTTCCTAGGGACAGAGTAGCAGAAATATTGCTACATAAACATAATCACTGCAGCATTTTTTGAAAGAAGAACATTTTGAGAACAACCTAAATACCTTTAGGGAGATGGTGTGAAGGCCTGTGGAGGCTTTAAGATGAAGGAAGCTCTGTTTGCATGGAGAGGAGATATTTTTATTGTTTTTTATTGAAGCAATTGATCTTTGCACCAGACTAAAACCAGTTATGGATCTAATTGGAGAAACAAACACATAGAAAATTAAGTCTAGGAAATAATTGTGGTAAGTGCTATAAAGGAAACAGAGAAAAGGTAGGCGTAATCCTTGATTCATTTCTTTCCAACACCTAATCATCAGGCATGAAGGCCCTGCTATCAAAATATGTACCAACATTTTCCATTTCTCTTCCACTCCACTTCGATGACTCCATCCTGAAGCTTCCGTCAGTCCTATCAATAACGCAGAAACTCCTCACCCCAGCTTCCAGAGCCCTGTCCAGCGTTAACCCCACTTACTTCCCCAGCATCCATCTCTTCTCATCCCCAGGAATCCAGCAACATCGTTCTTTCTTCTCTTCATCCTACATGCGAAGCATACTCTTGCTTTAGATCCATCATCTAGTGGCTTTCAGTGAGAAGAGAGGAGTAAGACACCTCAGGTGGGGAGTCTGCAAACCAGGACAGATGTTTGATGTCCCAATGACAAGGTGGAAGTACAGATACGTAAACCTTAGGGATGCTCCCCAAAGCATATTGCCATGTGTTGTACAGTCTCCCGCCATAACGGAGGACTGTTTTGTATTGTTTGATTGCAATACAAATGATCACTATAAAGGAAATGATCTCTAGAATGATCACTACCTAGTGATTGTATTGCTATCTTATTTCTTATTATATCTTATAATTGTGTTCCTGTGGTAGTGCTAACGAGGGAACCCAGTGACTCCTGCAGGCATTCTCCCCCTTGGCTACATCTTCATCCCCGAATTTTCTTTTAAATTATACTCTATTATAATAATCACTAGCACATGCTGACTATATAAAAGGGTTCATGAAAGCATTTCAACGATTCCATATAAATTCATTTTGACTGCGCTCATGTACTCTTTCTTCCTCAGAGTCTTTTCTCTAATATCATTACCTAGTCTCTTTTTTAGCTTATTTTCTCTTTTAGTTCTCAAAATAGAACTTATCGTTGCCTAACAATTTCTGAGATCATGTGTTTATTTTCTTGTTTAGTTCTTTTAATCACATTTTTGAACCCCATTTAAGGATAAGTCTCATAAGAATGAATGAGAATTTGTGGGTGTACTTAGCAATAATAATACTTGCCTAGCAAATGCACAGTGCTGGGTTTGCTCCCCAGGACCCAAGATACAAATTAACAAAAGAATAATCATCATTATGTGTGCCATTCCATCCTCCAACTGGGCTTGGTCCCTGGCATGTTCTTACCAAATGGTTGTTAAATAACTGAATGCTGATAATTGTAATGAGGCCATAAGGCAAACTGATATGTGGCCAACAGTCCTCGGATGTGACAAGCCTAGCCGAGAGTTCTAACTGATGCTCCACAGCCACCGAGAAGTTGCCACTTCTCAGTTTTCTCACAGGCTGGAGTCAGGAATGTTTGGCTAAGGGGGTTGTTAAGGGTATACTTTCTAGAATTTTCTACAACCCTTACTCAAAGGGAGACAAGACAATCTTACTACGTACACGTGTCATGATTTGAGGGCAATAATAAGTTTTGTAGTAAATGTTATACCACTTTTAAAAGTTGAGATACTTAATCATTCAGTGAACCATAAACACAAATTTGGCTGTAAGGTAGAACAAAAGCATTCTTAATCAAACGTGAATCTGTCATGCGCTCACCTCGGCTCCTGGATACATTCTCTGCTAGAAACAGAAGCAATCTTCGTATCCATTGGGCAGGTTGGAAAAGCTGGCTGGCCAGCAACAACTGGGCCCAAGAGCACAACTCTAAAGGAAGCTTTAGCAGAATCAACCCTTGCTGGTTTCTTCTTTTCATCACCCTGTCCAAACCTCTGCAGAAGTCTTCTGAATTTCTTAGAAACCAGAATACGGCCACCTAAATGATGCAAAGAGGATGCTGAGGTTGAGATAATTCTTCCATCCAGCTCATGCTTCAGAGTTCTGTTTAACACCTCTGTGTCTCTTTCTCACCATCTAAAGGGTGTTGTCTCTTCTCAATGAATCTCAAAGGTCACTTCAGTCTAGACTTTAATCTCTTTGGTGAAGATCTAGCATCTTATTCATTTGCTTGAGTCTCTTTATAGTTCCACAAACCTCCTTCCATGGACCTTCTCTTTCAACGATAGACAACGTTTAGAACGTTCCATTCCAAAAAAAAACAAAAACAAAAACAAAAAAAAATGTGTATGCATTTTGTTCTACAGATTGGAAGTGGAACAAGAACAGAGTTGAGTTGAAGCAGGATGAAGCATAACTTCTAGAACAAATAAACTCAGAAGATCTATCCATGCCCATAGAAGCCTTGGAAACTCCAAGTGGCTGTCGTCTCATTGGCGATGGTTCTTGTCTTGTGTGCCTTACATATTTGAACACTTTAAAACTTGATGGTATCGAGGGTGTCTCTTACCAAAACTTCACATAGTCTTTGAAGTGGTTCACCCACAGAAAGTGGGGCTGTTAACATGAGAATCAGGAGGTTCTAGTCCCTCTATGACAGGCTGTACTGGAAAGAGGGGGAACCCCTTGGCAGCTCTCATCTCCTGAAGTGATCCCAGGTTTAATGAAGAGGGCAGCTACTGTCAAGGATAGCATGAAACTTAAATGTCCTGTTACCAAAATTAAATATTGAAATGTCATCTCTTAAAATTGTATTTCAGAATGAAAAGATACAGTCATCAGGATGGCTAATCAGATCTGCAGGATGTTAAGCAAAATATGCCAGACTTAGGAAAGTCAAATAGACAAGTATAATGTTTTACTTCAGATTGAAAACATGGATTTAAATATAAGTACATACTTACAAATAGAAAACAGAAGGAGGAAAGGAAGCCAGCAGGAAAGGAGAGAAAGGAACATGAGATGGCAACTGGAAATTAATATAAGCAAAATACATGATATGAATGTATGAATATGTTATGAGTCCCATTATTTGTATGCTAATTAAAATATGGCTAATCATAGTAGACTTTATATATAATGAACACATAAGATATCCAATATCTCAACTATGAATAAAGAATCTGACACAAACCAGTTGCTCTTCTTTGTATAGTGACATACTTAAAAATAAAAACAGGCTATAAAATGATTTTAAAGACTATGGTTAATATAAAATAGTATTCTTTTACTTTCACACCTCAGATTATTATTTTCTGTCTGTTTCTTATAACAGGGAGTTTTTTACAGTTGAGATTTTTCTATTTGAGTCTTATGAAAATATTAAAAAGCAAGAAATCTTAATTTTCTCTGTGCACATGTGTGTGTGTGTGTGTGATATGTGTATATAGGCACATATGTCACAGCACATGTGTGGGGGTCAGAAGAGTCAGTTTTCTCTTCCCACTTTTACACGCTTTCTGGGGAATTGACCTCGGTTCACTAGATTTGCAAGTGCCTTTGCCTGCCACACCATCTCACCTTCCCAGGAATTTATCTAACCATGACGATCAAGAAACTTGTAGAGAAATACTAAAGCTCCACTGTTCTTCCTCCAGTAGTCTTTCTGAGTCATGAAGTATTCCTTTTCATGGCATCAATGGCATTTCTATAGAGGACTAAGAAAAGAATTTTGCAATGTTCATGGGACTTACTTAAAGTCACACACACACAGTTAAGCAATAGCAGTGGGTGAACTCAGCCAGGCCTTGTCACCCTGACTTCAATCTCTTTCTTTCTTATCTCAAGACAACTGAGTTGCCAGAGAAAACAGCATGGTGGCTCTGGGAGTTCCGATGGAAGCAGAGTACATAGCTCTCAGAGGAAGAAGTTAGAGAAAATCTATGGACACCCCTGGGACACTGTGATCTCTATGTATAGGATGACCCTAACTCTGTCCTCTATTGCTACATCACAACACCATAGATTGAATAGTTTACAAGGTGAAGAATGAGGGACTCGTAAGGACCGGGAAGTCTATGGTCATATTGTGGGTATAAGGATGGGGCGGACAGAGGGAGGACATTTGACGATTGTCTTTGAACTGGTCCATAACTTGGCCAAAAGTGAGAGGACAAGAACACATGTTTTAAAAAGCAAAGTCAAAACACATAGTGGGCAGATTATTAGCCTAGTTCTTAATAAAATAAAATCAATCCACTCATGAGGGCTCTGTTTCATGACTTAGTCACCTCTTAATAGGTCCCATGTCCCAGAACTATCACTTCAAGGATTAAGTTTACAACATATGAATCTACATTACGCTAGAATAAAACCTAACAACTTTCCATTTTAAGTCTCTGAACTGGCAGCCTCTCTGCTTGAGCTGTTCTGCCCCAGACATCTGTATGTCTTCTTTTTGTCCTTTCAATGGCCACTTTCCCATCACTCTCTGCCACCTTAAATATGTGTTTGCTTTCTTCTGGAGAAGAGAAACTTGTGTAACCCAGTCTGACCTCAATCCTGCAATCCATCTGCCTTAGTCTGGTAAGTATAAGAATAACAGCTATGTACCTATATATTTTTTAATTATTTTTTATTGCCTGCTTTCCTCTTTGCCAATGAAATGAACTCTGTAAAGGACTCTATTATTGTATCATCTAGGAAAGTTTCTTTTGTATGGTAGACATTCAAAAGAAATGACACTTGCCAACTTCCAGGCAAGATGTCCCCACTAGTGTTGTAGTGGCTTTTGTTATAGGTGTGACTAACACCTCGTCAATTGAATTTGAGACTTGCTCCATTGGAGGGAAGCCATGCCAAGTATAATCTAGTCAAAAAATCCTTGCTGGTGGGAAATTACAGACTCTACCAGGGAAACTTGAATATCATGGTCTAGCTAAACGTTCATAGCAGCATCTGTCTTATAATTATTTATATCTTACCCATAGACAAATGTTACTTTCATCCTTAATCAAAGAAGTCTCTCTTCTTGATGAATGGTATTAAGTGCAGAGACTCATGTATACAAAGGGATGAAGACTTTGATCATGGGTGCTTGGTCCTAAACAAGACATTTATACCATACCCTTAAGGCTCAGAGAACATTATGAAAGAGGAACTAGGAAGAATGTAAAAGCCAGAAGTTAGGGAGAAGGGCTCCAATATGCTATCATCTGGTAAGACATAGCCACTTGCAATCACAGACTCACAACAGCTGCAGATGTTTGCACTGGGGCTGCACAAGAATAGGCCCATAATAAAAGTCAAACACAGAGGAGTGCCTCATAGGTTCCTGACCTTCACTAATGAACTATTTGCTACTGATAGACCCACAGAGAGAGGTAGTAATTGCCTTCAGTCCTGTGCCACCCGTGATCCTACCAGGCTCTAATTGTTCACATCGATGGCCAGGGTTAAATGAAATGAGTCACAGAACCAAACCAAAAGTCACACTTTATAGAAAGGGATGGATGGAGGGTAAGGGAGGTTGGAAATAAATAAGAAAGAGTGTAGGGGACAAAATAATCAGCAAACATATTATATGAGCATGAGATTGTCCAAATGACTGTCAGCAAAGACATTTTTAAAAGCCACTTGGAGAACAAATAAATATCTTAAGTTTAAGTACCAGAATTTTTGAGTGTCTACTCAAGAAGATATATGTGAATTTGGAAATGATGTAGTCTAATACTCAGTTTCACATGTAGCTTATATTTTGTGTATCACACACACACACACACACACACATACCATTACTCTAAACCTTTAGTTTATACACATTGTTTATACACATTGTTTTAGGGATGCCTTGAAGGCAATAAATTACTTTACTGTGGGAGTAGCAAGTGCTCTGGGAGAGCATCCACAGCTAGAATTCTAATTAGAGCCAGGAACCCTGCTATAATGGGTACTGTCCATTTACAGAGAATGGAGGTCTCATTGTCAGTCTTAGATTATGTGAAGACTGGAGCGCCTCTAAAATGTGAGCAGAAGTTTCACATCATTCTATAGAATTAGAATTTTAATTTCCCCACAGCTCCGAGGAAACCTCTGAATGAGACAGGATGGAAGCTGTATTGCCTTATTCTGAAGATGCATTTTCAGAAGTATGGAGAACTGTGTCACAGTTCAGCAGACCTGGGGCAGAAGTGAGCGGGTCAGCATGGAGATGACACTCTGCTGCTTTCTAAATGAACTTTAAGAAACAAGATGCCTGCTTAGCCATTTACATGGCTAAGTCTAGCACATTTTTAGGCGAGTTCTAAAGGTCCTTGGCACTATTCAGTTGGGCTCACTGCTGAGCCCATAAACGATGAGTTCTGCCTCTCTTTTTCTTTCTAAATCACTCATGACCCATGACATTAGGGAAGAAAAGGAATAAATGTAGAAATTCTACCCAGGTACTTTTAAACACACACACACACACACACACACACACACACAGCCTCTGTACTTCTTTTGATAAGGACCAGAGGATGTCTAAAGCTTAGCTCATAAAGGCAAGCATCTACTTTGGTTTTGAGGGGCCAGGTTTCCCCCTCCACTTCCCTCTTCTGAAAGGGTCTCAGATGAGGCACCTTTCTGATGATGGCCACAGGAGAGCTCTTTCCTGTTAAGCTGCGGTAAAGTCAAAACCTACTTCAGAGAACACAAAGCCACCACTCTGAGGGGCTAAGAAAAGAATGGGTGTTGTGTGCTGTTAGATGTTAGAAAACAAAACCTCAAACTACTGAACAAGAAGTGACTTCTGTGTGCGTCTGTGTTCAATTTTGTGTTTAATCATCTTTCGCTAAGAAACAACAGGTGATCCCCTTTTCAACAAATATATCTGAAGTTGTTTTGGTTTTAACATTACTTACATTTCAAGTTAAAGAAAAATACCTCAAGGGTTCTAAAGGTATTTTTACCATCTTTTGACTGGAACTAATACTATATTTGATCTTCACTGAAAGGCCAAGATCAGAACACTTCAAGTGTAGTGAGCTATTAATATAACCCCAGAGTCACCTTAGAGAGATGGAGATGATGAAAGTAGTTTGATTGCTAAGTTATAACACACACCAATCCCAAGATGCCTCTGCCCCACACTTAATTCTTCTTTACTGTAGAATGATTATCTAGAAATATCCACTGACCAAGAAAATAAAAACATCCAGAAAACATCCTGTGGCCCTTGGAGTAGGCGTCTTCAAAATATAAGGAAAAAAGATAAGGAAGGTTTTATCGTAGTGACTGGAAGGACAAATCTACAACCAAAAGACCAAATTCTCTCAGACATTCTGCAATTCTGCATTTAGGAACCAAACCACCCATAGCAGAATCTGAGGAAGAGCAGTTGAGTCTTTCCAACCTGAGTCTTTGGTTTTGTCCTTCGGTTCATTCAGGAAACATTTATTGTCTTTCAGATGAGATCTTGGAATCTGTTGTCTTGGTACTGTCCCTTCTCCTGCCCCTATTTAATTCCTGAACATATCGGATACCTAATGATATCAGTCTTGTGTCTAGTGCTATGGATTGTTGTGTGTTTCTTGTGTCTGTTTCCTTTTGTTCCACTTTCCCTCCTATTTGGTGCTTCAAACTCCCAGTCTGTAATCTATTCAAAGTTCTATTAAACATACACATTAAAGAGGCTCCACTGATATTACACATATATCAGCTCTTTTCTGCACATCAGAGGTCACCCAAAGACTACAAAGTGAGCTAAGAAAAAGGACAGAGACTCAACCCCAGCCTTTTAACTATGAAGCATGAGTCCTTTCCACTTTGTTCATAGCTCTGCCCCAGGAAAATATGAGCTGACATTGAATATATGAAAAGTTGGGTCTGCTTAACATTGGTCATAAAGCTGATAAACAAAACTCAGGGTAATGTGAGGTCCAGAGGAAAGTAACCAGAAAGAAAGAGAAGAGAAACCAAGGAAGATAGAGGAATTTGTCACATGGCTCTACTCACCTTTGCAAATTCTTCTCAGAATGCTCCAAAGTCATTATGAATGAAGAAACCGCAGAGAAAAGGAACAATAAACACATCTCACTGATTTCCAAAGTCTATGCCCTTAATTCATTTCTATACTCTATAACGTGATTTTATTTTTCTTTTCTTCATTAACATGCACAGGACATAAATACTAGTTATATTAAAGGAAAAACAGCATCAGTAGCTGATAATTAAAGATTTTTGAAGACTGTTAGAGTTTATTGCCAAGAAACATTCAGATCTTCTAGCATCAAATGTAACACAAACATTTCTAATATGTACTCCATAATGTACACATTATATTTCTATGACTCTTTAGAATCTGTTTCCTCTCATACATACAAACACACACAGAAATCATTGCACTGGAGGTACACATGCTATGTAGAGAATGATTTGTGCCTCAAGCATCCCTCTTATTTCTCTGTTAGTATCAAAGGTAGGCTCAGAAAACATCAGCTAACAGTAAAGATGGTGCCAATGGGACACTGGCTTTTTTCAGTCTCTAGCTTATCAGTTAAACCTAGCCTCCTTTCTCACCCTTGTATATTCATACCACAACTCTGGGTCTAAAAGATGGCGGCCTCCTGTGAGGTAGCAAGTAGACCCACCCTGGAAGGTGAGTTTAAAGGTGTCTTCTTCAATGGCTAAAATGCTCTTGACCGTTTGACATCAGACAGTTCCTTCTCTGTTGTGCCTCTGCATTGTCACACAGCAGCCCAAAGCTTTATGTTCCTCGGTCACAGTCCTCCTCCCATCTGGCTCATGATGCAGGCATTAAGGCCCACTCCATCAACCTCTAGAAAATGAAGGATAGCTGACCTGTTGGACCTTGTGATCGTGAGGTCTTTGTGGCTCACGTAGTCTTAATTAATCTCAATTGGTCTTAAGAAGACTCTCACTCAAGACAATATTCCTATTCAAGAATAATAGATCATTCTAAAATGCTTTTTCTTTTAAAGCTTATATAAGCCAAAAAAGGTCTTAGATTCCTCAAAATTGATCAGAGAGAGTTGAGATATGTTGACATATAAATGGTCAGCACTGGTAAGATTAAATACTGCCCCCAGGTAGCTGCTGTGGGCCCATATCTGGCCAGTAGTGCAGTAGTTCAACTTCTTCTCCTCCATTAGCACCAGATCCCCTGGATACTTAGAGTTCCTCATATAGACCTTGTGGTTTAGGGGCTGGTTGTTACAAGACTGACCCCGGAAGTATACTTTGGAATATACAAAGTACAAGCCAGCTTCACTGATCACAAGGCCACCTTTCTTATACTTCACTCCAGAGATCAGAGCAGTTCCATATGTGTCTTCCCATTCCAGAGGGATGGACCTTGAGTGGGGATTCCCTGTAATAAACCAGAGAGGAGCATTCAGCCAGAAAGACTCATACATCTGACACGCTAAGATTCCAAGGCAAAAACTGTGGGGCCTCCCTCAGCAAAAGTTCTATCCAGAATGACAGCTGATGCAAAAGTGGTCGAGGAGTTAAAACATGGTCCACCACGGAGTTTCTTCAACACGTTTGTTAAATTCCCCACCTCATTATAATCATCCATGTGATTAGGGCAAATTTAGTGTGTGACTCAGGTGAAACTCAGGGAAGATTATTAGGGTAATTTCAGCTCTCTGTAATAAACACTTTATAATCTAAATTAGTACAACACTTCTGGGCTCGAGGACCCCTCCATAAAGAAAGGGATCTCTGTCCCACATCTGGACAGAGTCTCATGATTATGTGGGCCATCTCCTCATTTAGTTGGTATTCCTTGGCCTCTTCTTTCAGGCTAATCCCCTTCCTTTGCATTCACACAGGATTAAATGTACCTACTCACAGCAAGTACTCAATAAGTGTTTATAGACCAAGATTAAGTTTTCTACAGTCTCCAGGTAATACAGAAGCCATGGTGAACCTCTTACTGTGAGATTTACCCACATTTTTGATGCTTAATTTTCTAATGGAGGGGCTCATACCATATTGCACTAAACCACTAAATAGCTAACCATTTCACCTTCTGGTGCTCCTATTGGACCTATGTCACAAGTCTCCCTGCAGACTTTGGAATGGTTGAAAAGAGTATGCTTTGCATGGGCAAGATGAAATCATACACAGTTCCATAGCACTAAGTTTTGTCAGATTAGGGTCATGAAATCCAAGAGATAAGAATGATCTTACATGATAACTATGGTTGTCAGTAATACTTTCCAAGAGCTACAATGGAAATTTAGCAGTTGGTCCACATTTTTCCAAAGGCTCTCTGTCCCCACCCACTCCTTGCAGACACAAACCTGTTAAATGGGCCACACTCCTTGGCTTTTTTTCAGAGGGTGTACTAGGGCTGGCTGCAACAACAGAGAGATAAAAGATATGTAAAAATTATTATGATAGAGGCCACCTACAATATATCTTGATGAGATTCTAAATCCCATCATTTAAATATAAGATTTTCAGAGCCTAAGATGAAATATTCCAGTACACACTCACCGAGAAAATCTAGACTGGGGGACTCATAGGAGTGTGTATTTCAAAAACAGTTTAAAAACACATGTTAGAAAAAGACAGATATATACATAAATTACATTGTAATAAAATCATGAATACAAACATTTCTGCACAAGACTGCTATTTTTGTCACTCCATTTAGAACTGGTCTTGGCCCCTTTAGGCCAAGATTACCCCCCTAATTATGTATGATTGGCAAAAAGACATTAGAAGCTGGCTGACGATAGTGATGGTGACAACCAGTATACACCCAGGCTGACTGTTACCCTGATTCTGCTGACTGATGAGAGTCTAGAAAAGATGACTGAGTCACCTTCTAGCCATCATCCTACAGTCTATTCCCAAACTGACTCTGTTAAGACCTCCTCACAGGTCATACGGTTGACAGGATTTTTATTCCATCAGGTTGCATTGCCTTGCTTCCTTTCCTTCCCCACATTGAGCACACTCATGCACAGCATGTGTCCTATGACCTGATTATGCCCCCTTCTTCCCTGCCCCTGGGCCTTCCTCATTCTGTCCGCAACACCCTCCAGATGAGATCTCTGTGTTACATTCCTGTCGATTCTCAGACCACCTTCACTGCTCTTTCTTTGGGAAACCCTTCTGCACCTTTTGTCAACTATGACCCTTCAACCTTTGAAACCTAAAAATCCCTCTGACTTTTCCTTTCTTGATACTTCTGGCTTCTCCTTGCTGGGGCAACTATTTAAAAAAAAAAAAAAAAAAAAAAAAACTCGTCTTTGCTTCCTTCTTGTCCAGGAAAACTGCACCTCTCTGGAATAAATACTTTATGACTAAACTAGTACTAACACTGCTGTGCTTTGAGATCTGGGCCACCAGGTCTTTCCCTAATGGCATTTTACAATATGGTAAAGTCACAAGAGCATTTAGTCTTATTTAGCGTAGCATCAGTAAACTAAATTGAGGAAATTAATATTGATAATATTCTTGAAAATAAACACCGTTTCTCTAACTGCAAAAATTTCAGCTAAGGTAGAAATCTATTACTGGGCTTCATGAATTCAGCTAACTGATATATTAAAAAAAAATTTATAGGAAAGTACTTGGTGACCTCAGGCTTGGAAGTAGACTATAAAACACACCCTGGGTGTAAAGATAGCCTGGTCTATTGAGTTCATGATAGAAACAATCGTGTCCTCTCTAGCACCTAGAACAAGCCCCCTTGAAAAACAGTGAGTGAACAGAATAGACAAGACTAGACCTTTTATACAGCATGAACCACCTGCGACCTAACCCAGCATTCCACCACACACTAACAGGAAATGGAACAGAGAGCCACACGTTGCTTACCTTTATTTTCCTCGTACAATCTAGTATGATGTTATTCTCGTAAAATATACTCCCATAAATATCTGCTCAACAGGTTCTAGCAATATCTAGAAATATAAGGAAAGACCTTTTCCTGCCTCAGACTCCTTGCATGGGAAATATGAATGTCCTTCCTGCTCCCTGACCCATACACACCTCTTCTCTCCAAGAGGTGTTTGACTGATCCCTGTGCCTCAGCATAAGCTACCCTACAAAGGAGGTTTCCAGACCACTCTGCTTCCTATCATTCTTAGTACAGATTGAAATTGTCTTGTTGCTTTGTTCCTATTCTCCACTGTGTGTAAGCTGAGAAAAGGCATCCATCTTTCTCTCTCATCCTCAATCACCAGCCAAGACTCAACCTCTGTCATGGGAGGTCCTCTAAAACCCTTGTATATAAGTAAGATGTCCAGTTAGCTAACCATGGGGAAGGTAGCAGTATAAAAAGAAACAGGGCTGGGCAGATGGCTGAGTGAGAAAAGGCAGTTGCTGCTAAGCATGAGTGCCTGAGTTTGATCCCTGGAACCCACAGGTAGAAGGAGAGAACTTATTCCCACAGGTTGTTCTCTGACCTCTACACACAAGCTTAGGCACACACACTACACATGTGCATGTGTACATAAACACACAATAGAATAAATAAATGTTTGAAAAGTATTTTCTTAGAAGTTTAAAAACATGCACATGCACTTGTATAATGAGTATTAAACTGAAAATGGCCTTTGATAACTTGTCTGTTTACCTAACAGCATTAAGTGCACAATATTCATGGCATTAAAAGTCCCACAAATCCTATTGTATTTCCACTCATCTTCTCTGAGAGTTCAGCTTCTTCCAAACTGCTCAAACTGTTGTTGTTTTATAAGAAAGTCATGAACACTACATATATATATATATATATATATATGTCTGTGTGTGTGTGTGTGTGTGTGTGTGAGAGAGAGAGAGAGAGAGAGAGAGAGAGAGAGAGAGAGAGAGAGAGAGAGAGAGATGACAACTAAAAGAATCTTTTGGTGATGTAATTACAAGGTAGACTAGCAGTTCAAGACCTCGGAATGAACTTTCTTCACTCAGTGAGTGTTCTTCAAGATTCTTAGAGCAATTTCCATGCACACTGGATGAGACTTGTGTCAAATATGACTTTTTTCTCTCTCACATATTTGATAATCTTTGTATTTTTCTTTTTATGAATTTGATGGAAGAAATAAATATTCCTTTCTTTAAATCAGCTCCTCTTAATAGTGAAGTTGCAATTTTGATGTTCCTGTGATGGTTCATCAATTTCTGGCCATCCACGTTGGTATAAAGAAGATAACCCCTGGGGTAGGCGACCTGACTCATCTGTTCATTTGACTTCTATTCACTAAAATGATTCCATCAAGTAGGTGAAAATGAGTGATCACCATCTGTTTCACAAGCCACGCTCCACTGATTTTCAAAATGATTTCACTTTAGAAATCCTGAGAAGTTTCGTTTTTCTAACAAGTTATTTCCACTGTGCCTGTGTAATCTGATCTCTGGGACTTGAATGCAGAGCTGAAAACCAGAGCACACCAGGATCATCCCTAGAAGAGCTTATATCCTCAGGCAGGAGCTAACTGGTTTCTTTCTTTCTTTCTTTCTTTCTTTCTTTCTTTCTTTCTTTCTTTCTTTCTTTCTTTCTTTCTTTCTTTCTTTCTTTCCTTCCTTCTTTCTTTCTTTCTTTGCTTCCTTCCTTCCTTCCTTCCTTCCTTCCTTCTTCCTTCCTTCCTTCCTTTCTTTTTCTTCCTTCCTTCCTTCATTTCTTTTCTTCTTTCCATTAATTTATTCATTCACTTTACATCTGGATCACAGCCCCTCCCCCATCCTCCTCCCACATAGCCCCTCCCCCACTCTTCTCCTTTGAGAAGGGGGAGCCCCCTGGATGTCACCCACTTTAGCACATCAAGTCACTAAGGACTAGGCACATCCTCTCCCACTGAGGCCAGACAAGGCAGCCAATTAGGGAAGTGGGATCCACAGGAAGGTAACAGACTCAGGGACAGCCCTCACTCCAGTTGTTGAAGGACCCGCATGAAGACCAAGCAGTACTATGTATGGGTCCAGCTCTCCTTTTCATGTTTTTCTTCAAAGTTATTAGGATAAAATTGTCATGTTGCCCTTGCAAAGGAAACTAGCTTTGTATTTGCTTCTCATTTCTGGGCCATTAGTGAGAGGTGGAGGTTTCTCTATGCATTGGAAAGTCCTAATAGGTAGCAAGGCATCAGGGGACTGTTCTCCTAGCCCCAGTTTTATTCCAGGAGGCTTGGGCACTGAACCTACTTGGTCTAGGATTTCGCATCTAGTACTCTTGCCTCTACTCCCCTCCTGTCCCTAGCAGTCACAGCCACCACAGTGCAAGATGGGACCAAGATGCTCTTGGAAGGAGCCAAGGGAAAAGGTCCAGGGCTATATGTGCATCTCTTTCTAAAGTCAAGTCCAAATCTGTTTGAGTTGTGTTCATTCAGAAACACTGATATTGAACAATAAACTGTAATCAATATTTTTACATAGTTCACTTTTTCTCAGGATTTCATACCTAAGAATGACAAGCCCAAAAATGAAACAGAATCCCAGGTGTCTCCCAACTCTGCTGAGTGTTGAAGACCACCTTTGGGAACTCAAAAGACAGACATAAAAGTACTTACCTATTTGCTTTTCAAAAGATGACACTTTAAGGCTTTGGTTGGTGAACTAGCGAGGGAAAAAGAATAAATGTGGAGTTATTTAAGCCAAGGAAGCGGAAGTCACAGCAGTCCATAGAAAGAGGACTCTAATACATCAGAGCCTGGCCTGAGTTAGAGTTTGGCCATGCGATTGTATCTACAGTAGTAGTAAGGCTTCTAAGTCTTTTCAAGATTTGGTTTATTTACTCTTCTGACAAATTCAAAATTGATTTTCTTCCTTGAATCACTAAATATGAAGCTTGTCAAATACCCTTGACAACTGAGAGAGGAATAATTATTTGCTTTGAATTCTCTAGAAGATGGAGAATAACCTCCTGTGAGTAGTGGTTCTCAACATTTCTAACACTGCAGCTCTTTAATACAGTCCTTCACATGATGGTGACCCCCAACCATAAAATTATTCCATTGTTACTTCATAACTGTAACTTTGCTACAGTTACAAATCATAATGCAAATATCTGATATGCAGACTATCTGATCTGCAACCCCCACAAAATGGTTGACTCCCCTCACTATGGGGTCACAGCCCACAGATTGAGAACAACTCTCTTTGAAGAAGTGAGCGCCTGATTCTCCAACTCTAAAGAAGAGACTCTAACAACTCTTTTCTAAAATAGAGGGCATTAAAAAAGATCTTTGCTACTAAAAACAAAACAACAACAAAAATCCCAAATCATTGCAAGCAACACAGTGGCCCATACGGACCATAGCAAGTCCCTACTCCCACGCCACAGGGTCATGGTGCAGCCATGGTGTTAACCCATGTGCTAGGCTTACCTCACGGAGTTCTGCCAGTTCCTTCTGCAGATGGAAGAGCTGGTACATTCCTAACCCCATTCCAACCAGAGCCACCAAAACCATGAAAAATATCACCGGTAGCCACAGATCTATGTTGTGCTCCTTCTTCTTTAGAGGGGTCAGTGGTGGCAGTGGGGGTGGTTGTGATGGCGGTGGTAGTGGTGATGGAGGTGGTGGTGGAGGTGGTGGTCTCCTTTGGTCCGGCCCTCTAGGCCCAGAAGATGGACAGGGAAAAACTGACTCTGGAGGAGCCCAAGGAGACGTGGCACTGCTGTCTACCCAGTAGATCTGGGGACATGGGTAGTTCATGGGCTGCTGCATGGCGCCCGGCCCCAGGAAAGGGTTTCCTTCTCTCAGTCTTGTGGAGACTCAAGTGTCAAGGACAGAACTCTGACGCTGACTGCTCCAGAGAACGTAAGTTTTCTTTATAAAGTTTCCACAGTCAAGGGAAACACCTCTCTCCTGTCCTCTTCTCTTTGCTTCTCAGTGAGACACCCACTCACCTGCATCTGAAGCTGAGAAGCCTCAAAAAGCTCACAGCAACCCCAGGAAGTTTCCGCCCACAAATTTCTGACGAAAAGTCTTCGAAGTTCCAATTGGTGATTCTGTGCTGAGAAGGCCGGTAAACCAGGCTTACCTGCCTGAGGTTCTCCTCAGCAAGTCAGCTGGACACCCCTTGAGGACATTAGCTATTCCGCAGCTGCAAGGCCCGTGCTGTGGAGTGTGTCCTGTGAAGCGTGTTGGTGCTGAGGCACTGGGAAAGACCAAGGAGTTTGGCTAGGGAAGCTATCTCCACATCCAAGCACAGGAAATTTGACCCTCTGTTGTCGTTCCTTCCCTCTCTCTATATATAGCCTTGGAGTTCACTGACTGAGAAGTGAGTGAACTTCTGAGAGGGTAAAAGTTGCCCCTCCCATTCCACAGATTAGATCAGAGGTTACAAACCACCGGGCCCATATGTCGTGTGGTACCACAGGATTGCTTTCCCATCAACAATATTTTTAGTTCCATTAGTTGCCCATTTTCAACATTGAGATCATGTCCACTGAAAATGCATACTTCTATTCTCTTTGGGAAACCGAAGAATATTACAGATCCCCTGAACTAACATCGGCAAGCTGCCACCAGGAATGTGTCGCAGGTGTTCCAGGTCGCCCTGCCCCCACTGTGCCTGCCTCCTATCCCACTCA
This sequence comes from Apodemus sylvaticus, assembly GCF_947179515.1. Taxonomy (NCBI): domain Eukaryota; kingdom Metazoa; phylum Chordata; class Mammalia; order Rodentia; family Muridae; genus Apodemus; species Apodemus sylvaticus. The sequence continues at coordinate 69,192,704 of NC_067483.1, forward strand.
CCCCGGGCGGAAGTGGCCTTCCTACTCTGTAATCATTTAACTTTGCAATCTCTATTCTGGTCGCCCGATGAAAATTGAGGTGCCTAATTCAAAAGAGTTTGAGATAAGCAATAAATAATATTTTTTATAGCAAGTGTGCCTTAACCATCACCCAGAAGATACTAACACATTATTCAACATTTACAGCACATTCATATATATCTTATGCCTTTCTAATACTGACCACTCCCGCTTGGGTTTGACTTCAGTCTTCTGGCCACACACACACACACACACACACAGCGCATTTATGTCTAATAACCTCTAAGAACTCTGCCTTGGTTTCCATCACTTCCTCATATAAACCATATAAATCCCAATAAGTTCCTATATTCCACCTTTTTGGCAAACTCTACTTTTTAAGTGTTTTTTTTTTTTTTTTTTTTTTTTTAATTTCATGCTTTGGGATTTCTGTGATGAGCATCCTATCTCTCTCACCTATGCCAAAGCAACTCCCAAAGTGTTATTTTTCTGCCTTCATCCTGTCCCGCCCCAGCTGCTAATTCTCCTGAAGTCACTCTCCTGGCCACCTCAGGCTGCTCCTTCCTTTTGCCCCTGGTCACCCAGGCCTGCTTTTTCTCACCTAGGACACATTTCTTATCTTCCCCTCCTTCCCTATTGCCACGGCTGCTCCTCCTGTATCAGTGTCTCCTGGTTTTTCTACCTTAACTCCCAGCATTCTTCAGTAATTGCCATTCTGTCTGTACACATCTCTTTGTCGTTCTTTTGATTTACGTTTTTTCCCATCGAGGATTAGAAATATCAACCTCTACTGTCCACCAATCACAGGGAGAAAGTCCCAGCTGAAAGGGATGAGAAACTTCTAGAAACTGGATTGGAGTTTGGTAGTGCCATTCAGCAGAAATGGCACCATTACTGGCAGGATTGAAAAGAATAAACGCCCCTGCGAACGTTTTCAGGGACCCATTGCATTGGTACTAGAACCTTATCAATGAAATGAAATCACCATTCAAAGTAGAACTTAGCTCAGTAGCTGCTGAAGGAAAATCAGATGCAAGAGCCAGTGAGCTGAGGGCTCCCACGTCCTAGAACCTCGAACAGAGTCCTCTCAGCCTCCTACTCTTATGGTTCCACAGAATCAGCCTTAAAGTTGACTCTATAGACTCCAGGCCAGCTGAGTCCAGAGATGACTCAGGAGAAGCAGGGGCTGATGAATAGCCAGGGAACCTGCTATTTAACCGTAAGGAGCCTAGGGAAGCCCTCAGAGGCAGGCTGCCAAGCAGACAGACAGATCAGACAGGAATTTCTCAAATGTGAGCAAAGACCACAGTGCACTCCAAGCTTGTGTATTTATAAACACGAGCCCCCCCCCCCCCCAGTTCAACTTCTCTAAGTACCTCCAGGATGCTCACTTAGCAGCCCAGTCCCTCAGCACCACTGGCAGTTGCAGAAGGGCCATCCTGGCCTCTGCTTTCATCTCTGCTTTGTAAAATGCTACCCACCTTTCCAAGTTTTTGCCAGCATTATACCTATAAAGATAATGTCACTGACTATGAATTGCTTTCTCACTTGTTTCTTGTGAGTTTGAACGTCAGTCATTCATTGGGCAAGCAACTTTCCTGTTATGTGTGTTTTTCTGTTTGCCACATCCAATGACCAGGCTCCTAGAGGCCCCCTTGCATTGTAGACCATGCCTTGAATGCTTGAGCTCTAAGGAGACATCTACAGTTCAAACCAGGAGCCAGAAAGATGGTTCAGCAGTGAAGAGCATGTCCTGCTCTTGCAGAAGATCTGACGTCAGTCCCAGCACCCATCTCAGGCAGCGAACAACTCCTTACAGCTCCACAGGATCCCATGCCCTCTTCTGGTCTCCACAGGTACAGGTACCTGCATTCACAAGCACATGCCTACGCATAAGACACACATGCATATACATACTTAACAATTAGAAATAAGTTTCCAAAGCACAAACCTTGTACTATGTATGAACCGATTTCCTCAGCTTGGTCCCTCATGTCTTCTACTGAATCACAGTGGCATAGTTAATCATGGTTTCTACTGATGACATCTTACAGCTCTGATTTTTGTTTGATCTGCCCATCCATCTATCCTGGTACGAAAATTATGCAGCCTCCATAGTCATGGCATTGTAGATATGTTTTTTCCCCTTTATAGAAACAAAGAGTCTCTATGGACCCCAACTGACTCCCAACTCAGTGTGTACCCAGACTGGGCTCCTACTTGTAGCAATTCTCCATTTTCTTTAATTTTCTGGAATTACAGATGTTCATCTCCATGCCCAGCAACTTTAAAGATGTCTTGACTGGTTTGTTAGTCAGTTAGGCAAAATCTTTTTTCTCTTTGCTCTTAAAATACACACACACACACACACACACATTTGCATATATTTAATCTTCCATCTGTGTTAGCAAACAGTCATATTTGAAAAACATCCCATAGACTAGTAACTGTAATTGAAATAACCCAAGAAAAGTGCCGTACAAAGAACTGCAGTGTCGTCATTGTTAAAAATATGAGCAGTGGTCCTACAGAGATTAGCGTATTTTCTTCACAGATGAGCCAGGGAAACAAGAGAATTCTGGTGATGGAAATGTGACTCCATCACAAGGGAGATTGTTTCCCAATGACATGTACTCTTCCTGTTATTGTTTGCTGTGTGGTCCCTCTTCACTTCCACCATCATGATCCAATTGGTCAGGACAATTTCCTAGACAGACAGCGCTGTTGACAGCAACTAAGTAGGTGAATGTCTAGACCTTGCCTTACTTTACTTGATAGGTTTAGTCTTCAAAACAAAGAGGTTGTGGTATGTGTAACTTCTTTCTTATCATACCAGACTCAAGAGGGCTGTGGATGGGCTGTGATGACAGTAGTGATGGGTAGAAACTATTCCTCAACCCACAATAACACATGTGACAGCATTGTTATGATCTCCGAACTCTTTTTTTTAAAGATTTATTTATTATATGTCAGTACACTGTAGCTGTCTTCAGACACTCCAGAATAGGGTGTCAGATTTCGTTACGAATGGTTATGAGCCACCATGTGGTTGCTGGGATTTGAACTCAGGACCTTTGGAAGAGTAGTCAGTGCTCTTAACCACTGAGCCATCTCTCCAGCCCCCATCTCTGAACTCTTTACTTCCCTTCCGAAACTCATGGATATTGGTCAGGGCTGGTCAGGGAAATGGAAGTTACTCTGAGTATGAAGAGCTGTGGAAGGCTTATAATGAAAGGTTGGGTGGGGTTTTTTGTTTTGTTTTGTTCTGTTTTGTTTTGTTTGTTTGTATTCGTTGGTGTTGTTGTTATTATTTTTAAAGGTTATGAAGGCCAACTTTTAAACTGTTTAAAGGCTAGAACTCTTGTTACAACCAAAACTTCCAACTCCTAACAGCATTGTGATTATTAGGGGATCCCAAGATTATAGCAAAGCACCCACGGTGGCCTCTGCTATATTCAGCTGTCCTCTATGAGCTACTGTAAGTGCAGTGGCTTCTCCTTTCAGTCTTCTAAGCCCCACTGAGTTGTCACTTCTCAGTAAACTCTACTTAGTATCCTACCTGTAATGGAGAATAGGAATGATAGTTGTCATCTCTGGCCCTACCCTGGGAGGGGGAGGGGGCGGGCAGCAGGGAAGTGGGAGGATGGAGATGCCCCTGAGTATTAACAAATTGCACCCCATGCTTTGTATATCCTTATTCGCCATCACTGAATTCATAAGGAGATCCTGGCTGATTGGTGAGGGCAAGAGAGTCCCCTGTGAGGAAGAGGATGGCAGCCAGGAATGCTATGTGCTCCTCGTGCCCAAGGGCACTGAAGTTGTTAAGAGTTGCCTGGTAGCTTTCCCCCTGGTAGATCCATCAGGGGGATCCTGATGACACTACCTCTCCCTTCCTTCCATTAAGTTGGTTTATATGATTGCATGCTACTTTTATAATTTACAAATTTATAATTTAAAATTTATAATTCACTGTACCACTTCAAATAGCATATCATTGGCTTCTTGTTGATCTTAGGATAAAATATGAACTCTGTATTTATTTAAACTTCTCTATATACATGGCCCTGAAATATCAGTCACACCATAAAGTTGACAGCTGAGCCAAATTTATAGCCCAGAGAGGGTCTAATGTGGGAATGATCATAAGGATATTGAAGACTTGTTCACAAGCAGTGTTCTCGAGTGTCTCTCAAGGGTGTCTGGTACCTATAGTGTCACAGGGAAGTGAGACAGTGTATGAGGCACACCCCACAAGTATCTAGTAAGACTGGAAATATGTGGGTCTTGTGGGCACCTATTTTTGAGACAGTGCCTCTTGCACCCCAGACTGGCTTCAGACTCACTACATATGTGGTCAAGAGTAACTCTGAACTCCTAATTCCCCCACATCCACCTCTAAAGTGCTGGGATGGCATCCCTGTGTCACCCCACTTGTCTATTTTGAGGGACCTTTCTATGGGACTCTTTTTGATGTTTGAACCTCTTCATTAGAGAAACACATGTCACAATGGGTTTGTGGGAAAGCATGCTCACCCGAGGCTGACTTAAAGGTCAAGGTCGTTGCTTCTGGCACCCACTGTTTCCTCTGAGTCCTTTGCAGAGACTGTGTAGGGCATGCAGCCCGATGCTTCAAGAGCTTCCCAACCTTAGGGTAATCTCTTGAGAAATCACTTGTAAGCACACACTTAATCTTTGTGACACAGGTTTACTTGCTGTCTGTCCCAGACCTTGGACGAATAAGGAAATTAGAGCCTTGTTTTAGTAGTTGGTTATTTTATAAGTAAGATCTCTCCCAGAAGCCAAATTTAAAAATTATCTCCACTACTGCTGTTTTAGATAAAAACCTATACTTGGTGACTTAAGCAATAGAAACACAGTTCCTTCCAGTTCAGTAGGCCAGAAGTCCAAGTTCAACAGAGTATCATAACAGGTGGGTTCTGCTGGCCGAGGCCCCTCCTCTTGTCTTGCCCCTTAGTTAAAAATGATGGTCACTGGCCTTCAGAAACATAAGAGGGTTTCCCCAAGATTCCAAGATCCCACAGGCAGTGAAAAAATAAGGAAGAAAACATGGCCTGTCCCCTTGTGCCTTTCCACAAAATCAGATATCTGTAAATAAAAAAACACCCAACACCTGGTTTCTGTTCAAGTCCACCACTGAACTGTGTGTTCAGCATCTAGGATACTCAAGACGCCATGCAGGGTGCAAGGACAGGAGGACAGCCACCAGGTCCTAAGGAGCTCAGGGTGCCTCACGCCTCTGTTGTCATCCTCACTCTCAGTCCTGACCATTTATGGTTTTCATGATCAAATATGAATATAATGTTCGTTTAGACTAGATTGAGAGGAAAAGTGGAAAGACACATTTATTTAGTACCTACCACACACCAAGTTTTCTAGGAAAAATATACAGCAACTTTATTTGACTTTTGAGGGGACTTCTCAGGTAAGTATAATTATCCCTATTTTGCAAATGGTTCAGGGAAGTTAAAGAACTCATGAGACAGTTGAATATGAATTTGGGGATTTCTAGCATCCCTCGTTGCATCTGTTAGCTTCATCTTCTCCTCATGCATGTCTTCTTATCTCTGCAGAGTCTCACATCCTTTCAGGGTGCCTTCAAAAGCAAAGCTCCCAAAACATTGCTTACTGTTACCAAACATCTGACCAGAAGCAACCTAAGAGAAGAAAGGCTTTGGTTTTGTTTGTGCAGGAGGGGCTTACAGTTAGATACAGACCATCCTGCAGAGGCGACAGCAGTTGGTCACATTACATTTGTGGTCAGAAAAACACAGAATAGACAAGAAAGTTGAGCAAGGTTATGAAAGCTCCGCCCCACAGCAAACCACCTCCCCCAGTACATTCCACTTCAAAGGCCCCACAGTCTCACATGCCTCCCCCCCACCAAGTAATCGGAATTCTCTGCTCCTTTCTAAACTCGAACATCTTCCTGGGGAATGTTTCGAGGTGTGGATTTTAGAATCTGTTATTATTTACAGGCTGGCTTACAGGAAATCCTCAACAAGAGCTTCCTGAGATCAGTTCGTAGCCTTTGGCTGAGGTCAAACAAGTTACCACTCACTATTGACTTGTACAAACTCTATGAATAGAACCATATAACGAGACTGCAAAGGCAGCTCCATTAGTTTGAGTTACCTGAGGGTTGGGAGAAATACTGCTTCTGTCACTGGGTCCCCACTGTAGCAATCATCAAAGAATGACACACAGAATGAGTTGCCTTCAACATTCCCTGTCCCACACCTGCCAAGGACCAGAGACATTATGGTTCGACAAGGTTCAGGGCACAGAACTGTACGAAAGGTCTCTTGAGATCCCTGCTATCTCCATGTTGAGGGAAAGGATGAGTAGAGGGTGAGTAGAAGACAGGGTGGATGGAAGGAAAAGAGGTCCAAGAAGGAGAAAAGATGAGTCATTGAGGAAAGAGACATTGAAAAGTGGAGCTTGAAAGGGAATGGGAGAGGAGAAAATGTCAGGTGCAACATGGTTGTGAATGTGACTGCGTGACATCATTTTGACCGCAGGAGCACCATCAATGTGAGTACTGCATCTCTGGTTTTCTAGGATACAGATGGCCTTGCTCTTTTTTTTTGTATGCTTGTCTGTTTTGCCTTTTTCTATACCACATTTGTCCTCAAATATAACTCTGGTTAAAATTTTCTGGAAAAGGGTTGAGGGCATTACTAGAGAAGGAAATGGCTCTGATGTTTAATAGGAACAAATCGCTCTGGCCCTGATCATTCAAGTCATCAGCCCAGGCGTATCAGGACAAGGGGTTCTGGATGTGGAGGCTGGCGGCCTTAACTGTTCTCTGAGAGACAACTCTTAGCCAACTCATGATGATCAAGTTGACCAGGAAATGTTTTTGAGAAACCTGAAGTTTTCATAGTTAAGAGATTTGGAGACCCCAAGGAAAAAGAACACTGGACCCAGTCACTAAGGACAGGGATATCCATAGGAAATTCAAGGGACAAGAGAGATGAAGAAATAGGTAGCTCTGCTGGATTAGTGAGTGAGCAATGGTGAGAGCCCCCGCGAGAGAGATCTCTGAGAGTGGGAAGCTTGATCCAGAAATATTATTGGGGAAAATTGGAAGGCATATGTATAATAAAAAAATATGAAAGGATGGTTAAGAGTTTAGACCCCATAAGGAGGCCATTGGATTAGTGAGTTGACTTTTCTGGAAAGATTGGAAAATACTGATTTGACCCCCTGGCACTGCCTGCCTAAAGAAACTAGGGTACCAGTGATAAGAGATAGAAGTCAGGCAAGTAAAGGAGCCCTGGGGGGAAACTGCAAGAATTAGCATTTCATATGGAAAAGAGTTTGAAAAGCACTGTAGAAGCAGCTATTCAGATGAGTCCAATAAAGTGAGGAAGAGGTTCTGCAAATTTAGACAAGCTACAATATTAACATTCTTCTGACCTGCTAGCACTTTCTGTTCTCATGCTAATGCTGTAACTGCAAGTTTATGCCCAGATGACCTGTGATGTGGAGGTTTTCTGGAGAGTTAAAAGTTAATGTATAACTTGCTTTTGCAGGCACTGAATTGTGATTGTGTGTGTGCACTGTGCTTTCCGGTGACAGTTATATGGGTTTGAGGAAAATAATGAAAAGGTTTTTGATCAAGCATTATTGTATAACAAGGAAGTGTGTAACCAATACAAGACTGAGGTGAACTCAGAGAAAATAAGGAGAGAAAACCTGAGAGCTGTCTCTGAGCCTAGCTTCAGAACCAGTCCCCTGTCAGTTTCCACCTGCGTCCTTGCCTGACTCTGATTTTACCCCCCATCTAATCCTCCCATTCTCCAGACCCTCAAAACAACTGAGGCTGGCTTTCAGCAAGAAAATAGTTGTCCAATGGGCATCACTATCTCCTTCCCCTAAATAGGTGCTCACGGGGCACGATCAGATTCCTGGGTCTCTCTAGCCCATAGCACAAAGTCAGAGTAGTGAAGTTGGAGTCTGTGAGATGCTGCTTCTGCATGTCAGGCCTAAAGAAATATAATGCCCTCCCCACCCAAACGGGAACCAAAGTCTAAGGAAAACAAGCTACACTTGGCACAGCCGAGCCCTAACCAACTCTAAGTTAACCATCCAGAAGCATGAGCCCTCAAGCAACAAAACAATGAGATACCATAACCCCCTCCCCCAGCTGCAGTGATGCATCGGCTGCATACCCTTGAACCCTCTTTCCTCAGAGTTTACCACATAGTCTGCCACTGTTTCCAGGCACCATGAATGTGGTGGCGGGAGGCCAGCTCAAGGGGAGGCTCCAAGGCCTGACACTATTACTGATGCTATGGTGTGCTTACAGACAGGAGCCTAGCATGGCTGCCCTCCGAGAGGCCCAATAAACAGCTGAAAGAGTCAGATGCAGATACTTACACCCAACCAAAGGACAGAAGCTGGGGAACCCTGTGGTTGAATCAGGGAAAAGCTGGAAGAAACTGAGGAGGAGGGCGACCAGCTGGAGGAAAACCAGCAGCTTCAACTAACCTGGATCCCCAAGATCTCTCAGACACTGAGCCACTAACAAGGCAGCATACACCAGCTGATATGGGGCCCCAGACACATATACAGCAGAGGACTGTAGTGAGAAAAGTGGCCTCAGTGAGAGAAGATGCACCTAACCCTCAAGAGACTTGAGGCCCCAGGGAGTGGGGGAGGTCTGGTGGTGTGGGATGGGAACATCCTCTTGGAGAAGGAGAGTGGGGGGGGGGAGGAGGAATGGGATGAGGAACTGTTGGAGGGAGGACTGAGAGGGGGATAATGACTGGACTATAAAAAATAAAAAAGATTAAAGAATGATAATTTTTGAAAAAAAAAAAAAAGAAAAAAGAAAATGCCCTCCAGACCACTCTGATGGGTGCATTTTCTCCACTGAGGTTCCTTCTTCTCATATGATCCTGGCTTGTGTCAAATTGACAAGAATCAAAACAACACAAAACAGACTGAGTGGCCCTGGCGTCCATATAACACTGTTGCCCTATTTCATGGAGTCTTGTTCACGTGCTCTCTCCTGAGACAGGGCTCAGCTTACTTCTTTAGTCTTCCGATCGCTGGCCTTCTGCCCCAGAGCCTGTGCTGAGTCTCTACTACCTACTGCCTGAGTTTTCTGATGCAACCCCCTAATAGATGTGTCATCATGGTCTCAAGACACCTCTCTGCTGTCCTCTGTGGCCATATGGAGGTCAGTCTGCTGGACTTTTCCTGCCAGCACCAGAAACCCCAGGCATTATCATTACAGAGGTGAACGTTTAAAACTCACTGTCTACATATGGTCCATCTTCCCTGGTTAGAAACTTTTGGAACATAAATTGAACCACCAGAATTTATTCCCAAGATGGCTGCCAGCAGGATGAGCCAGATAAACAACTTCATCATCAAAGATTATTATGCTATTTTATATGAGTGTTAAGGATGCATGGAGCCATGGGACCAATTCTGTATGCATTCAAAGATAAATAACTCTTGAATCTGACAATGTATTTCCTCCTTTGGCCTCAAATTTCTCACATATCAAACATATTTGATTGTAAAAACAAAGAGACCTTGACCCTGGAGCCTATCGCCACGTTGATGTTTAACTAAGGGACTCAGCAGAGGAGCAACTGTGCTGAGGCTTCCTTTTCCTCTGAATTAGCTCCTTCGCTGTGCTACACATTCTATAAACCTGCAACACCGCTCCACACACACACACACCCCTCACTTCTCTTCTCCCCTTTCCCCTCTCACCCTCCCATCCCTGCTCATCTCCCTGTATCCTTGCACACATCTTGTGGCCTGCCCTGCTCCAAAACCTCCTAACCAACACCTTGCCCATACAGAAGGCCTGGAGAAGAACGGGAGGCAGAAACAATTACGTAAGGAACAAGTTTCACTTCCCCCTAACTCTTTCGGATGACTCTCTTCGGGTTACACCTCCAAAGACTGAAGCAGGGGCGCCGGAAGGCTGGTGGGTTAGTGAGGAAGTGGTCCAAAAGGTGACAGCAGGCATTTCCTTTCACAGAAGGCTTTGGGGGCAGAAGGTGAGTGGCATGGCGTCTCCATTAGAAATCTCGTCTGCAGTATGCATCTCCTTTCCACTTCACAGAATTCTGTCATGTGGCCATTCATTCACTCACTCACTCACTCATATTGTGAGAATATAATGCATCATTGTCCCAAGAGTAGGACCTGCTTCCAGAGCTCAACAGGAAGATAGCTATTCTAACGTTTTCATTGTCCAGGTGTTGATATGAAATGAAACAACCTTCCCAAACTGTACGTAACACTATAGCTAGTAGCTTATTGTCCTCAACAGTGAAATGTCTCAGTGAAAGAGAAAAATAGTAAACATTAAACTTATTTGGTTTTTGTGTTTCTGTGCACAGGTCTCTCCTTTACTTCCTATCCTCCAAAATTCCAGAATTCTAAGGATATTGGCTCATTTTTGGTGAGCAGTTGTTCTGGTTACAGTTCTATTGTTTTAAAGAAATATCATGACCAAGGCAACTCTTATAAGGAAAGCATTCATCTGAGGGCTTGCTACAGTTTCAGAGGCTGAGTCCATTAGCATCATGACAGGGCACGTGACAACATTCATGGCAGACATGGTGCTGGAGATGTAGCTGAGAGCTAGCTACACCCTAATCCATGCACAGAGAAAAAGAAGAGAGAAAGACAGGGACAGACAGAGACACAGAGGGAGAGGAGACAGACAGAGACAGAGATAGACAGAAAGACTCTAAACTTGGCATGAGCTTTTGAAACCTTGCCTACCTCCAGTGACACACTTCTTCCAACAAGGCCACACCTCCTAATCCTTTCAAATAGTGCCACTCCCTGGTAACTAAGCATTCAAATCTATGGCCTATGGGAGCCACTCTTATGTAATCCCCCCACAGCAGAGCCACGTCACAGAGTCAGCAGACACTGATGGTTAAATGTGCCTCAGGAACCAAGTATGGTCTTCACTGGATCACAACTTGCTAGGGTTATCTTTTGCTGGAAGCAAAGGTGGTCTGTCTGTCACTGGTAGACTTATACTCATCTCTGAATCAACTAAATTTGTTATCCTTTTATTCGTTACTGAATCTTGTAGCACACTAAGCTTCCCTGCCTATGAATACAGAGGAGGCAAGAAGGCCTGCAGTCTAGATGAATATTGTTTTTGAGGATCATGTTAATGACAATAACAATAAAATTATTTAGAAAAGAAATGGACTATACTGGAAAGAGAGTAGAGAGTTCAAAACAATACTATAGATGAGAATATTGAAACTCAGGGCAGGGGGAGGGAAGTGGGTTACTCAGACAAATCCAGGTGAAGAGCCACAGGGAAGAATTCAAACCTCCAGTCTCCCAACATCAAGACCACATACTGCCCACAGGAATTCCAAGTACTTTCCCTGGCTGGAGACAGGCCTCAAACTACGTGCAATTTTGCTTCTGTTCTGAAAATATAAGAAATAATTTTGTTCTAATAACTAGCTTTAGAAGCTTACATATTTTCCTTAGTTAACATGTAGAGATTATAATATTTCTCAATTCTCTGGACTGAAAAAGAATTAAATGGCTTGTCCTGTTGGTGATTGCTCCCAAGAGGAACACACCCATATTTTAGTAAACTTGCTTCTATATGGCAAAGGGAAGGTAAGACCTGACTTTAAGAACCATCTTTTAAAGATCACAGGAAGAAAAACCAATGTTCCCAGAGAAGCACTAACTCTTAGTTGGGATCTCTATTGAGCGACTGAACATGTTCATTGTAATATAAATTTGCCCTATAACCACAACCCCATCTTTTGGACAGCAACAACAGTCCAGTTTTCTTTCCTTGCGATCTAGTCGCTAATGATCCAAGATGAACTCTACCCTACTCCAGTCACAAGCACAGGACTCATTGTGTTCTGATTATTAGAAACACCAATAATGCCAAATGCTATAAGATGGTCTATTACGGCATTATTTTGGTTCCTAGAGTGAAGATAGCCTAGAAAACAAGATCTTTTGCTTCTGGGTTTGTTGATAACGAAGATGCAAAACCTTGGACTGCTTCTTCTAACCACTTCTATGGGAAGTCTGAAGACTGCAGAGAGACAGATGGAGAAAGACTCAAGGACTTTGGGTATCGGGTTCCAATTTGAGAAGTCCATTCTTCAATTTTATAAATTGTGGAAATCATAAAATTTCCTTTTTTAAATCACAAGCCAATTTGAGTTGGCTTCCTGTTTTTTGAAAAGAGAGAGAGGGGGGAGGGAAGGGAAGGGAAGGGAGAGAGCAAGAAGGATAGGGAAAGGGGGGAGGAAAGAGAGAGAGAGAGAGAGAGAGAGAGAGAGAGAGAGAGAGAGAGAGAGAGAGAGAGAGAGAGAGAGATTCAGTATGCACCCACAACAAAGATACTGGGGATGCTTGAACAGATTTCAGTGAAAGGGCAGGTGACAGGATCTGTGGTAAGTTCCTCTGAAAGTTGGATCCACTAAAATGGGGTAGCAGCTGGTCCTAAACAGGAGACCCTAGAAGCACAACAGAGCTCCGCAGGAGGAGAAGGCTCATCTCTGCTGACACCTAGCTCTACATCCACTAACATTCCTCTGAGTTCCAATGTGTGAGTATGAAACTCTCACAAGGCTTCGCTTGCTTGCCTCCCACAATGCTTTCCGGGTCCCTAGATTAGCTTTTATTTTAGAGGCACTTCAATATGCCTGGAATTGTACTTCACCACCAGATACACTTTCTGTATCACTGAAACCTGAATTTCCTACATTTGTGAGGACAAGCGTGACCTGAAGGCCCTTCTTTCTTTCTGACCGCCTCCCTCCAGTGTCCACCCACCCACAAGCAGGGAAGACAGCAGCCTTTTAACCACGGCACAGCATTGGGCCGTCATGGATTATTATGAGTAGATATTTTCATGCTGTATGCCATTTCCAGCATGATTTGTGCTAACCATTTAGTCCATCCTTGCCGACCATGGTTGAGGGTGAGAGCTTCAGACGCCAGATGGATGAGCCTCTGCAAAGCCGGGATGCCCACTTAGTCATCTCACCAACTCCTCCTGAGCCCCACGTGCCACTATGGAATGCAAAATAGCCTATCCTTAAGGGATTGAGTCAGAAAACCCTTACTGAAATCTTACCTGAAGTTCCTTGATCATAAAATAGTTACAAAGATCAGGGGCAGTCAAGACATCGCACATTTCTGAGGTTCGTGTCCTACAATGTGCTCCGTGCTTGAAATGTACAAGAGCTGCTTGGCTTTCCCTTCCCAGCATATGACAAATAGGGGACATCAGTCTCTAAGGAGATAGAAAGTTGGCCACCAGAGGCTGAGTCCCACGGTTCTATCATTGACCACTGAGTGCTTCTAAGATGTGATTTACATCAGTCACTACAGGAGGCAGAGGGACGAACCTTTGCTATCAGGTCCTCCACAACACTAAAGCTGGGAAGTACCCATGTGCCAGAAACTATTATTATAAGACTAACTTAGAGTGGGAAAAAAAACACTCTAAGAAAACACCAGGCTAGGCTACTATTAGGTTAGAGAAAAAAGAGCACATTTACACTGAAGTCTGGAGGAATGGACGAAGTTGGGAGCTAAAGAAACATTTCATGGAGGAGCTCACACATGTGAGATGATGCTTTTAAAACAATCTCACCAGGCCTGGTGGCCTGTCTTTGATCCTAGCACATGGAAAGCAAAGGATCTCTGTGAGTGTTAGGATTCGGTCTAAGCTCCACCCCATAATTACCTGGCAACAGCCTGCCCCTCACCACAGTTGCCTGGCAGCAGCCAGGTAGACCTGGCCCACTATAAAAGGGGCTGCTTGCCTCTCCTCTCTCTCTCATCACTCTTGCCTCTTGGCACCCTCACCTCTCTGCCCTTCTTGGGCTCTCCTCCCCCTCCCCGCTCTCTCTACGTGGTCATGGCCGGCCTCCACTTCTCTACTCCCCCTATCTCTCTGCCCTTCTCTGCCTCCACTACCCCATTAACTTCCATCCTCTGTCCTGAATAAACTCTATTCTATACCATGTCTGTGTGTGTGTGTCTGGTCTCTTAGGGCTGGGACGAGGGGAGGGGGGAATGGATGCCTGGGCATGAGCCCACCTAGGTACTCCCTTCCCCAACAGCCCATATACCACATTCTCTAAACATCTTTTTATGAACCCAACAGTGAGTTTGAGGCCAGCCTGGTCTACTTAGCGAGTTTCAGGACAGCTAGGATCACATAGAGAGACTGAAAAAATATCTCTACTTGTTTGAACAACAACCACAACAACGACAACAACAAAAACTTCTGACTCAATACATTGAAAAGACCACAGGAAGAAAAGAATTGAGCAGAAGTTGTAAATCTGTTAGGTGGTACTTGAGTATCCCTGCCAGTCTGGCTTGGGCTGCTCACTTGGCTCTCCTGTACCACCTGAAACCCTTCTCTCTCAAGGAAAGGTAAATTAAGCTATCTTTTGGCCATTAGTTCTTTCCCAGCCATCCTTTCAGGCCACAGACTCCCCTGGCAGCTAGGCAATTGTGGCCTGAGGCAACTGCTGTCCCTGAACAGAGTTCAACCAACCCTGGCTACTTTCTTTTAGAGGGGCTCAAAGCAGCTTAAAAGTCAAGGTTTCCAGAGGTGAGATCAAAGGCTTATCTGCCCACAGAACTCTGTGGTCTGGCTCAAAAGCTCAAGCGTTCCAGCATACAGTGGAACAAGTGCGTACTCCACAGAACAACAGAAATTCAGCTTCATCTTGTTCCATGGGGTGGCAACACACAAGGCCCCAGAGCCTCAGCCTCCAGTCTTCTAGAACACCTAGCCAGTCTCCAGGCATCTCAGACTAGTATGGAGTCTTATTGTGGACATACAGGCAGCCAGAGTCAGACGAAGCCACAGCGCGCAGGAAGACACTGAACAGAGATAGAACTGTACAGGGAGAGGTTTTTATACTTTCCTGTTGCGGTAAAAATGCATCCTGTTTGTCTAAGTTGATAAGTCTAAGTGCACATAAGGATGTCCCGACGTTTAGATGAACTGGCCACACGCCTAACATGTTTGTGTGCATGGTATATATATGATTATGCATCTGATATCTGACAACGAGATGACAGTACCGTAGCCTCCACTGATACCCTAGATTTCACTCTCGTGAAGAACCTTCCCAAAAATGAGGGTCATACACAATGGCTGTCAAGTTGGTTTTCCAAATCACCAATTGAGCAGTGTTGAAACAACAGAAAGAACTTTTCTTTGGG
The DNA here is from genome assembly GCF_947179515.1 of Apodemus sylvaticus. Taxonomy (NCBI): domain Eukaryota; kingdom Metazoa; phylum Chordata; class Mammalia; order Rodentia; family Muridae; genus Apodemus; species Apodemus sylvaticus. Next base: position 69,207,977 of record NC_067483.1, read on the forward strand.
AAGAAATGAAAGAAAACAAGTCATAGAGTTTCTCTCCAAGTAAAGTAGCTCCCTTCCTGAACGTCTTTAGAAAGATGTCCTGTAATCAAAGAAGACAGAAAAGGAAAAGCAGTTGCCTTCAAGTTACTCTTTCTTAAATAGAATGTAAGTATTAACTTTAAGTTAAATCCATGGGGAATGTGTAGGAACAGGCACTCGGAAGCAAGAAGAAGGCTCACCAGTTCTGCACTGGCAAGATGGAGGCTGAAGACAGAACACATTTCAGTCGATGGGATAGCCAAACCACAGAGCAAAGGAAGAGTAGGAGGCAGTTTAACCTTGGGGAAAGGAGGGTCATTCAAGGTAGACAAAGAGCACCACAGAGCTTAAAGGAATGTCCTGCCATTCACCAAACTGGACCCCACCCATCCTTAATTTCTCTATGGTATTTGTTGTCATCTGACATTGTAATTTTGTTTGCTGTCTCCCTAAGTAGAATATAAGCTTTCTGAGGGCAAAGACTGTTTAATTCTATGCTGTGTCTATCAGCTTTAGGTCACTTAGGAAGAATCTGTAATCACTTGCAGAATATGTACACATGAAGAGTGAATGATCCTGAGTGAGCAGGTGAGGTAGCTGTCCCAGATCCCCAGGGTCTTGTGTACTTGTGTTGAGTGTAGGCATAACTTTGGACATTGAAAGCTGTGTTTACAAGCTGGCAACCCATGTGTCACAGATGGGGGTATTTTGTTTGACCAATATCATATTTCCAAACTAGAATATTTTATATAAAAACCTAGATTGATGAGTTTCCCTTAAAAATTCAGAGGCTACAGTGCTATGGAGCTGGTAGCCTCGAAGGTAAAGTCCTGGGTTGAGATACCAGTGTCTCAGGACTATAGCAGGTGCTTTCCAGGTGACCATTGTCTGCCTCAACTGGATCGCTGTGCCTCAGGTCGCCCTTACACCTACATCACATTGTCTTTCCTGGTGGACAAAGAGAGCTTTCAAACATGAGAATTGAAACTTCCATCATAATTACAACTCTCTGAAATGATCTCCTTCCTGATGAGCCATGCCTCTAGTAAGTATTTACGGAATCTAAAGGGTTCCTGGGCAATTGACAAGATTGTGAGACATGACCTATGACCAGCTCCCAAGACTCAAACCACTACAGGAGAGTCTGACTATGCTATGGCCTCCGTGCTGTGAGGAGGCCCAATCTAACATTGACGAGACCACACAGAGGAAAGTGAGATGCCCTAGCAGTCCCTTAGTGTTCTCTGATTCCATACGGTGCCAGATGTGTGGAAGCTGTATTTACACTGGGCAATTATTACAATTATTAGCTTTGAAGAGAGAAATCTATCTGATTACAATACACACAGATATGTAAGAAATCATAAGAGAACTGCTCAATTGTGCCTATTTGACTTATAGAACCATGATAAACAAAGTGCTGTGAACAACTGCTTTTTGTTTGCCTTGTTACCTGGTAATGTGCCCCTGCTCATATTAACACTCATTATCTGTAGGAGTCTTTGTAGCATGTAGTTTTTTTAAAACCCATCCCTGCTAAACTGACTAGGCACCGGCATCGGCGGCCTCACCCACCGCATGGCCAGCCTAAGGGGGTTTCTTGCCCTGCTTTCCCAGTCTGCTGCCAAGATGCTGGCACTTCTCAGGCCCTCTGCCCCTTGTGGCCAGCCTGCAGAAAGCCAGCTACCACTAAAATGATTAACGCTATATACCCGTAAATATCAGCCAGATTTATAATGGTAAATCTCCAACCCCCAAATGCCTATGCAAAGAATACAAAACTCAATTGATATAAATTCAAGCTGCATACCTAGGTTGGACAAATGTACCCTACATTTCTCTATTAATCCTGGTTCTCTATTAAATATACCCTACATTTCATCTATTAAATCCCTGGTTACTTAGGGCTCCTAGGGGCCACGTGGTTCTGGTTCGTCTTCCTCCATCTTCTTCTGTCCTCTGTCTCCTCTCATTTATCTTCTCTTTTCCCTCTAAAACTTTCAGCTCTGTCTTTTCCTTGCACTGCCCAATCACAGGCTCTAGCCTTATCTGATCAATTAAGATTTCACCTGATGGGGATTGTGTTGAATCTGTAGATCGCTTTTGGCAAGATGGCCATTTTAACTATATTAATCCTGCCAATCCACAAGCATGGGAGATTTTTCCATTTTCTGAGGTCTTCAATTTCCTTCTTCAGAGACCTGAAGTTCTTATCATACAGATCTTTCACTTGTTTGGTTAGAGTCACACCAAGATACTTTATATTGTTTGTGGCTATTGTGAAGGGTGTCATTTCCCTAATTTCTTTTTCAGCCTGCTTATCCTTTGAGTATAGGAAGGTTACTGATTTGCTTGAGTTGATTTTATAACCAGCCACTTTGCTGAAGTTGTTTATCAGTGGTAGGAGTTCTCTGGTGGAGTTTTTTGCTCACTGAAGTATACTCCTGCATCAGCAAATAGTGATAGTTTGACTTCTTCCTTTCCAATTTGTATCCTTTTGACCTCCTTATGTTGTCTAATTGCTCTAGCTAGTACAAGTACTATATTGAAAAGATATGGAGAGAGGGGGCAGCCTTGTCTAGTCCCCGGTTTTAGTGGGATTGCTTCAAGATTAGAAACAATGAATTCATGAAATTCTTAGACAAATGGATGGAGCTGGAGAACATCATCCTAAGTGAGGTTACCCAGTCTCAAAAGAACACTCATGGTATGCACTCACTGATAAGTGGATATTAGCCTAGAAACTTGGAATACCTGAGACACAATCCACATATCAAATGATGTCCAAGAAGAAGGAAGGAGTGGCCCCTGGTCCTGGAAAGGCTCAGTGCAGCAGTGTGGAGGAATACCAGGACAGGGAAGTGGGAAGGGGTGGATGGGGGAACAGGGAGAGGGAAGAGGATTTATGGGACTTTTGAGGAGGGGGGAGGTCCAGGAAAGGGGAAATCATTTGAAATGTAAATAAAGAATATATTGAATAAAAAAACAAAAACAACAAAAAAGAAGTGATTTTTGAAGGCCCATCATCAGAACAAAGAAAGTTTTTGTATAATTTTAAAATTAAAAAAATTTCCTTTAATAGAAAAAAAGAGATTTCACCTGACCTCACCTGAATACCAGCATCCCTCTCCAGGGAGCAGAAAATATAAACAGCAACCCATACCACCTCTATGCATGCAATTTCACACAAATACGGATCAATCATAACAGCTTGACTACAGGGATTATTCAAATTCATATTAGATCCATGAATGGAAAGCCTAGAACCCAGGCCAAGTAGGGTCAATAAATCACAAATGCTCCACAAATACCATGTGCTTCTCATTATTCGGGTTGTTGAAGCTTTTCTAGTGGAAAGCATATCTAAATCCAGGAACCAGAGCAGGGAAAAGGATAAAGACAGAAGATTAAGCAAGAGTAGGTTTGAGAAAAGTGCTCTTCATATGGTATATATGTTTCTGTGTCTCAAAGTCAGGTTCCAGGCAAGTGTCTACTCACCCCATTGGTATCCTGTACTAAGATGGTCCTACCAAATCATAATTAACCCATAATTTATTTAAAACTATGTATGAAACACAGATTGATATATGTAGTGTTCTATATGCTGGAGATGTATCAATAAATAAATTCACTCCTTTCATAAAGCTTCTAAACTAGTGTTAGGGAACAGACATAAAAGGAAATGAAATGTAGAGTTTTGGTCCAAAATGATAGGCGTGGTGGGGAAACAAAAATAATGGTGGACGGGAGCATGACTAGAGGGAACCAGGCTGTAATTGTAAGGCGGTAAGCTGAGGAAGGCTTTTCCTGTTAAAGAGGAGAGGTGCCTGCGTAGGGAGAAAGCATCAATTACACATAGTGAGAAGCCAAGATACAAAAGGGTGTGTCTTATATTGTTATATACATTGGTTATCATTCACACAATAAGTATGTTTCTCTCCAATAACTAAGGCAAATGTCGCTATACATTATCCTTACTCATTTTTATTGCTGTCTTACGAAACCAGCCAAGGCTGGCCTGGATATTACTATCATAACCCAGCCTGGCATCAAACTCACAGTCTCTGGCACCCACCTCTCAGTGCTGAGAGGTGTGCATAGCCCTGTCAGGCACTGATTCACTTTCTTATCCTATTGTGCTAATAGTTCTTAGAAATCGTTTGGGGACCAGGCAAGGCAGTATATTAATAAGCTTAAATTAGGCTAAGTGAGAAACAATCACAAAACCTCATTGGCTTACCACAGTAATTGTGTACTTTTGTTCCTACAAAGTCTACAGTAAGTAAACTATGGGGTCTTCATTAGGGGATCCTGAACAGCTGAGGCCCACCATTTACATTTTTAATCCTGCAGAGAGAAGACAATTTAAAATGCTTCTACAAATCTAGAAGGTATCCCTTCCCCTCCTGATTTACTAGCTAGAGCAACGTAAGAGCAACAGCATATGTGAGTAACCTATGTCCCTAAAATTAAAATAAAATACATACTGATAAATATTTTAACATGTGCCACATATTGATAAATAGAGTTTTCAGGTAGAATATAACTGATCAATAAAAAAAATAGATAGGTGGATAAGTAAGTAGATTGGGTGGATGGATAGATGGGTAAATGAACATATAGACAGATGTATACAAGAAACAGGGATTTAGAAATAGCAACCACTTACCATTCAACTAATCACATCTCAAAAATATTTGAAAACAAAAATGCCATGGTGTACTGAACTTGTCCAGGTAATTTTCCTTTGTTATCCCCAAACAATACGTTTCACACAGCATTTACACCGTACTGATATTACAAGTGGCTGTGCGTATGAGGTGACTGAATGCACAGGCTACCTGCAAACATTATGCTATTTTATGTGTGTGTTAAGGATGTGAGGGGCTGTGGGACCAATTCTGTATGCATTCATTTCAGAGAGCCTCCTGCTGTACAGCACCTATAAGGCTCTTTAGGAGCTCGGTGAGTCATGCATTAATGACTTTCAGTATCTCACATCTTCAAGGACGAGAGATATGATATGGGTCCCTTTCTTCTGACTAATAATTAGAGCCTTATTCTTACAGTTTGCTTTTTCCAGGCAGTGGGCTATGAGGGAAGGATCTGGCCTCAGTACCATCGAAATCTGCTCTTGATGAAATGTCAAAAATAGGGGCAAGTAGCTGGTAGAAGCCTTAAAACCAACATTGTATGAACATGTAAACGTCCTAAGACAAATGTCCAGTGACCTCTTGGTATGAATCTTGAGCTTCTGGGTAAACTGTAATTGGTCATTCCAGACATCTACGATCGAAAGTTTAAGAAATCAAAGTTCACGTTCCAGGAAGCAGCTGGAGACTGTCATAAGGCCTGCCATTTTGTCATGACCCTCTAGTTCCACTTTCAAAAGCTCTTTCAATATTATTTTTATCTCGATTTTTTTTTCTTGTTCTTTTCACAGCCTTCTAAAAGGAAAGCTTTGAAGCACAAGGATTGTACAGCAGGAGTCAGGACCGGTGACCTACACCATCACCGTCTTTCCTGCTGACAAATGTGTCCAGATGTTTCACGCATTGAGCTAGCCTCTTGAATACAGTCTCGATGAAACCTTACAGCTGCACTTTCTAAACCATCACTATCCCTAACTGATTTCTAAATGCTTACCTTCATACCCAAGGAAAAGCACAGTGCTTATTCCTCATCAAAGAAGTCTGACTCTCTTTGCAGCAGACAGAGACCATTACAGAAATCCACACTGGTCTAACACAGAGAACAATTGATCCTGGAGCCCAAGATCAGGGAGCATCACAGAAGAGGGGGCAGAATGCTTCTAAGAGCCAGCAGACCAGGAAGTCAGCTAAGATCATCTCTCTTAGAAATGACAGGGGAGCTCTACCTATGATAACCTCAACATTGCGGCCGTTATCATCAAAAGGGGAAATCTCACAGGACCCCACTCTTAGTCAAAGAACTGTATCAAGTAATGATAGCCAAGAGAAGGAGAATTGTGTTCAGGGATGAATCCCCTAGTTAACTATCCAATTCCAAAAGGTCAGCTCATAAATCACATACATACAAGCAACACTAAACAGATTCAATAGTTTATATTTATATATTTATACATATATGTAACAACAACAAAGAAAAGGATGACATAAATTTGAAAGGGAGTGAGGGTGTAAGGTATGTTTTCTGGTTTGGAGGAAAGAGAAGGGGGAAATAATAGTTATATTTTAATTTTAGAAAGAAAAAAATAAATATTTTTTAAATTTACAATACTGCCCCAAAATTAATACATTTTTAAAAAGTTCCTGAGACTCCAAGAAGACTAAGGATAAGTCCTTACAATATCAAAAAGAACATTTTGTATTCCCAAGGTACAAAAGCACAAAGGACAGAGTTCAATCCTTAAAGAGGATAAAAAAAAATTAATTTAAAAAAAAAAGGAAAGTTTCCTATTGGGTAGCATTCTTAGATTTTTGTGTATGAAAAATAAACATTTTTCTGGAGACAAAAATGCCAATTCCACATAAGAGCTTTCTAGCAGGGGTTGAGTTGGGCACTCTCCAATTAGGCTGCCCGAAAGAACAGGGAAGGGCTAGAGGCAGTGTGTTTCTTATATTTGGCTGTTAGCTGGATCTGGAATGAACTAAAAGGAAACCCACCAGGGATCTGTGACTCATTTCTTGATTAGAATATTTGAAGTACAAAGACCCACCCTTAAATGTGAGTGGCACCTTCCAGTGACAAATCAGATAGAAGCAAAATGGAAGACTGCTTTTTGTCTGCCTGCCTTAGCTCATTCTGGCAAATTCATTTTTTTTTTAAGATTTATTTATTGTTATATGTAAGTACATTGTAGCTGTCTTCAGAAACACAAGAAGAGGGTGTCAGATCTCATTATGAATGGTTGTGAACTACCATGTGGTTCCTGGGATTTGAACTCAGGACCTTCGGAAGAGCAGTCAGTGCTCTTAACTGCTGAGCCTTCTTACCAGCCCAGGTTCATCTATGCTGTTACTGCCACTGCTGCATTTCTTCCCAGCAGTTTCCAGAAATCCTCCAAGAGTTTAGGAAGATATTTGGACTACTGACATGTCCAGCCTCATGGACTATACAACTATGGGTTCTTGGCCTTTGTTGGACTACCCAGACAGTAACTGGTAAGGCCGTCTAATAAATCACACTTTAATCTATAGCTACTCTATTGGTTCTGTTCACCCAGGGAAGCCTGACTAAGACAGCAGTACTAGATCCTTGGAGCTGGACAGGAATAAACTGATGGACAAGATGTGTCACCAATATCTTCCAGAAACAAAGATGAGAAAAATCTAGCATGAGCTTCCTCCCAAACCTCCCAAACAGTGTGATGATAATCCTGATGTGTATCTTTATATGCATGCCAGACCTAGAAACCTGGCTCACCACAGCACCAGGTTACAACTTTCATGTTCTCTGCACCCTGCCCTCCCATTCTGCTCTACAGATATCTGCAAATCATCCAGCAAAGGGAGAAAAGGAGAACCAATGGTCAAGAGATGCTGCGAGCCCTGGCACCCAGGTTCTAACCCATCTCAGCCCTGGCAAGGGAAGAGAGTAGCTCAGTAAGATGGTATTTTATCTTTTATCTAGGACTGATGCTCTACATGGTAGTTTTGAGGCTGTTTTGCAGCTTATGATACTCAACATCAGAGTTCTGACCACATAATTCAGAAATACAGGAAGAACTAGTCGCATCAAGAGGCCGATGATTGTGTTTCTACTTTTGCTTGTTAAACTTACTACTTAAATTTGTTACTTCACAAGAAACGGCAGACAAGACCCTTTCTACAGGTCCATACTTTCCTCTGGATCACTTAAAGAGGTCAGTTTACCATTTCTCCTAGAAAACTCCAAAGTATCCATTTAAATGCAAGTTAGGGTTTAACGCTTATGGAGGTAAGTAGTTTCTGATGGGTATCATCCGTGTAGCATTTCCCCAAAATATCTAAAATTTACAAAAATAAAAACTATATTTGTATACATACATACATACATACATACATACATACATATATAGTTTATATATGTGAGAGACATTTATACCCAAACCACAAATATAGTTTTTATATACACACATAAACTATATATATGTGTACATATATGCAGCATTTCCCAAAATATCTATAACAAATATAAAAACTATAGTTTATATATCAACTACAAATATAAAAACCATATACATATATATTATATATACATTTTATATTATATTATATATCATATATATTACGTATTTATATTATACACAATTTATAAAAGAACTATAAACATATATTATATACATAGTTTGTAAAAAATACAAATAAAACTCTAAGTATTATATAGTTTATATGTAAACTATAAACAAAAACTATTCATATATATTTGTAGTTTTATAGATTTTTAGGGAAATGCTAGAGATATTTACACATACACATACATAGTTTGAGTTATGGAAGTAAGTAGTTTCCTACTAAACATAATACAGAAAGTTATATATATTTTGCATATACAGATATAGCTTTTACGTAGACGTATATAGATAGGTTTGGGGTGTAAAATATCCCCTATGGGCTTATGTATTTAAAAACCTGGTCTCATGTGATGGCACTGTTTGGAGCTGTAGGACCTTTATGACATGGATTCTGACTAATGGAAATGGGCCACTAGGGGTGATATACCCTGACAGATTCTGGTCCCACTGTTTCCTGGTACACAGCTGCTCTGTAAACAAGCCTCTGCCACATCCTTTCTATGCTACAGAACTTCTCTGTAAACTATGAACCAAAACAAATTCTTTCCCCAAGTTGCTTCTCTTGTCACATCAACAATAAAAACAACACACAAAAGCACTTTATTTTGGCTTACAGCTCAAGGCACAGTCCATCATGGTGGAGAAGTCAAAGCCAGCCAGAGCTTAAAGCAACCGGTCACACTGCATCCAAAAGGGAGGAGCGGAGGGCAGCAGATGTGTGCACTTAGCCTAGTTTCTCCTTTCTAGACGGTTCAGGATCCTTCTTAGGGAGCGGCCCCTTTTACCTCATATAACCTAAAATAATCCCCCCAGACAGTCCTGACTTCCAGGATTCTAGATCTGATTGTAGATCTTATCAGGTTAGAAATGAAATTAGGATTAACCATCACAATATGCATATTATATATATAAGCTATCATGTTTATATGTACACACGTGTACACACGTGTATGTGTAGGTATGGATATATAACTGAATTAATAGTTGAATCCAAAGATACACATACACACACACACACACATACACACACACACACACAGAGGAGGGGATGCAAGATGGAGTCTTATTGCCATCTAGGTGGATAGGGACCATGAAAAAAGATTATACAAGGAAAGGACAAAGATAAAATGTAACTTGTGAGTCATGCATTATATGTCCCAGGGCTCTGAAAGAATACCAGTCAGGAGACAGAACAGGCATCGTTGTCATGCAGGCTGCTTTTTGAGACTTTTCAAATACATTAGACAGAGCATGACCAAGAAGATAAGTGAAATAAAGAACATGAGATACTGCATTCTGTAATAAAAAGCCCCTACAATTAATATAGATAAATGCAGAGAAAGAAAGCCTGCAGTAACTCCTGATAATGAAATTAACCCTAAGAGAAACGCATTGTATACAGTGAAGCAAAGTGCTAATCATGATGAAAACATCCCCACGAACCAGTTCTGGACACACCTCTTAAAAGGTGGAAATGAGAGATATATCTAAAAACCCGCAGAGAAGGAAAAAGCAGATGCAAATTATGTCTAGGCAAATAATGCCCAACACAGCACCTTAACAAACTGTGCTGTGGGTACGGTATGGAAGCTTTCTGTATAAATAGGAAGACAGATAATGGGAAGAATTTCAGAGTCTGTAGCACAGACAGTTAAGAAAGTTTACCACAGTCCCTCCCAGTGAATAGAATTCATTAAGGTTAAATTGTTTAAAATGTTTAAATCAACCCTCTTCCTTTTCTCTCTAATATTAAAAATTATGGTAAAAGATATTAGGCAAAGAAACAGAAAGATCTCCCAAGTCTGCTTAGCCTGGGGTAATGACTTCAGCATTGAAGTCACAATACAAATAATATTTCATCCCACATTTGAGGTGTTCCAGCAGGTATGCTATCTCTGTGACTGTCTGACTTTTTGAGACTATGTGTTCCAAATAGTTTAAGGCAATAACAAAGGCCAACAGGCTCTATCAGACATTACAAAAGCGACAGTAGATTTCATGTGTTAACTGTCAGATTTGGCTTTTTATGAAAAAAATATAGCTTACCCTAGCCAACTAATAGAGCCAATACATAATAACAGATTCAAAAGCCAAGTTGATTCCTTCAAATAATATGGAGGATTTAGCACTGAATAATCTATTGTTAAATAATTCATTTCACATGACAAATCCCAGAAAAAAGTGCTAAACTTGTTTGTTGCTGAAAATATTTTAATAAAATCTACTATGTATTCCAAACTAAGAAAAAACTGTCAGCAAAACATTACTATGAAGATATTTATTGTTTTGCTTTTTGATAGGTTCTCTATATAGTCCAGACTCACCTCAATAAGCAATTCTCTATCAGCCTACCAAGTGCTACAATTCCATCACGAGCCACTGTGGCCAACTTAGAGTATCCATCTAGAACTAATTATTGACAACCATTGTACAATTTCTAATTTAGGTAAAGGAAAATGATGCCTGCTAGCATCCCTCCTGCTTAGGGCTGTCTGGGGAGTCCGGTTAACTCGAAATAAAGGTAGAAGGAATAGGAATGAGATAAATGTGATGAAGGTCAACTTTCTGGAAAAGAATCAACGGACAAAAAAAATGGAATCCAATAAGGTAAAATGATAAAATGCTTAAATAAAATGTCTTTTATCATATTATCAAAAAGTTATTAGAAAATATATTAGAAGTACCTCATTCATAATAGCAACAATATATAAAAGTATGAGAAATTACAGCAATCCTAAGAAGAGAATGTTTCAAAAAGACTTAAACATTTCACTACATATTGATTTTTACATTTTAATTAAAAGTTCAAGGGGAAGTCTTAGGAATTTGACAAAAGTAATTTCCTAATATAAATATATTCAGTCTACAGACTATCACAAACATTTTTAGTTATAGTTACACACCAGTCATTAAGACACTGAGCCACTCTCATAGTCTCTCTCTCTCTCTCTCTCTCACTCTCTCTCTCTCTTATACACACACACACACACACACACACACACACACACACACACACACACACACAAAGTAAATCTTAAAACCAAAACAAAACCCAATAGAGCCTATTCCTTTTAAGAGAATGATCAAAACAAAAAAAGAAACCTAGGAGGGATTTTCTGTGCCAAGAACCATTTGGTACCTAAGCCACACCACACTGGTCACGTCAGGTTGTGTCCAGCTGTAGCTACTATAGAAGTATAATCATGGATACCATGAAAGAGAAAGAAATGTGGCCTAGACTACATAAGCCCAGGTTGTAGAGAAAGGGCTAGGGCCATTTGACCAGTTGTAGAGATGAGGCTTAAAATTGAAGAGTGTTTCTGGTGTATTTTGTCAAGAATGAGTTGCAATAAATATTTGTGTTTTCTTCCCCCAATTTATCATGTGATGTAACATCAATTAGGAGAATATCAATGATTATCATATTTAAGTTTGAGATACTAAAAGAATTCTTCAAGAGACATTGCCACCTAAATTTATAATGCATTTGTAGTTTTATGAGGGATAGTTATATGGTTAGGTATAATTATGACTTGGTTAAATATATGTCAATGTCTGCAACTGTATGTAGGGTAGTTCTATCATCTTTAGGTGTAATAATGATTGCTATTGTTTTTATTTGGAAATTGATAATTACGACAAAAAGAATTGACAAGGGGTGAACTTAATGATAGCTATTCTTGGTTGTTAACTTTACTACATCTGGAATTAACTATAACCCACAAATGTGAGGGATTTTTTTAATTTGAAGTGGGAAGATCCATTTCTAATCTGGATCTTTGAGGTGGGAGACACATCTTTAAGTCAGATCATTTGGACTGGGAAGATGTACCTCTAATTTGGGCCATGCCTTCTGCTGGAAACGTATGTTAGGACATGGAAGAAAAGCTTTTGCTCTTTGCCTGCTTGCTTTTGACTCAATACCAACTCCACCCCTTTACTGGCATTGGAGTCTACTTCTTCAGGATTCCAGTATATACTGAAGAACAACTAAGATAGTTTTGTGGACTGAAGAACTGCTAGATTCTATGATTTTCTGTTTATAGGCAGCCATTGTTAGATTAGCTGGTCTTCAGCCTGTAAATCATTCTAAGAAATCTCCAAAATACAGAGATTCATTTGGTAAGTTGTTACCCTAGAGACCCCTAATATAGTCATGTAAGGATGGATATAAGGTAAATATCTTTATTCTAGGAAAATATATGAATTTATTCAAGGTAGAAGGGTCATGATGTCCTAACATATTCATCTAGTCTTATATATACACATACTTCTATATACCTATAACATACACTACACACATGTATGTATATGCAGACATATATATATACATATACATATATATACACACATATATAAACAAACTAAAAATATTAACAACTGGTAAATACAGGTAATGATGCATGAGTGTTTAACTTCTCCCTAAGTTTGGACCTTTCAGATTATCAGTTGAATAAAAACATGGTTTATGTCTGTCTGTGTCCAAATTGGACATGCATCTAAAACTAAAAATGTCAACAGAAGGCACAAGGTTAAGCACAGTAACTTGAATACAAAATTGAGAGTGAATGCCACTAGAATTGATATGGTGAACAGTGAAAGGTATTGGGGTAGTATGTATGTGTAACAGCATGAGGGAGAAAACCTATCTGTGTATAAACTTTGTAAAAACTATTTAATTCCTCAAATCATATGCATATATAAACCTCCACAGATACATGAAGATTTCAAAGAACTGACTTTGCTTGAGTTGAGTAAGTTTTATTTCATTCTGGTTTAATACCTTAATACTACAAATAAAATAAGTTTGGCTACCATGGAATGTTGAAAATCAGATTTACATACAGGTTTGAGTATGTCTGAAACACTTGGGAAATGTTTGAAGATTTTTGGATTCTGCTAATTTTGTTAGGTAGGCATCCTTAGTCCCAAAATCTAAAATCCAAACGTGCTAACCTCTAAAAATCCAAATCCTCTAAAAAAACTGAGCAGTAATTTAAAAGTTTAGGATTTTACAGCTCTTGGGTTTTGATTGTTACTTTTTAAAAACACAAATCTGCTCCTGGCAAGAATCTTCACTCAAAAACTCATTTAGTTTTTGTCACTTGGTTTTTTACGCTCTTACAAGTAGTTATAATCTGAAGGAGAAATAAAGCTCAGACTAAAGTTATAATTCTCTAGGTAGATAATGCATCTTACTAAATATTAGAACTGTCTGTTTAGACTTTGCAAAGGTAAATTATGATTATTAGCGAATATAATGCTTAGGTGAAAGACTGGTTGCCTGAAATGTGAGTGATACTGCCATATATTTAGCCTAAAAGATACCCCAAAAACCCCAACAAAACAAAGCAAAAAAACAAACAAACAAAAAACAAATCACCCTTAAATCTATGATCAGAAGTTAGTTATACATTTTTGCAATTTTTAAAGGACAAAAGAGCCAGTAATTAATAAAGACAAGTGTTCAGATTTATTTGGAAATTCACAGTTTCTAATGGTACTACAGCTCTGTAGTTACGGATTTAACCCTCTTCAGCACACAGTGACTTTCCACTTTCAGCTCTGCTTGCATCTGGACTTCTTGAGGGCCTGCTGTACCACCAGGCCATACTGCTCTGAATGGCTAACTGTGCAGACTGGAAGGGGGAAAATTCATTTCCTAAAACATACTGTTAACCTAAAGCAGCAACTTAAAACAAAAAGGCCTTAAATAAATCACATTACAAACAATACCAAAAAGGTATTAGACAAATTTAAAAACATTAACAAAAGTGCTCAATAAGTTATAACTTAAATTTTATAACACAAATGGTCAATTCTCTCTCAAAAACACGTATCACTTTCACTCATCCCTATACAATCACACATCAAAAAATCAATTTACTCAGACAGACACTGCCAATTACTAAAGGGGGAAAAACAACAAATGAAGACAGACACTGACACCACAACCATACACATCTGCACATTGTAGCCAACAAAAGCAAACATGAAGGAATCAGAATCCCAGACTTTACCAGGTAGACAGAGTCAGGCCTGACTCAGTGCTCACCGGCTGGTTCTGTGACTATGTACAAAGGCAGTGACTGGACCATGGAAAAACTGGTCTCGGTGGTGTAAAAAATTTGGAGGATTAGTGTTTACTGTGAACATTTAGAGCAATGTAAAGAAATCATCACAAATAGTTAAGTGTGTTTAAAGGTGAATTTATAATTTGTTTCAAAACCTGTCATTTCCAAGAAAATATTACCATTTTACTGAGTTAATAATAACTCAGGGGAAAAAAAAATAATGCAATCCAACTAATTTTAACGAGGCCAAGGGTGTTATCATCACCTTTTATCTGAAAGGCCTTTAGAAAACTTCAGCAAGTGTTTATTTCCAGTGAGACTACTGAGCGATTCTAAATTGGAAGTCTTTAGGATCTTTATGCAAATGACCCACATAGCTGAGCTTCAGGCAAGGACCACCTTTGTAGTGTTTGCAGCTTCAAAGACCTAATAAAGTTACAAAACAAATCAAACGACAGAAAAAGTTCTCCCTCCTCTTCCAGTGGCATTATAAATAGACAAAAGGCACATAAATATGGGAAGGTGCAAGAAACGGGAACCAAGCTGAAGGGAGAGGTTGAGGCTTTCATTCCTATCCACCCAAGGAACTGGGCTTCCAAATTACTTTTGTCCCAGTAATCATCTGTGAAAACACATCTTTATAAAATGTTTATCATCATCCTTATAGGAAGAGATCAGCCTTGTAAAACCGTAGTTCATCAGCCAAGATTGACACAATCCTGTCTACTTTTTAAAAGGCAAAATAAAAAGAAACCATAATTTCTGAATACTTTCCCCAATATTTTATCCCTCCCCCTGAACCCTTCAAATACCACAGGCTGTTCTTCAAAGAACAACAACAAAGTCCTCAGTATAAATATTCAGCTCCTTTTAGATATGTCCCGAGACTGCTGTAACCCCAAATGCTCCCACGGTGATCTCCTTGTTTCCTTTGATTATGTCATGCAGGCTCGGCAATGACCCCGACTTAGTCTGTATAAGAGCTTTTATTAACTTTCCTTGGTCTTGGACTTTAGATCGCCTTCGTTTTAAAGCTCTCTTCTCAGTTTTTGTCTTTTGGGTCTGTCCATTGCACAGACTTGTACAAGCTGAAATGCCACAAAAATAGGACTCTTCTGACTGTGATGAAGTTTCTGAGCTTCCCTCTGATGGAGGGCCCTTGTAGGAAGAGTGATAAACTTCTCCCATATTAGAAAAATCTCTCTGGTTCGTAAAAGGCTTTCTTCCTTTTATATCTCCATTTGCTATAGGTTGCAATGGATCTGCAGGCTTTATTGTCTCAATTTTTTCAGTTTTATACTTGCAACGTTTCTTCTACAACAGAAATAAAAGCACAGAAATTACTCCTCCTTATTAGATATGAGTTGTAAGAGGAAAGTAGCATTGCCTATGAGAAGTAACAAGTATTCTCTCTCTCTCATGCACACACACACACACACACACACACACACACACACTCTGCTGTGAATAAATAGTATCTCTGACATCCCCCTTTGTAAACTCAATGTTTCAATAGCTTACAGCAACTTGTGTATACAGAGTTAGGTAGAAACAGCTAATATCTGAATACCTCTATGTGTCAGAAGTTATACTGGTTACTTTCATATATGTTAACCCTGAGATGTTTGCCCTTGGCTCCTACATGAAAAAAAAAAAAAAAAAACTTTAGAGATTTGGCTCACTGCCTAAATTACAAAAGAGTAAATACTGAAGTTAGGATTAAAACCAATGCTGCTTTGCACTAATCTGAAATTCTACTACAGACAATTATTGTTAATCAAAATACATATTATATTTGAGAGGTTAAAAAAATCTCTCTTTATATCTGGGGGGGGCCTAGGAAGATACAAAGCAATGTCTACTATCTAATGGGGCATTCTAGTATAGCCTCTGGGTCTTCATTTTTTAAACGGAGATATTACCACTGCTAGGTTGTAGAGAGGATTATATAAACAGTACTTGTGCTGCTTTGCAGGCCTCATAAGTGTCTCTTTAATGAATTCTTAGTTTTACTTTGTAAACCTTTAAAAATAGGAATATACTTCTTGGCTCCTATTTCATTCAAAATAGACAATAGGTTGATGACCTCTCTAAACATTCATTTATACCTTATCACCACTGAAAATGAACATATAGGAACGGGGACTACAATTCAGTTAGCAAAGGGCTTGTACCGTAGGCATGAAGCCCAGGTTTGACCCTGAGTACTACATAAAACTGGGTGGGGTGTCTGCCTGCTCAAACAGTGCAATAGAGGCTCGAGGTCATTCTCAGGGTGCAACAAGAGTAGGCACCCTGGCACACATAAGACTTCATCCCAAACAAACAAAGACAAGGGGGCGGGGAGAAAAATCACCATTCTGGTTGGGTCTGATGGCTCCCATCTATTATCCTAGCCCTTGGAAGATTGAGGCAGGACTTCAGAGGGTTTGATGCCAGTCAGGGCTGCATACTGTAGTCCAGGCAAGCCTAAGCTACAGTGTGTGTGAGACTTTGTCTCAAAAACAACCGACCAAACAAAAAACAGCCAAACAACCCCCCCCCAAAAAAACAAAACAAAAAACCAAACCCAAAAACCTTAAAGCAGGGCCAACAAGATGGCTTAGCAGGAAATGACACTTGGTGTTAAGAATTCACAGGGTGGAGGAGTAACTCCTACAAGATACCCTTTTAGCACTGACACAATAAATGTAAAAACATCAACAACCACCCAAAACAACTAAAAAGAAAAAGAATAAACAAAATGCCAAAAAATACACATCAACATTTCAATATTTGTTTTTCATTTACTACCACACAGCTTGCAATAGACTTGAAAAGAAAAAGAATATTACCTTTTTCTCTGGAGAGAACTTGAGGGGTTCTACGATGTACAAATCATTCGGATCTACTATAAGTAAAGAAAAGGGGTGTAAAATAAAAGCAGATTATGCTATTACTAAACACATCCACAACAACATTAATGATTATTAGTGAAATGGATGACAGGTATCAGGATAACTATTATTTCTACATTGAAAATTAGTAAGCCAGAATAGTGTACTCTGAATTTGAATTTGGTCAAAGTTATTTGAAGATTGATCATCAACCCTGAAGGCAACCAACATTTAAATAAGTATATTTCCATTTTACATTTTGATTGAACAATTATCAATTGATACAGGAAGGGTCATTCTCTGGGACCAGATTTATTCCCCACCTGATGAGAAAAATGGCATACCTGGGCAAACCAACACTAAGCTTACAGGTAATCTAAAAGATGGATGGAGTCAGACAGGCACATTAATGATGTGTTGGAATCATAGATGTCAGAAGAACATAAAGTGAGATTTAGGAATGCTTTTTTTCTAATCTTTTATAATTCTGATTAAAACCATTAACTCTAAAATATAGAAATAGTTTGAACACAGTACATGTGACCACAAGCTCATGAAAAAAACATTCTGACATGATGAGGAAATCAAATCTATAGATTCACCTCTAAGTTTTTTTAAACTTACTGTTACTCAAAAACACATTCAGAGCCCCTACCTTTCCCTCCAACGACAAGCACAGATCTTGAGCTATTGAACTTCAGCCCTATGCAACTGGTTAAAACAACTTGTATTCTGACACAGACTAATTTATTATAAAGCTATACATACCAGAAACTTATTAATAACATGACTCCCATAAATTACAACTTGTATTATTCTAATCTCAAACATGGGCAATAAAGACACTATATTTAAGTGTGTTTAAATGTTAAAAAGCTGGAAAATATCTCAAGAAATACAAAGCAAGACTTTTAACAAAACACAAAGATCTCCTGGAAACAAAAAATGTGGTAAGTAAAATGCAAAACTCAATAGATAAACTTAAGGGTAGATTAGATATAGCTTTAGACTCTAGCTTAGGAAAAACCAAGGCACTGAAAAATATAAGAAAGCAAAAGCGGATTGGATTAATAGCAGATGCTACTCTACAGGGCTGAGCTTGGATTCCAGAATCCATGATAGGCAGCTCAGAGATCACAGCTCCAGGGATGAGCTGATTTCCAAAGGCACTTGCATCTACACTCACACAGTCACACACACAATTTTAAAAGGAAAAAACATAAACTTTACAAGAGGATGCATGAAGATGATTAATACATTTATGAACTTTGAGACTTAAGAGATGGAAGAATCAAGATAGGTAATATATCTAGGGGAAATTATCAGCTACAATTTTCCATTACTTATAAAATACCTATCTAAAGATCTAAAGAGCCCAACAAACCTAACACAGAATTAAAAAAAAAATGTAGTTCAAGGGGGTCAGTATGGTAGTGCACACCTCTAATCCCAGTAAAGGAAGGTGGATCTCTGAGTCATGAGACCAGTCTAGTTCCAGGACAGCAAGGGCCACAGAGGACAGCCAGGGCCAGAGAGAGATCCACAAAAAAAAAAAAAAAAAAAAAAAAGTAATTCAGAGGTTTAGAGATATAGTGGCAAATGAAAGATCTTAGAAAAAAAGATTTAAGACATACCAAAGAACTCACTCAGTAAATATGCAGACAAATTTGAAGATACAATAAATATAAAATATAACACTTTGAGTTAGAATTAAGCAGAAAAACTACAATAGAAGTAAAACAACATAAAAGTGAATATAATAAGAAAAACATGTAAATTAAATAGGATAAGCAAAGACTTTAATAGGATAATTGTACTGGTTCTGAAAGGGGCAAAACTGCTTCTTTAGATTAGTAAATTGTACCTTTCTTAAGTGACCAACAAAGACCAATAACTGTTTAACTCCCAACCTAAGTGTTATAATAGGGAAATGAATATCCCCGCCATCCAAACAAAAAGTCTCGAACAAGACAATGAAGGAGAAAGGAGGAGAGCACAGCAGACTGCTGCTTCACCAAATGCTCACTCTGAGAAAGTTCAGATGACGGGCTGAGTGTATGTTAATACACTCTAGCAGTTAAGGGAAAATGGGTAATTTTTGGAAATGCAATTGAACATGAAAACTTCATTCCTACAACTTACACTAAAGACCTATGTAGTTTACTAACTCAAGAGAGCCCATGAGCCATAACTATGGCATTATCTCAAAAGGACGAAACATAAACTTAAGAGGAGAATATGACAAGAAAAAACAAAAACAAAAAAACCAGAAGTGACATCTGAAACAGTAAGATGTAAATTTCCTCTTAAAAGTTCTGCTTTTTGAGGGGAAAATATCAAATATAATTCTTATCTTGCTTATGTATTCTTCAAAAGAGAATACTTTCATAAATAAGCAAAATAGAAGAAATGCTGTTGTCCAAAGATCTGCCTTGCAAAAAAATAATAGTAATTCAAAAAGAAGAAATAAAAAGAAACCTTTTTCTTATCCTTAAGTGGTTAACAGATAGCTATATTTAAATTAATATACACATGATTTTGTATGTATGTATAAGCTATATATGTATATGCATTAACAGAATAAATGATAGCAATATTACATGACATGGGAGACAGGATTTAGTATTAATTACTCTGTTGCTATAACCAAACCTGTGAAAAAGTATGGCTTTATTTAAAAGTGGAGGTAGGTTCGTTGTAAATGTATATGGTGAACAAGCAATCATTAGATTAACTCTATAAAGAATTATGTTGGATATGCTAACAAAAAAATCAGATAAAATAATTATAATCAAAAAGAGTAAAAATAAGTAATATAGGGGACAAAACAGAAACACAAATTAACAAATGGAAAATAATAATGATAATATTCTAACTATGTCAAAACAATTTTTAAAATCAGTAGTCTAAACAAACTAATTTAAGGGGTCTACCAGTCAATCAGATAATGAGATCTAACTATATATCACCTAAAAAATTTCATTTAAATGCAAAAGAAAGAGCTACACTCATTCGAGACAGAGGAAACTTTAGACATGGAACAAAATTGCATAATGACTATTGGACAAGAAAACATAATGATCACAAATTCATACACATTTAACATATTTAATAGGTCGTTAATAGTATGTAGAGATATGGTCAAGGGTTCTGTTTTACAAGGATGCTTGGACTACTCTCAAGGAGAAATAGATAATCTAGTCAATAAATTGTGCAGAGATAAATGGACCCCTTATATACAAAAATTAACTCCAAATACAGTACAGAACTAAACCTATAAAACTAGGAGAAAAAAAAACCATAAGTATCAGGACTCTGGACTTCACAAAGACTGCCTAGACAGGACATAGAAAGTACAGACAAGAAAACAAAATGGAGAGTGAAACCGCTACGTGCACAAAGGAAGATCTTCTTTCCTTCATGCATTACATTTACTTTTAAATGCTAATGTAAACATATGTATTTATATGTATGTGTGTTCACCCACATGTATACAAACACACACACACACACTCTGAATTAGAGAAATGCAAATCAAAGTCACAGTAGGCTATCCCACAGACATTAGAATAGCTATCATTACAAGGAAAAGCAAAAACTAACATACATGCGGATATGGAAACAACGGAACACTGTTGCTAGGCTTGTAAAGCAGTACAGTAAAATGGAAAATATGGAGATTACTCAAAGAGAAAAACCATGACTGTCACATGACCTAGCTATAAAATATGGAGAATACTCAAAGAGAAAAAACCAAGACTGTCACATGACCTAGCTATCCCATTTTCGGCTATATATGCAGAAGGACTGAGAGGGGACACTACTTAAATCTCATCAAAAGACGAACAGAAGGCTGATGAGATGGCTCACTGGGAAAAGGCACCTGATACCTTTTTTAAAATTTTAAGTTACTGCTTAAAAAAAGAAAATCTGACATGGTTCCTTCCTTCTAAGTTAAGAACTGAAAATACTAACAAAGTGGAAAAATTGAAGGCAGACCAAGAAAACTGCTCCAAGAAGAGCTTTAATTTTAAAAGAAAGGAAGAAAAGAAGGAAGGAAAGAAGGGAGGGAGAAAGGAAGGAAGAGGAGGAGAGAGGGAAGAGAAGGATGGATGGATGATGGATGGATGGATGGATGATGGATGGATGACAGAATCAGGACTGAAGTCAATTTCTTCCTACCTACTGTCCCCACCTATTGTCCTCAGCTTTCTTTAAAAGCAAGGTTAAGTCAAGATCACATTATTGTCTAAACAGAAGCAATTCTATTATGGGGGGGGGGGGAAAGCCTATTCTATTTGTCTTTAAAGAGTTAGAGGAAAAATAATAAAATATGTTAGTTCACTTAATTCAAAATAAGAGTAGAACTGAGATTGAAAACAAAAGCAATCTCAACATTATCTCACAACTATATGAATATACCTTAAAGAAGAAATGTATATACACCAAAAAGAATGACTATAAGACCCAAATTACTAAAATGTTTCCTAGGATGTGGAACATCTGACAAAGCTGGGGGGAAGCACCTAAAGTTGATGGAGGTCATTTACAGAAAGCCGTGCATTGTATTCACAAAGGCTGCCATACATGCTAAGACCCAGCACGACCACTTCCATTCCTGTTGGGAGATGCATGCATATCTTAAAGACATGTAAAGACTCTCTGAGTTTAATAAAGGCACATGGAGTGAAAAGCTTACACTCGTGACACTCAGGAAAGACTATCTGAAGGACATAATAACAGAAACATTTGTCTTAATTTCTAAAATCCTAAAAATAAGGGAAAACAGTTAGTTATGTAGGAAGCACCCTTAAATGAAATATATAATTATTTTACTATTGCTATAAGAATACATTTTTAAGTTTCTTAATAAGCACTAATTACAAAGGAAATAAAGTAGGAAAATAGTCACTCAGCATACATATTTTTATCCAAATGTTAACATGTCTTGAATGGAACCCAATTATAAACTCTGGGGCTATGAAAGTGCCTCGAAAATCCTAAACTAGAGATAAAAAAGGGTCCTACCTGCACAAGAAGAGGAGGCAGAAAAGCACAGGATGCTATGAGAGCACATTGAGCATTCAGGTTTTCCAAAGCTGTTGAACTTTCTCAAACATCCCTTTCTAAAAAGAAATACTTCTAAACAGGAGCATGTGCAAGCAAAACTACTCACTGCTAATTAACACTAAGTCCCCCTCCCCACCCTTTGGGCTTTCAAAGGAACAAAGAGTTTTAAAGCATGAAAATGATAAAGTGGCTTTGACTAGCACAAACACAAAGAGAACTGATTCGTTTTTTGGTTGCAGATGAAAACACAGCATGTACATTATACTTATTCCAGAAGCCAGTTTATACACATAGATCATATCCATAACAATCTACCTTCTTTGCCAGTAAACTGCAGAGATTTGGATCTGATGAGGGGAAATGATGTTCTTCTTTTCAAATTCATGTCATCATAGGAAGAGAAACACCTAAATATATTAAGAAAACAACATTACACACATTAAGCGTGTATATAAGATCTACCTTACTGTGTAGCCTATTTAAATGGAGGATTTGAGACCTGTATAATATACAGAACAAGCCTAAATTAGCACAATACTGCTAATATAAAACAAATCTTCTCCAAAGATCTTATCTTACAATGTTACTTCTCTTTCACCTTTGAATGCCACATTTGAACATCTTTCTCAACCAAAGTAAATTCAAAGGCTTGATGAATTTATCATTAGTTTCTCTTGATTACTCAGTTAGCACTATCTCCATATATAGTTACCATCTTGCTACAAGGATGTTTTTTGGTTGGTTGGTTGGTTGGTTGGTTGGTTGGTTGGTTTGGGTTTTTTTTTTTTTTTTTTTTTTTTTGGTTTTTTTCGAGATAGGGTTTCTCTGTGTAGCCCTGGCTGTCCTGGAACTCTCTCTGTAGACTAGGCTGGCCTCAAACTCAGAAATCTGCCTGCCTCTGCCTCCCAAGTGCTGGGATTATAGGCATGCGCCACCACCTCCTGGCTGCAAAGATGTTTTTAATATTTTGGTTTCATGTCCTTTTATCTGCTCAACATTTCTTTGAGGAAAACAAAACAAAATAAAACAAAACAGTGGTGAAAAAAAGAAAATTGTAAAATATAATGTTAACCTTACCTTTTAGGGCTTGGATACTGATTACTTTTAGGAAGTTTTGAAATGTAATCTCCATCAAATTGAGAAGTATTTCGACAACGTTGCATACAGAGCATCAGTCCCAAGACAACACATAAAACCAAAGACATGACAAGGTAACTCTGACGATCTGAAACCTGAAAAGATAAACCTAATTATAAACTATTTTAAAGAATAGACAGTGGAAGCTAAAATTCAAACAAGTAATTTTAAACAGTCAAGGTGCTCTGAACCATAAACACTGAGCATGCTGCTTGAACAAACTGTAGACATTTGCTCTTTCTTTTCTCTCCCCATCGAATTCTTTCTTGAAATATAATAAAAGCAGTACAGCAAGCACATATGCCTCAGACTTAAGCTTACCACTTAACATTCTTTTGATCTCTAGTCTGTTTTTCCATCTGCACTCTCTCCCTTAGGAATAGTATGCTAACACATAGCCTTTCCCACTATATACAATTCAACTTCTTAGTTATCAAACCTTAGATTCAACCT
This sequence comes from Apodemus sylvaticus, assembly GCF_947179515.1. Lineage (NCBI taxonomy): Eukaryota > Metazoa > Chordata > Mammalia > Rodentia > Muridae > Apodemus > Apodemus sylvaticus. Next base: position 69,231,862 of record NC_067483.1, read on the forward strand.
TAATTTTTATTTTATTTATCCTCACATACCCAATATTTCATTAAGGCTTATTTTTATTTTCTACCTCTTTAAATATATACTTAATTCAATTACCATCCTATTATTTTCTACTTCTAAAATCATAGTTAACTTCACCCAAGTTACTAAAATTGCCTTGTCCTTAAACAGATAATTCTCAGCAGGGTAGCAAATTAGGAGTTTCTCAACATGTTAAACATTATTGAAATGACCCAGATAATTTCTTTGATTAGTAATTTCCAATGATTTGCAATGTTCAGAATAAAAATCAAACTAAATTGCTTTTTCCAAAAGACCTGACAGAATTAACATAATACCTGCCTTATAGAAAGACCAAATCATGAAGGCCATGCTTTATAAAACTCTCAACAACACAGTTCCCAAACAATAAAATAATATATTTCGGTGTTACGAGAAAGTTCTACATAAGTCTCAGTTTTGTTTGGTTTAAGCTTTGAACTATCACATTCATATTTACAAGCTTGCCCTTCTGACAGTCTTCCTAGGAGCACTGTCTTACAAGGTAATTGAAAAATTACCTCTCGTTTTAATTCTGCTACAGTTGCTGATAAGTTTGAAACAAGCTGTGTCACATTGGCCAGTTGTGCCTGGAGCAAGTGGATGGCTTCAGTTTGTCGCTGATCCTATAACAAAAGATCATTTTTCTTTATATTTCATCTGTACATTAACTAAATTATAAATTTAAGTAAAATGTGTAATTTGGAAAAACCACTAAGTTCTTTCAAAATGTATTTTTGCAAAGATCTTAATAGAGAAACATGAACTTTGACTAAAAGTTTAAAAAAAAAAAAAAAGAAAAAGAAAATACATGAGAGTCTGGGATTGCTCAATCTCTCCCCTCAAAAGGAACTGTTCTGTCACTTCCCACCAGGATGTAGAATAGCATGTTAACAGAAGCTAATAATCTGCTTTTCAACTTAGTATTGAACTAGTGTATCATTAGATACATACATGCTACACTGACCAAGAGTTTTTAAAGCAAAGCAGCCAGTAGAAAGACGTGCCAAAATTTTTTTGAAGTTAGTTTCTGGATATAAGATATTTTAATATAAAAAAAAATCTTTCCTTTCATAGCAAAATACAATGGAATACAGGAAGTTATACCTATGTCATCTAATTGATGACTACTACCAATGAAGAAAAGGCCACCAAAGCTACCTTCATTTGGGTATTAGGCAAATGGTACTAAAATTTGAGTCTATTAAAAAAAGGAAGTAAAAAAAAGTCAGGAAGATGTCCAAGAACTTGAAAACTCTAATTTAAGACTTGATAGAAACTACATAAACTTTTATTATTCTAAGCTCAAAAAAAGTATCAAGTCTCAATTGTGTGTGAAGGAAGAAGGGTATATAAAACTAACAATGTGGTTTATTACTGAAAACCTTTGGTTCTTTCTAATATAGTTTACCTTTTAAAAATACTAAGTTAATACTTTATTAAATCACTTCTTTTGAAAGCCAACTCACATACTACACTAATTTGCCTGTGATAGTTACAAACAAGCTTAAACTGGTTGATACAATTGATTGATACTTTTAATCAATACATTTATTTTTGTTGAGATTACAAGAACATGAGGTTAAGAGCACTGACTGCTCTTCCAGAGGTCCTGAGTTCAATTCCCAGCAACCACATGGTGGCTCACAACCATCTGTAATGAAATCGGATGCCCTCTTCTGGTGTGTCTAAAGACAGCTACAGTGTACTTACATATAATAAACAAATCTTTTAAAAAAGACTATAAGACCATGAAAAGTATTTATATAAGTCTTTGAGAGATAAACTACAGATACTATATATAAAGCATAGAGAAAATAAAGGAGATATCAGATTAAATCTCAAAATATTTCTTGATTGTAACAGCACACACACACCATATTTAAAAGTATAATACTGGAATTTTTTCATTAAGACAGAGGAGTAAACTTATTACTGGTCATACTGTTATCATTATCTACATCTGGACAAGCAATAAATAAATAGAGAAAGATGGAAGGATCAAAAAGAAATAAAGCCATTCTTTTCTATAATCAACAAGAGTACTACAGAGAAAAACCACAAAACATTTTGCAGTTTTATCAAGTTGTAGAAAGGTTGTATACACATAATGCAATATTCAATGTTCAAATATTTTTCTAGATGACACCAATAGCTAGATAACTTCCAAAGCATGACATCATATCCAAGTTCCATCATTTGTTATCATGAAAAAATGTGAATAAGCATTACTTTTCCTACTTACATTTTACAAAAACAATAAATATTTACATCTAGAGTAACATGTAAGTCAGATGAGCCATTACTCAGAATAGTATTAAATTACTCTAAAAGGTAAAACAGACTTTTCCTATAACCCAGCAATTTCACTGTTGGGTGTGTTAAGGAGATAAAACAATGTCCAGTATTTATGGCAGAATTAGTCACAATAGATAAATTATGTCCTCATTCCTATATCTTTCAGTGAAGGAATGGACAAGAACCAAAAAACAGTGGTATATTTACATAATGGATACTATTCCACCATTAAAAAAAAAAAGAATAAAATATTGTTGCTTGTAACAATGTGGACCAATATGAAGACCATTACGTCAAGTGAAATGAACCACATACAGAAAGACACAGACCATATATTCTCACCCATTTGCAAAAAACTATCATCCTGAGTGAAATAACCCAGACTCAAAAGGACATGCACCGTATATATTCACTGATAAGTGGATATTAGCAAAAAAGTACAGAATACTTAGGATACAACTCACAGACTATAAGAAGTGTAACAAGTAGAAAGGCCCAAGAAAGGATGCTTCAATTCCACTAGAAGGAGGAAGAAAATAATCATAGGAGGCAAAAGGAGGAAGGTACCTGGGTAGAAGAGGACGGGGAAGGGAAAAGGGGAATAGGATCAGGTATGAGGAGAAGAGCAGAAGAAAAGCTCAGAGGGATAGGAGAATGAATAAAAATATGCAGCCTAGGAGGTGGGAGACTGGGGAACCATCTAGAAAGTCCCAGAGACTGGGAGGTGAGAGACTCTCAGAACTCAATAGGGGTGGCCTTAGTGAAAATGACCAACAATGGGGAAAGGGAACTCAAAGAGTCCACCTCCAGTAGATAGACAGGGCCTCACATGGCGGGATGGGATTACTAAATCAAAATTTGTGACCCAGAAATGTTTCTATCTAAAAGAATTGCAGGGACAAAAATGGAGAAGAGACATAAGACAGGAGGCTAGCATGGCTGACCTCTGAGAGAATCTACCAGCAGCTGACTGTGATAGATGCAGATACTTATACCAACCATTGAACTGAAGTCAGGGACTACTATGATTGAATAATGGTAAGGATTATTTAAGAAGCTGAAGAGGCCAATCTCATAGGAAGACCTGAAAACTCAACTAACCCAGACCCCAGGGAGCTACCAAAGAATGAGCCACCAACCAGGCAGCTTACGTGGGATGGTCCAAGGCCCCAGACACATACATAGCAGAGGACTGCCTGGTCTGGCTTCAGTGGGAGAAGATGCACCTAATCCACAAAAGGGGTAAGGGGGGAGGCCTGATGGAGGGGGCACCCTCTCGGAGGGAATGGGTAGCAGGAGTGGAATGAGGAATTGTGGGAGGAACAGGAGGCTCCAGAGCAAAGACTGGAATGTAAATAATTTTTTTTAACAATCCAGTAACATCAAATTTTATACAAAAAAATTGTCTAAATGGAGGTCCTATAAGGGAAGGAGGCTGACAGAGGCATTAATTATGTTGGAGTAGGAAGATATAGGTCAGCCAGAGAAGTGACACCAGAAAAATGAGAAGCTAGTTATGTTGTCAAAACACTAGGAAATGTATGGGCTAGCACTCTACAAACCTGATGAGAAAACTAGATAAAATTTCCAATAATTATAGAAAATAGCAACTGCAGACATACTTCTCTAACTAGAGAGAGAAGAAATAATTGTACTCCACAAAATAATACATGTGTACTCATATGCATAAAATACTTATATAATTACCATAAAGTAAATACTAAACATTCACATAAAACAAACCACCAGTATATTTTAAATGTATGAAATGGGCATACATGACATTGGAGAAGCTAATTTCAGTCACAGTACTGCCTAAAAATTGTAAAATATCCTTAAAATTACACTATCTAATAAGTGTCATTAAAAAGAAGTTTGTTGTAGTCTTCATTGATTAACAAAATTGGAAATAAGAAAAGTAAAATAGTATTGGTTTTTATTATCATCTAAAAAATGTATGATATACTTGAAATCAGACTATACTAACAATGGCTGAAATGACTTATTATCCTATTACACACTGTAGATGCGCATTAATTATAATACACTCTATAAAAATGGTTATCATGTTGCAGTGTGTTAAGTACATATACAGCAAAGAAGAAACCAACCTGCTCTTCTGCTATCCGTGAAGTATTCTGAAGTTTAACTATTGTCTTATTGAAAGCCTTTTGCATTTCTTCCATTTGTTTTCGGTACCTACAAAGTAAGAATTGCTTTAAATCCTCTTTCTTATTTATTAAGTACAGGAAAATAATTCTGATTTTGATATTGGAGAGTCTGTTTTTTCTTAAAATGTCCTACTCAGGACTGTGCAATACAGTAACACATATAAAAGGTAAACCGAATAGATCCTGGACATCAAGAGTAATGAAGCTGGACATGCTAGCAAAGGCCTACACTGCCAGTTAAGATGCTGACAAGGAGATCAAATTAAGCACAAGAGCTTGCGACTAATCATGACATGGTAAGAACACAAAAATTATAAAGGAGAAAACAAGACACAGAAAATGCATTAGCCCAATAATGCTTGTATGTCACTATAAGTATGGACAAAAACAGAAAAGAACAATTCTGGGAAGCTTTGAATATCATTTAAGTGGTTTCCTCCTTTTCCAGTTACAATATCTTACAATATCTTTGCAGATCACACTCAGCTGCTAAACTTATGGTGTAAAATGGCTGTACTTACCTTTGACTAAGCTCCTCCAGATAGCGACCACTGAGAGACATGTTAACTTCTAAGGCTTTAATACGATTATTGAGTCTCATAAATACTGACTCCTTCTGATTTGATCCATGCACAAGATTTCCATTACCATATCCCAGATCTGTAGAATTTTGTAACTCAGCATAGAAATCTGTAGCGGTCCTCTGTAAGCCTCTTAAAAGGGCATCTTCTGGAGACTGTTCATCTTCTTTCACTTCAGACAATGAAGGATCCATAACTGGAGTCACTGCATGCTTTAGTGTATCAGCTATACTAGGTTTGGTTTCCACACCCTCACTCTCTGGCACAGTGGCTGTGTTTATAGGTGGTGGTACTATTGTTTCAGGGTACTTGGTAACAACTTCTGTGGAGAATATGTCTTCTTTCACAGTACTGTCCATTACCTCATTAACTTTACTTGTTTCATAAATAACAGAGAGCTTCTCAACAGAACTAAAGCTCTCAGGCTTTTTTTCCATTTCATCATCAAACTCAACAGAACTCTCTTGGGGCATCACTTGTGATGGTATATGTCCACCCTCAGATTTAACAGACTCAGATCCTTCTACTTTAGACAGTGAATTGATTTCTGGAGTAACATCTAAAGGAAGAGACTGAGGAAGAGTTTGAGGGTAGCTTGGTTCAAGTTCAATTGTATCCACTGTGTGATTCATCAAATGACCCTGGTGCACACTACTTAAATCATCCAGAACAACATTTTCAGCTTCTCTTTCCACGTTCTCTTTATCCACATCTCCACTGGGAGGCTGCAGTACTGAAACCTCTATTGATTCTACAGGAAGTAGTAATGATGGCTGAGGTGACACAAAATCTTTTCCTTTACTCACAGTCCTGCTGCGTTGTCGATAGAGAGCAATTCTAACTGAGCACCATTTATATATGTACTCCGAAAAACTAGAAATACAACAAATTGAAGTCAGTTCACTACAAAGTATTTGTGTCTCAGACTCAAACCAGGATGACGATTCATCCTCCTGTTCACCGCTGCCCAAAAGGGTCACTGTAGATGGACTCGCTTCCTCTTCTTCCTCCTGAACTAGCTGCACAATTGGACTCTCTTTTGGAGGATCTGAGATTGATGGTTCTGTATCATGTGTATGTACTTCCTTGATTACATATCTAGAAATACATATACATAATTACATATCACTTAAGGAAGAAATCTAAATGTTAAAATAAGCTTAAGGAAAATGTATTAGGAACAACATAAAGATTGGGGTTATGGAAGAAATGCTGAGTACAAAAATGTACACAAATATGTTTGACAGTTTTCCCTATAGAACATTTTTCCATTTTATATAGAGTACTTAAGTCAGAAATGACAGCACAAAGTCCATATACCAAATAACCAACCAGATAGCTCAAACCACTGTACTCTACATCAAATTTGTGACTACCTCTCTCCCCTGTATGTACATTGTACCTTTGTTTCCATAATATTTACTAACTCATTGTAAGTCTTACCACTACTCTTTCAGATTAGAAATTAAAGATAACCAAGGGCTAGAACTAGAACCCAGGATTCCTAGTATCATCTACAGAAGGCAGCTAAAGTTCTAAAGACTATTTCTGTAGAAGCTGTGAGGAATTTCTACACAGCAGATTATCTACTTTTAAGGAAATACAATCTATATCATCTGAGCTAGTTTTCTTACTAAAAGACAAATGCTTAACCACTTTAATAAAAAGTGCTGAAGCGGGAAGTGGGGGGCCAGAAAAGGGTAAATCATTTGAAATGTAAATAAAAAATATATCGAATAAAAAAAAAAAAAAGAAAGATTCAAAAAAAAGTGCTGCCAGGTGGTGGTGGCGCACACCTGTAATCCCAGCACTCTGGGAGGCAGAGGCAGGCGGATTTCTGAGTTCGAGGCCAGCCTGGTCTACAGAGTGAGTTCCAGGACAGCCAGGGCTATACAGAGAAACCCTGTCTTGAAAAAAACCAAAAAAAAAAAAAAAAAAAAAAGTGCTGAAGCATCATAAATCTGTCTCACCACTGGATCTAGAGAAGGTCTGTGAGGTAGGGCCTAGAGAGGGGTAGTGTAGTAGAAACCAGGTTATAAATTATGATGCTTGTGGTTCTGTCTGTGATAAAGACAATTTCTGAACACAACTTTAAAGGACAAAGAAAAACCTTTATGAAAAACTCAGGTAATATGAAGACCAAAATTGAATTGTCTTTATATGCAAAATTTCCTACTTAAAAATTACTACCAGAAAATGTTTCCAAGTAGAGACATCTGCCACAATGACAAAAGCAAAGTCAAAGAGCATCTAAGCAGATTTTCATTTTTGCTGAAAACAAAATAAAAAAAAAAACAATTAAGTCATGTTTCTCTTAACAGAAAGCTATCTATAACCAGAGATCCATTTAGAACCTAATTGTCTTTCTTCCATATTCAAGTGGCATGTCAACTAATAGTTACAGGACAAACTGTGACAGTAAATAGGAGCAATGTCTGAAGAAAGGAAGGAGGAAATAAAAATCTGGTAAATACAAAGTTATATACTATATTGTAGTTAAAATACACTTAGGAAAAGAAAGTAACAGCTCTCTATAAATTTAGTAGTAATTTTGAATATGGAGACCTGCATTTTGGTTATCTTACCAAATGACTGCTATATAATCATTTTATAAAGTAAATAAATGAAGAAACTTTAAGTGAAAATTGTTCAATGATTTTGCCAATGTGGTGGCATGTGCCTGTAAGTCCAGTACTTGGGAGAAAGACACAGGAAGATCACAAGTTCAGGGCCAGGCTAGTATAAAAGGAAATTCTGACTCAAAGAAGTCCTCTTTCAAAATATTCACATTTGCATGTATGCATGTCTATGTGTGTATAAATAAAATTAGCTTGCTTAGTTTGCTTTAAAAAAAATCTGTTAACTGAAGAAGCAGCCTACTTATAAAATCAAAAATAGCAATTATACATCCAGATAATTAAAATACTAAGAATGTCTTTATCACGAATACATATTTTAAGTCCTTTTAAGAATCAGTAACATATGCTATATTTCTCACTCCAACCACCCAATAAATATTATCTTCATAGTCACTTTCAGAATATAAATATCTCACTCTACTTTTGAAAACACAAAATTACTTTTTGATTAGTATGCTAATTGGGAATTACAGTTTAAAGCATACATACTGCAATTCTGATTTCCTACTATTGTAAAATAGTTCAAATTCAAATATCCTTTCAGAGTTCCTCAGAGACAAAAAAGATTTAAAAATTTTACACAATAACCATAACCCATCAGCCAAATCACTGAGTTTATCGTCTTTTATAGATAACATATGTCTATGATGTAAATGCCTTTGGTAAGAAAACACCCACAGAATGAAGATATTTTATGCTATTTTACCTATATACAGTAAACCACTGACCAATGTGTGGCAATACAAAAAAAAAAAAAATCTATACAAATCAGTTTAAAAAGGGAATAAGTTAGCTTGTTGTGTGACAAACATGACTCAAGATCCACTGCACTAGGTATCTTGGGTACCCTCTATGGCTTTCTAGGGATGTTATATATACATACACAATGCTTTCAAACCTAAATTCAGTAAGAAGCCTTTGAAACCTGTCCTCAAGCCTAGAGTAATCACCCTCAGTAAGGAAATATTTTTCTTTAGAAAAGATTCAATGTGTGAAAGTGATGTATAATACTAAAACAATGGATTGTGGTCTGGAATAGTGTGTTTTTAATATACATATACACAAAAGAAAAGAAGCAACTGGAAAGTGTCCAGAGTAGCTGTAGGAATGTCTGTCCTATGTGGGCTCTCTTACAGATGACTATATACAGGTGATGAGCTCTTTCTCTTTCTGATAAACTCCGCTGTTTTAATAGAAATCTATTGTCGCAGCATCACTTACTCAGGTGATGGAACAGGAGTTGGAACACGAGTTGATTCAGGCATTTTAGGTTCAGTTGTGGCAGTGGCATTCTCAGATATACTTTTATTTCCTATTTTAAGAAAGATGCCCACATTGAGTTCAATGTTTAAAAACTGTACCATAAAATATTTTACTGTAACAAAGAGCTTTAGTCTCTCAGGGCAGAGGAAAAGGTCAAATACATTTGCTAATGAGGAGTTTTTTTCTTTTAAATCTCTTAGAAAGACATGACTGCACACGATCACAATTATAAAGAATGAACATTATTCCTTATTGGATGATATAAATTTTACATAATATTACATGATTAATATGCTTCTAGTCCAAAGTTATTGGAAAATGAGGAAGGAAAATGACTAACTTTGAAGCTTACACTTGGTTTAGTGGTTTTCAAAAACTAAAAGGCATCATTTGTTACTCTTCACTAATTGATATTTGCCATTCTCTAAAGAAAATAAAAATGGCCTAATATATTGATATATTTGCTACAAAAGAGGAAAGCTAACATAAAGTACCACTAGGACTTCAAATTCTCAATAAAGAGACGAGGGCATAGAATCATTACTGTGATGGCTAGAAGAATCAAATAGCAATTCAATTGAACAGGGTGGGAGCACCAGATACTAACAAGGCTAAGATAGGAGCACTGTTAAGTTCAAGGCCAGCCTGGCAACTTCATGAGACCTAGATTGAAAATAAAGGATCACTTGTATAGCACATATGATATTCTGGGTTAATCAATTCTACCAGGGTAGGAGAAGCATCTGGAAGGGCAGAGATCAATTCATGAAATTTATGTATATGAAGGTCTTTCATTTAAAAAAAAAGTGTGAAATTCAATAAACAATAGCTAATACAAGATTACTAAGTTCTATTCAATGGTCTCTTCATTTCTAAATGAAAATTCTATTTTGTTAGTTTATTACTTCTTTTTTCTAACTTAAAGGATCCATGAAGTAGCAGCTATTTTAAAAACCCATAAAATGATTAGGTACCTTCTGTCAAGTCTTCAGTTTTTGCTCCCAGAATATTAGCAGCAATATTCACCATATTTAGAATGGCATCTAAAACAAAATTCAATCAGAAAACAATACCAATATACCTAAAGAGTCTCATTAAAATCTTAAGATAACTTTTAAAAGGCCTATAAAGGTCATTTAATCATTTTCTTTTGACTAGATATTTTTTATTTTCTATCAAAATCTAATATAGGGTATAGATTTTAGCCAGAGTAAGTTGAAACTCTAAGGTTTGGAGGGAATTTTGAATAGTTTTTTTTTTTTAAAATAAAACTTCCTCCTACCTTTTACTAAATACTGTCTTTAAGACATTATAAAATTCAATTATAGTTCAACATATAGCCTGGACTGGAATATGGAGGACATGAGATAATCAAAATTCATATTTCAAACGTTTAAGAAGGTTCTATAGTTTAAAACAAAAAAATTAACTTATATAGACAAAGCAATTTTCTAAATGAGTGGTTATAGATAAAAATAAAATGGGGAGATTAGTATCCAAAGAAAAATAGAAAAATTCTATTAATTTTATAATACTATATTGTCATATAATATCTATCAGTCACATAAATTGGTAATATACATAATTAAATTTCCCTGTTGATGTTTAAAACTAATTAGGTAAACAGTATATTGTGGGTTATGTAACCCCTAATATCTTTTTGTGGGTAAGAGCTTTTTTAAAAGTCAAAGTCAGAACTGAGATATTTGCAACTTGGTTGTTTATTTGTTTGTTTTTTGCACAGTGGAGACATTTAGCTAACAAATAAAGGTACAAGCCTCTATTTCTATATAAAGACATCTATGAATGCCTAAGAATCAAAGAATGGCAGAAATCCATGAGAAACTGGTAATGGGAGTTGAGGGGGGTCTTCTAGGAATGTATTATAATTTCAGAGAATTTCCTCAGTCTACCTTGACCTGTCATCTGACATCAATTTCCATTATCACACACCTGTATTAAAGCACTAAGAATGGGCAGAGGCTATTCTGTAAGTCTCCCAAGTTACCCATCTTAGTCTCCAGATAAAAGTGTCTCATAGACTTTTGTATGATACTTTCAATAAAAAACAAAGATGTGAAATGCAAAGCTCTAAGGGAAAGCACATCGAGAAGGCTGAGACACTCAGCATGGTCATACAGACCCAGTTCTGAAAACCTGAGTGTAGGTAGGGAAAATTCACTGTTTTAATGAGGATTCCAAGTATAGTAATCTTGAAATGCACTTAACTGTGGTTTTATCAGAATATGACAATTTCAGTATTTTGTTTAGAGTCATCAGAATAACACAAAAGCTGCCAATGGCAATTGCCCCTAGATGTGACAATCTGATGAACAGAGAAGTACAACCCTGGATTTTTACTCAGGCTGAGATGTTTCACCTGAGGTAATGACAGGAACACAAACCTCCACGTGAGGAAACTGCTTCTTTCTAAGCCTACTCTGAAAGCCAATAATACCATCCTATTGGACATGAGCTTCTGCTTACACCACCACTCAAATAAAGTTCAGGCAAAGCTGCCTGCTTTACAAAAGTAAAAAAAAATTTATCTATACTTTATATTCTCTTGTATTCAAAGTAAACTTGTACTTTAGATTTCCAATTTAAGTCATCATTATTCAATTAACCAAAACCTATGTAAATCTGTATAAAGAACTAGTCTTTTATGTTATTTGGAACTCACTTTTATTACTAGCTCCACAGTAAGAAGACATAATCTATATCTTAAAAATTCATTTGTCATCATTTTAGGTGATGGCTTAGTAAGAAAACCAAATTTGGAAGATTTCTATTTTCTCAGTTCATCTAATGAAAAGAAACAATTTCCTTAAGTTCATGGAACATTTTTTCTTTTTGGTCTTTTGAGACAAAGCAACTTTATGAACAGTTTATTCTGACTGTTCTATATTCACAGCCGAATGTGGAGCAGCCTAGCATCACAGCCACGAAAATCCCTTTAGAATGGGTAAAGTAGTAATGTCAAACAGAACTCCATACTGGATTAAATATTCCCTCATTTCTCTGAGTAGAGAACATTACTAATCTCACATTATACCTTGGAATGAAAGACTCCTAGGACCAAATGTCTTTACATATGGTTGAGTCTTTCAGTACACCAATGGCACTTTGGCTACAGAAAACAAGAGTTGTCTAGGATGCAGAGATGCAGGAGTTTTTGTCTATGTTTCAATATACCAAGATAAACCAACCAAAATACCACTCCTTCTATGTGCTCTCAATTCCTTTGGATAATCATTTCTACTTTCTATCTGTAGGACCACATACTACATATATATTATTTTTCTAAAAATATGTTGATTTAAAAACTGCATTTTTGCCTTAAACATGCATCTAAGAGAAAAGACAAACTTGTAAAAATATCAAAGTAGACAGCAATCTGAAAAATCCACAAGACAAAATCCAAATGAAGCAGAAATGGTAGGGAGAATTCCTACTGACAAAAAAGATTTCCATGTTTTAGTTCAAGAATGTAAGCAGGAGTCAAAAGACTGAACAAGCATTCACACATGCTGCTGTAAGACAGCTATATCTATCTCCTTTGGTAATAAGTTACACAGGGATAAGCATGTCTGGATGTAGAGTATGTATGTATGTATGTGTGTATGTATATATTCTGGTGACGTATACTTCCTGTGAATACTAACTATAGGTTAAGCTATAAATTCTAAAAAAAAAAAAAAAAACTACTCTAAAAAGGTACAAAACTAACGCTTGACATGAAAGCCAAAATATTCCAAAAATATACTTTTTGGCCACTAACAGTTCCACAAGTAGAAAATTTTAAATATTACCTCATATGATAGATCATAAGTCAAAAATCAGGCACACTAAAAATATTGTATATAATTATCTTCAAGCATGCACAGTCAATAAATAAAAAGTAAAATTAAAAAAATGCCTCAAACTATGTATATAAATTATGAAACAGAATTTCACGTCTAAACTTAAATCTCATCCTCAAGATGCCTCATTATGCATATGTAAATATTCTGAAATACAAACTGTCAAATATTTCTGGCTCCAAGAATATCAATTAAGAGACACTGAACATGCTCCCAATAGAAAAAGGGAAAAGAAGTTTTTTATTAAGATTAAAATTACAAAATTCTGTTTGGTAGAGACTATGCACACTAATTTAAAAAGGAGGAAGTCTGTGTTGGTAAATACCTCTAATCACAACACTTCGGAAGTAGAGGCAAGAAGATGACAAGTCCGAAGCTACCTGACCTACACAGATGTTTCAAACATCTAAAAAGCAGGAGCAGAACAGTGCAGCAAAAGAGTACTTGCCTAGCATGTAAAAAGCCCTAGATCTGTTTTCCAGTACCAAAATGCTGGGTTCCAATCTCAAACTCATTTTGAACTGCCAAACTTGGACATTCTATGGTCAAATATTGGTTATTTAGACTATTTCTATACATGTATGCATTCCTTACACTATTAGTTATCCTATCTAAGACAATGTAGCTAAGCCAGGTTCAAAAGCAAACACTAATTTTTTAGAAGACTAACTATATAGGTCGGACCAGTAAACTTCATGACAGACAGCAAAGTAATGCTTTCTTCTCACCACCTCTTGTTTGGAAACCTTAAGAGGTACCAATAAATAAGTAAATAAACGGAAAAATATGTATCATAAAAAACATCATTTCAAAAGCTATTTTCCATACTATAGAGCAAGTAACATCTCCCTGTCCATATCATTTCACCATGCAAATTCTTTCAATATGCAGAACACTCAAAGGTAAATGGACAGCCCATCAAAACCCATTAAAGAAAAAAAAGAAGAAAAGTGTTAGTAAGAAACACATTTCTCAAGAAACAAGGAGAAAGACAAAAAATATTTGGGCCAAAGTAATCCTCTGTATATATTATATAACACTATATGGACAGAGAAAAGTCTACAAGTAGGGAAATGTCCTACACTGACATATAGTTATGTTTTTATGACATCTACAAACTAATCCCATAGGAAGAAAAAGTAAAATGCAGAATATTAATAGGATTTTCCCTTATCTAAATCTATGGTAAGAAACTACCTCTCTTTTGTGTCCTCTCCTTTCTGGTAACCATTAGAAGCTAAAGATATTTAGTCTGGATCTAATTCCATGTATAAAAAGAAAAGAAAAGAAAAAGGTACTTCCTTAGAACTAGCTCAGCATCATTAAGAATGATCATTATATAACATATAAAAATATATACTTAAGGAAATAAAAGCAAAATCCAGATATATAACATACAATCTCATTTTTTCATCACAGCAGTATTTTTATATCAGCAATAAAAATAACAACAGGTCCTAATTGAAACCAGTTGTTCAAATTTAAAAAGCCAAAAATTAGCAATAGGGGCTTGGGTTGTAGCCAAGTGCTACAGGGCTTTCCTAACTTATGAAAAAAAAAAAAAAAAAAAAACCAAAAACAAAATCAGAGAATATAAATGAAGTATAATGAACTAATAAGAAATGAATATTACATAACAGATTCTCCTCTAGCAGGTATTTTTAACACTCTTATTCTCATCCCTAGGAGGCTGCTAAAACTTATAATTTTCCATGGAGAAGAAAAGAGAGAGAAAAGAGACCAAAGAAAGTGACCCAACTCCACATACATATACATGGTGGCAGACAGTTTATATACACGTATTTGTATGACCTCTAGTTAATTTTGTATAAACAGAAAAATGTTCTAGTTGGGTAGTACTTTTCTAGAATTATCTTTAGCCAGCCTACCCCTATATTCACACTAGTTTGGAAGAAAAACAAACTAAACCACCAAGTAGGTCTCTTAGTCACTTTTTCATTGACAACAGTGTATTGTATTGGTACTATTATTGATGCACTCTGGAAGCAGCTTTGATATTTTACCATAAACAGAAAACTAGGCATAGGCACAGTTTACCAAGCCTTCATTCACTATGAATTTACTCATGTGATGCTTCCTTAATTTTTCCCCCAAAAATTCATAGGCCTATCTTTACAGCAAAGAGATTGTCCATCCCATGCTTACATTTTCCTCCTTTTTACCAACTCCATTTCACCTCCACTTCCACATAAGTACCATTCAAAGCTCACACAGGTCAATATTGGGAGTATAAGCATCCTAAACTATACTACAACAAATAGCAAGAGAGACTGAGACTTTGGCAGTATAAACAGGAACCCCCCAAATACTTACTAGTAGCAGAACCAAGAAGATTTTTTGAAGATTTATCCTCCATAGTATTATAATCCAGGGGATAATCTGTTTCAAGAGAAGAAAAAAATTTTGATGAAAATGATTTCCAATAATAGCATTTAAAGTTCCTGTATTTTGTCAATCAACTGACATTTCTAAAACATTATATAGTAAATATTAACTATAAATCTAAAACACATTTACATAAAGAGGAGGTTCAAGAAGAAGCCTTACAAGTGTAAATCAAGGATAATATATTAATGCTAACTAAAAATATTAAACTATATTTTCCCAAACTTTAGAAAATATCTTTGTATTTTTGGTAGGAAAATGACCAAAAAACACTTTCATTCTTAAAGTTAGGGTTTATACCATTTTGATCAAATAAAGAAGCGAGCCTAAAACTTTCCCCTCCCTTCTGACTCAAAAGAGCTTTTAAAAGACTCAGGTCTTCATGTGCTTATTCCAAAGCTCAAGGCAAATCAATAGAATCAATATTTTCTTCTGTTGTTTCAGTATCTTATGAGTTTAACACATTCTTCAACCTAGAATTGAGATAACTCATAATTTACAGCACTGATATTACAAAAGAAGAGTTCCAGTTACAAACAACTCACAGACAGGTTTGGGAAATAATTTAAGTTACAAAGCACTCACACTAGAAAATACATTTTTAAAACAGGCTAAACCATCTATGACTATGACTCACGCATTACTATTAGATTACCAAAAAAAAAAAAAAAAAAAAAAAAATTCCTGATAGTCTTCAGTTTAAAATCACTTACCATAGTCCTCATCAAATAGTTCCTGACGTTCTGACTGATACTGAGAGTCAGCAATTTCTTCATATTCTTCCACCATACTAGTACCGAAAACCCTAGTAACAATTTCATTACAGGTTTTCATTAAAATGCAAGACTCATCTTTTCTTAATTTTCATCTTAAAATTACTAAGGCTCATCTTTTCACAATACATGAGTAAAAATGTCACATTAATTGGGGTAATGTATTATGGGCCACTAGCTTTGCCCGCCAAAGCAATAAATATTTCTTACATTGATTCATTCGCTACTTCCATAAATATAATTAACTTAAAGCATTTAGAAATATAATGACCAATTTCCTATCAATCAGTGCTTCTATATATTACCAACATAATAAAACAGAATGTAAGTTAAGAACATATAAAAGGTTTATGTTTCAAATTCTCTTGACATTTTTTTCAAAGTACACTTACAAGAGATGAACAGCAGGAAATATTCATTTTGTATTACCTTATTAGGCTTAAAGGACAAAAGTGCTCTGATCCAAAATGTGATACTAGCTCCACCTGAAAAAAAGAAGTACATGAACTGGAAGCCAGCAGAGCACCTGCAAGGTTAACACACTCAGTAGTCTCAGTATAGCATTTCTAAAAACACAATCATTGCCCCCAAAATCAATACTTAAAAAGCTTTGGGACTGTTTTTTATCTTTGTAATGCATTAATACGTCATGGTCTGTTATTCAATATTGCAAAAGAGAAGGTTGCTAACCTTTAGGTACTTGATGAACATCTGAAGCAGGAGAAAGGAAAAGAAAAAGGAGTCAGTTGCCAAGTCTGGGTCACATGCCATAAGTAAGTAACAAGTATCTGCAACCCACATGTATGAAGTGTGGAAGCAACACGCTGTGACAGGTAAGACTGTAGTACTCCTAATTTTTTGCAGAGCCAAAACTCATAATTTCCATTCTTTACCATAACAACTGAAAAGCACAATCTAAATACTTGTAATAAATTAGCTTTAAGCTTATAAAGTGGAATAATCTTTAAATGCATTATTGTTTTCCATCTGTTAAATAAAAAAGGATTCTAAACCAATGGTTTCAAGAAATTACTGTCTTAAATATTACAGCCATATATACAGAAAAATGTATATATTAATAAACTAATTAATTTTTCTGGTGTTTTAAAATATTTTATCCAATGTGTTTCAGGTAAGGCATAAATTCTGGTATTCTATTATTTCATATATAACTAATACAACTGAAAGATGCTTTACTTACAAAATGTAAGTTTTAAAAAGTAATTTGTATATTTGTATTTAGTTAGTTTAGGTAAGCAAACCTAAACTAAAACTAATTAAGTTAGTTTAGGTGATACCCAGGTTAAGATTTTGTGTGCATATATAGCATTCATTACTACAAGCAAGTGGCTTTTAGACATGTCTCTACTAAAGAGGGTTTTTCCAAATAAAACAGTTCATAGACATTTTATGGTTTCTCTCCATAAAGCCAACAAGCAGAGAGTTTTACATGGCAATTTTGACACTGAAAATATCAACTGCATTTTCAATATAGAATCCAGCACTTTCATATTGAAATTAGGAATACTACAAGTTTACCCATTTGTAGAAATCAATTTAATTCATGCTTTAAAAAGAGAGAGTAAAAATCCCAGAAGACAAAATCAAGTAGCTATAAGTTCTTACAACTTAAAGAAAGCACAGAAATTAGAAGTTCTGCAGTTCCAAAAGGTCTTATTAACAGCATGGTACTTTAAGATGTGTCCATTATTTTCTATTAAAGGAAAAAGGGTTCAGGAAAGAGGCACAGAAACTTCCATATATTATTTAAATTCAACTCGAATAACAGTTGGTGAAGTAAGCAACAGAAATATTTAAAGTGTCTAAACTTTTATTTGACACTGCTAACTGGGCATAATGCTTCATTTAATTATAAAAAGAAAGAGCCAAAAGAAAAAAGGTACTAAAAATGAATCAATAATCTATGAATAAGATTTTAACAAATTAAAAATCAGAGCTACTTAAAAGATTCCAACGACAGCAGTATTTAAGTTTCACACTAGAGCACAGCACCAGGTGGATGACAATTTTGCGGTCTCAAGGATGCTGAGCATGGTGCTGCAGGACTGTACTCCACACATAGAGGCAGCAGTACCTGGTGAGTTAGGCCAGGGTGGGCTACATGAGACTCTGCCTCAAAAAATAAAAATAAAATAAAATAAAATAAAAGCAAAACTCAAAAACAATACTTGAAATTTGGCATTCATTAAAATAAATAGTTTGGTTTAGATTACCAAGAATACAAAAATGCCAGAAAAACAGTTGTCTATAAAATAAAATAGCTTAGTAAGAAGTATTTAATTGGTGTTATGCTAGGACTCTTAGTTTCTCTGATTCCTAAAAAGCAGGGTGGATAACTAAAATAGTTTCATTACAGAACATTGTCCTATATGGATAAAGGTTACCTTCACATATTTTGCATACATCTGTTCATCCAGAGGGAAACTTTGGACATTCCGCTCATCTCTACCGTGGAAAGTACCCAGCTTAATCCATTTATTTGTAGGATATCTAGAAAGTGTAAAAATAACTTTATCATGTACAGTTTTTCTTCTCATTTAAATACAACATGTCTTGAGTTCCACTTCACTGGGAGTTATTTGAAAAATCACATTAACAAACAGAAGACAGCCAGGCATGGTGGTGCACGCCTGTAATCTCATCACTTGGGAGGCAGAGGCAGGCGGATTTCTGAGTTCAAGGCCAGCCTGGTCTACAGAGTGAGTTCCAGGACAGCCAGGGCTACACAGAGAAACCCTGTCTCAAAGAACCAAAAAAACCAACCAACCAAACAAACAAACAAACAGAAGACAGCAAAAAGTCTTAAGACGAAGCAAGGCAGCTTCAAGGGTTTAGGGAACAAAAGGAACCATGAGACACCAAGAGAAATACGAAGAGACTGATACATGCAGCAGTGATGGGATTGTGATGAGGAAAGGCAGGAATATAGTACTAGCAGAAAGCAGTTAGAAAACACATTATTTAAATAGACACCTTCCATGG
Organism: Apodemus sylvaticus; assembly: GCF_947179515.1. Classification (NCBI taxonomy): domain Eukaryota; kingdom Metazoa; phylum Chordata; class Mammalia; order Rodentia; family Muridae; genus Apodemus; species Apodemus sylvaticus. The sequence continues at coordinate 69,250,895 of NC_067483.1, forward strand.
CTAATCCCTTTAAAAGGAAAGCTAGGATTCCAACTCTAAACCAACTATTGCTGTAACACTTAAAGAGCCCAAATTAATGAGTCATCTCTTCTCATCATTAAAAAACATGCGTACTTTAATTTTCAGAGCCAGATTTTACCATCTAACATACACAATATTAGGGGAATATTCTGGAAAAAAAGGTTGGTATCAAAATAATAGATGCAATTCTCAACACGTTTTGAGAACTAATTTCAAAAGGCGTACAGATACAAAGATGACACTGAGGGAGAGGAGAACACTGGAGCTGCCACCAACTGACAGCAGCACAGGGATTCACAGCATCCTTGAGGGCACACTAACATACAAACAAACACCTCTATTGTGGGACAAAATTAAATTATAATTAAAATTGCTATGCTTTAGGACAAAACATTTTCAGGATATAAGAAATAAAAACTCATTTTGGTAGAATAAAAAATTATACAGGAAAGGCTGAAAAGAATATATTTAAATGCTAAGAATGGTAAATTTAGGGTTGCTAAGAAGAGAATATAGTTCTCTTTCTTACTTCTTAGATTTTCACTTCTTCCATAATCATGCAAGTAAAAAAAGTTTTTAAAACACTTCACCAAAAACATACACTGTGATATAAAATGAAGCATATACATACATATATATACACAAACATACATAAGTAATATATATATGTACATACACACATTTTTAATACATTTAAAAGAACTGTCGGAAAGGAACAAGCATTAAAGTAACTGTGAAGTCACATAGTTTTTGATTGGAATCTTGTTTCTCCCAAATAATGAATCACATGACTTACACAAGCTAATCCCCTAACAGTGTCTTCCAGTTTATAAGGGAATAACATAGCATAGTTGTGATGTTTAAGGATTACAAGAGCTAAGATAAGTGATTAAAAAGAGCCCATAATCCAAATATTATCACACACTGGTATTAAAAACTGAAACAATAAAAGAGAACAGATTAGCATGTGAGCTTAATTTTTACTCTGAAATTCTATCATGGACTTTATAGAAAACAGTTTAAGAATTTACCTGTCACTGATAGAAACCAAAAAGTCTTTGGGAGTAGAAGAAAATAATTCATAATTTGCAATATCAAATTGTTTCACTTGAATTGGCTCACAAAGTTCAATAACAAACCTTCAAAAAGAAAATAAGACAATTATTTACATAAACCAACAAAAGCAGTTCATATTAAAACATCTGTATAAACTAGACATCTACAAGTTACTAAAATGTAATAAAGGAGTACTGTTTGCAATGTAACATATTCACTGATAAAACACCTTGATGGGGACAAGCATTATCTGTGAGAAGAAAAGAACATTGATATTTGGTCCTATGATGTTCTTTTCTTTTTTTTTTCTTTTATGTATGTGAGCACACTGTTGCTGTCATCAGACACAACAGAAGACGGCAATGGATCCCATTACAGATGGTTGTGAGTCACCATGTGGCTGCTGGGAATTTAACTCAGGACCTCTGGAAGAGCAGTCAGTGCTCTTAACCACTGAGCCATTTCTCCAGCCTGTTCTGTTCTTTTCTTAATGATACCTTTCTTTTCTTAATGAAATGATTTTTACTAAAAAACATCCTGTTATATACTGACAAGAATCTTGTCTCTAAATCTCTCTCTAAAATTATCTGATGGCAACAACTGTCCCAAATGTCCACCCCTGTATTAACATTTTGCAAAAGTTACTAAGAAAAACAAAAATGTCAATTTATATATTCATCCAAAAAGAATTAAAACCTGTCTTTCCAGACAAAGAAGCAACTAATGTCCATTATGATGATTAAGGCCTATCAATCAACTCCTATCACTTAAAGACAAAGATAGATAGATAGATAGATAGATAGATAGATAGATAGATAGATAGATAAAATTATGTGCAAGTCCTACCGATGGTTAGATGTTGTTGTCACATTCTGACCACTTAGGGGAAAAACTATCATAATAACTATGCTTCCACAGATACAAAAACTGCACATAACATCACATTTATGAAAAAAGAAACTTATGCATAGCATTCCAATCTGTTTAAATACTTTTTTCACCAAATGTAATTTAATTTTCATTGATTCACTGATTCATTGCTTCATTCAGTGTGCATATGTGTATGGCAATTTGAGGGCAACTTGCAGGAAGAGAGTTAGGTCTCTCTTCTCACCATGTTGGCCCAAGTCTGAACTCAGGTCACAAGTGCTTTCTTGACACACTGAGTGATATTGACAGACCCAAATGAAATGAAAGACATTAAAATTAACTGTCTAATTTTGGAGAAAAATAGAACTAAGTTTCAGGAGAAAGTAAAACAAACAAACAAACAATTAGGCTTCAGAGAAAGGTGAAGAGAGCCAAGTAACATTTATCAAACACTTACTGTGACTCAGATACTTCATTAGACAATTACATCTGTCCTCACACAAAACTATAAAGAATATTGTCTCTACAGAATCACTTAAAAGATATTGAGTACTTCACATTTTTTTTCTTCTTTTAATAACACAACCTCCTAAGCTATAGCTAGGATATGGCTTTCTATCACAAACTCTGTATTTTATGGTTTTAGATAATGAGCTGTAACCACAGCTGTCAACTATAACTTTCAAGTTAACTCCAGTTCTAGGGGATCTAATGCCTCTTCTGGCCTTACTTAGGACATCTAGCACATATGTGGTACAAAGACATACATGCAGACAAAACACCCCTAAGACATCAAAAACTTAATAATAAAGATACAAAGTTAGCAGCATTGTCTTTAAAATGCATGAGTCAAAAATGTCATTCTTTTAGTTGATAATTTTCAAGGACGAATCGCCATGCTGATGAAAAGGGAAAATGTGATAAGGAGAATTAGAAACTTTTGAAGTATTATTTTATAGGAACACTATATAGAATTCCCACATAGAGAAGCCCCTTGGCTTCTAAATTATTAGCAATAAAAAACACAAGGAGGTAGATATCTCCCAATATATGCAAATACATATATATAAGTCAAATACATATATATAAGTCAAATGCATCTCTTTATATAACAGTTTGAAAGAGATGCTTACAACAGTAATAAAAAAAACTGCTGAGGAATACATTTCAGAAAATATATATGGAAAAGGTTAAGTATGTTAAATAACGAGGAAGAACTTTATTTTACTGGAAATAAAACTCAGTATCTGTCATTTAAAGATTCAATATAATCACAAATAAAATCTCCATATGAAAATCAGGAATGCAACAAGAAGTCTAAAAGCAATAGCAATCAATCAGAGGTACAAAGATATTACAAAGTCCTAATATACAAAAATTTGCCCTACTTAGATATGAAGATATCTAAGACTAAATTGTGGCACTGACACAAATAATGATAAACTGACCAATGAGGAACAGCACTTTAACAGAAGTGCATGAACGGGAACTTTGTAATAAAGATTTTGAAGTTAAGAAATAGAGTGAATTACTGAATAAAAAATTACCCCAACAGGAAAACCAGCAAGTGGGGAATGAATTCTTCCTACACACAATATAAGAAGAAAATTCCAGAGATACCAAAATCAAGTTCAAAGTTTTATTGAAAGAAACTATAAAGAGGTTGTGGAATGGCTTAGTTGGTCAAGGGCTTGTAACACAAACATGTATATCAGCCTACATATATGTATGTGAGCTACTGTTTGCCTGTTTCCCACAGAGTGCAAAGTGGAGTTACAGATGTTTGTGAGCTATCAAGTAGGTCTTGGAAACCAAACCTGGGTCTTCTGAAAATACAGTAAGCACTCATAACCTGAGCTAGCTCTCCAGCTCCCTCAACTGGCTTTTAAACATGAACTTTTGAACAATAAAACAGTGTAATAAAAGTGTATTAATTCTCCCATAAACTGTTCCTAATGTCTATAATATTCATTAAAAGACGTATAAAGCAGTGAAACCAAAATAACAGAGTATTTCTTAGATGTTTTTCTCTTCTACATTCCTAATTACTGAGCATTGTCATTTTTACCTGTTTAAATCTCTTTCAGATATAATCCTCTCTTCCGTACTCAAACTGAAATGATTTAACTCAAGGTTATGATTTCAGACTGAAGTTATGGCAATAATCTTCCACCTCATTCTCTGCTTTAACTGCATTTTCTGGTAGAGGCCATTCTTTGGAAACAAGCTGTCTTGGAATGCTAATGAGACAATGCCATGTCTATAAATGCTAGCCTACCTGTCTTTAGAACAAAACTGTAAAACTGGAGAATGCTCAGCGAGAAAGTATGTGCTGGGCAAGTTTGAGGACAACTATTTATCATGCAAGTGTATGTGTGTGTGTGTGGGGGGGGGGTGAGAGAGAGAGAGAGAGAGAGAGAGAGAGAGAGAAACAGAGAGACACAGAGAGAGATGCATGCCCATTGCGAAGCTGAGTCTTGTCAAATGGTATGATTGTAGCTAGACAGCAAGATTAATGCTCCAGTCTCATCATCTCACTATTCTAACTATACCTTCTTGTCACATCTAAATTGCTTGTACATAGTCATCCAGAAGAAATATGGTCCTATTAAAACAGTGACTCCATCATCTGCTACTTCCTATGTATCCTTTAAGATTCAGCCCAGAAATGACCTCTCCTAAGAATTCTCCATTATATCTAGCTCTGTAGACAACCCGTCCAACAGAACCTCTGACCAGACCTGTCACTGTTAGTATTTCTATCTCCTTAAAAGAAAAGGTATCTTGTTTTTAATTTGGGAGTAAAATCAATACTGATCAATCATAAATGCTTATTAAATTACATGAATATATCAATCTTACCCCAATAAAGATTTTCACATATAAAAATATACTTTGCAAATTTTTAATTTCTTACCAAATTTTAGTGCTGCAAGGATTCAACATATAAAGGTCCATATTTTCTATAAGAATGGCAGATGTGCTCTATTTCAAGAAGCAAATAAAATAAAGACAGTTTAAAAATATTTCAATTCTATAATTTTGTGGAATTCCTATACTTTTACTTTTAAAATGAGCGTAAGATAGAATACTTGTGGGAAAAAAAAATAATAATTTACTAAATGGTTAAGATTTACCAGTTAAGGCTACAGCATTAAATTAGCCTTACATCAATTTGTCCTTTTAAAACTTACAATGCCTGTCATTATAAAGGAAAATAACATTTTATGAGCTATTTTTAAAGCTGCATACAGATTATTATTTTTAAAGATGTAATGTTATTAACAAATATAACAAAAATTGATACTATGAAATATTTAAAAGCATAATCTTGTATTAGTAAAGTTAAAAAATAATTCACAATCTAATAGTTATTGTCATACCAATGTCTGCTTTTAATAACGTCACTAGTTTCTTATATTTTCTTAAAGCAAAACAACAGCAACAACAACAACAACAACACAAAAAAACAAAAACAAAAAAAAAACATATACTTTAAGTACCTTGGCTTCTGGATTAGCTGCCAAAATTTTGGCACCACATTCTACAGAGGCATAATTATTTCTATTTTTCTGGACTTTTTTGGTGGCATGTGGACCTCCATTAGAAGACGGATGCAACGATTGACCTGTAGACAAACCTTATTATAAACACATATATGATGATTATGATTGAAAGTACACCCTTGACCCTTAGCAACATAATCATCTCAAAAGTAACAGGCTACTTTCCAGAAAGAAACAGGTTTTAATTCCTAAAAATATAGCTTTAAAATACATGAGAAATCCAAGTCAGACATGGTGGCCTATGTTCATAATCCCAGCATTTGAGATGCCACACAAAGAGGATTGCCATGAGTTTGAAGCCAGCCTATATTCACAGTTAGCTCAAGCCCAACCAAAGTTACATAGAGGGATTCTATCTCAAAACTAACAAACTAGAAATTCAAAATGCTTTAAAATATCTGGAATAAAAATTCCCATTTCTTGAGGTACATCTAATAACAGAACATAGATTTTCCATGAGAATACAGCCTTATTGGTTTTATGTTTTATTCTTTCTACTTCCAAACCCAACATCAAGAATTCTTACCTCATAATTATTATGTAAAAGGTTTAAAGCTTTCTGACTGAACTTTCCATGTCCAAGTTTTTTCCCCATACACTAGGAGTGATATTATAGTCTTCCTTATTTTACTGTCAGTAGGTAATTTCTAACAATAGATTTTAATTAATATTAAAACTGTACACTACCAGTAAATGGCAGTGTAATCAGCAGCAATGTGGTAAATCTCTGATGAAGGTTTTAGAAATGTTATTTGATTAATTAGAAAGAAAGAACATATTTAAACCATCCCTCAAATAATTAAAAGAATCCCAATGCTTGCTTACTTTTTTCTTTTTCTACTTCCATAACTTTCTTCTTCCATTCATCAAATGTTGGTATATCTTCTGGGTCTTTGGGACTTGTGACAGATGTAGGGTCAGTTTCTCCTGGTTTTGTATAATCAGAGCTCTGGAAGAAATGGCCCCCACCAAAAAGAACAGATTTCAATCTTTGAAAAAAAATAATAATGAAGGGGAGCACAAATGCTTCAACACTAAATAAAATTTTAATTTTATAATGAATACTATTTTAAAATGAAATACTGATTTATTTAAAAATTCAAGTTCACATAAAAGAACTGAAACTTTAAGCACTACAAAATTATGTTAGTAATATAAACATAAATTATTTTAAAAACAAAACAGAATGCTATATCCTAATCAAACTCATTACTCAGAGAGAGTACTTGCAATACCTTAAAATAAATGTAAGATATACTTACCTACTTATCAAAATAGTAATTTTAGATATAGCATATTGTTTTTATAAAATCAGTAACAAGTACTATATGCATACAAATTTTAAAGTAGATATTTAAAATGTTATTTTAAAGGCCCCAAGACTTTATGCTTTAAAAGAATACAAAAATTGTGTTACATGCTAGCAAAAGGATTTATAAAAAAAAATGGATGCATGGAATGCACTTGTAAAACTTTGGTGTACTGATTATATAAAATTTAAAAATAAAATGAAGACAGTAAGCTAGATGAAACAAGCCTCAAGTACATTCAACTAACAAACAAGTGAATATAAAGAATAACTGAAAATCAATAAGCAACAAAAGGAGTAGAAGCAATAAATTCAACAAAAAGAAAATGCAATCATAAAATAATCATGAGAAGCTATGAAAATAAGAGAGACAAATAATACCAATTTGATGGCACTTAGAGTGTGATCATCTGGGCAAAGTGTTCCATATCTAATGCATCATGGGGAACCTATCAGATTGCTGAAGGAGTCTTAAAATACTAGTATTAGCAAGATGTACATACCCCCTAATTCCATACCACATACAACATCAGTAAAAATGTGTATAACTAACTGCATAGTGCAGCACTACTTCTAATATAAGGAAATGAGAAACTTGAATATCCCTCAAACGAATAATTTTAAGAGAATAACTACATCAAGCATTAACAAATCTCTTAAGTCAACACTGAGTAAAAAGCTAAATGAAGGCATAAATATCATTACAGACTGTTTCAAATCCCTGAAATGAACATTTTTAAAATCACCAAATGCATCATAGCATTGTCTGAAGAGGAGCTGTAACTAACTACACTATTTTCTTTCCTTAAGCAGAATACTTATCTATTCATTTCATGGTTCAAAAACTTGTACATTACAAAAACAAAACTTAATATGTTTATTAATAAATTTTGTTTAAAGAACTAACTCTGGTAAGTAATTTAGCAATTATAAAAGTTCGCTTGGTTGAGATAATAAAGACCCTTCCCAAAACAAAAGAAAATTACAAATAACTCTAAGATCCAGGCAACAAAGTTTCTCTTACCAATTAAGAAATCTAAGCAAAACCATAAAACCAATTTCTAATGCACTGTCTATAAATGGAAGTACTTTGTAAAGCACTGTGTATATCATCATGCCAAAGTCCTAAATAATGGATGCTGCAAAGATCTACTTGTATTGGAAAGCAAACTGGTTTACATGAACTTAACTGGGCACAATTATTCTGAACAGGTATTTCTTTTGGGGATAGCAATTTGTTCAGGAAATAATTACACTTTTAATTAAAATTTCATTCTTCTACCTATTAGCACACGCTCACAGTCTAAGGCCTTGAGTACTGTAGCTGGCTAACAGTTGAGAACAAGTAAACTTAAGACAGAGCTGCCTGACAAGTTTCAATTCATATCTGAGACTTCAAGAGCTCCAAAGGAGACATGCGTTCATATTTGCCTACTTTCACTTATGGTGTGATATCTGACAACTGAACCTTAACAACTCTTGATCTGGTTTCAATGGGAAAATTAAAATGAGTTCTTTTAAAATACCAGATTAAAAAACACCGAGTTCCTGTGTTTCTAGTAAGCCCACAGACACACACAGCTAATCCTATGAAGAGTATAAAGCTCTGTAATAAAAGTTAGAAAATTTAAGTGAAAATTCACTAAAAAGAACAGAACATCCCAAACAAAAAGGAATAAAAAGGTGTGCTCGGCAATTTAAATTACTCTTTCATTCTTCTCTTTCATTCTCGGAAATTTTTTTTACTGGGCTCTTCTTTGAAATTAAAGTAGACTTCAGAAAGAATAAAGACAACTGCTTCACTATAAGAAAGCCCATCTTTATTGTAAGAATAGTTTCAAGACAGTAGTTTAGCATTCGTTGTACCTTGCATGTAAGTGAAGAAACCAAAAATGTACCCTTAAAATATTCTAGCTGAGCAGCATATATTTGCTCTTACTGAATTAAATGCTGTTCTTCAATTCGATGGTTGTGAAAGATTGAAAACAGCCAGGCAGTGGTGGCACATGCCTTTAATCCCAGCACTTGGGAGGCAGAGGTAGGCGGATTTCTGAGTTCGAGGCCAGCCTGGTCTACAGAATGAGTTCCAGGACAGACAGGACTACACAGAGAAACCCTGTCTCAAAAAAGCAAAACAAAACAAAACAAAAAAAGATTGAAAACACTTCTTAAGTAGGATTTCACTTATATTGTCCCAAAGAGCTGGTGGTGGGCAGAAAGTCGTGTAAACCCAAGAGAATCCAAGGCAGAACACCGTTATACATAAACACTAGACAGAACATCATGAAATAACTACTTGCTATACAGAGAAGCAGAGTTTATCAGTTTTATAACTAATACCCCTAATTTTATAACAAATATGTTTAGCAATTTTGTTTCAAGATTGCACTACTAAAGTACCTTAAATAACAGAGAACTAGCCAACCAAAATCACACACTAACCTCATTTTTTAAAGTATCTGAAGTGTTCAATGCAGACTTTGGATCACTGCCATCTTGTTTACTCAATGAAATTTTTGATTCAAATTCTGATTTTGTTTCTTTTTCTTTGCCATGTGAAGATGACACATTCTCTATATGTTCGCCAACAAGGCTATTTAAAAGCAAAAAATATATTAAACATATTTTAGATGGATAGCAAGTTTTTATACAATTGTTATCACTACCACACACAAGGAACACCTAAATACAAGCACAAAGAGATAAAATTCCAGTAATAAAAATACAATGAAATTTGCACCAAACACCTTTAAAAAACATTACACTGTGTTTATTATAGACTCCTATCACTAATCAGATGTGGTAGTGTGGGCCTCTAATCCTGGCATTTGGAAGGCTGAAGCAGGAGGATCCTGTGACTGAGGCAAGCCTGGGTTACCCATAAAAGTTCCAGGTTAGCCTGGGTGGTCTACATAAAAAGACAATGTCATGATAAGAAAGCAAAAAGAACCACAGTTAAAAGAACTATTGCTACCCACCTCTCTGGTGGACTGACAAAAGCAGGCTGTTCCACTGAAGCCTCTGCATCAGGAGCCTCCCCAGCATCACAGTCAGCTTCAGACTGCTCCGTTTCACCCGGCTTGACTACAGATAAAGTACCAGATTTTTCTACTTCACTAAATGAGGAAAGAAAAAATGGTAATTTAGATTTAATAGACTTAATATACATTTAATATTCATTCTAATAATGATGCTAAAACATAACCCAAGCCCAAGAAAGAACATTTGAAGATCTACAGAATGTTTTCAAGAATTACTTTTAAATAGGGCACAATGGCATATGCTTTTTTTTTTCACTTTTTTTTTAAATTTTTTATTCGATATAATTTATTTACATTTCAAATGATTTCCCCTTTTCTAGCCGCCCCCCCACTCCCCGAAAGTCCCATAAGCCCCCTTCTCTTCCCCTGTCCTCCCATCCACCCCTTCCCACTTCCCCGTTCTGGTTTTGCCGAATACTGCTTCACTGAGTCTTTCCAGAACCAGGGGCCACTCCTCCTTTCTTCTTATACCTCATTTGATGTGTGGATTATGTTTTGGGTATTCCAGTTTTCTAGGTTAATATCCACTTATTAGTGAGTGCATACCATGATTCATCTTTTGAGTCTGGGTTACCTCACTTAGTATGATGTTCTCTAGCTCCATCCATTTGCCTAAGAATCTCATGAATTCATTGTTTCTAATGGCTGAATAGTACTCCATTGTGTAGATATACCACATTTTTTGCATCCACTCTTCTGTTGAGGAATACCTGGGTTCTTTCCAGCATCTGGCAATTATAAATAGGGCTGCTATGAACATAGTAGAGCATGTATCCTTATTACATGGTGGGGAATCCTCTGGGTATAAGCCCAGGAGTGGTATAGCAGGATCTTCTGGAAGTGAGGTGCCCAGTTTTCGGAGGAACCACCAGACTGATTTCCAGAGTGGTTGTACCAATTTGCAACCCCACCAGCAGTGGAGGAGTGTTCCTCTTTCTCCACACCCTCTCCAACACCTGCTGTCTCCTGAATTTTTAATCTTAGCCATTCTGACTGGTGTAAGATGAAATCTCAGGGTTGTTTTGATTTGCATTTCCCTAATGACTGATGAAGTTGAACATTTTTTAAGATGCTTCTCCGCCATCCGAAGTTCTTCAGGTGAGAATTCTTTGTTTAACTCTGTACCCCATTTTTTAATAGGGTTGTTCGGTCTTCTGGAGTCTAACTTCTTGAGTTCTTTATATATATTGGATATTAGCCCTCTATCTGATGGAGGATTGGTGAAGATCTTTTCCCAATTTGTTGGTTGCCGATTTGTCCTCTTGATGGTGTCCTTTGCCTTACAGAAACTTTGTAATTTTATGAGGTCCCATTTGTCAATTCTTGCTCTTAGAGCATACGCTATTGGTGTTCTGTTCAGAAACTTTCTCCCTGTACCGATGTCCTCAAGGGTCTTCCCCAGTTTCTTTTCTATTAGCTTCAGAGTGTCTGGCTTTATGTGGAGGTCCTTGATCCATTTGGATTTGAGCTTAGTACAAGGAGACAAGGATGGATCAATTCCCATTCTTCTGCATGCTGACCTCCAGTTGAACCAGCACCATTTGTTGAAAAGGCTATCTTTTTTCCATTGGATGTTTTCAGCCTCTTTGTCGAGGATCAAGTGGCCATAGATGTGTGGGTTCATTTCTGGATCTTCAATCCTGTTCCATTGATCCTCCTGCCTGTCACTGTACCAATACCATGCAGTTTTTAACACTATTGCTCTGTAGTATTGCTTGAGGTCAGGGATACTGATTCCCCCAGATTTTCTTTTGTTGCTGAGAATAGTTTTAGCTATCCTGGGTTTTTTGTTGTTCCAGATGAATTTGATAATTTGTCTAGACTTTTCTCAACATGCTTTCTGTTCCCTTTTCCTTAACTGAGCAACATTCCCAAATGATACAATCTTTGTGCAAAACTCCATCAGCCCAGTCCCTTGTGTTCTTGAGGACTACAGATATTTAAAACCTGACTGTATTGCAGTAAGAACATTTTTAAAAGTGGCAATAAAGTAGTACTTACTCTTACTCTGAGTCAAAAACTCTTTTTTAAATGCTTACTATTATTAATTCTCACAATAAAGTAAATATTTAATGAGTATTGAGAGGGTGTTTGACTTTGCTCTCTCTGTTATAACCTAAGGAACTCAGAAGCACAGTACTAAGAGAACTAAGGATAACTTAAGCTTAAGTATTTCAAATGTTATTAAATTACAAAAAAGTAGCTAGTCACACAAAAACATGACTATATTACTGGAATGCTAGTTAACACTTGATGGAAATAAATTGACATTTGATTTTTGAATAATTATACAGATCAATTTTTAATGTATAATTTCTTCTAAGTAGAACATATACAATGCAAGAAATTCATGGCTAGGCTATAATCTATCATCTACTGAACTGAATAAAGCTCACTATTAAGATTATATTCAACATACACAATAAGACATGATACAATAAATTGTAACTGCTATCTAGCCCAAATATCAACTGTGAGTATATTCGGGTGTTTTGTTAAGAAATATTTCTAATTTGCTGTGTTGGCTTCTTCCCCCCTCCCCGCCCCCGACTCCTCCCTTCATAATGACTTACTCAGGCTTTGAGACTGCAGTCGTTTCTGAGGTAGATGAACTGGAATTATTTTCAATGTTTTCACTGCCTATAACTACACTGGAAGAATCGTCATGCAAATCAACTGTAGGGAGGACTTCAACCACAGGTAGGTTTAACTTCGTTGTTTTCAAATCCTGTTTTTTAAAAAATTATATTAAATGTTAAGATTAATAAGTTCCTTCTTCAGATGGGCATAAGTTCATAGAAAGCTGAAAAATGACTATATGATGTTCATAATCTAAGGGTATTTAGTCCAATGATAAAGTGCTTAATATACATAGACTGCAATCCTGGGTTTAATTCTCCAGTACTAAAGACAGAAAATTACTTAAAAGAAATACTTTTAAACACACATGTACACACACAAATCCTTTCTTCCAACATTACTACCCTTAGAATTTTATTTCATATTCTAATATAGAACTTGCATATTTTCATACATTAGCAGATACAGCTGTATAAGGTCTCACAAGTAATTTCATTTCTATTTAATACTGTACTGTTAGTAACTAAGGAATCCTATATAAATATATAAAATGGTATGATACAAACAGTTCTTTTATCTCAAAAAAAGTGAAAAATATGAAAAAGTATGCATCAACAAATAACAATATAAGATATGTACAAGTATTACAACACAATAAAGAATTTGTTTTTCTTTCAATCCTAAATGTTCTAGGTCAATCACCCCTCAGAAATTGACTGAATGCCTCTCAGACCTGAAAACCTTTATCAGCTCCAGTGATAACAGAATTCGTCTGCTCCCTTCCTTTCTGCTTCCATTATTCTCTATCCAGTCTCATCACAAGAGAGCATCCAAGATAGTCAACTGGTATCTGTCTTGCTTGTTTTCAATTGTAATATAAATGTATTAAATAAGGAGAATGTTCTCTTGATTTTAACAGTCCCAGTATTTAGCACACAATACACTTAAAAGTGTAACAAAGAATAACAAGTGAGAAAAATTCATACCAAGAAAGAATGTAGTTTTACAGACTACATGAGATGGGTCTTGAAAAATAGGTAAGCCAACGGTTTGGTAGCAAAAAGAAGACATAAGACAATGATCAAAGTGTGATCATTTGGAGAACTAGTAGTTGCAGTAAAATTTTTACAAATAACAATGACTTGTTTTTAAAGGTAGGAAATCTTTAGAAAGGACCTCATCAAATACTGTATTATTTCAGCATATATTTGAATTTTTTAAAAGTGGTATTTTACATTCTTTTTTAAGCCTAAGTCTTTGAAATTCAACGTGTATTTTGTAATTAACAGTAAATCTTACCTATCAGCCACATTTCAAATGGTCAATAACTGAAGGACCTAATGACTTCTATGCTAAACAACACAGGAATAAGAGATTCCACAAAATTTCAAAACATTCTAAATCTTCCTAATGCTGCAACTATTTAATATAGTTCCTCATGTTTTGGTGACCACCCCCCCAACCATAAAATTATTTTGCTACTACTTAACTGTAATTTTGCTACTGTTATGACTCATAATAAATATCTGATATGCAACCCCTGTGGGGGTCAAACCCAAGGCTGAGAACCACTGTTCTAGACTTCAATTACATAAACTTCAAGACAGTTGCATAATTGGAAAGGCAATAGATAGCAGTTTTTTTAGTCTATACCTAAATCTTTGGCAAATATTTTCCAAAATGTATTAAAATGAAACTTCTTCATTCTGAGATGAACATTTTTAAGATTTATTTAATGTATATGAGTACACTGAAGCTGTCTTCAGACATCCCAGAAGAGGGCACTTTACAGATGGTTCTGAGCCATAATGTGGTTGCTGAGAACTCAACTCAGGACCTCTGGAAGAACAGTCAGTGATCTCAACCACTGAACCATCTCTCTAGCCCCAAGATGAACATATTTAATCTGCAAAATGTTTTGGTTTTTCTTAATCTTTCTGTCTCTATATCAAATATCCCCAGTTCTTTCAACCTCTTAGATTAAGTGGTTTCCAGATGTATTGGCATTCTACTAGGTTTATAGTATTTGTTCACAATTTTAATAACTGCCGTATTTCAGGTACATAAAATAGAAAACAATACTTAGAATGAAAAAAAAAGGCAAACCATTTTAATGTATTAACTTAATATACTATGTAAATTTAAATACTGGTTTCAAAAATGTTCTATGTGCTACATACAACTACTTCAGTAGCAAAATAAAGAAGATAAAAAGATATGGTACTTAAAAAACAGAAAATACATGTTAAAATGAGCCCAAAAAATAAACCTTAGGAAGAAATATTTGCACTCAAATTTTACCTAAGAAAATAGCTTTATTTATTATTAAATCTTTAATTTTACATCTTCACAAAATCTATACTACTATTAACATGTGAATAATTTTACATTCCATTATATGGTTCTTTACAGTAAAGAAAATATAACAACATATAACATGTTAACTAAACAAAGGTATCTAATACTGTGCAAAAAACTCCCCCAGAACCATAGGTATATTATTAAAAGGAAAGGCAGTAAATAGCTTACTTGCGCATCCACAGTGTAGTCATCTTTTAGTTTCTTTTCTTCTGGAGATACAGTTAAATAGGAATTTTCTTTTCCTGATAGCTCAGCATTACTAAGTTCCTCTCTTACATTCTACATGGTGACAAAGAAATGACTGGTAAAATTATTTTATATACATAAATAAGTAAATAAATAAAGTTATCAAAACTATCTCCTTCTTTGCTATAAACCAGTCTTATATACATTGGATTCCCAACTTCATTTACATGTTTATTTTTCTATCCCTTTCCATCCCTCTCCTTCTCTCCATACTTTAAATATAAATATGTGATTTTAAAAACCTCATCTGACAGCTTAATAAGCCCATCCTATATGAAGTATTATGTACCAGACATCAAGTGAGACTTCCATAATAGTTGGAATATATATAGTTTTGTTTTATCTATCTTTTGATACACACTCAGTAATATTTTCTATCCCTATGTCTTTAAATGTGTTTCCTAAAATACACATTTCATAAAAGCAAAGTTCACATTTGCCTTTTTTTAACCTGAGCTTATCTAGTGCATACAAAATACTGAAGTGTTTGCTTAAAGAATTTCTCCCCATTTAATGTTTACTTAAAATGATTTTTGTAACATTTAGTATGTAAATATCTCATCAAGGAAGAAGTTAGAGACAAATTTTACTGATTATGGATAAAAGTATTACATTCTATGTTTTCTTTTTAGAGAAACTTGTCAAGAGTTTGCATCTTCCATCCCAGATATAAATTATATACAACTAAAGATTAAATAATCCAGTCCAAATATTACCAAATGTGTAAATAAAAGTCTGTCATGATGCACATGTACATACAGCTGAGGAAGAACACAAAAGTCTCATGAGGGAAAAATACATTCTGCTGTATCTGTATAATAAAGATTATGTACGTATAGCCTTAGAGAAGGAAGGAAATCCCTTTGTGGAACATTTTTATGTTACTGTAATGGAAATCAAAATATTAATTTGTGTTCCTATTTAAAAGTGTACCTATACCTACAAGAAAACATTTGAGCACTCACAAGAAGCAGTAAATATGGCTCTCCTTTGAGGATGGGAAAAGAATACACAAAGAAAACAATTTTATAGTCAGGTAAAGTTATTTCTGTAATTTGAAACACAGAAAGTTGGAGACAAAACACAAATACAAGTCAGTATTTACCTTTATCATTTGAAGTAGCAAAAATATAAAATGATTTCAAAACTATCACATATTTTATATCTAGTCACTGAACCTAATTATATCTAAGGAACTACAAAGCCTCCAACTGCAAATCCTCCATGCAATACTGCTGATAGCTCTTAATTTATAAGAGCAGATTTCTTTGCAGCAATAAAGGAGCAATTCTTATTAAATATACATCATACTTAACGTATAGTATTTGGAATACACGCAACAAAAAGTACAAATATTTCTGAACTATCTTAATATCAGAATTACCTCCATAGCCCTCATAACAATAAAAGAAATCTCCACAAATTTGTAGCCTAGTATTTCTCAAGTTACTTTCATTCTAAATTAAGACAGTCTTAGAAAGCAGGCTGTCAATCCCATTTAAGGTACCTTTTTCTGGAACTGTGTGTCTTCACTTCCTACTGCACAATTATCATCTTGAGAATAGTATGATGTTGAAGCTGAAGAACTCTCTTTACAGCAGACATGCCAACTTGGAAGCCTGCAGACACCCACCACCAGCAACAATGAACAAGAGAAGGAAAATTAAGGCAATACCCTTTCGATGGGCTACAACCTCAGGCAAAAAAAATACAAGTTTTTATCCTAAAATGCTCAAGAAAACAACTTCAGAGTATTGGTATCTTAGGAGGGGAAAAAGTTAATAATCATTCTATTACTATCGCTACCAAGTAATACGTAAATTATTGGAGGGTACAACAAAAGCAACAGAAGCAGTATGTGACAATTACCACAGAAGGTACAGAAAGCTGTCAGAGTTAGCCTCCTGAGAAAGTGTCCAGATGCCAAAGACATTTACAAATGTTTAAAGATAATTCGAAACTCGCCTAAACTTTTTCAAAGCATGGAAGTAAAGCTTGTACATAAAAGACACTGAAAGCCTGAAGTAACAAACTCTACAAGCACAAACACTGCAGGCTGACAATACTCTGAAGTTGTTTTCTTGAGCATTTTAGGATAAAAACTTGTATTTTAACTCTTCTAGGCCAAAAACCTCTCTGCAGGGGCTGGAGAGATGGCTCAGCAGTTAAGAGTACTGACTGCTTGTCCAGAGGACCCTGGTTCAATTCCCAGCACCCACAGGGCAACTCACAATTGTAACTCCAAGATCTGACAACCTCACACAGACATATGTGTAGGCAAAAACACAGCAATGTACATAAGAGAAAAATAAATAATTAAAAAAACCTCTGCAAATTTAACAAAGGAGGAATAGAATTCCTCCTTATGATTGTTTGGTTCAAAACAACAAGCATCAAAAACACAAATATCTGTGAACTATTTTAATGTCAAAATTACCTCAGTAGTTCCTCATAACAAAACAAATCTCCACAAGTTTGTAGTCTAGTATTTCAAGTGTCTTTCATTCTAAATTAACAGTCTTAGAAAGCAGGCTATCAAAACTGGTTTAGATATAAATGTTTTATTTGTAACACATACCTAGAAAACCATTATCACACCTACCTACTAAAAGACATCTGGATACATTACATAGCTATAAAGATCCTTCTAATGAATAAAACACATTTACCACATATGCATACGTGTGCGCGCGCATACACACACACACTGCGGAACATAATCCTAAAAATAATCCTAAAAGTCTTTGTTGTTGTTGTTGTTGTTGTTGTTGTTGTTGTTATTTCTCTATCAATGTAGCCCTTGCTGTCCTGGAACTCACTTTGTAGGCCAGGCTGTCCTCAAACTCAATGATCCATCTGCCTCTGCTTCCTTAGTGCTGGGATTAAAGAAGTGTGCCACTCAGCTTAAAAGTCAATGTTTCTTTAAAAATAACCCATGTAGTTCTGAAACAAGATCAGCATCACTGGTCTACTCTAAGTAGTATTACATGCTATAAGGATTAAAGACAAAAAAGGATTCCCACAACAGGAAAATGTACAGAGTAGATAGATCATGGACTACTCAGTCCTAAATGGGATGCCACCTTCAAATCCCTCCCCTCAGAACTTAGGGAACCCTACTGGAAGAGGAGTTGGTGGATTCTAAGAGCCAGAAGGGGTGAAGAACAGGAAGGAAACAAGGCCTTCTAAACACCAGCATGACTGAAGCACATTTGAACACAACAGACTGTGGTAGCACATACTGGGCCTACACAGATTTAAGCCAAAATGGGGGTCCCAGCTCTGAGAGGGAAAATGAACACAAGCCCCCATTCCTAACCCAGAGGGCATCTCTAATAACTGCTCATGAAGGAAAACTTTGTTTTCCCCAATGGACTCTCAATAGTTATACAAACTACTTTTAAGGACAGAGTCTATGCCCAGCAGTAGATAGTCAACACAAAATTAACTCAATGGCACTTCTGGAGGTTTTTTGTCTCATAATGCTTTGCCTGGGCAATATTTCCTTACAGGTCAGTATTGCTATAATTGTAGCTTCATATAGGAGGGTCAAAAACGACAGCTAGAAAGAAGGACAACAGGATAACTAGTCTAGATGAAGGTTATCACAAGTCCATGGGTCTGATAAAAGGTGAAATTTATAACATAAAATAGACTAATCTTTGAAAATCTGAAATACACAGAACTGAAAAATGTTTGTACTTAAAGAAAAAATAAGCAAATTTAGTAAAAGCAAGTCAATACTTCTGGGAAAACTATAGAGAAAAGGAAACAAATTGTGCAACATGAATTGGCTGTAAATATCATTAGCCATAGCAATATAAAAACTAAATATCAATTTAAACCAAACTATGACATGACTGTATTAGCAGCATGCAAAGGAATATAATCTACAGTAAGTAGAACAGTAGCTAAAATACTAAAGAAATTATTTCAGCAGTAAAGAATTCTTCTGATACCAATAATTATACACACACACACCTTACAGTTTGGAGCTCTTAATCACTGCTTTACTTCTGCTTGGTCTCTTGGTAGGTAAGAGCACAATGTGTCCTTTCTTTCCATCTCACTGAAAAGCCCTATTGACTGCTGATAATCAAACCTCTCAATTTAGTAGTTCAGATCATTACTAGTCAATCACATAAGCTGGGTCTTGGATATTCTCAGCTACCATACTCCATACATCAAATTATATTCAATGACTAGTCATTAAAAAATGGCCAATAATTTCAATAATCCATCATGAAGAAGCACTAAGCAACATAGGCAATATTTTATATCTTTAATCTACATTAGTAGTTTTGCCAATAAAAAACTGTCCTTAAAGCTGCTGGAAATAATCATACACTAATCCTACTTAAAGTGGCCTATTTTTAAAAATTGTATAAGATGTATTTATCCTAAATAAAAAAAAAAAAATCAAGTCACAGTTTTTCTATAGCAATTTTCAGTTCAAAATACAAATAAAGTTCCCAAATAAATTAGTGTAGGCTAACCATATAATCTGGGTAAACAGAAAAGCACATATTGAACAATTAAAGTTAACCTCCAAAAGTAGGTTAGGGACTGAGCCCTTCAAATTTTTATCCTTAGGAAGCAGGATAGTCTAAAAGAATTTCATTAAGGGACTGACAAAAATCATAAGTATGGGGCTGGAGAGATAGCTCAGTGGTTAAGAGTAGATATCACTTTTCAAGAGTACCAGAGTTCAGTTCCCAGCCTTTGAGTCGGGTAGCCTACAACAGACAGCCTCTAAATCTAGGGGATCAAAAGTTCTCGTCTGGCTTCCATATGCACCTGCATTCAGATACACAATCACACAGAGGCATGCAGACATATACATTTTAAGATAATAAATCTTTTTTTTTAAAGTAGTAAGTATAAGGCTACTGTGGGCATTAACTTTCTTATTATAAGTATTCTTTTTCCTCCAGGCTGCCAAACAACCATGCAAGAATGCATGCATGCCACCTCCCAAACATCTTCTATTTCAACTCAATGACTTACCAACACTTCCCTCTAAAAACCAGCATTTGTTTTCAAACGCTTCATCCTTATCAGACTCTCTACACTGTTGACAAAGTAATCTTAAACAGCTTTCCATCTTTATTTCCAGTTTCTTTCTTTCTATCCTTTTATTGGGTCTCATGTAGCTAAGACTGCCCTCTATGTAGCAGAGGCTGGCCTTGAATTCCTGATCCTCCTTCCTCCTGCCAAATGTCTGGGATTACAGGAATGCAGTAGCATACCAGGCCTTCAAAGCTTGCTTTCTTTGTCATCTTTCTTGATTCCTAATATCTGCAGAAACTCAGTGCTCTGTTTCAAAAGTCAAACATTCTCCTTCAAAAATTATTCCCTATGTGGAGAAAATTCCAGTCTTTTCTCTCTCATGCCCACATTTTAAAGTCCTAAACAATCTATACAATTCTGGGCTTACATATTCCATCCCCCTCCAACTATAAGATTATTCATCTTTCAATTTTTTAAAAATTCTTCCTCTTTTGTACACAACATAAGAACACAGTTTTCTCTCTCTTTGAACCTATTTTACAAGTTCATAATTTTTTGTTGCTGTTGTTGTTGTTCTTTTGTTTTTTGAGACAGGGTTTCTCTGTATAGCCCTGGCTGTCCTAGAACTCACTCTGTAGAACAGGCTGGCCTCAAACTGCCTCCCAAGTGCTGGGATTTAAGGCGTGAGCCACTACTGCCCAGTAAGTTCATAATTTAATATACAAGGACTTATGGTCTCATCTGCAGAATGTTCTAAGAAAGTTTCTACCTTTCCTTGTTTGGCAGAATGCTACCAAAAATACACAACACAGCACAGGAGCCTTACTAGATCTGTTGAGATGCGTAAGATAAAACAGTGCTGACAAGAGCAGGCCGGAGACAAAGTAAACAGCTCTTCTGAGTCCTAGCTCGATGCTGTACCATTGCACTACAGCTGCACTGCAGGCCAACTTCACAACCTATGATTATAAAACCAGATAATTTACTTCCATAAAATGTGTGCTTAATGCTCTTACTTTCTCCATTTCTAAAACCACATTCTTATTGTGGCAAACTCAATTACTCTGTTTCCAAGTATTTGTCTCTGGAAGTCTGTCTCTCTTCTCAGAAACACATCTAGTGCAATGATGTCAACATAACCTTTTCAAAACAACTTTCCTTGCTGCATATTTATCATCTAGCTCTTTGACTTCACCATGAAGCCAAATTCACCATGATCTCCTATCTGCTACTTTTTCTTCAGTTTAACCACTTATTGCCACTTCTATCCATTCATTATTAATTTGCTCATACTCTTTCCTCTTGATGAGTATGAGGCAGTGAGACACATACATACAGAAAGATATAGCCATCATTAGCAGCAACAGTGTATTTTATTTCAGCTCACCCAGCACCTGTTCTCAATGGAGAGTTTATGGCTGGCACATACACTTCAAGCCTTCCTAGCAGCTCCAGGCCAATCTTCTCCATTAATAAGTAGTATGAAACTCAGCTTTCTGAATGATTCATTAGCATTCTAATCATATTTCTAGAATGTTGGTTGTATAAAAATAGTTGACTTCATCTAATCCAATAACACTAAATTGAATATAAAAAACAAAAATATCCATAAATATAGTCTCTTTGAGGTAGGAATCCTCAAAAAGTGTACTTTTAAAAAGAGCTTCAGGTTGTTAACTGCTGCTGTCAAATCCTTCCTTGGCTCATCCCCACCATTTTTAAATAAAAAATCTAGCCCAAGGACAACAACTGGCATACAGGCAAACACACAGCGATTAAGAGAGCACAAGCTCAAAACACTAAGTTCTAGATCCATCCCTGTGGAAAAAAACTTGGCAAAGATGCTTAGTGTCTATAGGTCTTCCTTCTTCACTGTTAAATGAAGGAGTCCCACGGGAATCTATATTAAAAGGGGTATATATTTCACAAGTTATAATGATCATAAAATGACTATTGGCCCTTTCTAATACAGATATCTGTCTGTATTATGACAAGGAACTTACACACAAGGCTCAAGTTCCACACTCTGTTTCCTTCTCTATACCAAATGCATTAGGGGTAACCAAGTAATATTAGAAATAAATTTATAAAAATAAGTTGTATATTATTATAAACCCTTATAACCTCTATTTTACTCTATAAGCTGCCAAAGTGCCCAGAGTAAATGGATCAAAACTTACATAATAGCACTTAAATATATTATGAGCTTAGTACTTAAGAACTATGCTAACACTATAAAAGAGTGAATATATGTATATACATTGAATACATTTATATAAAATACAAAACTCACTTAAATTAGTAATTCTCTATAAAGTTCTGAAGCCAGTGGTGGTGACACAAGCCTTTAATCCCAGCACTTGGGAAGCAGAAGCAGGTAGGTCTCTGTGAGTTCAAGACCAGCCTGGTCTACAGAGTGGTAGGACATCCAGGGCTACACAAAGAAACCCAGTCTTGAAACAACAACAACAACAAAAAAAAAAAGTTCTGAATCTGGGGTGTAGATTATAGTAGAATACTTGTCTAGCATTTAGATAGCCCTTGGTTCTATATCCAACACCCAAAAAGGGAAGGAAGACAAAAGCAAACAAACCTTAAAAAAATAAATAAATAAAAAGCACTCAATTTATTAAATAAATATATCCCAAAGGATTATATTTTTAGACTGTAAATACTCAAAAGCAATTTCCCATTCCTTGTGACATATGAAATTATACTTTGTGAAAACACTTTATAATATTATATGGTCTTGAAAAACATAACAGGCAATGCAGGTAAAAATTGTGTTTTCTGCTCTATTTGTTATATAGCTTATTTTTTAAAGAAAAATCTGAAATATGTAAATCATTGTTTCAAGTAGAATGTTTTATTTATTTCCATATGTACAAACTATTAAACAGGGGTGTATACAGCATTTACACATATAACGTTCATAGCTGAAAATGACTTGAGAGATAAAAAGCAATTAAATACTTTTTAAAGTTTCTTTTCATTAGAAGTGTAAACTATACATTTTATTTCTCTGCTCAGATTGAGAGAAGTAGAAATTTACTAGTCACAAACAACAAAATTATGAGATAATAGTGCTCAAAGATAGTGCTCACTGTTAATCTTTCTTTTTTTATTGTCTGCCAAGTCTATTTATACTTGCATTCTAAAACATCTTCAAATGTATTAAACATTAAAAGGCAACATGAGCTACATCTCCAGTTCCTAAAATAATGCAAAGAATATTATAAAGAATCTGCCTTTTGGTATGTGGACATAGAACCCACAGATTTTTCTTTTTTTTTCCCCCTCTCTCCCTCTCCCAGATTTTCATAAAGAGAAGCTACCTTCTTTCAAGGATCTCTTCACACTAAAGCAACCTAGTTCACCCAGCTTATATGAAGGGATCTGGCACTGTTCGTAATGACCCTATACTCCTTCCAAGCACCAGATGCTATCCTTTGAATAAATATCTCAGCAAATATGATTTTTTTCAAGTTTCTTCATATTAAGTTCCAACAACAACAAAAGGCATCAAATGATGTGGAAAGCATGATTATTTCATTATTTATTTTGAATATCATTTTATTCAGAAAATACTTTTTAAAAGTCTGTACAGAAGCAGTAAACACACACACACACACACACACACACACACACACATTTTCCAGATAAAAGAATAGGAATTTTCAACTCTTCCACAATTAAAAAGAAAACAGTTTTTATATAGTTTTCTTCTTGTTTTTCTGCTCATATGTTAATTAACAAAAGAAGGTAGGGGCTGGAGAGATGGCTCAATAGTTAAGAGCACTGACTGGTCTTCCAGAGGTCCTGAGTTCAATTCCCAGCAACCACATGGTGGCTCACAACCATTTGTAATGGGATCTGATGCCCTCTTCTGGTGTGTCTGATGACAGCTACAGTGTACTCAAATTAAATGAATGAATGAATGAATGAATGATTTTTAAAAGAAGCTGGAAAAATTATTAGAGGAAAAAACAAAGAATACAGAAATCAGAATCCAAGGAGGAAAAAATCTCTTCCATCTATAAAAACTAGACTAAAGTCAAAAAAGGTCATCATCTTGATTTACACAGCTCCCAGTGCTCTCCTACTGCATCTCCATTTATGACCTACCACCTCCAGAATCCGTCTTAGGCAATCCATTCTATCTTTGATAGTAATCTAATTAAAATATCAATATGGCCTGCCTCTTTTCTTCTTCTTTATTTTTTTTCATGTAAAAACATTTCATGATAAAATTGAACATTTACATTGAAAATATTTGACAAAATTGAAAAAATATAAAGAAAAACATGTTAAAATCGACAATTTTCATGGAAAATTAAAGAGTAAAATGGTAGACATAAAGAACATTGCTAAATTAATTGAAAAAGTAGAAACATTTTATGATAGAATTGAAGATTTACATGGAAAAGATTTCTGATAAAATTGTAGAATATAGAATAACATGTTAAAATTGAAGATTATCATGGAAAATTACACAGATAAAAAGGTAGGCATAAAAATATTTCTAAGTTGATTGAAAGTGAAATTATCAACATTTTCTGATAAATTGAAGATTTACATGGAAGTATTTCTGATAAAATTGAAGAAATATATAGAAAAACATGTTAAAATTGAAGATTATCATGGAAAATTATACAGATAAAACGGTGGGCATAAAAATATTTCTAAGTTGATTGAAAGTGAAATTATAAACATTTTCTGATAAAATTGAAGATTTACATGAAAAAGACTTCTGTTAGTCTATGTCTTTTTACTGGGGAATTGAATCCATTGATGTTAAGAGATATTAAGGAATAGTGATTGCTGCTTTCTGTTATTTTTATGTTTGTGTGGTTACTTTCTTTTGGGTTTGTTGGAAGATTACTTTCTTGCTTTTTCCAGGGTGTAGTTTCCCTCCTTGTGTTGGCGTTTTTCCATCTATTATCCGTTGTAGGGTTGGATTTGTGGAAAGATATTGTGTAAATTTGGTTTTATCATGGAATATCTTGGTTTCTCCATCTTTGGTGATTGAGAGTTTTGCTGTTTGATTGAAAGTGAAATTATCAACATTTTCTGATAAATTGAAGATTTCCATGGAGGTATTTCTGATAAAATTGAAGAAATATATAGAAAAACATGTTAAAATTGAAGATTAATGCTGTTTTGTGTTCTCTTAGTGTCTGTGTGACATCTGCCCAGGATCTTCTAGTTTTCATGGTCCCAGTGAGAAGTCTGGTGTAATTCTGATAGGTCTGCCTTTATAAGTTATGTGACCTTTTTCCCTTACTGCCGTTAATATTCTTTGTTTAGTGAATTTGGTGTTTTGATTATTATGTGACGGAAGGACTTTCTGTTCTGGTCCAGTCTGTTTGGAGTTCTGTAGGCATCTTGTAAGTTCATGGGCATCTCTTTCTTTAGGTTGGGGAAGTTTTCTTCTACAATTTTATTGAAGGTATTTACTGGCCCTTAAGTTGTAAATCTTCACACTTCTATACCTATAATCCTTAGGTTTGGTCTTCTCATTGTGTCCTGGTTTTCCTGGATGTTTTGGGTTACAAGCCTTTTGCGTTTTGCATTTTACTTGCTCTTCTTCTATCCTGCTAGAATCAGAGTTTGCCTGGGCAATAATCAATTCTCTTCAAAACCCTATCCTTTTCAACTCTTTTCCACTGCTACTAAACATTCCAGATAACCCCACAAGAATGTTCCCACTGGGGTTATCTGGAGTCTTTAGAAGGGGTGGAGAAGAGTTGAAAGGGATAGAGTTTTGAAGAGAATTGATTATTGCCCCGATAACCCCACAAGAATGTTCCCTCTGGCTGGGCAGTGGTGGCGTACTCCTTTAATTCCAGCTCTTGGGGGGCAGAGGCAAGCGAATTTCAGAGTTTGAGGCCAGCCTGGTCTACAGAGTTCCAGGATAGCAAGGGCTATACAGAGAAACCCTGTCTCGAAAAACCAAAAAATAAAAATAAAATAATGTTCCCTCTGCTTGTTTCAGTTTCCCACCTTGACTATTCACCCTAGAAACCATTAATAGATGAGAACTGATGTTCACAGAAATAACTGACCCAAAGGCATATGATTGATGAATGGAGGACAAAAGACTCTAAAATACAAATTCTGCATTAGATACATTTAATGTCCTTTTAAGTACCTTTATTGTATGTCAAATATATCTGTTGTTAAACATCAACAAGTTTTTAGTCTAAATATTAGCTCCTCTAAGCTCATCCATTGAGTCACAGAAAGAATGTTACTATTTTTAAAAAGTTAGTCTTTATTAAGCTTAATGTAAAGATTTATTGTTCTTAAGGATTAGCTGAAGACATATCAAAAACTGCAAGAACTAAAGCCAGATATGCAAAGGAAAAATAAAGTTCTTAAGCAGTGGGTTTAATTCCAGCATACCATGATTCACTGTACTTTATACATGGAGGGATTATTGTAACTAAACAAACCCTTACTAAATGTATTTAAAAATAAAAACTAACAAAGATAATATTATAAGCATAAGCCAATAACAAAATAGCAAGGCTAAGAAGAGTAGCCATTATAAACCACTCATCTACACTTGATATAAAATAAACTCTTCAATTATACAGTTCTCACTGAAAATTACTTACTACTTTAATGAAAACAAATGGTAATATTAACACAGTATTTTTTATCTTTCTTGAACAACTAACTTATGTAATTATAAGTACTAATACTGGTGTCATATTGGTACATTTTAAAGACAAAGCACCAAATTTTACTACTAGGGAATGTACTGAGAACTATTCAAAGGTATGGATCATATCATCCACTTCAGTATGATCATCAACTACCCCCTGCCAATGATTGAGAGAGTTCTGCACCTTTGACTTCTGAATAGTCTACTTTATATCAGAAGACTTTGAAGACTTCAGCACACTAAGAATTTTGAGACATGGAGATTGACCAAGAGTAAACCCAATATAATAAGTCCTTGAAGGAGAAAGAGAAGGGCAGTCATAAGCAGATGTTAAAGGCCAAAAAGAGAGATTGAAGTGATATGAATCAGGAGAGAGAATCCATGCAACACCTAGAAGCTGAAAAAGTCAAAGTACTAGAGTCTCCCCTAAGGGCCTCCAGAATGAAGCAGACAGGCCACCTTAATACTTTGGCCCAGTGAGACTGATTTTGAACTCCTGCACACACGCACACACACACACACACACACACACACACACACACACACATGCGCGCTACAACTATAAAAGAACTATGTGTAAGCCACTGGATTTCTGATAGTTTTTATAGCAGTAGCAGGAACTCACAAGGGGGGCTTCTTAGGTGTCATAGTTTCAGTACTAAAAACAAGAAAGGCTGCTCACTCAAGCTTTCAAGAGTCACAATTGTCAGTACATAGTAAACAAAGAAAAACACCTTTAAATGTTTCTATAGTGAAAGACAGCATGCGCTTACTGTTTTTATAAGGTGTAGTATATGTGTTATCTCATTTGCTTTTAATAACTTTGATATGAATGGATCAATTTTATCATACTGAGGCTCTAAGAACTAAAGTTCAAAGGAATTATATAACATGTCCAAGTAGACATATCTAGTAAGCAATGGTACTGCATCTAACAAAGGCCTTATTAGTCAAAGGACCACTATAGTGAAGAGCCTATATTACAAGCTGCTTAGGTTCAAATCTAAATTCCAGAATGAAGTAGCTGCTTAACTTTAGCCATGTTACTGTTACAAGCATAACTGTAACCTCTCTATTTATTCATCTGTACAATACAGAATGAGATTAATAATACCTACCTGGGAGAGCCTTGCTGAGAAAGATGCTAAAATGTACAAATGCCACATGCTAGGCACATATAACAAAAAATATTAGCTACCACTGCTCTTCTGTAGTTACACTACAATTACACCTAGAATACACTGTACTACTTAAGAAGTGTGAGTAGCAGTGTGCAAAAGAGAAAAATAGCAACCAGAATGAATGAGATGGATAGGATGCATTTTGTTTTTCTGTTAAGGAATAAATATACAGCACTCTAGGCAGGAAAGGCAAAAGCAGAAAGACTGTATCACAACCTATCAACTATGATAGTATAAGATCAAACTACACTGCAGTAGTATTAACAGGGTAAGGGGGTAAACCCTAGAACTGATTATTATATGAACATAGAACACTCAATTCTACAAAACAGAAATGGGTAATAAAATTTGGAGATAATTTCTGAATGAGGGGAGAAAAATAAAGGCCAGTAAAAGAAGAAGCTCACCAACTTTAAGAAATTGCTATCTAATTCTACACTGGTTTCAGGTACCCAGTTCTGTTAAGGAGTATTTAAAGGATTCAGAATGTCAAGAGACCAAGCATTTTGTTCTCCAAAATACAGTCTTTCCAGTCAGATTTTCTCAGACAAGTGTTTTCTTTCGCCCATATTAATATATTACCCTATGTGAGCAACAACTCTGCAACTTGAGCGCCTCTGGATTCCATTACACACCCATAAAAATGGGAATTATTATTATTGGCGCTTCGAAGACAAAAAGTAAATATGAAAGTTTGTTTAGATTTTAACATAAGAAGCAAAATCACTTTAAGGCAAAAAGCCATCGTTTCTGTCACATGCCAAGGCTCTTTGGGAATTCCTTCAGAAAGAATGGCTTTCCCAAGTACACCTGTAGCAATCCTTTGGCTCACAAGCTATTTCTGCTCCTCAAAATCCAGAGGTGTGCTGAAAATGAACTTGAACTCCATAAAATTTTAGAGAGGACAGAGCAGGTCGCAAAACAGTTTACTTTCTAGTGCCAAAGGATATGCCCAAAAAATTATGGTTGACCCTACATCTGTGAAAACCCTCTCCCATCGAGCTAACCGAAAAAGGACTTCATAAGGGATCCGGCCCCACGCCGTCATGTTTCAAGAACAGCAGCCCCAAAAGTACTATTGGTCTAGATTGTGCAAGAACTGACCAGAAGAACAACTGTTTAGACATTACTCTTACCCTCATGACGACTCACGTTTTCAAAATCACAGGTCCGGGACACATCACACCTGACTCGCCCATGCCCTCACCTCAGAGCGAAAGCAAATGAACTGACAGTAAAACTGAATAACTCACTCGCCAGCTTTCTGAACACTACCCAAACTGCCCCAACTGCGGTGATGGAGTGAGTCCCTGGCTACAAAGGCAAAAAGCGGCCCCCAATATCCCCCTGTCCCTGCTGGACTCTGCAAATTCCAAAACACAACTCGCAAGCCTCAAGAGGAAGAACTGGGTGGCCGCTGTGTCCCTTGCTTGGGGGCAGGAGCACCAGCAACCCAAAAAGCCGAGATGATCTGGGGGTGTGCCCCGACCTACTCCCCCTCTCGTCCCCAGGCTAAGTCCCCAGAGGCCGCCCCTACTCACCAGACTAGAGAGCAGAGAGAGAGGCAGGAGACCAGGGCCAAGGCCCGCCGGTACTTCTTCATCTTCTCCTCCTTCTTCCCCCTGCCAGGAGGCGGCACATCCTCCCCGTAGCAGCCACAGCCGAGGCCAAGATGGAGGAGCCGGAGCAGGATCGAGAGGATGGGACCGAGAGTCCGAAGAGCTGTGGGGCTTGGCGAGCGGTTCCGCAGCACCTCGCGTCCCGGATGGGCTCCCCGAGTGGCCCACGGCAGCGGGAACAGGGATGCTTCACAGGAGCGCTCCAGAGACTGCCGCCGCCGCCGCCGCTGTGTCCGCCCGCTCGCCCGCGCCCGCCTCCTCCGGCCTTCGCTGCCACTGCCTCCCCATCCCCGCCCCGCCCGCCCGGGCCCTCGCTCCGTGCTGCCAGCGACCAACAGCCGCCGCGTACTCGCCTCTCAACAGCCAATCGCCGACCGGGCCAGGGCGCCTCACACTCCACTGAGCAGGATGGAAGGAGACGCGTCACCCACGTCCCTCTCGGCTCGCACTCCACCAGTCTCAGCGCGGGCCACGCCCCCTCCGCTGACAAAGCTCCAAAACGCCACAACCGCCGCCCTGCCTGCGCAGGTCCCACCCACTTGCTGGCGCTCGAACAGGAAGTCCCGTAACCCTCGGCCTTCCGCCTTTCAATGGCCCGCCCCCTCTCGAAGCGCGTGCCGCCTCCGCGCACGGCTATCTGGGGCTTGTAGTCCTACCGGAACCCGCCTTTTTCTTTTCTTTTTTTTTTTTTTCTTTTTTTTCCCTCTTCTTAGAACCCGCAGGTTTGGTTCTAGAATTTTATAGTTTCACTCTTCACCTCCAGACTGACTAGCTTTGTCATTTGTCATTGTTACATCCATATTGCTTCCTTGGAGCACAGTCACGGAATGGCCTGGAATGACTGGAGAGGGTCAGAAGAAAGCATTCTAATGTTATTTAAAAGTCGGTTTACTCCCGAGGGAGTGGGTCAGGCTAATTGAGCTAGATGCTGATTGGAAGGTAGAAAGAGGCGTGTCAAGGTTTCCTCTCATATGATTGGCTGAGGCTGAGAGATCGAGCTTTTCTTTCACCTAAGTGAGAATTCCTTACCTGCTGGCCAGATTCCTGAGATTTAGCCTTCTTTTTGTTCTTTTAATTTCGGACTGTGGGTTTCCTACTGCGAGGCAGAAAGGACACTTTGAACCCTCTGCATCCGAAAGCAGGGAAAGCAACCTACTACAAACCCTTGCTGCCGACAGGAAGAAAAAGAATTGTTTAGTGTTCACAGCATGGATACCCCCAAATCTGTAAAAAGCTGAGGCCCAGAATCCTAATTGAGGGAACGTTGGTGTGCAACCTCAGAATGCTTTGTGTCTACTGTCAGACATCTCAAGTAGCTTAGTGATCCGGAAAGACAACAGTTGGAAGAGACAAGACATTTGGCCTCTTAGTATAGCCCTTCATGCTCTAAGAATCTGTCTCTAGTGGCAGATTCTTAACATTTATAGAAACTAGTCATTACTGATGGATATTTTACTGGATACGGACACAGGTGTCGAAGGTCCCGAAACTAATAGATACAAAATATAAAACTGCAACTCAATTGTGCTGATCTTATTGTCTTTTCCTCCTATGAGACTAGAAACTACTTTCTCAAGAACATTGTTCAACAAAGTAGAGGACATGATGTGTGTGTGCGCGCGTGTGCGTGTGCGTGTGTGTGTGTGTTGGGGGGGACGGTAAAGTGGTGATAATTTCTCATGCCATCATAGAAAGAAAAGCAAGAAAACTGCCTAGAAAATACCAGGTTTGGGGACGTGTTTTCCTGAAGAACCTAAGTTGAATGAGTTATTCAGTTCCTGGGGAACAAAATAACCTACTGAGTAATTCTTGGAAATAAGACAATCAAATGTTAGGACTTCTACAAAAGATGCTAATGTTGTCCTCAGAAGAGTTCGGCCTAAACTTTTATCTGTCAATAGTTAACAGTTCAAATCATCTGATGCCATTTTTTAGTAATATGACAGTAAAAATCTTTTGTCAACTCCCCACTGCAGACCAGCATTTGCATGAAGAACATAACCAAATGATTATGTTTTGGTTTGAGATGTAGCACAGGCTAGCCTTGAACTCCACTTTCTCCCTGCCTTAACCTCCTGAGTTCTGAGATCCCAGGCAAGTGCCACCACTTGATCCTTGTTTTCTTAATTAAGGAACTATGCTAGTCAGGATAGGGAATTGGTATGCCTCTGCTAATCCTCAAAAGATTGCTGCCAAGGAGGGTTCCTTAGTGTGCACAAGCATTTCAAGCCTTGGAAAATATCAATTTTACTGTCCTATCTTCTAACTGTCTCATCCCAAAACAGCAAGTCAGCCC
Source organism: Apodemus sylvaticus (assembly GCF_947179515.1). Classification (NCBI taxonomy): domain Eukaryota; kingdom Metazoa; phylum Chordata; class Mammalia; order Rodentia; family Muridae; genus Apodemus; species Apodemus sylvaticus. The sequence goes on from NC_067483.1 coordinate 69,282,721, forward strand.
ATTTAAAAAAAAAAAAAAAAGAAAGAAAAGAAAAGATTTCTATTTGGCACATAGTAATTGCATATGTATGGGACACACTATGATATTTCAATACAAGTATACAATATATAATGGTTATGTGGGACAACTAACATACATATTACCTAAAAATATTATCATTTTTTTTTGGTGTGGAAAACATTTAAAATCCTCTGTTCCTGAAAATAAAATCAAGTATTTGAAAAAGTCTGGTGCTGAAAAAATGGTTTGGCAGTTAAAAGTACTCGTCATGCAGAAGACCAGGGTCGAGCTGCCAGCACCTGCATAGAGCTCATCACCATCTGGAACTACAGTTCCGAGGGACCCTACACACTCTTCAACTGCTAAAAAATGTACACACATATATATGTTCAGACACTTGAAATAAGTCAATTTAAATAAATAAATAAAGATCAATGGATTGTTGTTAGCTACAGTTGTCCTAAAGTGCCATAAATAGAGCAGTTCCAGGTAGGTCTCAGCCCCAGGACAAATATCACTGATGTGCCTATTTAACAAATCCAAGCAGACCTGGCTGCCCCGATCTCCCAGCATTCTTCAGTCTCTACCTGTTCTGAGGGTTCTTATAGCTGGCGAAGCCCACCCCTTACCATAAACTTCTCCAGCCCAGGGCTGCACTGCCTCATGCACCCTTCCCTATAGAATCAGCCATTTTGGTTTCCTGGGCCTTTTGGACTGCCCTATACCATCCTGGCCTTAATCTCCTGGTCTCCTGGCTCTCCCTCCTCCACTTTCCTCACCTGGACCCTGCTCTGGTTCCTGTTCACTCTGGACTCTCCCAGATGCCTGCCTCTAGCCTTGTCTCCCTTTATCTACAATAAACCTTCTCCACCATGCCCAGGAGCAGTCATGCCCTCCTTTTTTTTTTTTTTTTTTTTTTTACTTTTTTTCTACTTTTTTTCAACTCCTCATCCATCTGTACCCCCATACCCATTAACCATTCGTTCTCCACTCCCAACCTCAGCTCCTGAGATCTGTGAACACTATTCTGTTCTCATCTTTGAAAGTGTCTTAACTTTCATGTATAAGTGAGAATACACGGTATTTGTATTTCTACCTCCGGTTTTACACAACATTCTCCAATTCTATCTGTGTTACAACTAATGACAAGAGTTCATTCTTTTTATGGTTGAATGTGTAAAATATACTGTATTTTCTTTATTTATCAATGGATTCCTAGGTTGCTTCCATATTTTGGCAATTGTGCAATTCCTCCTTGACATTTATCCAGGTGTTATGTTTTATAAAAAAGAAAAAGCCAGACATATGTTTGGTGGAGGCACAGCATGGAGGTGGGGGAGAAAGGGGTGTCTCTTGGAACCCATGCTGAGGCATCCCTTCTCCCTGAGGTACCAGCCATACAAATATAGTATAGAATAGTTTATTTAGGGCATGGGGAGGGGAGTCGATGGGGGTAGTAGAGGGAGAGAGACAGACAGACAGAGACAGTAGAGGAATAGAGGCTAGCCATGAGTACATGGAGAGGGAGAGGGGAACAAGGGGTGAAGGGACAGAGGGGGAAGAGGGTAGAAGGTCAAGAGAAAAGAGAGAGAGAAGGGGTCAAGCACCCCTTTTATAGTGAGTCAGGCATACCTGGCTGTTGCTAGGTAACTATGAAGTGGAGCCTAGAAATGCTAACACCAGGCAGCAGGATTGTTGAATTGTTTGGCAGCTTGTTGTTGTTTTGTTTTCATTTTTGTTGGTTTATTTGTCTTGTGTGACTTCCTACCTCAGTGGATTGTAGGCTCATATTGGTTCATAAGGGAAAAATGGAGCAGAAACTGGATGGGGAGAGGGAGGGGTGTCAGAAGCCCTGTGAGTACATCAGGTAATAATGACACACCAGTCCCAAATTCGAGGAAACAGATCAACCTACTTGGGGTGATGCAAGGCATACTTGTGGAGATGGGGGTGGCGTAGGAACATCTAGGATGGGTAAAGGTCAATGGATAAAGGCTAAAGGTACCAAGATGCCTCGTTAACATGGATAGGCATTCCAGAAATCTCAAGTGCTAGCTGAATGGGTTCATATTGGGAGAAAGAAAGTTGAACTTGTAATCTTAACCAAGGCTATGCAATATTCTGTAGATAGAGGTGCGTGGAGGGTTAAGGTTGGAGAAGGGGAAGCCATGCTAGTAAAGGGAGCCCTCCATTTTGTGCTGAGCCCAGAAGGCTTTCCAGGCAATGGTAGACTTTCACCTTAATTAGCAGGGGTTTTCCCATAGGTTTGGTTTGGCTTGGTTTGATTTGGTGGTTTTTGTTGTTGTTATTGTTATTTTGTGGGGGGTTGTTGTTTTTAAGAAAACTTCATTCTGTTTTCTATGTGCCCTAGTTAGAGTTTCTACTACTGTGATTAAAACAAAAATCATGAGGTACGAGGTTTATTTGGCTTACAGTCAATCTATCATAGAAAGAAGTCAGGGCAGAAGCACCAACACAGGAATCTGCAGGCAGGAACTAAGGCAAATACTGCAGAAGAACACTGCTTACTGGCTTTCTCCCCATAGCTTTTCCAGCCTAATTTCTCTTCTAGATGTATTTATTTTGTTATTTTGTATATATGACTGCTTTCCCTGCATTTATGTCTATGTACCAATGTATATGGACCAGGTGTCCAAGGAGGTGGAGAACTGCTATCTGGGTGTTAGAAATTGAACCCAAGTTCTTTGCAAGAATAACAAATGCTCTTAACCACTGATCCAATCCAGCAGTCCATCAGCCTGCTTTCTTATACAACTCAGGACTACCAGGCCTTAATTAGCACCCCATGCAGTGAGCTGAGAACTCCCACCTCAACCATTAATCAAGAAAATGGCCTTCAGACTTCCCCACATGCAATCGGATGGAGGTGTTTTCTTCACTGAGCTTCTTCATCACAGATAACTCTAGCTTATGTCAAGCTGACAAAAAAACAAGGACAACTGATTCCTTGCCAACTTGACACACAAACACAGCCCTAGTCAACTGTAACTTTTCTTCACAATCTAAATTGATGATCATTATAATAATATAAAACCTTGAAACTTTATATGGTTCCACAGTCTGTCTCAGGTTATGTACTTACTAAGACAGCACATAACTGTATTAACCTAGATTCCCATGAAGAGTATAGAAGAGTTCCCATTTTTCTCTTCCTTAGTCATATTTTCTTTTTGGGGGGGTATCTTTTTTATAGTAGTCATTCTAACTGGAGTAGGATTACATAATGTTATTTTCTTAATCTTTATTTTGCTAAGAAATTGTGATGATAATTTTTCATATAGTTATTGTGTATCTTCTTTTGAGAAATGTCTGGTAGGTCTTTGCTTATCTCTTAATTGGATATATATTGCTTTCTTTGCTTGTTTTTGAAAGAGAATCTACTATAACAAAAATCTCTCAATTCAATAAAATCTCAAACCTCTAACCACACACCTACACATAGTAACTAATGTTCCCTGCAGGTATTTAGGTTATTCTGGAAGTTACAAAGGGACATCATGCACAGTGAACAAAAGCTCACCCATTCCTAAAAGGTTAACTACACAGAAACTATGTAGAGGTCAGGTCCCAGACCTGATAAAGATCTGAAAGTCTTTACTGCTGGTAAGAAAGAACAGGCTGATCTCAGAAGGGCAGCCAACACCTTCTGGCCATCTCTTTTGTCCTTTATCTCCCATATAAATGGTACCTAAGAAACTCTAGATGAGAACTATTTGCTTTATTTAAGGAGGTGTTTTTTGATTAGCAGACGTTGACGTATTTTGATTTACTTGAAATTGTATCTGTTTCTTTTATTGTTAACAAAATGTTGAGAGAGTATGAGTAAGTGCAACTGAATTTACTGTGTTCTCCACCTAATTTTTTTGTTGTTGTTGTTGTTATGGACCTTTTTTATTTAGCTACTCTTTTTCTATTAAAAAAGAAGAAGAAGAAAGAAAATTACTTTGCAAGTCTACCTTAGCATCATGTATAATCTGACTATTTGGGGAAGAAGAGGTAGAATTGAGAAGGGGAGATGAGGAATTCTATTTCTAGCTAGCTGAGAACGTATTTAATTTTTTCATTGGGCGGGAATGCTGTCTTGTAGAGTACTGTTTATATTTCAAATAACAAAACACTCCTAGCTTGAAAAAAAAAAAGGATCTTGCAATTGTGGTGCATGTCTATAAATTCTAAAACCCAGGAAACTGAGTCAAGGGGAATTATGAGTATCAAATCAACTGGAACTACTTAGAAACATCCTACCTCAAGTCTATACTTTTGTTTTGTATTACCAAATTTATACTTCTATCACAAGCTTAACATGAGAGTGTTCTTTTTAGATGACTAGGTTTAGTAAGGTCATAGTGGAAGTAGCCAGAGGAAACATGGAGGACGGGGTAGGAGAAATCGGTGCCTAACTTCTAAGGGAATATGAATCATTACCTGGATGCAAAAGTCAGAAATTTCAATTTATCTGCACTAATTTTGTGCTTTTCTTTCTAAGGATACTTTGTACTTAATATTTTTTACTTAAGATATTTGTTTGTTGGAGGTTGGTCTTCTGCACTGTGTATTCAGACGCTGATTTGTATGTCCAGACATCTGTCTACAGTCCGGAAGATTGCATGGTCAAGCATTTCTAGCATCAATGTTATGTAAAAATTGTTTTCCATCATCTCTGATTGGTCAATAAAGAGATTATTCAGTCTATGACTAGGCAGAAGAGATAGGAAGGCTGGACTTCCAATCCCAGCCAGGGGTCCTGGTACAAAGAGAAGTAAGAGAAGGGCCATGAGGAAAGAAGGTAAAGAGACCATGAAGAGAGAGCATGAAGCAGAGGGTCCAGGAAGAGTTGTGATGAGCAGGTCGCCAAGGGACTTGCCATGAGGTCACGACGAGAGAGTAGACACATGTGAACCAGAGCGACAGAGTGAGACTTGGATTGAAGATAAGAGACCATATGGCTGGGAAATAAATAGCTTAGAGACTTAGCATAGATGCTTACCTACCCAGTAATAGCGGTTAAAGCTTATTAATAAATTTACTAGATCTTTGTGTCAATTACTTAGAAGCTAGAATGGGAACACATAAGACTATCATCCTTAAAATACTGTCTATGTTTGGATTTTTTACAGATTTCTAGGCTGAGAAGTCTAAGATCAATCATCTAGGGAGAACCCAAGATCATTCAATGATTCTAGGGAGGATCTAAGATCAACTGATGACTCTAGGGAGGATCTAAGATCAACTGATGACTCTAGGGAGGATCCAAATCAATTGATGGCTCTAGGGAAACCTAGGATCAATTGATGACTCCAATGAGGATCAATGATCAATTGATGATTCTAGGGAGGATTCAAGGATCAATGGACGACTCTAGAGAGGATCCTAGATCAATTGAGGACTCTGGGGTATAGGTGTACTAAGGATCAATCCATAACTCTAGAGAGGACCAAGGATCAATCAGTGACTCTAGGAAGGGATCCAAGGAAGTCTTTCTTGCTGTGTGGTAGCCTGGCAGAGAACAAAGAAGGGAGAGAGACAAACATAGAGGTAGGAAGAGGAATTGGAGAGGTAATGGAATAGAGAAAACATAAAGAGAGAGAGAGGGAAAGGAGATGAGAGGAATGAAGGGAGGGAAGAGAGGGAGAAGCAGAGGGGGAGAAATAGGGAAAGAGAGAGTAAGAGGGAGGGAGGGAGGGAGGGAGGGAGGGAGGAAAAAAGAGAGAGAGAGAGAGAGAGAGAGAGAGAGAGAGAGAGAGAGAAAGCCCATTATCAGGAACCTGATTTTGCACTAATGATATGAAACCATTCATGAAAGCAGAGTCCTCCGGACAACCATTGTTTTTGTTTGTTTGTTTAGATTAGTTTGTTTGGAAGCACAGTATTGGGTTTAAGGCTCTGATAGAAATGTCTAGCAACAACTTTGAAGGATAAGATTAGGAAAGAGTGGAAGTGTTGTGTCTCTCCTGTACAACACTGTCAGATAATAGCTTCCTAAAACACTGCCTCCATTCTGCCCTTGCTTTGATTTAAAAAAAAAAAAAAAAAACCTCATGTTGGCCTTGAATGCTTCTCTAATAAAGGGTTGCTTCCTTGGCCTGGCACTCAAAGCCTTCTTTGATTCAGCATAACTGATGGTTCAAGATTATCTAGCTTTTTTTTTCTTTCACGACTCAATTTCTCACCAAAGAAAACTGCTTTCCTTGCCCTGAAATACTTGGCCCTTATTTCAAGTTAATTTGTTTGTGTTCTGACTTCACAAACAGAGCATTAATTTATGAGATCAGGTATTTTATAGTACAATAACATTTTTAACAATGGCACAAGAAGTCATTGTTTTTGCTTAACTATTTCATTGCTGTAATCACACAAAATTAGTATAATCTACTCTGTTACTGAAATTCTTAGAAATAGTAAGATGTTACTAATTCCTAGAGGCCCTACATAGCCAACTATTATTTTTACTAATGACCACAGAAGGTTTTATTTGTATAATATTGCTTGTGGCACCCTGAGGCATACTGGGATGACTCAGCGTGCTCCAGTGGGTCTGGCCCCACAGAGATTAGGTTAAAGTCCTGAGGCTTCTGGCAGGAGCCTTCAGATCTCCGCTTCGGGATCCAGAACAACCTAGGCTACAACACCACATCTCCAGGCCCTGCAAGAGGCCAGAGGGGCACCGAGGAGGGCGGCTGGGAAGAGTCAGTGTGCGCTGGTGAGTCCAGCAGGCCCCGGGCGGGAGCCTTCAGGTGTCTGCTTTGGGATCTGAACAGCCTGGGTCACAGCACCCTGTGTCCAAGCAGTGCAGGAGGTCAGCTGTGCACCAGAGGCCAGCTGTGAAGAGGCATCTTGCACTGGTGAGTCCAGCATTGACAACAAGACCAACTAACACCAGTGAGAACTAGATGGCAAAAGGCAAACGCAGGAACGTCACTAACAGAAATCAAGGCAATATGGCAGCATCTGAACTCAATTCTCCTTTAACAGCATGTCCTGGATACCCCATCACACCAGAAAAACAAGATTTGAATTTAAAATGACTGGTCATGATACTGGTAGAGGAACACATGAACGACATACTTAAAGAAATTCAGGAGAAAATGGATCAAAAGTTAGAAGCCCTTACAAGGGAAACACAAAAATCATTGAAAGAAATTCAGGAGAATACAAAAGCCAATAAGGAGGAAACGCAAAAATCACTTAAAGAAATACAGGAGAACTTTGGTCAACAGGCTGAGGTCATGAAAGAGGAAACACAAAAATCTCTTAAAGAATTACACAAACAAGCAAGTGAAGGAGCTAAGCAAAACCATCCAGGATCTAAAATCAGAAGTAGAAACAACTAAGAAAACTCAAAGGGAGACAACTTTGGAGATAGAAAACCTTGGAAAGAAATCAAGGGACATGGATGCAAATATCAACAACAGAATACAAGAGATAGAAAAAAGAATCTCAGATGCCGAAGATACCATAGAAACCATGGACTCAACAGTTAAAGAAAATGCAAAATGCCAAAAGCTTGTAACCCAAAACATCCAGGAAATCCAGAACACAAGGAGAAGACCAAACCTAAGGATTATAGGCATAGATGAGAGTGAAGATTTACAACTTAAAGGGCCAGCAAATATCTTCAATAAAATTATGGAAGGAAACTTCCCTAACCTAAAGAGAGAGATGCCCATGAATATACAAGAAGCCTACAGAACTCCAAACAGACTGGACCAGAACAGAAATACCTCCTGTCACATAATAATCAAAACCCCAAATGTACTAAACAAAGAAAGAATATTAAAGGCAGTAAGAGAAAAAGGCCAAGTAACATATAAAGGAAGACCTATCAGAATCACACCAGACTTCTCACCTGAGACTATGAAAGCTAGAAGATCCTGGGCAGATCTCATAAAGACTTTAAGAGAACACAAATGCCAGCCAAAACTACTATACCCAGCAAAACTCTCAATCACCATAGATGGAAAAACTAAGATATTCCATGACAAAACCAAGTTTACCCAATATCTATCCACAAACCCAGGCCTACAAAGGATAATAGGAGGAAAACACCAATACAAAGAGGGAAACTTCACCCTGGAAAAAGCAAGATAGTAACCTTCTGTCATCAAACCCAAAAGAAGATAACCAATCAAATTTAAAAAATAACATCAAAAATGACAGGAAGTAATAATCACTATTCCTTAATATCTCTTAACATCAATGGGCTAAATGCCCCAGTAAAAAGACATAGACTAACCAACTGGATACATAAACAGGACCCTACATTTTGCTGCATACAGGAAACACACCTCAGTGTCAAAGACAAACACTACCTTAGAATAAAAGGCTGGAAGACAATTTTACAAGCAAATCGTCTCAGGAAACAAGCTGGAGTAGCCATTCTAATATCAGATAAAATTGATTTTCAACCCAAAGTCATCAAAAGAGACTCTGAGGGACACTTCTTGCTGGTCAAAGGAAAAATACAACAAGAAGAACTCTCAATCCTGAACATCTATGCTCCAAATGCAAGGGTGCCCTCATTCATAAAAGAAACTTTACTAAAGCTCAAAGCACACATTGCACCTAACACAATAATTGTGGGTGACTTCAACACTGCACTTTCCTCAATGGACTGATCAGGAAAACAGAAACTGAACAGGGACACAGTGAAACTAATTGAAGCTTTGGACCAATTAGATTTAACAGATATATATAGAACATTCTATCCTAAAGCAAAAGAATATACCTTTTTCTCAGCACCTCATGGTACCTTCTCCAAAATCGATCATATAATTGGTCACAAGACAGACCTCAACAACTATAAGAAGATCAAAATAATCCCATGCCTCCTATCAGATCACTATGGCGTAAAAGTGGTCTTCAATAGCAACAAAAACAACAGAAAACCCACATACACATGGAAACTGAACAATATTCTACTCAATGATACCTTGGTCAAGGAAGAAAAAAGAAAGAAATCAAAGATTTCTTAGCATTTAATGAAAATGAAGACACAACATACCCAAATCTATGGGACACAATGAAAGAAGTACTAAGAGGAAAACTCATAGCCATGAGTGCCTCCAAAAAGAAAACGGGGAGAGCATACACTAACAGCTTAATGACACACCTGAAAGCCCTGGAACAAAAAGAAGCTATTTCACCCAGGAGGAGTAGAAGGCAGGAAATCATCAAACTCAGGGCCGAAATCAATCAAGTGGAAACAGAGAACCATACAAAGAATCAACAAAACCAGGAGCTGATTCTTTGAGAAAATCAGCAACTTGGATAAACCCTTAGCAAGACTAACCAAAGGGCACAGAGACAGTATACAGATTAACAGACTTAGAAATGAAAGGGGAGATATAACAACAGAAACTGAGGAAATTCAAAAAATCATTAGATCCTACTACAAAAGCCTATACTCAACACAACTGGAGAATCTGGAGGAAATGGTCAGTTTCCTAGACAGATATCAGACACCAAAACTAAATCAGGATCAAATAGATCATCTAAACAGTCCTATAACACCTGAAGAAATAAAAAGGGTCATAGAAAGTTTCCCAACCAAAAAAAGCACGGGACCAGATAGCTTCAGTGCAGAATTCTGTCAGACCTTTATAGAAGACATAATACCAATACTCTGCAAACTATTCCACAAAATAGAAACAGAAGGAACTCTACCCAACTCGTTCTATGAAGCCACAATTACGCTGATACCAAAACCACACAAAGATCCAACAAAGAGAGAACTTCAGGCCAATTTCCCTTATGAATATTGATGCAAAAATACTTAATAAAATTCTTGCCAACTGAATCCAAGAACACATCAAAACGATCATCCACCATGATCAAGTAGGCTTCATCCCAGGGATGCAGGAATGGTTCAATATAAGGAAATCCATCAATGCAATCCACTACATAAACAAACTCAAAGAAAAAAATATGATCATCTCATTAGATGCTGAAAAAGCATTTGGCAAACTTCAGCATCCTTTCATGCTAAAAGTCTTGGAAAGAACAGGAATTCAAGGCCCATACCTAAACATCATTAAAGCAATATACAGCAAACCGGTAGCCAACATCAAATTAAATGGAGAGAAACTTAAAGCAATCCCACTAAAATCAGGGACTAGACAAGGCTGTCCTCTCTCTCCATATCTTTTCAATATAGTACTTGAAGTTCTAGCTAGAGCAATTAGACAACATAAGGAGGTCAAGGGGATACAAATTGGAAAGGAAGAAGTCAAATTATCATTATTTGCAGATGACATGATAGTCTACTTAAGTGACCCGAAAACTTCCACCAGAAAACTCCTACTGCTGATAAACAACTTCAGCAAAGTGGCTGGTTATAAAATCAACTCAAACAAATCAGTTGCCTTCCTATACTCAAAGGATAAGCAGGCTGAGAAAGAAGTCAGGGAAAGGACACCCTACACAATATCCACAAACAATATAAAGTATCTTGGTGTGACTCTAACCAAACAAGTGAAAGATCTATATGACAAGAACTTCAGGTCTCTGAAGAAGGAAATTGAAGAAGACCTCAGAAAATGGAAAAATCTGTCATGCTCATGGATTGGCAGGATTAATATAGTTAAAATGGCCATCTTGCCAAAAGCAATCTACAGATTCAACGCAATCCCCATCAAAATCCCAAGTCAGTTCTTCACAGAGTTAGAAAAAGCAATTCTCAATTCATCTGGAATAACAAAAAACCCAGGATAGCTAAAACTATTCTCAACAACAAAAGAAATTCTGGGGGAATCAGTATCCTGACTTCAAGCAATACAACAGAGCAATAGTGTTAAAAACTGCATGGCATTGGCACAGTAACAGACAAGTGGACAAATGGAATAGAATTGAAGACCCAGAAATGAATCCACACACCTATGGTCACTTGATCTTCGACAAAGGAGCTGAAAACATCCAGTGGAAAAGAAGATATCCTTTTCAACAAATGGTGCGGGTTCAATTTGAGGTCAGCATGCAAAAGAATGCAAATTGATCCATTCTTATCTCCATGTACTAAACTCCACTCCAAGTGGATCAAGGACCTCCACATAAAACCAGACACATTGAAACTAATAGAAAAGAAACTGGGGAAAATCTTTGAGGACATGGCACAGGAGAAAAGTTCCTAAACAGAACACCAATTGCTTATGCTCTAAGATCAAGAATTGACAAATGGGACCTCATAAAATTACAAAGTTTCTGTAAGGCAAAGGACACTGTTAAAAGGACAAAATGGTGGAGTACAGATCTAAACAAAGAATTTTCACCTGAAGAAATTCGGATGGCCAAGAGGCACCTTAAGAAGTGCTCAACATCATTAGTCATTAGGGAAATGCAAATCAAACAACCTTGAGATTTCACCTTACACCAGTCAGAATGGCTAAGGTCAAAAACTCAGGAGACAGCAGGTGTTGGCGAGGATGTGGAGAAAGAGGAACACTCCTCCACTGCTGGTGGGGCTCTAAGATGGTACAACCACTTTGGAAATAAGTCTGGTGGTTCCTCAGAAAACTGGACATGACACTTCCGGAGGACCCTGCTATACCTCTCCTGGGCATATACCCAAAGGATTCCCCGGCATGCAATAAAGACACATCACATGCTCCATTATGTTCATAGCAGCCTTATTTAAAATAGCCAGAAGCTGGAAAGAACCCAGATGTCCCTCAAAGGAGGAATGGATACAGAAAATATGGTATATTTACACAATGGGATACTACTCAGCAGTTGTAAACAATAAATTCACAAAATTTTTAGGCAAATGGTTTGATCTGGAAAATATCATCCTAAGTGAGGTCACCCAATCACAAAAGAATACACATGGAATGAAATCTATGATAAGAGGATAGTAATTAGCCCAGAAGCTCTGAATACCAAAGGCACAAATCACATAACAAATGACTCCCATGAAGAAGTATGGAGAGGGTCCTGATTCTGGAAAGGATTGATCTAGTGTTGCAGGGGAATATAAGCACAGAGAAAAAGGAGGGAGGTGATTGGAGAATGGGTGGAGAGAAGAAGGTTTATGGGACATATGGGGAGGGGGTATCTGGGAAGGGGAAAACATTTGAAATGTAAACAAAGAATACAGAAAATAAAAATATTAAAAAAATAATATTGCTTGTGTCTGACTTGATTGTTCTGAGTTTTCGGTTACTACTGTGTAACACGGAAAAGTACCTTGTTTAAAAAATATTTACTAATATTTCCTTATGTAAAATGTACTGAGACAGATAGCTACTCATAGAAAGGGAGTCTTAACATATTTCTGAAGAGTGTTGTTAAATCTCTGAAAGTTTATAAAGATATTAAAATGTATAGCTTAATTGAGAAGTCAGTTATGGAATATAATCTTCAAAACATGAGTCTATAATATACAAGTTATGCTTTTAGACTAATTATCACCTACATTCATATAACAAAAATATGAAATTTTAAAGTTTAGTAAGAATTTAGTGAAAGTAAAAGTGCACTTGTGTTTTCATCCAAGTTTTTAGACTAGTAAATAACATGTCTCAAATTAAGAAGCTTCTCAATAGAGCAACAGGTTAGGTCACAATTCATTAGAGGGTCAAGAGGCCAATTTTGAGGGAGAGAACAGCAGCATTTTTAGAAAGTAAAAGATGTCATACTTTGTGGCTCATGTCACATCATGAACTGCCGAAGTTGAGGCACAAGGATCACCCAAGAGTCTGAGGTCATCTGAGCTCCATAATGAAGTCAGGACTAGCTGGAATCACAGAATGAAACTCTCAAAACACAAAACTATTTTTAAAAAGAAAAAAATAATCACTCTAAAAAAATATATCAGAATATGTCTCAGTCATGGGGATGATTTCTCTTGGTATTCCTACTTCAGTTGTGTGTGTGTGCATGTGTGTGCTGTTATATATATATTCGTGAAATTGGGTTGCAGTATAAGAATGTGTCTAAATATGGGTTGCACTGAAAATAACGTGAAAGCATCTTCAGTCAGAGAAATGAGATGTGTAAGACGTGTTGAATAAAGGCCAAATGATATTAATAGAGGGTACCACAAGATTAAAGGAGAGTAAAGTCAGGTTTTATTTGAGGGAATAGTAGATAATGTATGGAGATAGTCCTTACGAGATGATGTAAAGCTAAAGATACAGGAGGTCGGTAACTCACTTGCCTTCAAACATGGGGATGAATATGGCCCCCAGAACCTATGTTTTTTAAAGTAACTGGTAGTAAGGCATGGCTTGTCACCCAGCACTGGAAAAGCAGAGGCAGTGTGTTACTAGAGGCCACTGGCTAGCCACCCTGGGCTACTGGTCTTCAGACCAGTGAGAAGTTCTATTTTTTTTTTTTAATGGCTATGGAACTTAAGTACATTCAAAGCTACTCTTTGGCCTCCGTAAAAACACAAACACACACACACTCACACACACACACACACACACACACACACACACACACACATACAGGTTGGGAGGAGAGGATTTTTCAAAGAAATGAGGACACAGTATCTTAGACACTGGGGACAGTAAGCCCTAGAACCTGCTAAAAAGTAACTTCAATAATTAGATCACATGACTTTTAATTCTGCTTTCCCTATTTGGAACTTTATGTTTGGGAAAACTTAGTGCTGGTGAATTGTAATCAGCTACTCGTGGTGCACCTTAGGTTATCTTCTAGTAGACTAGACAAGAATATTTAAATCTTAAAAAAAAAATGTAGCAGTTTGGAAGGAATCAAAGTAAGTTAACAATGATTAATCTTGGAAAAAGAACGCCTCAATTGAACCTGTCTACTCCCAAGGCACACAAAACTACAGAAGGTGGGTTTTGCTCTTTAATCCATGAGGTTCCAAGGCTGGAAGATGGATGAAGAGTTCATAATAATAAAACCTTGAAGCAGAAAGACAACCAAGGAATGGAGATTCCCTAAAATGCCCAGCTGCTCTGGCAAGTGAGAAGTTCTATTTTTTTTTTTAATGGTTATGGAACTTAAGTACATCCAAAGCTATTCTTTGGCCTCCATAAACACACACACACACACACACACACGCACACGCACACGCACACGCACACGCACACGCACACGCACACACACACACACACACACACACACACACACACACACATATACCGGTTGGGAGGAGAGAGAGGATCTGCTCACTCTATTAATACTTCTGACATAATTAATAACTGCCAACTTTTACTTTCAGATATGCTCCGGCTTGTGCAATAAGTAATATAGTCATCTTCAACACAGCAGACACCCGAAAGCAGAACTACAAGTTAGCAGCAGCAGATAAAATTTGATCCAACATGTGGCATGAAGTCCTCACAAAGCCACTTCAGGAAATAGGTTTAAAATCAGCATGTGGGAGATTAAAGGCGTGCATGTGCACGTGCACTTGTGTGTGTGTGAGTGTGTGTGTGTGTGTGTGTGTGTGTGTGTGTGTGTGTGAGATTAGTAGATATTCTCATCTTAATGACTCTGTAGGGGCTACTAAAGAGGTAAAGGTGCTTGCTATGCAAGCCCGGGACCTGAATTTAAAGCCCATATGAAGGCATGGAGAAAAGTTGTCCTCAGACTTCTATATGTTCATTGTGTTCCTGGAGATGACCACCATCTTTCATCAGTCGTCAAACTCGTGGTCTGTGATAGAAATTGAAAGAGTCTTATCTTGGAAAGGATGATCATTGCAAGAAAAACTGAGAGAAATGCCATGGAGATCTGATGTTATTCACTCTCTTGGGGAGGTCATATTCAAATATCACACATTTATTCAAAGTGATACTCACCCAGTGAGCATTTTTAATGATTATTTTTTGGGGTTCACAGGGGCTCTCCCTTCCCAAGCAAATATAAGCAGTAATTACCACTGACACTCTTGGAGGAGCCCAGCTGAGTAGACTTCCAGACCAGCTGAGCTGACAAGAGTCTGACTGGAGGAACTGCCTGGGCAGGACACTCTCCAACAGTGGAGCTGCCTGACAATAGTTCACTTCCCTCCAAGCTTCCAGGTTTCATGGTGGGTGGGCTTTTGGTGACACCATTGTCATTGCGTTATTTCTGCTCATGTAAGTAACTCCTTACTGATACCTCTCTATAAGTAACTCCAATAAAACCCATTGGCTAACCACGTTGGATTCTGGTCATCTCCTTTCTCAGACACGTCATTGGCTTCTTTTCTGGGGTGAATAGATCTTTGCTCACCTCTTCTCATGAATATTGGCAAAACAACTCTCACAAAAAGAGTTTCCCTCCCACAAGGAAACAAACAGACCTAATCAGCTTCTATTGGACCATCTACAAACATCATCTTGAAGAATTAGGATTTCAAAATCTAAACATGGGATGGAAGACAACACATTCAGATGGTGGAGACAGCTATTTAGAAAGCAGACATAATCTGAAAAGAAGCTATGCATGGAAAGTTTGTCTGTGAAAAGCAGTAACATACTCATCACAATACAAACACTAAAAATGCATCAAAAGTGTGATATAACTACATCAAGAAAGGAGGGATGGAGGAAAGCGGAGATCGCTCGGGACTTACTTGTCCATGAAGGAAAAAGCAAATCCTTAGCCTCCCTTGAAGCGCCTACAATTCAAAACATAAATCAAGAGATAACAAGTGTACTGCTTAAGACATGGAGCAAATACCAGAGAATTATTGGCTCTAAGAGATGGAAGCAGTTGAACGTGGAGAAGCAGGGGGAGGTTATGAACTTACTTTTATAATCCAATGGAAAAGATGTGATTCTTGTGTGTATATATAACTGGACTTAGGAAAATGCCTAAGGTCACAGTCGTCAGGTACTTACTATTTATGGCATAATAAGTTCATATATTAATGCTTTTCTTCTCCCTCTCTGCATACCTTTATACTTTATATGAGATAACCACACTATCTGCTATGGTGTATAGATTTTACAGTTCTCCTATTCAGCCAGTAGACCTCAAAACTGGTAAGAATATTATATATATAATTAGTATATATTATATATAATTAATATATGCTTTATATATAACTAATATACATATGAAGAAGAAATATGAAGTAAATGAAAAACATTTCCCTAAGGATTCTTTTGTATTTTAGGACATAAAGGTGTTAGAATTCTCACTACTGTCTGCCTTTCAGAACTTTAAAAATGTAACTTTTGTTACTCGCCTCAAGTTTCCTTTCTTGCCTGCTATTTGTGAGGCCATCTTAGACAGTCTTTCTAACGCATAAGTACTTAGGCAGCGATTGAGGAAAACTCACTCTGCTTTAGTCATTTAGTCATTATCACAGTTTGAGGCCTGAGTTGTGAACATCGTTACATAGATACAGTCATTTCATCTCATCCTTTTTCACGGGAAGATAATGTGGCATTAAATCATGCCCATCCATATATTATACCCATGTCTGTGTGAAAGGATATTCAAGGACAACTGGTACTGAGTTACTTTGCAATTTCCCTCCACCACACGGCCATCCTTTATTCACACACAAATGACTCAAACAGCTTAACTGATTTCATTGGGCAGGTCTATTCCATAGGAAAGCATTACACACTAATTACCTCTCATCACTGAATAAATTGACAAAGAGTGACAGAGACACTCCCAAGGGAGGTTAGCGGCTGTTGATAATACAGCACTTTTATAGGATGTATTTGCAAGTCAGCTCAATGGTCCCTTTCTCCAGAAGTTCTTCTTTTCTGACAGAGCTCTCCTTTACAGTCCCTCTACTTTGGGAGCTTCCATGCCATGAACTGTTACCACATTCTTACATTCTGATCAGTGGGTCCTCAACTAGAAAGGCAGGGATTGTATAGCCACTTCTATATCTCCCAGAGTGCTTTGCATTATCCCTGGCATAAAGGAGCATTTAACCAAGCCAATGATAGCAATCTAGGAAGTGGCATGTTTCTGTGTCTTAAGCACGTGCTATATAGCATTAGAGCTTTATGTACTACTAAAAGTCTACTAAAAGTGAAAAACACAGCCAAGCAGTATGATCTCCATTATATTGCTTGTAAGCTGGAGCAGTAAAATCAAACTTTTCAGAAACATGTGCCACATGTCTTATGATTGCCAGTTTCATCTTCTAAGATAATATTGGAAAGCAAATTACATTCTAAGAAGTTTTCAAGTTCCAGGTACTCAGGAGATGGAGGCAGCCATAAGTTCAAGACCAGCCTTAGCTACATCCAGACCAGTGTAAGCAACAGTGTGAGACTTGGTGTAAAAACAAAAAAACTAAAACGCAAAAGAAAACTGAGAGAAAAATCAAATGATTATTACTGAATTATAAGAACAGGAATGAAACTTAATAACACTGAACAGAACATAACTATATTTCAATTATCATACATAGTACTATCTTTCACTGTGACACTTTCAAGCGAATGTGTGTTTGATGCTTCTCCAAGCCCTCCCCTCCTCCTTTCCACTCTCCTGTCACCGTGAGACACGAGGTCTTCCTCAGCACCTCATTCTCCCCTTCATAATAGCTTCCCTTCTAGACAGAACTTAAACACTTTTTTTAATTACATGTATGTATGTGTGTCTGTGTGTGTCCACACCACATGAGTGAGGGGTCTCCCAGAAGCCAGGAGAGGTTATCATATTCCCCTGAACCAGAGTTACAGGTGGTCTTGCCTGCCTCCAGCCATGGGGCTGCAGTGAGCTACACTCCGGTCCTCTGGAAAAGCAGCAAATGCCCTCCGCCCTCTCTCCAGTCCCCTCTAGTTTGAATGGAATTTTTAGCCCTAATTTGTCTTTTAGATCATGTTTGGCTAATTTTAAACCTTGGGTGTGTTGTTTAATTTCACCACTTTCCGGGTCTGCTTATACGCTGAGAAATTAAATATGATATATCTATTTGCGTAACTGTAATTCGCTGTGTCTGCTTTTAAGTCAAACACAGCTGCTGGAAATATTTTCCTAAATAGGCAGGATATTTTAAGTTTTTTAAATTGCACTTCTCTGCAATGTCACCGACATGGCATGGATTGTGAAAGGTACACAAAGCATCGCACTCTCTTTCGTCTTTACACATAATGTTCTTTGTATTTTCACCTCTCCATGATCACAGAGCACGTCTCCTAAATAGAACAATTAGGAGAATTTCCCTTATTCCCAATTGTCCCTTAAGGCCAAATGCATTGCAGTTTCTTACTATTACACCGTAACCACAGGATGAGCATCTCCAGAAAGAATTCTGAGATCTGGACCTTTTTGTTGTTGTTGTTGGATATGTTTAGGAACTGTTCTAGAATATTCTTCCCCTGCTCCTTGGTGAATTATTCTTACAAGAGGAAATAAAATATTCCTATTTAAAATATTTCTATTTGCACTTCATTCAAGGTGTGGCTGTAAGAAACCATGGTTAAAAAATAATTTATATTTTAATTCTAGTTAATGTTTAAGCTCTGTCGCCATCATGAATGTGGATGTTTGTAGTTCCATTCTGATGTGAAAAAGTAGAAGAACACAGTGGGAATTATAACATCTGGTATAACTGCGATAATACAGAGCACATACAGTGAGAGAGAGTTCATATAATTACATATTAGATGGTACTGTCTTGTAATATCTATACCATCCAGCTAGTCTACTGAGTCTAGTAAAGTCCTAGACCAGATACTCATTTTCTGGTTCACCTATGCTTCTCACAGGCACATAACAGATGTAAACTGCATGGTACTGAGTGTAGATAAATTAAAATGTCAGAAGCCTAAAGAGATGCTACCTACACAGCCTTTCCTTGTGTGATTGCCTGGGTTGCCTTCAGCCCACCTAGAAGCAAGTAGCACTGCTCATGTTTCTCACTTAGCCAAGGTCAATTGGAGGCATTATCAGGAAGCTCCTCCCACCAAGCCCCTCCCCCTATAGTCTTCTGTCTCTTCTGTCTCTGCTCTTTTTTCCCAAATTCCCTCTGTGGACCCTGGTCTGTGCTTCTGCCCTTTTGTATGCAAAAGCTTTCTATCATGCTTATAATATACAACCTAGAATGTAAACTTCAATGAGGCAGAGACTCCCCGCAGAGCTTGTTGATGCTGGTCAAAATGTTAATAAAATAAACAGTAGGCCCTGGACTATAAACTGTCCTATTTAAAAAATAAAACTGGGACTTTCTTTAGTAGGAAAGCCAGTTATACCATACATGGTATTGCTGAACCTAGGTGCCTTTCCATGTACCAGGAAACAGCTCTGAGACTGTGGTTCACCAGACACCTACACAATCAAATATACATGCACATATACATTATGATTTTCAAATGATATTTATTGAAAGACAGGAAATCGAGGAAGAAAGAAAAATGGAAGAAAGGAGAAATGAACAGAGAGAAGGAAGGTAGGCTTAACTTCCCATTCTTTCTGGGTTTATTTTAAAGTCCTATCATTTAAAGACCACAATTATCAGACATCATAAGTGTGATGTGTGTCTGGCCAGAAATATATAAAAATATAAATATCTTTGTTATATGAATATGTTATAAATAAATATGTATAAATATGTTTAAAAGTATAAATATCCTTTGTGTTTTGTCTGGAAAAGGTATTGAAAGGCCTACTTTTTTGTGATCCAAATATGTCTATTAGGGAAGAAAAATTAGATACTCAAATCTGTTTTCCAGACACACATTTTATTTATAGGTTGTATCATTACTCTGCTGTGAGATCATATATGTACATGACAAGAAAACAGAGACTAAATAAGAAGTAAGTATATTTGGGGTATAGTTGGTGTCTGGCGTGTTGCAGTCTACACAAGGAAATGGGGCTTGCTTGAGGGGGTTGGAGATCAGAACATACATTCAGGGTAAGGTATTCTGATTATCATTTATGGGAGTATGTAAATAGAGAAGAAAACAGCATCATTTATGAGGTTAAATGCATGTTAGTAGACACTGTGGATTAGGTCCTCCAAGGTTAACACTGATGAAGATGGTAGAGACTTTAATGAGATGGTGCCTCCAGGAAGGGAGTTTTAGAGATCGTGGGCCTTCCTGTTCCTTTTTCTTTTCAGTTGTCTGAAGGTGAGCAGCTAGCTCTACCATGAATTCCCAGACATAATGTTCTGCCTTACCATGGACTTATGAGCAACAGGACCTGGCTGCCATGAACTGAATCTGAAACCCCGAGACAAAAGGAACCTTTCTTCTTTTGTGTTGATTGCCTCGGGTATTTTGTTACAATAATTAAAAGCTGAAGAACACTATAGCCAGCTGGGCACTAAGAGTACAGTCTCTCTCTCTCTCTCTCTCTCTCTCTCTCTCTCTCTCTCTCTCTCTCTCTCTCTCTCTCTCTCTCCCTCCCTCCCCCCCACTATCTCTTTCTTTTTGTCTGTGGCTTTTCTGTCTCTGTCTCCCTCTCTTCCTGTTGCTCTCTGTCTCTGTGTGTGTGTGTGGAGGGGGGATGGTCTCTTCTAAAACACAATATTTAAAAAATGTTGAGGTGAAATTTGAGGTTTTGATGGATTTCTAAGATCAGTCAATAGCTGCAAGATAGAAATGTGTGATAACTGTCATACAAAGAAGCCAGTAAAAACGGACTTTTCTGAAATAAGGGGTCATTCCCAGAAGGTGACATCTTATTTCCATCAGTTTTCTCTAACAAATTTTTCCTGTGTTTGTCGCCTTTTCTCAAGACCCTTTCTGCCATCCGGATCATCCTCTCTCTGCTTCTTGACCAAGACACGTACATGCACAAACAGGCTATTCTTCGAAGCCTGGAGAACGTTATCTTCTGCATCATATGTATTTTCAGAGTAGAGGTTAACGCTTGTCTGACCGTGTATATATTACAAAGCTCAGAAGAGAAAGGAGGGGGTGGAGGAAGCTGAGGAAGAAGAAGGCCTACAACTGAGTCTTTCCCCGCTTTTGTTAAAAATAGATATTTTTCTCACAATAATATATCCTGATTACAGTGTCCCCTCCCTCTACTCCTCCCACTTCCTCCCCCTTCCCCTCCAGATCCACCCCTTTTCTGTCTTCCATACTTAGTCTTAGTGGCTAGGTACATTTCCCTGACAGAGTCAGCATACATGTGCATAGTGAATTGAGAAGGACACACCCGCCAAGACATGGGGACAGAACCCCATCTGCTAAAGGGAAAGAAAGAAAATCAATTTACCATGAGAAAATCAATTTAACTATGAGATTGAGAAAAGATTACCCATGTGCCAGAGGGTTGTAGCGGGCATGGCTGAAAAAAAAAATTACTTGGGGTTATTTTACAAAAGGTCCCCAAAACCCAGTTACCCTCTCTCCATGTCGCCACCCCCACTAATTCTGCTCTCCTCCTTGTCCCAGGATGACACCCACCCCCACACCCCTCCTGCTCTAGCATCCAGCTTTTCAGCTTTAATTCTGCACATATACCTAAGGCCACTTCCTGACGTCTGATGGGTGCTCAGCATTCCAGAGAAGAGCCTCGCTGCCCAGCACGTGAAGCAATACTACAGAGCAATAGTGTTAAAAACTGCATGGTATTGGTACAGTGACAGGCAGGAGGATCAATGGAACAGGATTGAAGATCCAGAAATGAACCCACACACCTATGGCCACTTGATCCTCGACAAAGAGGCTGAAAACATCCAATGGAAAAAAGATAGCCTTTTCAACAAATGGTGCTGGTTCAACTGGAGGTCAGCATGCAGAAGAATGCGAATTGATCCATCCTTGTCTCCTTGTACTAAGCTCAAATCCAAATGGATCAAGGACCTCCACATAAAGCCAGACCCTCTGAAGCTAATAGAAAAGAAACTGGGGAAGACCCTTGAGGACATCGGTACAGGGAGAAAGTTTCTGAACAGAACACCAATAGCGTATGCTCTAAGAGCAAGAATTGACAAATGGGACCTCATAAAATTACAAAGTTTCTGTAAGGCAAAGGACACCATCAAGAGGACAGATCGGCAACCAACAAATTGGGAAAAGATCTTCACCAATCCTACATCAGATAGAGGGCTAATATCCAATATATATAAAGAACTCAAGAAGTTAGACTCCAGAAAACCGAACAACCCTATTAAAAAATGGGGTACAGAGTTAAACAAAGAATTCTCACCTGAAGAACTTCGGATGGCAGAGAAGCATCTTAAAAAATGCTCAACTTCATTAGTCATTAGGGAAATGCAAATCAAAACAACCCTAAGATTTCATCTTACACCAGTCAGAATGGCTAAGATTAAAAATTCAGGAGACAGCAGGTATTGGAGAGGGTGTGGAGAAAGAGGAACACTCCTCCATTGCTGGTGGGGTTGCAAATTGGTACAACCACTCTGGAAATCAGTCTGGCGGTTCCTCCGAAAACTGGGCACCTCACTTCCAGAAGATCCTGCTATACCACTCCTGGGCATATATCCAGAGGATTCCCCACCATGTAATAAGGATACATGCTCTACTATGTTCATAGCAGCCCTATTTATAATTGCCAGATGCTGGAAAGAACCCAGGTTTCCCTCAACAGAAGAGTGGATGCAAAAAATGTGGTATATCTACACAATGGAGTACTATTCAGCCATTAGAAACAATGAATTCATGAAATTCTTAGGCAAATGGATGGATGAATCATGGTATGCACTCACTAATAAGTGGTTATTAACCTAGAAAACTGGAATACCCAAAACATAATCCACACATCAAATGAGATACAAGAAGAAAGGAGGAGTGGCCCCTGGTTCTGGAAAGACTCAGTGAAACAGTATTCGGCAAAACCAGAACGGGGAAGTGGGAAGGGGTCGGAGGGAGGACAGGGGAAGAGAAGGGGGCTTACGGGACTATCGGGGAGTGGGGGGGCTAGAAAAGGGGAAATCATTTGAAATGTAAATAAATTATATCGAATAAAAAAAAAAAGAAAGTTTTGCTCAGTAGAAGTTACTCATCCGAAAACCCAAAGGAATCCTCCTGGGAGGTCATCAGAATGCGCAGATATTATTCCTTAACATTCTTACGCCGCCGCCAGAAATCTGTTGAGATGAAGGGATGCAAAGGGGAAGGGAAGGGGGGATCTGAACAGGAGATAAAGACGCAAGAGCTGTGAAGACGAACACGGCAAGCCTTGAGCTTTGTGTTTAAGAGGGACCCGGGAGCCATTTCTCTCTCTTCATACATGCACTCAGATGAATGGCCCTTGAAGGGAGAAGGGAGCCCAATGAATGACGGGAGAGCTACATAGTTTTTCTGTCGCCATGGATTTGGCAGGCAACAATCAATAGTTTTGTGTGAACTTTTACTTATTTTATTTATTTATATATTATTTATTTATTTATGCATTTACTTATTTACATTTAATTTTAAAGAAGGGTGCCTTGGGAGGGGTTCAGAGATGGAAAACTATAATTGTAATATCACATATGGAAAAAATATATATTTGCAGTTAGAAAAAACCAAAACACCTAAATGAGAAAGAAACTGAATTGTGACAAGAATAATTAGCAGATAGAAACCAAGCAACACTTCCTAGGAAATAAAGCGTGGTCTCGGGCCTTCCTGTTACAGTTGCTTGAGAAACTGAAAACACCCAGTCAGGAAGCAATGTCTCCCTTCGTCCGTTTGCACCAAAACTGACACTGGGTAGCGCAGGGATGGAGAGAAGTGTTCCTTTTGCAGCAGGTGGCATGCTTGCTGTGGTCTGCGAGTGCTTGTTTGAAGATCTATACGTTATCCAGAGTGGCAGAAGACAGTCACGCCCCTGAGTGCCATTATCCTAAAAATAAAGTGGAAGGCCAGGCAGGCCAACCCTTACAGTCACTTCTCAGAAGAGACTTAAGTGATGGACTCCAGAGAGTGATGTCCCTGGGAAGGAACTATACAGAAGTGACATTAGCTTTATTATTAAAGCAATGCGTTCAGAAATAGCTGGTTTTTGTTTTCTCCTTCATAACCCCTACTGATTTCAATTTTGGTTTACAATTCTCAGGTTTTCTATCCTTTCTTTAAAAAAAAAACTTCGAGTTTGCCAAAAGGATCTTTCACATGAAGTTAACAGACAGCTCTTGGTTTCAGCCAGCTTTGCAAAGGACAGCTTATCTCTAGGTCCCACATGGCTACATGGCCGTCTGACGTCACTGGTATGAGTGCTTCTTCCAAGATAAATCTGCTTCCAGACACACGCCACATAACGCTTTCAGAGAGTAAATAAAGCTCCCAGGGCTGGGAGCTCAGCTGCCCCTGCACCTCCTGCAGCTGCAACTGGCGTGTTTTACTGTTCGTGCTTTTCTGAAAGGCAGTGAGCTTGCTTATGCTACCAAACACACACACACACATACACACACACATACATACACACACATACACACACACACATACACACACACACACACACACACACACACACAGACACATTAGAGGGACAGAAAATTTCATAACTTGTCCCATGGCAACTTCAATTATGGATTCCCCGTTCTCTATTATTTCTAGGCATGGTAAATAATTCTTCTGTTTATAAAATCAAAACAATGGAAGAACACTATTCTCTCCACCCTCCACTCTCTTGTCATTTATTATTAAATGCTGGGGCAGGTCTTTGATTGACAAATGGCAAGAGCAGGGTTAGTGGAAGGAACACAGATCATGCTCTCAGAAAGAAAAAAAAAAAAGACGGCCTACAGGCCGTGAGATGACTTAGCCAGGAAAGTACTTGCCAAAAAAAAAAAAAAAAAAGCCTGATAGTGGGAATTTGGTAATGGGAATGATTTGGTAATTCTCCAATCTATAAACATGCATGTATGCATGCACACACACACAGAACACACACACAGAGCACACACACATAATACACATACACATACATACATACATACTACATACATACATACATACATACATACATACATGCAATCACAATAACAATATTTTTAAGTGACAGACTAGAATTTTCAAAACCCAGGCTGGCCACTCACCACTTCTGTGACCTTGGGGAACGTGCTTAGATTCTCTAGATCTGTCAAATGAGACTAGTGAGGCAGCTGTGGGGTTGAAGTAAGAACCGAGGGAGGGAATAGCAGTATCTAGCAAACACCATGGCGCAGAGCAGGCCAGTGAAGGAAGGAAGGACTCACTCTGAATCCATGGGGAGGAAGAGAACACGGCTGCTTGGAAAATGAACACGGGACTAGTTTTGTCAGATAACCAACTCTCCTCATTGAGGCAAGTGCCTAGTGTGCTGTGCCCATCACTCTGGAGTCCAGTAGAAAGTTTCCTCTTAGGAGCTGTGCTCAGTCAGAAATCCACTCAGTACCTTGGGCTAAGATTTACATGTATATAATAAAATGTATGTTATTCTTCATACTTCTTTCGTTCCATCTATACATGTAGCCAAGACCCATGTTTGGGATGAAATC
Organism: Apodemus sylvaticus; assembly: GCF_947179515.1. Classification (NCBI taxonomy): domain Eukaryota; kingdom Metazoa; phylum Chordata; class Mammalia; order Rodentia; family Muridae; genus Apodemus; species Apodemus sylvaticus. Next base: position 69,308,057 of record NC_067483.1, read on the forward strand.
CCTATTTCTGCTTCACATGCACGCATTCAGTAATGACTTTTCCAAACTCCATGCACAAAGAGGAAAACGTGCTTGCATTATGTCAGCTATGTGACGACGACGACTCTTCTTGTTTGCTTTTGCTTTGTCACTTTTGAGACACGGTCTCTCACTGTAGTCCAGGCTGGACTGGCACTCAACAGCGGTCCTCGTACCCCAACCTCCCTCTTAAGTTTTGGGTTTCCAGACAGTGTCCACCACACTCCCTTTACAATATTTAAAGCTGGGAGCTACAGAGCAAAAGCAAGATCTCTTTGTTAACATATAGATAGCCATGTCTATATTCTTCCTCAAGGCTACAGAGGAAGCGGGTTTCTTTGTTTAATCAAGTATGGAAGAGGAAATGATAGAGCAGAGGTTTGTGTCAGCGATTTCCTCCACTTCTGTTCACTCATTATGACACCACAGGAGGGGTTCTCACTGAGATCACTGTGAAGAATCCAGGTGAAGACAGGTTGGTAGCAAGCAGAGACTTGCTGGCCCAAGGCGAATTTGCTATGAGTTTTCCCTATTGCTTTATATGAGAAGAGGGAAGTTGGCTCTTAAACATATAGTCAGAGCCACCCGGACAGTTCCTTGAGGGTATAATCAGCAATGAACTTGTAATCAGACGCCTCTGTTTACAGAGAAGCCAAACTGGAAACCAGTAACAATTACAACTGAATCCTGTCTTTAATATAGAACATTTAATATGGAGCATTAATATAGAACTATTTAGGCCGGAAGTTGAAAAAAAAAACAATCTGAGACTATTATCAGTTATGACTCAAAGTCTTTTAGGTAATTTTCTTTAGAGAGAAAGAAAGAATGAAAGAAAAAGAGAGAGAGGGGTGGGGGAGGAAGGAAGGAAGAAAGGAAGGAAAAGGAAGGGAGAGAGGGGAGGGAGGGAGGGAGGAAAGGAAGGAAGGAAGGAGGAAAGAAGGAAGGAAGGAAGCATATTTATTGAGTGTGTGTGTGTCTGCGTGTGCGTGTCTGCGTGTGTGTGTGTGTGTGTGTGTGTGTGTGTGTGTGAAGACATACAATGTTGTGCATCTGGAGGTGAGAACAGTTTATGAGAGTTGGTTCTCTCCTTCCACCTTGTGGGTCCCAGAGATTGCACTAAGGTCATCGGGTTTGGTAGCAAGTGCCTTTCCTCTATGGAGCCGTGTCACAGCCCGTGTTAACTTTCCAACATCACCATGCTTCATGGTCCCCATCTGAAAAACCAGTAACCAGGCTTCTGTGTGCAGCTGCGAAGTATCTGGTTCACCGGTTTCCCCAAGACTAGCCACTCCAAACCAGGGGTCTGCTGCATGTCCTCTTTTGCCTGAGTTAGCTCAAGTTCCTATTCTGACCCTTAAATGAAGAGTTCCTGGTTATATACCTAATCATAGATAATCATTTGTGATCACAAAAAGAGCATGATTCATTTTTTCTCTGTCCATGATAGGGGCAGACTGTTTTCCATTGCTAGATCAGTCTCTATAGAATAACCAGAAATGGCAAGTCCGTGCTGCTGACTCTCCCTGACAGGGCAAGTAACTCATGAGAAGACCAACAGAGCATTTGTTAATAACCGACTTCCTTTTCAAATAATATTATGTCCTAATCATCAAGTCCAGTGACATTTTCTTCCTCCTTTTGCAATACAAGTTAACTTACTGTGGCAGCAACGGAAGCCCTTTCTGTTCCTTGGGAAATTTTCTCTCACCCAATCAAACGTTTCCATCAAACCAGAACTGATCTTCTCCTATCTTCAACCTCCTTTGCCATGGCTGCTTTCTCGTCCACTCACAAGCATTTTCTTATCATCTTTGTCTTAAGAGAAAAGAAATAGCCTCTAACAGCATTCTCCTTATGAAATAAAGATAAACTTATTTTTTTCTGTTGCCCAGATAAGTGTCTTCCAAAAGAATAAGCAATCTCGTGATTTGTTGAACAGCTCCAACTCTGAATATGATCCTTATCAATCTTGGTTGTGTAGTGTAGTCAGTTAGCCTTTGTAAATTACTGGCTAATGTAATTTCAAGAATTAAAATTCTTGAATTTGTAAACTAATAACTATTATTACAGATACTTATTAAATATAAAAATGTTATTATTTCACATGCTTAATGGGGTCCCTATAAAATAATATGCATGTCAGTGTTTAGTGGAATATTAGACAAACAACTAATATCAATACTCTCAACCATCAGTGTTACTATGAATACCCTCAGCCGCCATTATTACTATAACTCTATCTTCCTCTTTAACTGCTCTTTTCTTTAGCGTACTACCCCAGCTCTCTTCTTACCCCATTCTTCCTAGATCACCAATTCTTCTCAGTTGTTCAAGTGCAATGTTCATCATTTGGCCTCACAACTCAGCATCAACTCTGCAAGCCTTACTCTTCTCTTCCTCTCTCTCTGTTGTTCTGTATCTCTCATCTAACTCTGCTCTACCTATTCCTCTGGGGGGTACTTTGGTACCACTGACTCATTGGTTCTCTACTTCAGTGGAGAGTAGGCTCTGAGAGCAGTTGTATCCAGAACTCAAGTATACATGAGTTTGGGGCAAGGAGAGTTTGGGCCACAGCACCCTCACCAAGGAAACCAACCTTTTTTTCAAGGCTCAAAGACATGTGGAATAAAAGGCTAAAGGGATTTATCCATTTAACAGTCAATATTATTAGACAAAATTTTAGTTAGGCATTATAAAAGAAGATTCACCTTTGATAATTCATTGACCCAAACTTGATATGCATCCCAGTGTTAACTTCTTGCAAGCTTTTCTTAAGGTCACATTCACAGTCTAGTATCTGCTTATCTTCTCCCACTATTTGGATTCCAGGGATTGGACTCAGGTTGCTGAAGCTTGGTGGTAAATGCCTATACCATGCAATCAGAGATTTTAGGCATAATGTTCTTTGCACTGTGTAAAGATTACCCTTGTGTTTATCACATACTGATTTCTGTGACCCCATGTCTGGTTGCAATCATTATAATGCTTATTCTAAGAATCTCCTGTCTCAATATTGTATAAATATTGCTCCTCAATTATTCCCTGATTGTAAAGATTCTTTGACCAGTAAAGAGCTGATCAGCCAATGACTGAGCATAGGAGAGAATAAGGCTGGACTTCCAATTCCAGAAGGGGGAAGGGGGAAAAAAGAGAGGAAAAGAGGATTTGCTACAAGAGGAGGGTCCGGGAGATACCATGAGACCAAACATGGGGAAGAGAGCACCAGATCAATACTGAAATGCAACTATCTAGAGGATTTTGGCTGGGAGGTATCCAGATTAATTTAGAGGATCAGAATAGACCTGTAACTGCTTAGTTATTGCCCCATCAGGCTTATTAAATAAATGTAATAGTCTCTGTCTCATTTATTTGGTAGCTAGCCAGGATAAAGAAAAAAATTCTCACTTTTAAAACTGCATTAAGAAGAGATGAAGAGTGTTCCTGGTTGAAAAAGAGAACTATATGTTTTTCCCATACTAGAGGTAGACAGTTTTTGCACCAAAGTGAGTCTATATTGTTTTTTTTTTTTTAAGTTTCTATGGTGACCCATCATTTCTCCTTGATTTTAAATTACCCTGTGATTTCATATTGATCTGTTTTTATTTTTTCTAGTTCTCACTACAATCTTATTTTTATTTATATCTCACTGTAATCTTGAGGCAAGGGTGGTCTGTTTTTCCCACCTATAGGAAATGTCACCTGATACCTCTTGCCAGGTACTAGGATAGTTCTGCCTTGGTTCACACATGACATCTAACATTCTTAATTTATCATGGTCCCGATACAAATAATCAATAAAGCTCCCTTTTGTTTCAAGGTCTATCTATTCCTTCCTGAACAGTCTTATAGACAGAAACTATGCCTTTTCATCTTTGAAATCCAGTGTCTTTCATTAGGTAGACAATGTTTTACGTTCTAGGCAGAAGCGGGGAAATATGCTTTAGAGATTCTGAACAAAGCCTGCTTCCATTGTAACAACGGTGAGAGAAGCCACTTAGATGCAGAGGGACTCCAAGCTGATGAAACCAGGACTGACCTCATCTTCCACTTTCTTCTCCACAGTTCTCCTGAGCAGAGCAGCCTCCTTTCTGTCACTTCATGCTCTCTGAGCATGTGCTTTGTGAAACGGGATCCTGGTAGTGGTCTTTCAGAGTTGGGGTAGGAGGAAAAGAGTGACCATTCTCATTTATCATCTCATGTAATACTTTATAGCAGATCTTCTTAAACTTGTTCCATTTCTGGCACCTTTGGCTGTGTATCTGTGTATGCATATATACCCACAGTATTCATACAGACACTCATGAGTGCGAGCACATGCATTGAGAACAACCTTAGGGGTCACGCCTCAAGCACCATCCACCTTTCCTTGAGACTGCTTTGGAGCTTACCAAGGACTCTAGGCTAGCCTCAAAAGTTCTGATACTTACATACCCAGGAATGACAGAAAATATTAAGTCATTTTCTGTTATTAATAACTTTTATTAAAACATTATAAGCAATAACAATTGTAATTCATAACTACCAGGGTCTTAAATCTGAGCCAATCAACCTAGCTATTGTATAGCCTGTCAGCACGCACAGGCACAGTGCTCACGGTGTGTGCCCAGAACCAGGCTGGAGTGACGGCTCACAGAGGCAACAGAGGTGAGTGCCACCAAAGACACCTTAGACTCACTACATGCTTGACTCCATTTTTGGTTTTCTCAGTTTCGGAGATCTTTTTTAATTGCCAGATTCTTAGTAACTCCTATAACCAGTCATCCGGCAGGTTAGGAAGCTGTGCTTTATGGCATTCTGTAAGGTAAGTGCATTAGATATAACATATTTTAGTAACAAAAAAGCCTAACGCTTAAAAGATCAAGAGAATTCTGCAAGGTATTTCTGATAGTGGCTGAAAAAAATATTAGCAGTCAGGGTTCCTGGCTCAGACTCTGTTGTGGATATTAGGAGTTTTTATAGAGCACAGCTTCATTTAGGACTATGATATATATATCATATAGGACAACATATATAAAGGAACTTTCTCATATATTATCCACCCTCAGCACAGAAATGAACCACCAGGGCACCAGCTGTGCCGCTCAGCAAGCAATCTTCCCCATAAATAGATATGCTTACCTGACAATAATCTCTCTACACCTCAGTAATTGATGCATCATGTCCATGAAATTTAGAACGAAGTTGGCTTACTAATGTGGAAAGCCTTTGTGTCCAAACCCCACACCAGCAATTGGATCCCACAAGTAGGCAACCACTGTGGTCAGACCTGTTCTGATTTAGAATCCTCGTTTTAAAACTACAAAGTTCTCGGATAGACAATTACCCTCCTTGATAGAAACATCTTATGTATCTAGTCTTAGTTCCCCCAAACTCTGTCTAGTATATCCTCAGATTTAGTAAATGCTGAGCAAAGAAGTGAGTGATTTTAATCATCTATGGACACCTGCTCCCCACAGATTCACCCATTAGCTACTTTAGCACCTTCAAACCAAGTTCTACTATTGCCTGTCATCCCAGAACCCACATATAAGATTATGGTGATGTAATGCAGACAAGTCGAGATATCCAATGTCAGACTTGGTAGTTTGGGGTTAGAACACCAAGAAGGGTAAACCTGCTAAAGACAATGGTTCAAGTACATCTAGGCCCAGTTCTGGTAAGAAAACATGTAAAGAAAGCCTCAGATAATGCAGGGAGGTGCCCACTAAGAGAAAACAGAGGGCAGGCTCTGTGAAAGTCGGAGAGAGCTGTGAGATTATTAGTATGTGCTTTCTGCCCTAGAAGAGTGTGACAATTCTAGTTGTCTTCCTGCTTTGCAAGAGGGTTGGGGTGAGTTGACATTTTTATGAGTTGGGTTAGGCACTATTTGCACTTGATGTTTATAGAAGTTGATGTTGGAAGTGAGACTCGGGCCCCAGCCATCGTGGGAAATACAGATTTGATGCAAACCAACACAAGCTTATTTCTTTTTTTTTTTTTTTTTTTTTGTAAAAGAAATTTCCCCCAGGAGCAAAAGGAAGCATCTCTTATTTAACTGTTCATGGAAGAAGCCTAGAGAAGAACCTAGGTCCTCATAGTCTGCTCTGGACAGCTGAGGACGGCACCCAGGAAGATGAGGAGAACTCTGAGGAGTTGGCTGGTTCTAGCATGGATTGTGCCTTTCTGAGCCTATGGCCCAGGGATGGGTTAATAACTTCTCCCTGGCCTTATCTTTGCCATCAAAAGCAGCCTGTTCTTTCCCTCCACCTCCACAGAGAAACTGTTTCCAACTTGTCCTGAGTCCAGACCTGCTTTCTAAGCAAGCCCTGCCTGGCAAGGAAGTTGACACTGGAATCATTCGTTTACTTTGTAAACAGGTCAACCTATTTGTCTAAACAGGCCCCAATGAAATATTAAACTACTGTTAAGGCCTTAGTGGGAGTTCCTGGGAGTAAAAACAATTTGTCAATTTTTTTCCAATGGGCGAGTGACCTGCTTTTGAATGGCTATTCTTTGAAGTGTGGTAATTTAGCCCAATCTAATCATGTCTGCTATGGTCACAGGCAAGTTACAGGATATTCGCTTGCTGGCGTCTTGGTATTATCTTCCCATTTCAGGCTTAATCTATCCTCCCAAATAGACATCAAAGCCAACAAAGATGCACTGAGAGGCTTATAACTAATCGTGGCAATTCATTACCACTACATCTTAAAAATAATTTTATTATTTTTAGTTGTATGTATGTGCACCATATGTGTTCCTGATGCCTCGTGGAGAAGTTCAGAAATGGATGTCAGATCTCCTGTAACTGAAGTTATAGATGGTTATGGATGGTTACCATGTGGATGCTGGCAATGGAACTCAGGGTATCTACAAGAGTAACCATCGCTCTTAACCCCTGAGCCACCACTCCAGCTCCACTTATTTTCTTGTCCCCAAGCACAATGCTGTGTACCTACTAACCAATTCTTTCCAGGCACAGTGCTGGACTCTGAAATACAGGAATAAAAGGTGTTGTTATCCCTGTCTTTGAACTGCACACACAGCATGATTTGTAAGAAAGAAGAGTTCTATGACATGTCACCAAGAATCACAGATTTAAAGTCAGATATAAATTCTAATTTTGAACCTGACTTTTATTCATTATAAGCATATACAAATCCTTTCCAAGTTTCCTTTATCATATATATAAAGTGGGACTAATAGCTCTTCTTTGCAATGTTGGTATGAGAACTAATGTTCTAAGTCTCAGACCTAGAATGTGGTAAGAGTTCATCATCACTGTCATCATGTGGTTGGGGATGACATCACAATATCACATGTTGTGTCTGAAGATGGAGGTTGGCCTTATACGAACATAGTATGTGATCATGAAGAGGAAGAAGACTTAAACAAGATGGGAGATTGATACCCAGCTGAGACTAGAAGGGTTGAGAGCAGGATGGCAAAGACATTCCAGAAAGACAGAATAACAGAGCGTACAAAAGAAATAATGAGAATGCTGAAGGCACATGATAAAGACACTGGCATGTCTGTACTTTGGAATACAAGTAGGGAGAGTTAGGAGAACAAGAGAGGAAGGGGGAGGCTGTGCCGTTATCCTTGCAGTGGCCACAGAGCCCGCATAACTGTATTTCTACCATGTCCTCCCTGTCTAAGTAACTAGTGGTCCATAGTCCTTAGGCACCATCCCCATCCATTTTCCATCCCTTCTCATACTGCTGTAGATATAGGGAGAACAAGATTCTGATAGGCTCTTTCAGCATTTCCCCTGAGAAATGATACCTAGTATCTACTATCACACAAGGCTATAGGATCATTCAACACCAAAGAGGATCTCATGAGACAGAAAGAGGATCTTATGCTTAGTAGAAACTGAAGGAAGAAAGGTATTAGACTTTAGTAGCCATATATACACTAGTAGCCATTAGACTTTAGTAGCCATATATACACTAGTAGCCATTATACTATAGGTTATATTCCTATGGCCAGCATCTGTTTTTAATAGCCTTGACCTAGCTATAGCTTGAAAGAGAATCATTGAACTCACTGCTGTGTTTTATGGTTCCACAGATTCAAAGTTTGTAGGTACTAATCAAACATGTTTTTTTTTTTCTGTTAACAATGAGAAACTCAGGTCCTGAGACTATGATTTTTTTGTGATACAGTATGATGATATGTGGTATTAAACATGGACAGTTTTGCTCAGGGGTAGTTAGGAACACCATAGCCAGTCATGACATCACACAGTTTGTTGACTTAATGTGAATGACCTGGACACAAAGGAGGTTTTCATCCAGTCAACTAGAGGAATATTAGCTTTGCCAAGTGTGGATTATGGACATCTTAGCTGCTCTTCTAGGGATCAGCACTTGGTTTGCCCTTCAACACTGTTCTGGAAAGTCAGGAGAAACCAGGACAGAGTCTTGAGTCTGCTCTTAGACTAAGTCCAGAGGTAGGAGGTTCCATCTGTCCAAACAGACTAGGAACTAAAGGCAATAGCTAGAGCTAAGAGGTCTTATGAGATGTTCAGTTACCTTCCTCAGATTCAAACGAACAAACAAATAAACTCTCTCTCTCTCTCTCTCTCTCTCTCTCTCTCTCTCTCTGTGTGTGTGTGTGTGTGTGTACATGAGGAGGATGCAGGACAACTTCGCAAAGCTGACTCTCCTTCCACCTTTACCTGGGTTCTAATGGTTAAACACAGGTTGTTAAACTTGCAGAGCAAGCAACTATAATCACTGAGCCATCTTGCCCAGCTACCTTTGCCATATTTGATAATCAGTGTCTTAGATTAGTGCAACTTATCATTTGGTTCTATCTTCGTTGTTCAACACTTCTTTAAAAATAAACCCAATTTAATTATTTTAGGCATTGTGAGAAACACTCAAGACACTTAAAAAAAAAAAAAAAAGAACATAAAAACCAGTCCATCTTCCCAAGGGATGAGATGATGACATGACTTGAATCTATCACACTTAATTGCCTGCAAGAGATAAATACACAGAGGTCAACAGGATGGCTCGATGTGTTTAAACATCTGCCGTCAACCTTGGTGATATGAAATCAGTCTCTGGTGCCCCACATGTTGGAAGAGATCTGACTCCCACAGGTTGTCTTATGATGGCCAAACATGAACAGTGACACTTGAGCCACTCCTATATAGAATAATTAAATAAATAAAATACAATTTAAAAGTGTTTTTTAAAAGATAAACACCTATAGTTATATTGAGTAAGAATCGGGACCCACTGTACATGTTTACAAGAATAATTGACTGTAGAAGAAGTCTAAATAGAATAACTTCTTTCAGACCTAGTGCCCAACTTGGTTCACTATACGGAAGTAGAATTAAGAAATTTCAGTGCCTTCGATTAGGTGAAGATACTGCTTTCTCTCAGTTCCTGCCTCATAAAATGTCTAAGATGAAAAGTATACAACAAAAATTCGGATTGAAGGCCAGGAGAGATGGCTTAGCAGTTAAGAGTACTTGCTGTTCTTGTAGAGGACCCAAGTCCAATGCCCAGCACCCATATGGCGGCTCACAACACTTCATAAGTCCTGTTCTAGGGGAATCCAGTATTCTTCTGAGTCCCAAAGGCACTGCATGCGTGTGGTGCACTTACATATATGAAGGTAAAACACTTGTACACATAGAAAATAAAAATTTTAAAAATCTTTAAAAAGAAATACTAGTTGAGATCCTTAAAATAAATGACACCCCCAACACACACACACACAGACACACACACACACACACACACACACACACACACACAACTGTGTAAGTATATGATTTTTGACATTATTACTTGATAAGCTTATCATAGAAAAATTATGCTTGGAGACTTTTGCTGGTCATTTTGAGATTAATTTCTGGCCAACATCTCCTTCCTTAATTTCTCTCTGTACTAACATTAGTTAATCTAGATAGCCATCAACTCATGGAACCTATATTTCACTATAAGACCAGAGTATCCTGACCTTTGATTTTGTGATTGTCAGAGCCCTGGCATGTTCTTCCTCTTTCTCTTCCTCCACTTTTCCTATTCTAAAGAGAGATAGATGACTTTTCTCTTTCCTTATTCATCAAACATCATCAACAAATAACTGTTGAAGACCTACATGTATTCAGACTCTGCCGAGATACAGCCATTGGAAAGTTTACTGCTCATGCTCTTAAGAAGGACACAGGCTAATTCTTAATTCAATTCCTACCTAACCTTTTGATGCTGACATACAAGTGCATTTTAAAATATAATCTGCTGTCTACATATAATTGTGTCAATGTTTAAATATATGCACATATAAAAGTTTCATTTGGTAATATGATGTGCTATCTTCTGGTATCTTCTCTTTCATTTTAAATGATGCAGCATGTGACTCACTGCTGTCACTTCATGGTCAAGTAATGTGTTTTGACTTATGGGTTTGGAAAACATCAGTCTTGCTGAGATTCGAGCAGTCATGTTAAAACACAACACTGTCAGAAGCATGTCCTGTACTTTCTATTGTTCATTGATGTATCTATGGGACTCACATTACCTAGATGGTGAAAGGTTTTATGGTGATAGAAACCATGATCTGTGCCTCTCAGTATTCTTTCTCTACTCCTCATCCCTGGTGTAGTATAAAAATATAATTAGTAGATTATTGTTGGTGATAACTGTATATTGTTGTCATTGAATATGTTGAGGGCTCTGAGAAGTTGATCTTAGGGTTAGTGTGTTTGGAGAGATTTATGAGAGTCAAAGCCAGTGAAAGGTAAAGAGGGATAGACCACAGGAGAAGGTAGAGAGCATGCAGACTATGACTGCACGCTTAACAGCCAAGAATGGGCAGAGGAAGAGAAAGAGAAAGAGAAAGAAGTGAGAAAGATCTTTGAACTGGACCACAGTTATGGTAAAGCCCCAGCCTAACTAGCAGGCTGTCTCAAGCCAGACTTTTACGGGGAAAGTTCTTCATCTTACTTGGAATGAATGCATCTGCCTTAATAGTCTCTGCAGTGGTTCATCCGTGGGTGGGAACTGCCTGCCACACAAGGCCTGCACATGCACACGCAAGGGGATCCCGAGAATAGCAGCAGAGCTGAAATCTCTGCAGAGGTCTTGGCGTACGTGTTCAGGGCCACCACAGCGTCACAGTGCTCTTCTCACAGGCTAGGTTTCCTTTTAAGGTTACAGCAAGTTGTTTAAAAATAAACAAATAACAAGACGTGGATGCACCATGTTCCTGCTTGACCTCGTCCGGTTTTCCCACCCCCATTTCTCTTAGACTGCAGAATCAAATCTTCTGTTTTCTCTGCCCCAAGAGAAGCTTTAGGACACTTTTATTCCAGTTAGTGTCCCATGGGGATGAGATAAGGGTGAATGTTCTAGAAAATCGGTAAAGGGTAACCCACTGACAAAAGCTGCTGACCCCAGCGAGTGACCACGGAGGGTACTGTAGCTTCAGTTGTAAATGCCCCACAGACGCCTGTTTGTTAAAGGTCTGGTCTCCACAGTGGTAGTGTTTGTGCGACATTGAAAAGTGGGGTCTAATGAGAGGCCTTGAGGTCACTGAGCAATGTGGCCCTGGGCAGGATAAAGAACTCCTGACCCTTCCACAACACTGTTGCTCTCTGGCAATGAGATGAGTAGTTTCGCTCTGAGGTGTGCTCTAGTCCCTGCTATACTGCTTCACTAGAGGCCCAGAAGACATGGGCCAACCAACTACAGAACCACCAAGATAACTTTTCACAGTGATTATTTCAGGCATCTGCTCTTATACTGAAAAGCCGATTAAGATTAATTTAAGAGTTTGAATCTTAACAGTCCCACACCCAGAAACTTACAATCAGTCATTCCCCATTAGTGACTCAGTTCTTTCCTTCCCCTCCCCCACACCGAAATTCACTGAAGCCCACAAGGCAAATTTTGATACAAGGAGCCTCTACTCTTTCTTTAATTCAAATGCCACAAATAAACAAAACAAACAAACAAAATCATTCTTATTTTTAAGTCTGTGAAGTTAATGAAATAAACTGGGATCAAATTTATTCCTTGTGTTCTTTGTGTCTAACAGCTGAGGAGTAGAATTGCCCATTGGGTTATCGCTGGAACACTCTGTGATGGGTGCTCAGGTAGAGAAGGGAGGATCCCAGCCTACTAGTAACCACAGCTCTTAATGAGATCACTGACCATAACTGTGCTTAGCTAAGCATAACTGCAGAGCTGGGGCTGGGGCTGCTTGTTAGTTAGAGGAGCCCTTTGCCTTTTGTGGTTGGATAGTTCACAGCTCTATCTGGTTCAAAACCAGTTCTTTCGGCCACTCACAAGGAACAACTGTTCACAGGACTGTCAGGCAGGGTAACAACTACTAACAACTACGTTCTGTTTATTCAACATTTTCCTTAGCAGGAGGCCAAAACCTTACTCAAGTGTTCTATTAGGAACTCTCACAGCGGGCATTTGAAAGACTAGCCAAATAAATTTGTTTAGCTGCTATTGAGGAAGATGTCTGTGTTCACCAATTGTCTGTTGCTGTGACAAAACACCCTGAGAAATACCTGCTTTAATACAGGGATAGCAGAAGCTCTGGGCCTAAAGTGAGGTAGGATGCATATAATGAGGTCAGAGCCTGTGGTGGTTTGAAGATGCTTGTCCTAGGGAGTGGCACTATTAGGAGGTGTGGCCTTGTTGGAGTGGGTGGGCTTTAAGACCCTCCTCCTGGATGCCTGGAGACAGTCTGCTCCTGGTTTCCTTTCAATGAAGATGCAGAACTCTCAGCTCTTCCTGCACCTGGACACTGTCATGTGTCCTGCCATGATGATAATGGACTGAACCTCTGAAACTGTAGCTAAGCCCAATTAAATGTTGTCCTTTATAAGAGTTGCCTCAGTCATGGTGTCTCTTCACAGTATTGGAAATCCTAAGGCAGAAGAGACCTCATCATCTAGCTACTTCCCAAAAGCCCTATCTCTGAACACTGCTGTGTTGGGGACCAAGCCTTCAAGACGTAAGCTGTAGGTCTCAACACAACAGTCTTACAGATAAACGACAACTCAATCATGCAGTGTTCTGCCCGTGTTGAGACCGTTCCTCTATCTCTAGTTCCCGAAGTGCAGCAGTCCCCGGCTGCATTGTGTTCAGCCTCAGAAACACTGGCCAGTGCTAGGCTTTGCCTCAGGTCATTTTGAAGCTGTCAGCCTGAAAGAGAACCCATACTTGAAGTTGATTTTGATAGAGAGTGACTCATGCTCCCTTGCTACTTCAGTTCAAGAGTCAGAATTGAAAGAAGGCATACCACATGCTTCGCTGCTCTTATAACAGAGCGCCTTTGTGGACCTTAGCCTTCAGGAGAAAAGCTGATCTTTGGGATGGAGGTACAGCTGGTACAGAGTGGAAAGATTATCTAAAATACCTCTCCCCCGCCTGCTTTTTTTCCCTTGAAGTTAGACAAGACCCTGTTTCACAGTAACTCAGGAAATCTATAAGGATCTGTTTTAGTGCGATACAACTAAATCTCATGGCTAAAAATCATCTGAGATTGACAGAAAATGAAATGACTTAGCATTAGTATGTTAAAGGGCTCTTATTCTGTGTATTCTCTCTCCTAAGTTAACTTTCCAATTAGTAGCCATTAACATCCCCCTAACTAGTTCCAGATGTCCATTAGACTGTTTCCATATTACACAGATGGACTCTCCAACAGTTTGCTCCAAAGACTTGACTTGTGCTCTTCATCATCATATTATTTGGTGCAGAATTTGTTTTTGGTCTGGTTTTGTGGTTTAGGGACACTCCCTGGCACTTCTATAATCTATTCTCCTACTTGCTTGCTTATTATCTAGCCTTAATATCCCCGGGGCAGGTAGTAAGGGTCAAGTTTTATTACACAGGGTATGTAGTTTTCTTATTCAATAAGAAGGAATATTTTGCTTAGTGGTGGTCAGGGTCTGGGCTCAGTGTTTCTAGATTTTTGGCATCTTGTTCAAGAGTTAAATAAAAGCCCATATGGATTTTGAAGTAGCAGAAAAACACCTTATTCCAGGTTAAGAAATAGCACAGCTTAGCTGATTGACAGCAAGCCATGTGAGTGAAGGTACTGAGATTATAGTTTGGAATTTTCTTTGATGGGGTTCAAGAGAAGGTGGAATTTGGTTGCAAGAGGTGAGGCATAGTGCTGGAGGCTCACTGATTTGATTGGCAGATTGTTATGTAATGTTTTTTACTGTGCATGTTCCTTTCCACAATGCATGTCATTTTAACCACATAAATGCCCAATTATGCATAGGGATAATGGGGATTTCCCTTAAAAGTTTACTATAAGAACATAGTTTGCTTTACTGTGCATAATTTCAAAATCAATTCACGGGCTGGAGAGATGATGGTTCAGTGATTAAGAGCACACTAACTGCTCTTCTAGAGGATCTGAGTTTGATTTCAACACCCACATGGTGGCTGTAACTTAGAGAACCCCAATGGTGTCTTCTGGCCTCTGTGGGCACTGTATGTACACAAGTGATGCACAGACATACATTCAGGCAAAATACCTACACACATAAAGGTAAAATATATAAATCTCAGAAAACCAAACAAACAAAATAGAAAAACCACAGTTAAGGCCAATTGGCTTTCTTTCTCCCCTACCTTGACACAAGCACAGTGCGATTGAATAGAATCTAAGTTTGATGGTCATTAAGGGCAAGAGGACCTTATTCCATTGTTCAGAGTAAGGTATGCATGCAGCAGATACAGGTGGGGGTTCCAGGTTGCTAACAGGTAATGGAGTGAGGTGTGTACTCATAGTATATGTAGACAAGGGTCTCAGGCCTCTACATTAAGAGGGATGCTTGCATAACCCAAATCAAGTGGGGGTTCCTAGGTTTCTAAACTATTCTCTATTCTCGAGTCTCTCATATTGAAGCTATATACAAATATTTTTGTGACTGAAGTCATATTTATTTCTCTATCACAATTAGAGGAAACCTCTAGTCATCTCCTGGAAGTGCAAAGAAAGTATCCTTTGAGTCTACTTTCTGTCAAGGAAAGATACAAGTACCTGCACCACAGAGCATCAAGATGTTGATAGAGCCTTTTGGGGGACTATCTTCACTGGTATTCCTAGATAACTGCAAAGGTGAATTAACTTTTGCCCCTATGGACATGCAGAAGCCTTGGTTTTCTGAAACACTAAGTCACCAGCAGAGAACACAGATTTGGCATCTAGGTTTTTGTATGCTGATTAACTCCCCCTGAAATACATGGAAAGCTCAAAGGCCAAAGAAGTTGATTTTTAAAAAGACCAAATGGATCGTGCCCTTAGAGGTGTACCTGTGGGAGTGCAATAGGTACTGGCAAGGACGAGGCTGCCAAAGCTCACTGACAGGGATGTGAGGTGG
The DNA here is from genome assembly GCF_947179515.1 of Apodemus sylvaticus. Taxonomy (NCBI): domain Eukaryota; kingdom Metazoa; phylum Chordata; class Mammalia; order Rodentia; family Muridae; genus Apodemus; species Apodemus sylvaticus. The sequence goes on from NC_067483.1 coordinate 69,323,439, forward strand.
CCCCAGTGTTTGGAAACAATTCTGCGATTTTGTAAAGACAGTTACAAAAGTGACACAATCTCTTTATGAGTAGGAACCAGCTAAATAGTTTCCTTCGACACCTTGCTATTACCATAATGCTTCTTCCTCTTCAGTCTGCAACATGGACATTCCAGAAGTGTTACTGTCATTGATACTGCTGCACACCTACCACAAACCTCACACCAGGCAAGATCCATTTGCTTGTGTTAATTGTCTTAATTCCCATGGGTAATTTGCATCTCATTAAGGATGGATGTAAGGCAACTGAGGCACTGAGAAGTTCAGAGACTAAGTTTTTCCAAGGGATCAAATGCTTTTAAATGTTGGGGCTGGTTGATGCCCACAACTGGTGGGGCTGGTTGATGTCCACATATATCCAGGGAGAGGAGAGAGTGACCCCTGGGAGAAATTGATCAGCAACACAAGGTGATCCTTCATTGACCAGACATTTTGCACCACTGACTCAGCCAAACACTGCCACATCGTTCTTCTAGGTGGAGTTTGGCACCTACTGCTTTCTCATCCCTCAGGTGACAGTGACACATGTGGCCCTTTGCAAGGGAACATGCAGAGAGACAGGTGACAAAGTTCAGTCTCCCAGCACTGTTTCGCTAGCCCAGAGGATAAGGGCTTCGAGCTGAAAAGAGACTTCGTTACTAATAACCAGAACAAAAGGAAGAGAAAGAAAGAAGGAAAGAAAAAAAGAAAGAAAGAAAGAAGAAAGAAAGATGAAAGAAAGCAGGAAACTGGGAGAGAGATAGGGTGAAGGCACTAGGAATTGCTGGTAGTGGTGGATAGATGGATCAACATGCTGTGTATACGTGTATACATTTCAAAGAAGAAAGCAAGGCCACATCCAGTCATTGCAGAGCCCCCTGGTCCTGGGGAGTTGACTCAGGTTCTGGCTGCCTTCCTTCTCAAGAGGAAATGGGCACCAATCACGCCCTTGTGGCTTCGGGGAGGGATATTTCATTTTCTGGCTGACATTTCGTCTGTGGAGGCTGCTGGGCAGGTCTAACCTGCTCCACCTTTTTCTGGCATGCAATCAGAGGCTACCCACCAAGTCTTTCCTTTTGGGCATTTTACAATGGGAGGGAGGATTCTGGTTTTCCCTGGGAGGAGGTGTATCAGAGCCATTATGTTTCTCCCTGGGAGACTTGAAGGCAAATGTCAAAGTTTCCAGAAAGCTGCCAGCTCACCTCCCCTGACAAGTGGGAGTACTACTGATTAGAGCCAAATTGCCTAAGAGCAAATTGTTCTTAGGTGACATCATATCTCCTTGCTTCAGCAAGGTGTGTGTCTATGGAGAGCAATGAATGACTCTCATATTCACTTCACAGAATAAGAACTTTGCTTCAGCTCTTCAACGAGGGGCAGACGTATATTGTGATCATAAAAAGAGAAAGCGGCATAAGAATATGTTCTATAGCAGTGTGGGGGAAGGGGGTGCCTCAGTGGGCCCATGCCAAGGCATCCCTTCCCCCTGAGGAACCAGCCAAACAACGATATAGTATAGAATAGAGTTTATTCAAGGCATAGGGAGGGGAGTTAAGGGGTAGTAGAGGCAGAGAAAGGCAGAGAGAGGGAGAGAGTAGAGAAATAGAAGCCGGCCATGACCACATGGTGGGGGGAGGGAGAAGAGCCCAAGAGGGCAAGAGAGAAGCTAAGAGAGTGAGAGAGTAAGAGAGAGGAGGGGGGAAGTAGCTCCTTTTATAGTGGGCCAGGCCTACCTGGCTGTTGCCAGGTAATGGTGGGGAGGGGCATACCTGCTTGTTGCCTGGTAACTGTGGGATAGAGTTTAGACAGAATCCTAACAATGCATATGACCTTGATCTCTCCACGACCCATGATCACTCTGGTTACTTTCTGAATAGTGGAAATACCAACCGTGGATCACTGTATCCCTGTGCAATGAAACTCCTCATCGCTCAGCACTGAGCCATTTTTTAAAACTAAACATGCAAAGGAAAAAGTCATGTATTTCCCTGTTTGATAGGCTAATAAAACTGGTAAGAACACAAAGGGCTCTTGTAACCAAGACCAAGGTCTGAAGAGAAAAGCTCCTTCCTTACTCAGGTCGGACACAGCCCTGGTGAGGTCTGTGGGAAAAGGCTAATTAAAACTGAGGGATCCTACCAGGAGGGGAAATGGACTCCACAAGAAGACCAACAGAGTCAACTAACCTGGACCCTTGGGGGCTCTGAAGCACCAGTCAAAGTGCACAGTGCAAAGCGGATATGCAGCCTTGTCTTCATTCGGATCCCCCAACAACTGGAACTGGGACTTACCCTGAGTCTGACTCTGTTACCTGCCTGTGGATCCTGTTCCCCTAACTGGGCTGTCTTATCGGGCCTCAGAGGGAAAGAATGTGCTAGTCCTGCAGTGACTTGAGTTACCATGGTGGTGTGGTACCCAGGGGAGGCCACCCCCTTCTAAGTAGTGAAAGGGGAGGAGGGATGGAAGGAGGACCCATGTGAGGGGAGGGGCTGAGATCAGGTTGTAAAGTGAATCAATTAATTAATGGAAAACAAACAAAAACTGAGGGTTCCTAAGAACCAATGGCTGATGGGGTTCCCAAAGCAAGACTTGGAGCAGTAGAGGTCATCCCTGAATTCAGCCCTCTTGATACCTTTACCAAAGGAAAGGAGGATGGGTTGAAGGCAGTAATGAAGTAGTGGATACAAACCTGAGAGCCACATCCGCCTGTGGAGCCTCTTGTGTAGTCAGCAGGAGGAAACTGACAGCTGCAAGCCTGGACCAGGGCTTTGGGGGGGGGGGGGGGATTACTGTTCCTCAGATTCACCTGGAGGCTCATTAACCCACGGTAGATTGAAACATGGAAGAACCTGTGTTCCACGTCTTGTAGCTCTGGGTGGGGTCTAGGCACAGACATTTCTAACTGGCTCCTGGGATGTTACTAGGGGATGCATTTGGAGTACCGATGGTTACTTGTGCCAGAGGGCTTCCAAGTCAGAGGGATTCGCAGGCGTCCCTCTAGCAACCCAAACTCATTGGTTCCTTGGCATCCCCCTCTAGCAACCCAAACTTAATGGTTCCTTGTTCCTCTTTGATTTCTCTTGTAGAAAAGCTGCTATTAAGAAAGCTGATTCTGAGCCGGGCGGTGGTGGCACAAGCCTTTAATCCCAGCACTTGGGAGTTGGGTCTATAGGTCAGGCTGGCCTTGAACTCAGAGAATTGCCAGCTAACATTAGCCTCCTGAATGCTGGGATTATACGTGAGCACCATCACTGCCTGTTAATTGTTGTTTTTGTTTTTTGTTTTGTTTTGCTGCAAAAGTTCTTAGTTTTGGGCCACACAAAAATTATAACCTTTTCTTAGACCTTAATGTGGGCCACTCACAGTACTAATTAAGGAATGTTTACCATTAGCCCTCTGTCCAGGTCTATGCAAACAAAACAAAGCTTTAAATGTGTCAAGGTTAGAAAAAATACTAGCCAAGGCTCTACGGTCCCCCCCCCCCCCCCACACACACACACCTGGCTCTCTGCTCAGATGGAAAACCAAAGGCCATGGCGAGTGTACCAATTCATGATTTACTTGCTGACATCTACATGACTGTTAGGTGCTACAGTGAGGAAATTCAGAGAGAGAGAGAGAATGAGAGAGAGAGGGGGGGGAGAGAGAGAGAGAGGAACAATAATGAACTATAAGACTGATGTGTGAATTAGATGACATCATCTGTGCTAAATGTTAACTTGAACATCTAAGAATGTCATTTACTTTCTATGTGGACAAGGATCTGAAAGTCTCCTCTCTTAACACGAAAAACTTCAAGGAATTACCTAAAATAATGAACTATCTTTTTCCTTCCAAAGGATAGGAAGAAAAGAAATTTATCAGTTTCCCCCCCTCCCCCCAACCCCCACCCTTCCACCTCAGAGATGGGCTCCCTTCTGGCAGACTTTCTGTCTCCAAAGAGCTGCACGGTTCTAAGGGCCTCAGGGCATGATGGGTGGGGCAGAGAGAATGCACTGGGGAGGAAGTTATGAGAATACAGAGCTCTGCTTGCGCTTGGTTAAGCTGGGAGTTGGGTATGAGACCTGACATCTCAAGAGAAAGCCGGCAGTGTGGGAATTCACCAGACCAAAAAGAAGAGAGCTGGGAGAACGCCCAGCCCTAGAGCTGCACCAGCACATTCCTGCATGATTGACACTTGCCATGGCCTTTGTTTTTTCTATCTGAGCAGAGAGCCAGGTGGGGGTGGGGGGTGGGGGGGTGGACCGTAGAGCCTTTGTTTTGTTTGCATAGACCTGGACATTGGGCTAATGCTAAACATTCCTTAAACTAATTGATATTTAGTCACCAACAGTAAATTGAGGGAAAAGTGATTATTCAATCTTCAGAGCATTCTATCTGAAAGTAAAACATTCTGATATAAGGATCATTATTCTGTTCCAACCATCTATTCTCCTTTCCTGTAGGTCTCCACGCTGTGCCTTTGCTTTGGATCAGTAAGCACTTGCCAAGTCCTTGGTATATTATAGCCCCTAGAGAGTTCCTAGTTCCCTCATCCAACCCATCCCCAGCCAGGGTGGATCAGATTCCCTAAAACTGATCTCATAGCTCCCCACTTTCTAAATCCATTGTTTCCTTGTGGTTTGATGAACTGTTTTCCTTCTTACCCAGTGAGAAGTGACAAGCTTCATATTCTTTTCTGATTTCCCAGTGTCAAACAAGCCATCGCTAAATTTGAGTGGTATTTCATACATGTCCCACCTGCCTGTTGATCGCTAATGGGCTTCTGCCTGTGGAAGAACAGATTTCTGTGCCAAAGAGGAACAAAGAAAAAGACAGGAAACACTTGACCAGTCAGCTTAGTTATGATAAACACTGGATCGAGAATATGCTTGACATATTCCTGCTTAAACTAGATCTTTATTTCTGGTTGTGTCTTGCCGTCTCCATATTTCTTGAATGCTTCTGAAGTCCACTTTCAGAGAGCCTAAAGCGTGGCTTTGTCCTCTGATGTCTGGGGTAACACATGACTGCACAAACGGGACATCATTCCTGCTATCTTGAAAACTTCAAAGTCATTTTTTTCACCTTGAAAGTAGGCTTAAATCTTTGATCTTGACAAATGAGTCTGTCTGCATTCTTAAAGGACACCTAGATATGGACTGGGCATTGAAAGTTAACCCTCAGCCCAAAAGAGGCCGGCCAGGCCTTATCTGGGCCTAAGGGTCCCTCCTGTCAACAGGAGAAACTGTTTACCACTTACTATGGCCCGTGTGTGTTTTCAGGATTCTGCAGTCTGGTAGCAGAAAATGTGATCCTGTCTGATAGAGGTGGCACGCCCTCGGGAGCAGGCAGCCAGCAACAAGGGTCTGCTGAAGCTGTAGGGCGGAACTTCCTACTAGAGGCGAGGAAGGGGGAAGGAGGGAGGCAGAGTCCCAGGCCAGCCGAAAGAGCAGGCCGCAAATGATAGAGTCTGAAATGTCTCCCATCCTCAAAGGACAACCCAAGGGTAGTTTCAAGCTCAAGAGATACCTAGGACCGTGCAGACAGTCACTCTGACCAGTGGGGGTGGGGTGGTTACTGGACTGGGCCTAGCAAGCATGGTTGTGGCTGAGATGGGGTACAAACCTCCAGAGTTTTGGATCCGAGTCACAAGGCACCAGTGTTGTGATCATAAAAAGAGAAAGAGGTGTGAGAATATGTTGTACAGTGGTGTGGAGGAAGGGGGTGCCTCAGTGGGCCCATGCTGAGGCATCCCTTCTCCCTGAGGGACCAGACACACACTGGTATAGTGTTGAATAGAGTTTATTCAGGGCATGGGGAGGGGAGTTAAGGGGGTAGTAGAGGCAGAGAAAGTCAAAGGGAGAGAATAGAGAAGCAGAGGCCGGCCATGACAATGTGGAGAGATGGGGGAGTGGAGGAGAGGCCAAGAGGGGGCAAGAGAGAGGCCAAGAGTGAGAGAATAAGAGAGGTAAGAGAGAGGAGGGGCTGAGCAGCCCTTTTATAGTAGACCAGGCCTACCTGCCTGTTGTCAGGTAACTGTGGGGAGGGGTATACCTGGCTGTTGCCAGGGAACTGTGGGGTGGAGCTTAGACAGAATCCTAACAGTATGACTTAAGTGTTCAGGAAATATAATCGTCTTTGTTTTCATATATATATGGGTACAAGTCTATAACCGAGTACATGTATGTCCGTGTGTGTGTGTGTGTGTGTGTGTGTGTGTGTGTGTGTGTACATGCATGCACAGGTGTTTTCATGTATATGTAAAGACCAGAGGCTGATATCAAGGGATCTTCTTATATCTTTCTTGCCTTGTTCTTTTTCTTTCTTTTTTTTGGGGGGGGGGGTTTGGATTTGGTTTTTGTCGAGACAGGGTTTCTCTGTGTAGCCCTGGCTGTCCTGGAACTCACTCTGTAGACCAGGCTGGCCTCGAACTCAGAAATCCGCCTGCCTCTGCCTCCCAGAGTGCTGGGATTACAGTCGTGCACCACCACTGCCTGGCATCCTTGTTCTTTTTCTAAGCAAGGTCTCTCACTGACTATGTTAACTGGGCTGCCTGGTCAGCATTTTCTAAAGGTCTATCCGCTTGTCTCTACATCCCCAGTGTTGGGTCTGCAGGCATAGTCCACCTGGCTTTTTGTGTGGCTATAGACATCTAAACTCAGGTCCTTGTCGTGGGGCAAGCAGTTTACTGACTGACTGAGACACCCTCCCAACACCTCTTTAGAATTTAGAATTCTTTCTTCCTCTTTTTCTCCTAATATTAATTCTGGATTTTTTAGGGGGCTTTTGAATGCCAAGAAAAGAAACAGGGGGGTTCCCTTGGGTTACGTGGGGGATCTGTTTGTGCTAAGTGATTGGCAGCGTGTAGGAACATGCTCACTAAGATTTTAGGAAGGCCATTCTCTGTTGCAAAATCTCATTCAGATGTGTGATCTCTCTCTTTAGCTGGCTTATGAAAACTTGGATTTCAGCCTGTAGTCAGAATGCAAAACACACACACACACACACACACCACACACACACAGAAGAGGAGGAGGAGGGAAGGGAGAGGGAGAGGAGCTGGAGAGTGAGGAAGAAGAGGAGGAGGAAGAGGAGGAGGCAGCAGGTGCTCTGCAGCAGCCTGTTAGCATCTGTGACCCCAGCACCCCTGTATGCTGGAGCTCTTGAGTTTCTAATTTTGCTCCTGAGTTGCAGATTGACCTTGAACTATCCTGTTTCCAGTCAGGGTGTAGCATATTGGCGTCTCCACCCATGGAGATATTTAAAGGATTACCTGGGGCCCTTTGAGACACTGAGAGATGGGAAAGACAATGGGCATAGTAATCCAGGCCTGCTGGTCTGACAGACAGGCTCTGCATTGTCAAGATCCTGAAAACCCTGGGATCACTTTCCTCTCAGAATCCTAAACCGCTTAGGACCTGAAATCTTGACTACTCGGAATTTCCTGTTGGGGATCAGACTCAACCCTTTGGGTGCTCAAAGGAAAGCCAGTAGGATCATGTAAAAGCCACAAAACCTAGGTCAGAGCAGAAGAGCTCTGGGGGGGGGGGGGAAGGGGGGAGAAAGAAAAAAGGAAGTGAGACCGGGGCCCTTGTTTGGTGGAGGGTCACCTGAGAGGGTCGAGGCAGGACAGAAAGCTCAGAATGATTTTATTTGGACCTCAGTTCTTTACTTTTACTGATCCTTATAGGATACTTTGTTTTTAAGACCTCTCGGTTTTAAAAAATTGATTGTTAAATTTGTATGTGTGTGCATATGGTATGCTCACCTGTGTGCGAGTACATGTGTCTATGTCAGAGAGTTTATGTTACATGTGTGCCCCAGGTGTGGATGCCTGAGGGCAACATCCAGTATCTTCGTCTATGACTTTCTGTTTATTTATCTAGGCAGAGTCTCTTAGTTAAACCCAGAGTTCACCAACCAGCTTGCTGCAGGGATTCCCCTGAATCCTGTCTCTTAAATGATGGGCTTACAGGTGGCTGCCAGGCTTACACAGCTTTTTTAAAAAATATTTTATTGATTCTTTTTGAGTTTCAGAACATGTACCCCAATTCTACCCATGTCCCCATCTCTTTATATCTGCCTTCTGCCTGTGCAACCTTCCCCCAGCAAATAAAATAAGAAAACAAAAAACAAACAAAGCAAAACTATGATGTGTCACAGTGTACCCCACAGTATACACATCTTTACTTGCAAATGTTCATTGCATTGAGTCATTGGTCTGGTTTGAGGCCTCTGGCTTCTGCTTCACCACCACTACTGCGTCCCCTCCAGTCTTCTCTCTGATATCCTGTTGTCTTGTGTCATGTGGATCCTGCAGCCTTGGATCTGCAGGACCAGCAGTTCATAGATGAGGTGGACCCAACCCAAAGCCCTGGATCTGGGTCTGGGTCCTAGCTGAGTTGTTCAGCCCTCCAGCACCCACACCACCAGGCTGACATGATTTTTATGTAGAGATTTGAACTCTGGTCTTCATGCTTTCCAGGCAAGTATTTTATCCACTAAGCCATCTCTCCAGCCCTGTCCTCTAAAGCCTCCTCATTTATAAGCTTTCATTGTAAAAGTTTCTAACAGCCCAAGACTTTGCTTTTGCATCATGTCTCTTGATGTTTACTGAAGATGCATTGGAGAAAAAAGATGCCATGGGAAGAAAGAGAAGGAAATCATGTGGCAGAGTCAAGTAAGGGACACAGAGCAAAGGGACATGGCAGATGGAGGGAGTCCCTAAGCCAAGCTGGTCGTTTTAGAGGAGCCTCTGGGGAGAGATGCTATCTAAGCTAGTCCATGGACTAGTGACTATTATCCAGGAAAGTGGAGGAAAAGGTATTTCCCTCTGAAGGAAGAGGATGTGCTTAGTGACAAGAGAAGGCACTGCAGGGCTGGAGAGATGGCTCAGTAGGTAAGAGCACCGACTGCTCTTCCAAAGGTTATGAGTTCAAATCCCAGCACCCACATGGTGGCTCACAACCATCCTTAAAGAGATCTGATGCCCTCTTCTGGTGTGTCTGAAGACAGCTACAGTGTACTTACATATAATAAATAAATTAAAAAAAAAAAGAAGTTTCATTTGCTTTAAAAAAAAAAAGAGAGAAGGCACTGCAAAGATCACTAAGTGAAGCTGGAACTTGATCAGAGAGGGAATTTGATCAGGGTGAACATGGGTCAGCAGGGACAGACTGGAATCCCCCTCTGGGCTATGCTGAGGAATTTGAAGTTCTTGGGGATGCCTTGCAAATGAGGAACTACTGAAGTCTTTTAAGCAAATATTAGCCCTGTTAGAACTGGAGAGAACGTAGTAGTATGTTCTTGTACTTTGTACTTCAAAATAGTAGTAAATAGTGACAGAAGTTGGTATTCATTGTGTACTTCTTATATCCCAGGCAATGTTTTAAACATTTTTCCTAATATAAGATGTGTTAGTGTCACAGAAGCCTTGCCCTAGACCACATAGTAGTGCTAAGGTATAAGAGCAAGGTACAAAGCACATTAGACTTCCACCACCCACCTTGCTCTCAACCACTAAGCTATAAACATCCCCACAGATCCATCTGCATGTCTCCCATTGTGCTTTCTCAGAAACAAATGCTAATTCCCAGTGCCGACCTCTTTCCCATTGTCTTTCTGTTTTAACCTACTGTGTTTAGAAGTTCTCACCCTAAACTAGAGCTATGACTGCAATCCCCTCCTCCCTCAGGTCTCAAGTCTCTGGGTCTAGAAGGCATAGAAAATTCCGTATGAGCTGGGTTCCTTTCTGTCCTTCATGGATAGCTGTGTGGTCGGTCCCCTCGAGGAGGCGAACTCTGCAAGGTACTTCCCTATGCTTTAGTATTGACCTTTGCTTGGCATCAGCTAGCTGCCCTAGTTAGGCAGCTAACTATTATTTTCCAGATCCCAGAATAATCCTTTCTTTCTTGAGAGGGCAAGGAAATGGAAAAATGTTATCTCACTTGGAGGTACTTGTTTTGAAGTAAATTTCCTGGTAACATGGAGCACAACTCAGAAAAATCAAATCCTGGTAAGCGAGATCTCATTAAAAAGTAAATAAGGGGTTTTCCTTCTGCGCTGGGAGCTGACCCTGTGCCACAGGGCTCCATGCCCAAATAGCGCAGAGAGTGGGCTAGCCTCCCAAGGAGTGCTGACAAGTTTGTGAGTACAGATAAAACCACTTCTGTTCAGAGAGACCCTCCAGGAACCCTCAGGACACAGGAGTGACCTGGGACCGGAGCCTTCCAATCCCCGTCTGCGCCCGGAGCTGATCCTGTGCCACAGCACTACATATACAATATCACCAGGAAAGAGCTGGCCTCCCAGGAGTAACCACACACCTGCGAGCACAGGTAAGACTACCACTTCTCTTTAAATTCCTGGCCCAAGAGGGACCCTCCCAGAGCCATCAAGACACAGGAACCAAGGAACAGCTGGGAACAGGATCCTTCTGGTTTCTGACTGCACCCTAGAGCTGACCCTGTACCATAGCTCTTCATACTTAAATTACTTCTGGAGAGAACTGGTCTCCCAGGAGTACTGACACACAGGCTTTCAGGAGGGGCAAGCCACAGTAAGAGACAGAAAGACCAGCTAACACCAGAGGTAAACAGATGGCGAATGGCAAAGGGCAAGAACACAAGCAACAGAAACCAAGGCCACTTGGCATCATCAGAACCTAGTTCTCCAACCACAGTGAGCCCTAGTTACCCCAACACACCAGAGAAACAAGACTTTAATTTAACATCACATCTCATAATGATGATAGAGGACTTTAAGAAAGACATAAATAACTCCCTTAAAGAAATACAAGAGAACACAGGTAAACAGGTAGAAGCCCTTAAAGAAGAAACACAAAAATCCCTTAAAGAATTATAGGAAAACACAACCAAACAGGTGAAGGAACTGAACAAAACCATCCAGGATCTAAAAATGGAAATAGAATCAATAAAGAAATCACAAAGCGAGACAACCCTGGAGATGGAAAGCCTAGGAAAGAGATCAGAAGTCATAGATGCGAGCATCACCAACACAATATAAGCGATAGAAGAAAGAATCTTGGGTGCAGAAGATACCATAGAAAACATTTGACACAGCAGTCAGAAAAAGTGCAAAATGCAAAAAGCTCCTAACCCAAAACATCCAGGAAATCCAGGACACAATGAGAAGACCAAATCTCAGGATTATAGATATAGAAGAGAGCGAAGATTCCCAACTTAAAGGGTCAGTAAATGTCTTCAACAAAATTATAGAAGAAAACTTTCCTAACCAAAAGAAAGAGATGCACATAAATATACAAGAAGCCTACAGAACTCCAAATAGATTGGGCCAAAAAAGAAATTACTCCTGTCACATAATAGTCAAAACACCAAATTCACAAAACAACAACAATAAAATATTAAAAGTAGTAAGAGAAAACGGTTAAGTAACATATAAAGGCAGACCTATCAGAATTACACCAGACTATGCTCAGAGTCTGTGAAAGCTAGAAGATCCTGGGCAGATCTCATACAAACCCTAAGAGAACACAAATGCCAGCCCAGACTACTATACCCAGCAAAACTTCAATTACCATAGATTGAGAAACCAAGATATTCTATACTGGGTAATAATTAAAAAATAGTACTGCTCCACCAGGCCTCTACACCAAGTCCCAGCATGTTCCACTCAGGGTGACTCTTTCTTTCAGCTAGCTCTCACAGCATCTATTGTGTTTCCTCTCCACCAAAGACTCTGTAAATGGCTGGAATTCCACGCTTCTTCTTTCCAAGTATCCAGTAAAGCATGATACTTAAACTTGAATAGTTAACCAAATATCTTTATGTATATAAAACTCCCAATTATATAATGTCAATTCACAATGATAAAGTCTTATCCCAATATTTCTGACCTCTCCAAAACAGCAGAAATATGTCTGAAGTCATCTGGATAGCTGTGTCTCCCTCTCTCCTCAGCTCCTGTTGTCCCCTGAGCCTCTCTCTCTCCTTCCCTCACTTCTCTTAGCTCCTCCTCCTCTCTCCCCTCCAATCACTGGCCTCTCGCTACCTCAATGTGAATAGATAGGAAATGTCTTGCAACAATATTCCATGACAAAACCAAATTTACACAATATCTTTCCACAAATCCAGCCCTACAAAGGATAATAGATGGAAAATGTCAACACAGAAGGAAACTACATCCTAGAAAAAGCAAGAAAATAATCTTCTGTCAATGAACCCAAAAGAAGATAAACACAGAAAAATAAAAATAACATCAAAAATAACAGGAAGCAACAATCACTATTTCCTTAATATTTTTAAAATCAATGGACTCAATTCCCCCAATAAAAAGACATGAACTAACATACTGGATACATAAACAGGACCCAGCATTTTGCTGCATACAGGAAACTCACCTCAGTGTCAAAGACAAACACTACCTAAGAGTACAGGGCTGGAAAACAGTTTTCCAAGCAAATGGTCCCAGGAAGCAAGCTGAAGTAGCCATTCTAATATTGGATAAAATCACCTTTCAACCAAAAGTCATCAAAAAAGATAAGGAAGGACAGAGGCTTCATACTCATCAAAGGAAAAATCTACCGAGAAGAAATCTCAATTCTGGACATCTATGCTCCAAATGCAAGGGCACCCACATTCATAAAAGAAAGTTTACTAAAGCTCAACGCACACATTGAACCTCACACAATAATAGTGGGAGACTTCAATACCCTACTCTCATCAATGGACAGATCATATAAACACAAACTAAACAGAGACACAGTGAAACTAATAGAAGTTATGAACCAAATGCATTTAACATATCTGTAGAACATTTCATCCTAAATCAAAAGAATATACCTTCTTCTCAACACCTCATGGTACCTTCTCCAAAATTGACCATATAATCAGTCACAAAACAAATATCAACAGATATAAGAAGATTGAAATAATCCCATGCCTCCAACAGATCGCTATAGATGAAGACTGGTCTTCAATAGCAACAAAAACAACAGAAAGCCCACATACACATAGAAGCTGAAGAATGCACTACTCAATGATAACTTGGTCAAGGATGAAATAAAGAAAAAATTAAGGACTTTTTAGAATTTAATAAAAATGAAGGTATAACATACCCAAAGTTATGGGACAGAATCAAAGTAGTGCTAAGAGAAAACCCATAGCTCTGAGTGCCTCCAAAAAGAAACTGGATAAAGCATACACTAGCAGCTTAACAGCATACCTGAAAGTTCTAGAACAAAAAGAAGCATATACATCCAAGAGAAATAGACTGCAGAAAAATAATCAAATTCAGGGGTGAAAACAACCAAGTAGAAACAAAAAGAACTATACAAATAATCAACAAAACCAGGAGCTGGTTCTTTGAGAAAATCAACAAGATAGATAAAACCTTAGCCAGACTAACCAGAAGACACAAAGACAGTATCCAAATTAACAAAATCAAAAATGAAAAGGGCAATATAATAGAAACTGAGGAAATTGAAAAAAATCATCAGATCCTACTACAAAAGCTGAAACTCAACACAGCTGAAAAATCTGGATGAAATGGGCAATTTTCTAGACAGATACCAAATACCAAAGTTAAATTAGGATCAGATAAACAATCTAAATAGTCCCATAATCCCTAAAGAAATAGAAGCAATCATTAAAAGTCTCCCAACCAAAACCAGTCTAGGACCAGATGAGTTTAGTACAGAATTATATCAGACCTTCAAAGAAGACCTAATACCAATACTCTTCAAATGATTCCACAAAATAGAAACAGAAGGAACACTACCCAATATCCCTTCTATGAAGCCACAGTTGTGCTGATACCAAAACCTTACAAAGACCCAACAAAGAAAGAAGCTTTAGACCAATTTCTTTTATGAATACCAATGCAAAAATAGTCAATAAATTTCTTGCAAATTGAATCAAAGAACACATCAAAATGATCATTCACCATGGTCAAGTAGGCTTCATCCCAGGGATGCAGGGCTGGTTCAATATACGGAAATCCATCAACGTAATCCACTACATAAACAAACTCAAAGAAAAAAAAACATGATCATTTCATTAGATACTGAAAAAGCTTTTGACAAAATTCAATATCCCTTCATGTTAAAAGTCTTGGAGAGATCAGGAATTCAAGACACATACATAAACATAGTAAAAACAATATACAGCAAACCAGTAGCCAACATCAAACTACATAGAGAGAAACATGAAGCAATCCCACTTAATCAGGGACTAGACAATAAATAGGGACTCCCCCTATCTATTGAATATAGTACTTGAAATTCTAGCTAGAGCAATTAGACAATAAAAGGAGGTCAAAGGGATACAAATTGGAAAGGAAGAAGTCAAACTATCAGTATTTCTAGATGATATGATAGTATACTTAAGTGACCCCAAAAACTCTGCCAGAGAATTCCTGCAGCTGATAAACAACTTCAGTAAAGTGGCTGGTTAAAAATTAACTCAAACAAATCAGTAGCCTTCCTATACCCAAAGGATAAAAAGACTGAGGAAGAAATTAGGGAAACAACACTTTTCACAATAGTCAAAAACAATATAAAGTATCTTGGTGTAACTCTAACCAAACAAGTGAAAAAGCTATATGACAAGAACTTAAAGTCTCTGAAGAAAGAAATTGAAGACCTCAGAAGATGGAAAGATCTCCCATGCTCATGGATTGGCAGGAATAATATAGCAAAAATGGCCAGCTTGCTGAAAGAAATGTACAGATTCAATGCATTCCCCATAAAAATTCCAACTCAATTCTTCATAGAGTTAGAAAAAGCAATTCTCAAATTCATTTGTAATATCAAAAAACCCAAGATAGCCAAAATTATTCTCAACAATAAAAGAACTTCTTCAGGAATTAACATCCCTGAACTGAAGCTGTACTACAGAGCAATAGTGATAAAAACTGCATAGTATTGGTACAGTGACAGGCAGGGAGATCAATGGAAGAGAATTAAAGACCCAGAAATGAACCCACACACACCTGTGGTCACTTGATCTTTGACAAAGGAGCTAAAATCATCCAGTGGAAAAAAGACAGCATTTTCAACAAATGGTGCTGGTTCACTGTCAGTCAACATCTAGAAGAATGCAAATTGGTCCATTCTTATCTCCCTGTACAAAGCTCAAGTCCAAGTGGATCAAAGACCTCCACATAAAACCAGATTCACTGAATGTAACAAAATAGAAAGTGGGGAAAACTCTCAAACACATGGGCACAGGGGACAATTTCCTGAACAGAACACCAATGGCTTATGCTCTATGATCAAGAATCAACAAATGGGACCTCATAAAATTGCAAAGTTTCTATAAAGCAAAGGACACTGCCAATAGGACAAAACAGAAACTAGCAGATTGGGAAAAGATCTTAACCAATCCTACATCTGATAGAGGGCTAATATCCAATACATACAAAGAACTAAGAAATCAGACTCTAGACAACCAAATAACCCTATTAAAATATGGGGAACAGAATTTTCAACTGAGGAAACTCAAAAGGCTGAGAAACACCTAAAAAAATGTTCAACATCCTTAGTTATCAGTGAAATGCAAATAAAAACAACCCTGAGATCCCATCTCATACCAGTCAGAATGGTTAAGATCAAAAACGCAGGTGACAACAGATGCTAACAGCAGATGCTGGTGAAGATGTGGATAAAGAGGAACACTCCTCCATTGCTGGTAGGGTTGCAAGCTGGTACAAGCACTCTGGAAATCAGTCTTCTATTCCTCAGAAAATTGGACACAGTACTACCTAAGGACCCAGCTATACTACTCCTGGGCATATACTCAGAAAATGCTCCAACATATAATAAGGACACATGCTCCACTTTGTTCCTAGCAGCTATATTTATAATAGCTAGAAGCTGGAACAACCCAGATGTCCCTTGACAGGAATGGATACAGAAAATGTGGTACATTTACACAATAGAATACTACTCAGCTATGAAAAATAACAACCTCATGATATTTGCAGGCAAATGGATGGAACTTGAGAATACATCTTGAATGAGGTGACTCAGTCACAAGGAACAAACACAGTATACTGTGGGATACTGATAAGTCCCTACTCTCTGATAAGTGGATATTAGCCCAAAAGTTTCAAATGCCCAAGATTCAATTCACAGACCATATGAAGCCTAAGAAGAATGAAGACCAAAATGTGGATGCTTCAGTGCTTTTTAGAAGGGTGAACAAAATACTCACAGGAGGAAATATAGAGACAAAGCGTGGAGCAGAGACCAAAGGAAAGGCCATCCAGAGACTGCCCCACCTGGGGATCCATCCCTTATACAGCCATCAAACCTAGATTTTAAGGTGAATGCCAGGAAGTGCTTGCTGATGGAAGCCTGATATGGCTGTCTCCTGAGAGGCTCTGCCAGAGCCTGACAAAGACAGAGGCAGAAGCTCGAAGCCAACCATTGGACTGAGCTTGGGAGTCCATGATGGAGGAGTTAGAGAAGGGACTGAAGGAGCTGAGGGGGTTCGCAGCCCCATGGAAGGAGCAACAGTGTCAACAGACCAGACTCCTCAGAGCTCCTGGAGACTGGACCACCAACCCAAGAATGCACATGGAGGGACCCATGGTGCTGGCCACATATGTGGCAGAGGATGGCCTTGTTGGGCATCAGTGGGAGAAGAAGCTCTTGGGCCTGAGGGTGGGAGGGCAGGAGGACAGGAGTGGGGGGGGAGGAAGTAGGGGGAGGGGTGGGAGGGAGGTTTTGGAAGGGGAGACCTGTAAAGGGGAAAACATTTGACATGTAAATAAAGAAAATATCCAATCAAAAGAAAAAAAAAAGGGAAATAAGGATTTATTCCTAGAGGGTAAATTCTACACCATTAGGAAGCACAAAGATATTCTTAGCTCCATACACTCACACATTTCAAATATTTTTATTCAATCACTCAATGATAATTTGCCTGAACCCCTGCTATAGGCAAGGTGACTTGCTAGTTAGAGACAGAGGCATGATTAAGCCTTAAGGAGCTCAGTTTCAGCCAGATGGAGAATCTGGATGCCATTGGGATTCTTACAGTGCAGGTGTGTAATGATTTTATCCCTCAGAATATTTCCATTTCCCCGTGGTTGTCAACTTACAGGTAATTTTCTATACTACATTTTGGGATGTGTGTGTGTGTATGTGTGTGTGCGCGCGTGTTCATTTCCATGCATCTGTGCCCATGAATAATTTGAGAGTTGGGGTGGGGCTATTAGTGGGCACATAGATGGAGGTTATAGGACAGCTTTCAGCAATTAATTCTCTCCTTCCATATATAGATCCCAAAGACTGAACTCAGGCTTGGAGGCAAGCACCTTTGCCAGCTAAGGCATTTTGCCAGTCCAACTTGTAGGTAACCGTAAAGCAGCATTTCTCTTGAAGCCCTACAGTGCTAACTAGCCAGCTACTTTCATTCTGGGAAAAGAGATGTGGTTCTTAACCTGACTGGGCAATTTGTCCTCAGTTTATCACTTCCTCTTACTCTCCCTTTGACTAACAAATGACTAGGCTTTCTCTGGCCCACATTGTTACAGGTCTACTTGGGAATTATTGAACTGTGGTAGTTTTCTTCAGCGAAAGGGAAGCAACTTTGCATCTCAGGATCTCCAAAGAATCACATTGCTTAAAGAAGCAGGAACAGAAATATTTCGAAAAGAAATGTCAGTGTCGTAGAGATTCTCTGAAAAGTCTATTATTTGCTCGTGACCCAGGGCCATCTGTTCTATACACTAAGAGTTTCTCTCAGGATTTTATACATCTAGGGCTCAGACAGACACCTGAGGGTAAGTCAATGTGGAAATAAAGCGAGGGTATAAGTCCCTCACTCAGTCAGACACCAATTTCCAAACAGGCATTTTTGTAAAGTGAGACCACACAAAGTAAGTGGACACAGCCAGAGGAAATGGAGGAAGCTGTGACCAGTGTCATACACTAAGGGACTCTGTTCTCTCTGAAGGTCAGAGCCTGGCTTTCTCATTCCTAGCTGGAGGAGTATGAGGAGAGCCACAAGGAAGTGAGATTTGCAGTTAATTCCCCATGGGCTCCATTGACTACATCCTTCCTCTGTTCTCTCTTCCTCTTCTCTCTACTTACACACTCATCTGGCTTCCCACTTCCTTCTGCTCATCTCCAAGACTGTAATACTGACCTCTTTTCCGTAATCCCAAGAGTCAGTAAACTGACTGTCGCCTGCACCACAGTCATTACTAATCCCCAAGTAACAGGTCACCCTGAACTGGAAAGACCGGATGCACCCTTTACAAAGGAAATGAGGACAGCCTCTACAAAGGGAGATGCCAATCTCAGCTGCTCTTAAACTAGAATCCTTTGACTTACTGAAGATACCATTTATAGCATTTTTGAGTGGGGCAGCAGCCATGACACCTTTGTTTTACAGGACAAAGCTTTAGTCATCTTTGTCTCATCAGCTTCCAACACAGTGCCAGCCATTATGAACACTGTAATGTTGACTGCTCAGCCTCACCCGGTTCCATCCGAAACTGTGTCCCCCTGCCCTGGCACCCCTTCACTGGTCAGAGCTTTGGAAGGTCAAAGTGGATTGCTTGCTGGTAGGTGCATTTTCATATCATAGCAGCTATCTTCTGGTGCTCAAGGTCTGCTACCACAAGTGACCCCAAACTTAGAGTGTGTTCATAGTCAGATCCTCCACCCCGGGGGTAATAGCACACTTCCCCCTTCTCACTTAAAGAAACATTGTCTTAAATCATTAATCTCTTTTATTTCTCACTCTTTCTCTTTAGTTTTTGATTAATAGTCACACAGGTCTCCTAATGGTAGCACATTATTCAGTAGGCAGAGGGCTGAGGGCTATGGCAGGCACTAAAGCCGTAGCACTAATTCCTCGAAGCAAAAGAATTACCCAAGAAAGCTTGGCGTAAACGTCACATCATGAGATTTGGTTCCTCTGAAATTAAAGTAATTAAGGTCGCCATTCTTGTGTCATCCGTTGGGGTCAGGAACTGTTTTGACTAGACTCATAGGGCTGAGCAGGGCCCTTGTCTGCTAGCCAGGTAAAGGAGAGAAGCAAGTTAACCGCTGACTTCAGGCAGCCTTCTTGATGAACGCTATGACTAAAAGAAGTAGACTAGCGATGAAACATTCGAGGTAGGTGGGCTATTATAAACAGAGCTGACAGTTGGCTTCTCAGAGGAGGTGCTAACTGGGGCCCGAGTTATGCAAGGGGATGAGCCATGTTCACGTCAACAGAGTTCACAGTCCTTCCAGATAGTCCACAGGAAGTTTTTTTGGACAGTCACTGGAGTTCCTACAGAGAAAAATCTAGGATTTTATACTTCTCATCTAGGTCACGTTTTATGACCCCCCCCCTTTTTTTTTGGTTCCCTCTCAAAATCTTCAGCAGCATTTAATTTTTTAAGTCTAATTTGTTAGGTTTGTTTTGGAGACAGAATCTTACTATGGAGTAGCTCTGGCTGCCCTGGAACTCCCTATATAAGCAAGGCAGGCAGGTTTCAAACTCACAGTGAGACTCTTGCCTTCCTCTCCCAATTGCCATTAAAGATGTGCATGGCCATGCCCAGTCACCATTTGTAAATTCCAATTACAAAGCCCAGAACTAGCAGAGGCTCTCTCAGATGCTTCAGCCTGGATTCAAGGCTCGTCTCTCCAGACCATATCTATGGATGCCAGGATGGCATTTAGCGAATGCTGCCACCAAGGAAGCTTGAGCCTAACCTGCTAGACAGAAGAGTTCTGATCTGTCAGGGACTTAGAGATGACTCTGCGGAGCACTAAACCAGCAACCCAGTATTCTGTTGATTTGTTAAAGTCCAAGCCTCCATTCTTTGATCTTTAGAGCTTTGGAATGCTCATACTAGACAATGTTTTGTTCTCTTAATTTAAACACACAAAAGAGAGATTATAGTCCAAACCTCTCTACAATGAAGTGTCACGGATGGCTGGTATTGTTGGCAGTGTTAGACATGAAAGGCTTTGCCTGTAGCTAATGGAAGGAGTGTATGGTTTGGATAATGTAAACTTTTGTTTTGAGGACTTGCTTTTGTGTCTGCCTGTCATTCTTAGACCACTTCAAATTAAACTGAAGATGTGTAGTCTAGACCAATCATACATTTTACCATCTGCATAAATGTCCAGCTGTTTTTTACTCTTCTTTTGGTTTTGCTAGGCCAGCAGTCAGACCCAGGGCCTTGAACCTACTAGGTAGGCACTCCACTAATGACTTCCATCTTTAGCCCATGAGTGATAGCTTGTAACTTAAATTCTCAAATGAATTTTCCCCCCCTCTTTCTCTCCTAGTGCCAAAATGGAGACACACATGATGCTCTTTTCTGTTCTCTAGTAAGTTTCTCTCTGGAATTATGTCTATATATAGCTATATATTATGGATGCAGACTTCTGATTTGTTTTTAGCTTTACTTAGGATCTTTTGTTAAATTTCTCAGCTTGAACATTTTTCTTCAATAGCACATAAAATAAGGCTGCATATTTTAATTGACAGCATGCTAGATTGAGCAATACATGGTAATGAATCGGGAACCATGGCATTTTATATGAAAAGCAAGATGGATACACAGAGAGAGCCATGGCAAGGGAGGAGAGCTCGCTGGAGAGAGAAACAGGAAGAAGACCATCTCAGAAAGGAAGGAGAATATGACTTGACTGATACGCCTACCAATGATTATTGGCTGATTTAACGTCTGAATGGGGACTAGTGCGAGCCTCCAGAGATGCTGGAGTCGAAGCCAGGTCAGCAGAGCTGCCAAGTGGGTCAGGAAGGAGGGAAGCTGGTGGGTGAGTAAGAGATTGGAGCTGGAATGCCAAGAGCTAAAAGGGCAGGCGTGGCTTCATTCCTTCCTGGTTCCTAAACCTATCTATGGGTGTGATAAAGACACGGAGAGAAGCCCACATGCAGTGAGCAGAGAGGTTTCAGGCTGACACTGGGGATACACTTCAAAAAGGCTGTGAATGAGATTCTTAAGTCAGAAAAATGCCTGTACAAAACGAAATCCAACCAGTCTCTGTGCCTCTTGTCCTGAATCTATTGTTCTTGATGAGTACGTCTGGCCTTTATGTAAACAGCCTCCTCCTCCTGGTATTTTCCCAGCAGACTGCTGACAGCTTAGGAATCTTTTTCCTAAGGCCTAGCTAGAAGGTTACCTTAATAAAACCTTGCCAGTTTCATAGTCAGTATTAATCATATCTGGGAGGGTTCTTAAAGTATTTAAGCACTCATGGTGTCTATGTTGTAATGCATCATATGTCTTTCATTAGTCTGTCAGTTTTGAAAGAAAAACATACCGAGAAGACGTCTTTGTAGGCTCGCTGTGAAGCATAAAGTCTGGTATATCTGAGGAACTCAAATGCTGAATGAATGAGTGAATGAAAGACCAGGCTAGAAGGTTCTCTTAGTGCCCTGTACTGCCTCTACCACAGCGCTTACATTTCACTATAGCTATCTGTTAACCTACAGTGGTCCCATCAGAGCGCAGCATCTAAAGTACAGAACATGGTTGTGTTCTTTATTGCACAATATCAACATCAACAGCAGCCAATGCAATAGATTTTTGGTGAATGCTAGAGGTTTAGTCTAGCTGAGATAAATCTTTTTTGTTTGTTTGTTTTTTGTTTTTTTGTTTTGTTTTGTTTTGTTTTTATTCAAGACAGGGTTTCTCTGTATAGCCTTGGCTGTCCTGGAACTCACTCTGTAGACCAGGCTGGCTTCTGACTCAGAAATCCACCTGTCTCTGCCTCCCAAGTGCTGGGATTAAAGGAGTGCACCACCACTGCTGGGCAGGATAACTTCTTTTTAAACACACATACACACACACACACACACACACACACACCAAAACAAACTTGCAGCTAGGCATAGTGGTTCATGTTCATAATCCAAGTCGTTTGGAGACTGAGGAAGAATTGTCATGAGTTTGAGGTTAGCCTGAACTTTATAGTAAACTCCAGGCTAGCCTAGACTAAAGAGTGAGACTCTATATCAAAACAAGCTTACCTAGCTTCATGCTAGACGGGGTCCCAGAACTGATAAGGGGGTGGACACGAGGTCTCACTCCTAACCAAGAAGCTGTCTGCGATTGATACCCACTGGCAAAGAAAAATCAGTTTTCTCCAACTGAGTCTTATTGGGTACACCAACCACACATAGGGGTGGGGCCCATGCCCAGGAGTAGTTGGCCAAAACAAAACAAAACTCAATGGTATTTTAAAAATATTATTTATTTAATATCTATGAGTACACTGTAGCTATCTCATAGACACACACCAGAAGAGTGCATCGAATCCCATTACAGATAGTTGTGAGCCACCATGTGGTTGCTGGAAATTGAATTCAGGACCTCTGGAAGAGCCGCAGTCAGTGCTCTTAACTGCTGAGCCATCTCTCCAGCCCTCACTGGTATTTTTGTAGACTTTTGGTCTCATGTTGCTTTTTGGGGGCACTTGTCTTGTTGACCTTTTGCTTGCTTAGGTTCTGTGGGTTTGTGTGAATGTGTACATAGATGTATTTTTTTTTAAGAAAAAGAAGAAAAACAAAGCTGAATGGGCAGGGAGGTGAAGAAGATTTCAGAGCAAAAAATCATGATCAAAATGTATTGTGCAGGGTTTTTTTTTTTCAATTAAAAATAAGAAGACATGTTACCAGACAAATTTTTAAAACATCACCTGTTGTCTAGGAGCCTATAGATGAAGAGACTAAAAGCCTTGTGCCAACCCAGGAAGGGTATTTCTAAGCACAGGGAGCATTGTAATTAAGTTTCCTCCAAATTCAAATGCAGACATATCAGGGGAAAAGGGTATTTAAAGTGAATACTTTATATTAATTCAGAGTTATGTACTAAAGTGCTGTATAGCTTGGATCTAGAACTTCTCCCAGATATCTGTGGATTAAGTGTAGGCTTTTCTCTAGGCTGTTGGGATCTGGCAGAACTTTTAACACACAGGGTCTGCTTGGAGGAAGTGAGGTCATGGCACATGACACTGGCCTCCATAAGGTGAAAAGTTTTTATCCACTTTGACCATTAAAACTTCTGAAACAATAAGCCAAGGTGAACTTTTCTTCCATTGTCTTGGATCAAGGTATTGGTCACGACAATGGAAACTTAATTCAGAGGTGCTTTAAATGCTCATTCCATTTAATCCTCATAGTAATCCTGTGAACTAGATATTATATTGCCATCTTGATGTTATTGATGAAGGCGATGTTATGTGCGTTGTTGGCCTAAGAATGAACTATCTAGACAGGACTTTAGCTAGCATGAGCACAGAGCCCAAACTTGTAGCCAGTGTGGCTTGCCAACCCTGAATAGCCTACTCCTTTAAGCCAGACTCGATACAAGCACTCCTTAAAATCTGTTTATGGACTTCCAGGAAATCTGTTCTGCTTTCCCTGTCCTTGCACACAAGTTGGACAGTGCTCTCCAGGGACCTTTACCACCTTGACTACATCACCTCTTATGTTTATTATGACTCTCTGCTAATGCACCTTTACTGTCCAATTAGACCACACACTTCCCCAGGATAGAAAATGCACTCATTATTGTGTAATGGCAACCGTACAATGCTTCTTGCTTAGTGTGTTTTCAGTTAAAGCTGAATTAACTAAGATGGAGAAAAACCCTAGACCAAAGTCACACTTTTGTGATAACTAGGTCTGCCCCAGAGTATCAGCTTTCCTTTCTTCTCACCAAAGGTTTCTAAATATTGCAACTGAATGAG
The DNA here is from genome assembly GCF_947179515.1 of Apodemus sylvaticus. Taxonomy (NCBI): domain Eukaryota; kingdom Metazoa; phylum Chordata; class Mammalia; order Rodentia; family Muridae; genus Apodemus; species Apodemus sylvaticus. Next base: position 69,347,152 of record NC_067483.1, read on the forward strand.
TTATTTTAAAATATTCACAGGCCACTTAAAAATACTACTGTGTAAAAACAATTAATAGTTTTTAGTTCTAATTCACTTTCTGTACATCTTGCTAGCTAAAACTAATTTGTTCAGATTTACCTTCATTATTATATATTGCAAACATGAGAACTAAATTTTAAGTATGTATGTAAATATTTTTACATTGAACACAATAATTGTGTATTCCTTCCCTCTGGGTCATGACTCGGTCCCACTCAGAACCCCCAGGCTTCCTACTTGTCCTTTTGTAGACTCCTCTCCCCAGGCAGCATCCATCGTTCGGAAGCCTGTCCAGATAGTGGGCTTTACTACAGATAAATAGATGCATAACTCCTGCTCTCCATGCTTTCAGCTGCACATGTACATAGTTGTCACATGTTCCTTTCAGGTGCACATGTACATAGTTGTCACATGTTCCTTTCAGGTGCACATGTACATAGTTGTCACATGTTCCTTTCAGGTGCACATGTACATAGTTGTCACATGTTCCTTCGGCTCTGTTTGGGTTCTGAAGCTTAGCTGACTGACTGGTAAAAAGCATGATAGTTAATTCTGGCATTTTATTGGCCATCTTTGTCCCTAGTTCCCCTCTGAAGGCTTGTCTAGTATAATGGAAATTACCATGCCTATGGCTTCCTCTAACCCCTCCCTAGTGCTTTCCCGTGGCAAAACCATGAGATATTCCAATACACCCGAGTATCTAACAGGCTGAACGGACCGGGAGATTTCTGCCTGCAACCACCCTGTGGTGTTTCTCACCTGGGGAAGAACCAACAAGATGAGACTTGGCTGGCTTTGGTGTGTGGCCAGTTTTATCCCACAGAAGGAAGAGGAATCACAAGTGTGGTGTTATCCTTGTGACTGTGTTAAGTCATGATCAGAATGTTATTTCATACTTGGTGGAAGTTCTAATTGGTAGTTACATATAACTTTATAGTCACATGAAGAAGGATACTATTTAAGGAGTCTTTAGCAGTAAGCACACACACATGCGTGCAGGTAGAGGCATGCCATAGTATGTGTGTGGAGGACAGAGGACAAATTTAGGGAGTTATTTCTCTTTCCACTGTTGGTTCCAGGGATCAAACTTGGGCTAGAAGGATAGCACTTGTACTCACTGACCCATGTCTCCCTCATAAGCATTTTACAGGACAATTGTTTTGATCTCTTCTACAAGTCATTATTGAGGGAAGGAAAGTTGGGAGTACAGTTCTAGATTAAACAAGGCCAATAGATTATGTATCATCTTTAATTTGGTCTGACTTGAAAGAATATAACAGATATACAGGACTATCTTTCCTGTCAGACACATAACATCTTCAGGAGTTCAGCTGGGCATGCTTGCAAGTCACCAAAGCCCAGTTTGACAACAATTGGTGCTCCCTCACAGGGGGAGGGCATTGAGGGTCATGGGATCCTCAGCTGAGTATCTAGCCCCTCCTCCCACCCTGTTGTCTGTAATTCTACCTAAGTGCACATTGGGCTAGAGGAACAGGCTGGCAAGGCCCAGAGAGTGGCCTCCTTCTGTAGCCATGGGGAGTTATCATTGAGACTTGGTGCAGATCTTCCAGTGTGGCTGCTTCAAGGGCACCCAAATCCTGCCCAAACCCCTCACTTGCTGCTCTACTAAACTAACTCATTGGTTCTCCAGAGTGAATTTTGTGGACTTATACATAGATTTGAGATTGGGGCCTTATGAAGAGGGGGTAGATACTGTTTACACTTCCCCAAGAAAAGGAAATTTAACAACATTTCTAATAGTCACATTGAGGAATTTGGATATGGATCAAGGAGAGATAACACAGGCTGGTTTATAATTCTTAAGACAAGGGTGTTATGTGTTAAAGGAATTTGTTTTGGAGCTTTGAGTTGTACCACTCAGTGTAAAATGTCAGTGTCTTTAACATGACAGCAATCACTGCAGTTGGAGTAGATGTGACAAAGTGTAGATGAGTGTGGGTTCCAGTAGGTGAATAGATCAGTGCTCCTGTGTTATCTCTGCTTCTCTGTGTATGTAAATTTTTCTATAATTAAATGTAGGTTAAGTACAAAGTCTTTGGGATCCTTGACCTAACAGGAGTGCTGAGAAGAGAGTCATAGGTTTGTTTTCTGATTCTATTCTTTTCCATGAATTTAGCACAGAGAGAAAGAAGATCAGGTGATCAGATATGGACCAGTGAGTGATAAAGTTTAGAGTCAGAAATATGAAGACTGTCTGGAATCTAGTTAAAGAATACAAGCTCATGCCTAGGCTTCAAACAATATTACACTGGCTATGATAATGTATGCCTTTAATCCTTGCACTTGGGGAAAAAGGCAGGCATATCTCTTTTGATTTCTAGACCAGCCAGTGCTGCACAGTGAGACCCCATCTCAAAATATGCAGAGGAAAACTGTAAGAACTGCAGTTCTCACTAGAATGATAGATCCTCTTCCATTGGTGGCAAGGGCACAACAGAGACTGAATTAGGTATTTAAGCATTGTGAGAAAGAAAAATGGAATTTCATCCCATGTTTCAGGGAGTAGGATGTCTAGAACGAGGGTGTCTGGTTTTCCCAGCCTGGGATTTAGATTTCACCCTGAATGACACTGTGGTCTGAGTCCACATGGGAGGTCTGGAGTCATATCACTAGCCATAAACATGCAACCAACAACAATGAAAAAAAAAATCAAGCAAAATCAGGCACCCCATGTCAGTACAATGAAGGATTTTTGTGAAGTGCCCTAGGGAAGGATAAATGAATAACTCCTGTTTAATGTTAAGAGAGAAAGATGCAGAGTTAGTTGAGAGAGAGAGAGAGAGAGAGAGAGAGAGAGAGAGAGAGAGAGAGAGAGAGAGCATAATTATAAAATGCTGCACTAGCATGAACCGTTTATTGTTGGGTGCCAGAACTTGCCTTTCAATGGCAAACTTCCTGAGGGCCAGAGATAAAATGTATTCTTTGGACCGGATGCTTGCCTGAACTTGATAGAACTCAAGGTTTGCGTCGGAGGGAGTGTCAGCAAGACAATTATGCAGATAGTTTATTGGGTTTCCAATGTCAAAGCTAGATTAGCTTCTTGGCACTTTCAAAAAGGCCTTTTGTTTCACCAGGTTCTGTTCTGAGTCAGTGAAACACTGAAGTAGTTCATAGTTTAAAAGGAAAGTCAGGGTGAAGTTTGCAAAAACCTCTCTGCCATTTTCTGTCCTTTAGCCATACCTTTTGCCTTTTTAGAGCTAACCATTGTTATCATCATCTTTTTCTTGATTTTACACATCTTTATGCATTTTTCTCAAATCTAGAGTGTAAGCTTTCAAGTTTTTTCCCTAGCTTGGAATCCCTACTGGATGGCTTTTACTAGCTGAAGAACCCAGTGAACTTTCCCTGAAACAGCCATGATCCACCCATGCCTCACCTGGCTTTTCTGCACTTTGCTGACCAGGTGATAGAATGTCTTGCCAAAGACTTCACAAAGAACAAGTGATAACACATAGCTATTTCTCTCCCATCAGCCTTGCTCATGAGGTTCAATAACTGCTTCTTTGTCCTGTGCAGACAGCAGGGTGACTGGCGATACGGGAGACTGTTATTGCTGAAATTGCTGGGTGTTCCTTTTTGTAACTCCTGTTCCATGCTCTCTGAGTGTGTGTGTGTGTGTGTGTTAAGTGCACACACGTGTATATTTCTCTAAATGAAATGATAACTCCTTCAATGGCAGAATCCCAATACCTTACCAGGTCTGCTTTCAAACCCTCAAATTTATGGATCTTAGTTCAAGGTTTTACAGATTAGTTCGTAAACCTAGGGATAGACTTGCCTTTATTTGAAATATATCTCAAATAGCCGAGTTGCTCCTGCAGGGATACAGTGCAGCATGAGATGTTGTTATCCTTGTTAGGTTACACATAAAAAAAAAAAAGAAAGAAAGAAAGAAAAGAAAAAGAACAGATTTACAATTACAATTATGAGAGAGAGCTGTGAAATGCAATGCTGAATTAAGTTGGTTTTTAGCAGAATATGGTTGAAGACGAGCTTGATCACCCCAATTTCTAGGGGTTAGTTTATCCTTTCTTTTACTATCCACCTCGACATTCTCAAGATTGAACCCATGGCTTCCTGCATGACAGCAGAGCAGCACACGTTCACTTATATCGTGATCATTTTCTCTCCCCCTCCCCTGCCTCTGTGTCTGTGTGCATGCATAGACAGGCGCGTCTGCCTCGTTTTGTGACAGTGTCTCTCAGTGGTCTGGAACTCACTGATGAGGCTAGACTGGCCCACAGTCCCCAAGGATCTGCCTGTCTCCACCTTCCCAGCGTCAGGAAATTCTAGAGCAGCACTAGGCAGCTTCATGTTGCCACAGCCAGCTTTCTTATGTGAGTCCTGGGGCTGCCACCCCAATCTTTTCAAGTCAAGCACTTTACTAGCTTCCCAACCCCCTAAATCTTGATTCTTAGTAGTTTTGTCCTTAGGCTTATTTGGAGATAGCAATCCCATGGTGTTAGTGTTAGCATTTTGTCTAAGCTCTGTCCCACGGTTACCTGGCAACAGCCCTGTGTACCTGACTATACCTAACTCACTCTAAGAGGGGCTGCGTGCCTCCTCTGCTCTTTCTTGCTCTTGCCTTCTTGCTCCCACTCCGTCCTCTCGCCCCCTTCTCCCCTCTCACCCCATTCCCTTCCGCCTCTCCACGTGCTCATGGCTGGCCCCTTCCTCCTCTCCTCTCCTCTCCTCTCCCCTCCCCTCCCCTCCCCTCCCCTCTCCTCTCCTCTCCCCTCCCCTCCTCTCCCCTCCCCTCCCCTCCCCTCTCCCCTCTCCCCTCCCCCTCTCCCCTCCCCTCCCCCTCCCCCTCCCCCTCTCCCCTCCCCTCCCCTCCTCTCCTCTCCTCTCCTGTCTTCTTTCTCCCTCTCCCCCTCCCCCATCTCCCTCTCTCTCTCCCTCTCCCTCTCTTTCTGCCTTTCTCTGTCTCTACTACCCTCTCAACTCCCCTTCCCATGCCCTGAATAAACTCTGTTCTATCCTATACTGTCGTGTGACTGGTCCCTCAGGGGAAGGGATGCCTCAGCATGGGCCCACAGAGGCACCCCCTTACCTCATACCTGACTACACATCCACTGAATATATTCCTTCTCTCTTTATCTTTTTTCAAACATAACACATGGTTCTTCTTTTCTTGGGCAGTACCAACTCTGAACAACTGCACCAAGTGAAATCTAAACGGAGCACCTTTGAGACTACCTGGTGTTATGCACATTTAAAATAATGAACAGAAGCTGGCCCATGCGGAAGACCATTAGGCCAGGGAGCCAGCAACTTGCTAACAGTTTCAGTCTCCCACTCCCCCTCTCTCCTTCTCCCTCTCCTCACCCGACAGTTATGATCAAAAGAAAAATAAAAGGGACCCTGACAAGAGAACATAGCAGTGGACGCCTGTTCAACTTCCCAGAATTAATATTGGGACCAGGTGTGACCATGGCCATACATTATATAAAAATACAACAGGATAGAAAGTACAGCATGGATTTTGCCAAATGCAGCATTTCTTTCCATTCCTAACATAAGGGAAGTATGCAGATTGGTTTAAAATTCCCTGTTGGAGTAAGAGAAGGTAAGAGAGAAGTGGTTATGAATGACATCTGTAGATTTTTAACTTAATTGAGGTTTTTTTTTTTTAAGTAAAAATCAGGTTTTTGCTCTGAAGTAAAAACATCTGCCCAAGATTATCCATTTTTCAAATTTAATCTGAACTGCACACAACTTTGGTATAGGAATAACATTACTTCAACTGAAGACATTCTTGGCCTATTCATGACAGATTTTTTGGATGACACTTAAGAATGGTCAGGAGGTGAGATAACAACGGGCTCAGATTATCGCCTCTGAGGGAGAGGCGACTGAGCCAACAGGGTGCTGTCAAGCATTTGCCTCCCACAATACAATGGGAGCAAAGTATGATATAGATAAGATGATTTATTTTAAATACGTTTACTACTGATATAGAACAGCCACTCATATATCTGCAGATGTCTTTGCGGTTTGAATTTACATGGTAGTGGGTTAGTCATGCATGGGGATGTGTTAGAGGTGGAATCCCAATTTAGGGAATTCTGCCTTCAGTGTCATTACTCTCCAGGATTTGATTGTAGGAACAAAGTAACAAGGAAACTCTTCTTGGTTGTCTGCTTAGCAAAACTACTACTAGTGTGCTGAGGCCATAAGAAGTCAGGTTTGGGCCTTAGGTTCTGGGAAATGTTCTACAAACTGAAATGTAAATCAGTAAACAGTCATATTCAAATTAAAACATGACAGTGCTGTGGGAGCCAGACTCCTGTTCTCACTGGGACACTAGTTGACAAAAATTACAAAGTTCATATGTAGTAAAAGGAAGCTAAAAGTTAACCTAACATTTATTGCCTTCTCTCTAAATCATGTACCAAGGAACCATATTGCTTTGGGCATAAGTTACACTATACTATCCCTTTCCTGGAGATTTGGAGATTCAAGGATATATTGCAGACTTGAAGTCTTAAAATGTGGACTTGGAACCCTTTAGCCTTTGAAGTCCCTTTGAGTTCTCAAGTTCATAATTATTCATAATACACACACACACACACACACACATACACACACACACAGAGAGAGAGGGGGGGGGAAGAGACACTTTGATTCTTCTTCCTCAAATATGATAGGAATTTTCCCAAGACTAAGTGACATGTGATAATTTAAAAATTCTGACACCAAATTAATGTGTTTCAAAAATTATTTTTAAGTGTTTTTTAAATTATTTAATTTCTGATGTGGTAGATATCAATAAATATAGCTCCCATTTGAAAATTCTTTAGGGTTCTTAAATATTAAAGAGTGCAAATAGTATAAGAAACATGCAGAGGGAAAGAAAGAGGAGGATAGGGAGAGGAGGGGAGAACAGGACAGAGTCCCACTATCCCATTCAAGGCATGTACCCAAATGGTGTAACTTTCCACAGTACAGTGGAAGCAATGTATGATATAGGTGAGATTAGTCACCTATCACCTATCCTTGGCTCCATTTCTTAAAAATTATCCTACCCCTTGGTGGTATCATAAGTTTTTACTGTGTGGCCATTATTGGGATTTCAGATCTAAACCATAACACCTGTTGTCAAAATACTGGCAAATACCAAAATGCTATTCTTAATGATATAGTTTTGGGGTGTTTCTAGATAAGGTCATTTTAATGAGATTTTAGAAGCACTTTATCTCCTAAGCTACGTAATATTTATATTACCTCAAATAACTGTGCATGAGGGAAGTATTTCCCCTAATTCATGAGTGTAGGCAGCCCAAGTCCTTTTACTGAAGTAAAAGATTAGCTGAACACCTGATCAATTTGTAAGGAAGTAAAGAAGGCAATGTGGGGTGTATTTCCTGTGACCACATACTGCAATAAGTAATTATTTGTCACTTTCCAGTTATTACATCATAGCGTCCCCTATTTGTTATAAAACAGATAGAAAAAAAAAGGTGATTCTTCTCCCTTTTCTCCCTTATGGTGAAAAAGATGAAGCCACAGAGGGCTCAAGGAGCCATCCCTGGTCCTCCTACCTGAAGGAGTGGCCTAAATGACTTACGTGGAAAACTCATGACTTATAAGAAGGCTGTCATTTATTATAATATAACATGCATTAAAAATTTCAGCAAAACAACATGAACATATTCTATGTTAGTCAATACATCTTTATAGTTATATAAATTAGACCATGCTGTCTTTAGGAGGAAGTGGTAAGAGGCAGAAGAGCAGCACATGGGAAGGAAAAAATGACTCATAACTTTTGGGAGATACAAGATTAGGGGAAGGTCCCAGTGTCAGACTGGCTTGGAGAGGTGGCCTTTTCCCAGAGTGTTTGGAGGGAATGAGCTCTAGCCTCTCACTTACTGCTTCACTGCCTTGCTCGTTCCTTTCTTTCTGGGAAAGGCACTGTGTTGAGTATCCTGAGGAGTTTCGTAGGCACCTGACAGCAGCCTGTGGAAGACAGCAGTCCTGGGACCTAAAATGGGCAGTCTGTAGCGAATGCTCTCTGGAAGACAGTGTGAAGAAGAACAGAATAAAGGCTTATACACTGTTCTCACAAGTATACAAAGTAACTAAGGGCCACCAAAGATTCTTCTAGCCTTAGCATACACAAAATTCACATAAGTATTTCTTTTAATAGAACCATCTCATGGCAACAACATTTAGACTTTTATAAATCTGATCAAAGATGCCAAGTGAAATTTAGAAATAACACCCAAGTGTTAAGAATATTGCCAATTAAACTTAAATTGAAAATAAAATATATTTGGAATTGTAATATTAGCTTAAGGGAAAAGAGGGTTCACTTCTGAGGAGACCATTCCAAGACAAATAAATACATAGGTCTGTTCTTTAAAAAAAAAACAAAAAAAAACAAAAAAACCAAAAAAACAACAGACAGCTATGATCTTACAAAAAGGCTACAGTTGGGAAAGGGTTTAATATTTCAAAAGACACTTCATGCTGTTAGTAATTCTTAAGTTTTTACCACCTTGACCTCTTTTCAAACATGATTTGATTTAAAAAAAAAAAGAAGGTTTACATTTACCACTCCCCACACCCCACAGCTTTGTCTGCCTCCCAGGAGGCCTGCTATAACCATAGACACAGGTGGGAACCCCACCCCAACCTCCACACCAGCTGGGACTCCACAGAACCCAGCAAATGATGACTCTGCCCTGTGCCCTGTTGTAGCCCCATCTCCCTTGCAGTTTGAACCTTCACCTCCACTTTCCATGGATCAGCTCTTCCATTCCCATACCCTGACCCCACAGCCCTGTCTGTCTCTCAGGAGGCCTGCTCTAACCAGAGACACAACACTGCCTGCCTCCCAAGAGAACTGTTCAAACCCAGGACACACAGCTCCACCTGCCTTCTGGGAGGCCTGCTCCAATCCAGAACACCCAGACCAGTTAACACCAGAGACAACCAGATGGCAAAAGACAAGCACAAGAACATAATCAACAGAAGTCAATATAATTTGGCATCATCAGAATACAACTCTACTATAGCAAGCCCTGAATATCCTAACATACCTTAAGATCAAGATTCTGACCTTAAATCTCATCTCATAAAGATGATACAGACCTTTAAAAATGATATAATTTCCTTAAAGAAATACAGAAAAACACAAATAGAAGCCCTAAAAGAGGTAACAAATAAGTTCCTTAAAAAACAAACAAACAAACAAAAAACAGAAAAACACAGTCAAACAGGTAAAGGAAATGAGCAAAATGGTTCAAGACCTAAAAAGGAAATAGAAGCAATAAAGAAAACACAAATGAAAGCAACACTGGAGATGAAATACCTAGGAAAGAGAACAGGAACTACAGACACAAGCATCATCAACAGAATACAAGAGATGGAAGAGAGAATCTCAGACATAGAAGATACCGTAGAAGAAATTGATACACCAGTCAAAGAAAATGCCAAGTACAACAAGTTCCTAACCCAAAACATCCAGGAAATATGGGACAAAATGAAAAGACCAAACCTAAGAATAGGAATGTAAGGGGTGAAGATTCCAAGTTCAAAGGCCCAGAAAACATCTTCAACAAAATCATAGAGGAAAACTTCCTCACCTAAAGAAAGAAATGGCTATAAACATTCAAGAAGCCTACAGAATTCCAAATGGATTAGGCCAGAAAAGAAAATCCTCCCACCACATAATCATCAAAAGACTAAATGTACAGAAAAAAGAATACTAAATGAAAAAAAAGGAGCCAAATAACATATAAAGGCATACCTATCAGAATTACATATCACTTCTCAGCAAAGACCCTAAAAGCCAGAAGACCCTGGACAGATGTCTTGCAAACCCTAAGAGACTATAAATGTCAGTCCAGGCTACTATACCCAGAAAAACTGTCAATCATCATAGATGAAGAAACAAAGATATTCCTTGCATGACAAAACTAAATTTAAATACTCTATTTCTACTAATCCATCTCTCTAGAGGATACTAGAAGTTAAATGCCCCAACACAAGAAGGGTAACTATAGCCAGGAAAACACATGAAATTAATCATCTCACAACAAACCCAAAAAGAAGAGAAACACACACTCATAGTACCACTTCCAACAACAAAATAACAAGAAATAATAATCATTGGCTATTAATATCTTTCAATGTCATTGGACTCAGTTCATCAATAAAATGACACAAGCTAGCAGACTGGATACATAAACAGGATCCATCATTCTGTCATATTCATGAAACACACCTCATCAACAAAGATAGATACTACCTTAGAGTAAAGGGCTGGAAAAAAGTTTTCCAAGCAAATGGTCCCAAGAAACAAGATTGAATAGTCATTCTAATATCTAATAAACTAGACAACCAAAAGTAGTCAAAAGAGATGAGGAAGGACACTTCATACTCATCAAAGGAAAAATCCACCAAGATGACGTCTTAATTCTGAACATCGATGTCCCAAATGCAAGGACACCCAAATTCATAAACAAAACATTACTAGAATTCAAAACACACATCGAACCCCATGCAATAATAGTGGGAGACTTCAAGGTCCCACTCTCACCAATGGACAGATCATCAAAACAGAAACTAAACAGAGATACAATGAAACTACACTTGATCTTAGCCAAAAGGCCAAGAAGTGATGACACAATGAAACTAACAGAAGTTATGAACCAAATGGACTTAATAGATATCTATAGAACATTTCACCCAAACCCAAAAGAATATACATTCTTCTTAGCACCTCAGGGAACATTCTCCAAAATTGAGCTTATAACTGGACACAAAACAAGCCTAAACAGACAGAAGAAGATTGAAATAACCCCATGCACCCTATCAGATCACCACGAACTAAGGCTGCACATCAACAACAACAGAAACATCAGAAAGCCCAGAAACTCATGGAAACTGAACAACTCTATTAAATAATAACTTGGTCAGGGGAGAAATAAAGAAATTAAAGACTTTCTAGAGTTCAATATAAATGAAGGCACAAGATACCCAAACTTATGGACACAATGAAAGTAGTATTAAGAGGAAATTCATAAATAATTTTGCTTTCATAAAGAAATTCGAGAGATCTCAATGAATTAGGTGAGTTAGGGAAAAGCTGGAAGAAGCTGAGGAAGACAGCAACCCCATAGAATGACCAGCAGTCTCAATTAACGTGGACCCCTGGTGATCTCTCAGACACTGAGCCACAAACCAGGCAGCATACACCAGCTGATATGAGGCCCCCAAAACATATGCAGCAGTTGACTCAGTGTGCATATCCAGTGTGGACTCAGAGAGGATGCACCTAACCCTTGAGAGACTTAGGGCCCCAGGGAGTGGAGAGGTCTGGTGGGGTGGGAAAGGACAACCTCTTGGAGACCAGGGTAGGCGGTGGGGGAGGAGACATGGGATGTGGAACAGTCAGAGGGTAGGCCAGGAAGGGGATAGAGTCTGGGCTGTAAAAAAAAGATTAAAGAATAATAATAGTAATGGAAAAAAAAAGAAATTGGAGAGATCTCATACTAGCAACTTAATAGCACACCTAAAAGCTCTACAACAAAAAGAAGCAAACATACCCAAAAGGAGTAGACAGAAGGAAATAGTCAAACTCAGGGCTGAAATCAACCAATTAGAAACAAAGAGGACAATACAAAGAATCAACAAAACCACCAAGATAGACAAAAACTTAGCAAAATTTACTAAAAGGTACCGAGACAGTATCCAATTAACAAAATCAGAAATGAGAAGGGAGACACAACAGAAAACAGGTCTTATTACAAAACCTTATACTGAACAAAACTAGAAAATCTAAACAAAATAGATGATTTTTCTGGACAGATACTATGTACCAAAGTTAAATCAAGATCAGGTAAACTAAACACTCCCACAACCCCTAAGGAATAGAAGCAATAATTAAAAACCTCCCAATAACAAAAATCCCAGGGCCAGATGGTTTGAGTGCATAATTTGACCAGACTTTAAAAGAAAAGCTAATACCAGTGCCCTGCAATTTATTCCAGAATATAGGAACAGAAGGAACACTACCTAATTCATTCTATGAGGCCACAGTTACCCTGATACCTAAATCACATAAGGACCTAACAAAGAAAGAGAACCTCAAACAAAATTCGCTTATGAACATTGGTGTAGAAATCCTCAATACAATTCTCAGAAATCTAATCCAACAACACATAAAAAACATCATTCACCACAATTAAGTAGGCTTCATCCCAGGCATGCAGGGATGGTTCAACATATGAAAATCCACCAAATCTACTGTATAAACCAAATCAAAGAAAAAATATCAAGTGATCATTTCATTAGACACTAAAAAACTCTTTTACAAAATCCAACACCCCCTCATGTTAAAAGTCTTGGAGAAATCAGGAATTCAAGACATATACCAAGGCTGCCTACTCTACGTGTATCTATTCAATACATCACTCAAAGTTCTAGCTAGAACAATAAGACAACAAAAAGGAGATCAAAGGGATACAAATTGGAAAGTTAGAAGTTGAGGATCACTATACTTGGATTATATAATAGTATATATAAGTGACACCCCCCCCCCCAATTCAACCACAGAATTTCTACAGCTGATAAACAACTTCAGCAAAGTGGCTGTGTACAAAATTAACTCAAAGAAATCAGGAGCTCTCCTTTATACAAATGGTAAATGGGCTGAGAAGGAAATTATGGAAACAACACCTTTCACAATAGTCACAAATAATATAAACTCTAACCAAGCAAGTGAAAGATCTGTATAACAAGAACTTCAAGTCTCTGAAGAAAGAAATCTAAGAACACTTCAGAAGATGGGAAGATCTCTGATGCTCATGGATCAGTAGGATTAACATAGTTAAAAATGGCAGTCTTACTAAAATCAATCTACAGATTCAATGCAATTCCCATCAAAATTCCAACACAATTTTTTTACAGACATTGAAAGAACAATTTTCAAGCTCATATGGAAAAACAACAAAAAAACTAGGATAGCTAAAACAACCCTGAACAATAAAAGAACTTCTTGGGGTATCAAGCTTCTGTAAGGCAAAGGACAATGCCAATAGGACAAAACACCAGCCTACAGATTGGGAAAAGTTCTTTACTAACCCTACAACCGAGAGAGGGCTAATATCCAAAATATATAAAGAACTTAAAAAGTTAGACTCCAATAAACCAAATAATCCAATTAAACATTAAAAATGGGGTACAGGGCTAAACAGAATATTCTTAATAGAGGCACCTTGAATGGCAGGGAAGCAGTTAAAGAAATGTTCAGTGTATTTAGTCATCTGAGAGTACAAATCAAATGACTCTGAGATTCCACCTTATACCAATCAGAATAGCTAAGATAAATAAAAAAAAAAATCAAGGGACAGCACATGCTGGCGAGGATGTGCAGAAGGGAAACAATCCTGTATTGCTGGGTTGGAACTGCAGACTTGTACAGCCACTCTGGAAATCAATCTGGTATTTCCTCAGAAAATTAGAAATAGTTCTACCTACACATCTAGCTACATTGTTCCTGGGCATATACCCAAAGGATTCTCCACTATATCACAAGGACACAGTTCTACTATGTTCATAGCAGCCTTGTTCGTAATAGCCAGAAACTGGAAGCAACCTATATATCCCTCAACCAAAGAATGGATACAGAAAATGTGGTTCATTTACATAATGGAATACTTTTCAGGTATTAAAAACAAGGTCATCACAAATTTTGCAGGCAAATGGAAGGAACTAGAAAATATTATTCTGAGTTAGATAACCCAGACCCAAAAGGACATGCACGGTATGTACTCATACCATGAGTACATCCACCATAAGTGGATATTGGCTAAAATGTACAGAATACTCATGACACACCCCACAGACTCTTAGAAGTTCAACAATAAGGAAGACCCAAGCAAGGATGCTTAAGTCCTACTTAGAAGGAGGAACAAAATAGTCATGGGAGGCAGAGAGAAGGAGGGACCTGGGTGTGAGTGGGGAGGGGGAGAGGAATGGTGGGCAGGATCAGGTGTGGGGAGAGACAGGAGAAAGGCCCAGAGGGTCAGGAGAACTAAGGGAAATATTCAGCTGCCAAGGTTGGGGGGTGGGGGAATCTCTAGGAAGTCCCAGAGGCTTAGGATTCAAAGAGGCTCCCAGGACTCAATGCTCAACAGTGGGGATATGGAACCCGAAGAAACCACCTCCAGTAGCCATACAGGACCCCCAATGGAGGTATCACAATGGATGTGGACACCAAACCACCTATAAAACTTTCAACCTGCTCCTGTCTAAAAGAAATGCAGGGTCAATAACGGAGCACAGAAAGAAGGAATGGCTGACCCGTGACTGGCTCAAGTTGGGATTCATCCCATGGGCAGGTACCAATCCCTAGCATTATTACTGATGCTATGCTGTGCTTGTACATAGAAGCCTAGCATGGTTGTCCTCTGAGAGGCTCTATTCAGCAGCTGACCGAGGCAGATGCAGATACAACTAAGCACTGGATGGAGATTAGGACTCCCACGGAAGAGTTAGGGAAAGGATTGAAGGAACTGAAGGGAATGGCAACCGCGTGGAAAGTCCAACAGTGTCAAAGTCCAACAGTGTCAGCTAACCTGGACCCTGGGAGCTCCCAGAGGCTGAGCCACCGGCCAAAGAGCTGGTCTGAGGCTGCATATATGCACCAGAGGACTGCCTTGTCTGGCATCAGTGGGATAGGATGCACCTATTCCTGTAGAGAGACTTGGTGCCCGAGGGCGGGGAGATACTTTGGGTGGGAGGTACCCTCTCCAAGGCGAAGGGGAGGGGTACTGTGTGACCTAAAGAGGTCTTGGGGGAAAACACATGAAAACAAGTGAGACCTTTGGAGGGACAGAGTGAGCTGGAGTTGAAGATGGGGGAAGAGGAGGAGAAGGAGGAGGAAGAGAAGGGGAGGAGGAGGAAAAGGAGGAGGAGGAGGAAGAAGAGGAGGAGGAGGAGGAGGAGGAGGAGGTAACAATCAGAAAACATCAAAAAATGAAAAATAAAAAAAAAGGACAGAATGGAATTTGTTTAGAAAAATTTAGAGGCTATCATAGAAACTAAGTTTTCCATTCTCCGGCTCCAAGCAGAGTATGCATCACACCAGAAGTTAACACTCTAAAAGATAACACACCTGTTGGAATATCATTGCAGGAATGCAACTGCTGCACTTGCGACTGAAGGTTCACCTCTCTGGTGGAAGAATCAAGAGAAAGTACAGGTCATTTGGTTAGAGCCTAGTAAAAGAGGATCGTGTCTTTCTATAGAGAGCAGGGTGAGCTGCACTGCGGCCTTGCAGCAGGGTGGGAGGGTAAATGGTACAAACACCACTAACTCTCAGGTGCTTTTCCTCAGTAGTATCCTCATGAGTTTTGATAAAAACCTTTATTTAAACATATTTTATCTACTATAA
Source organism: Apodemus sylvaticus (assembly GCF_947179515.1). Classification (NCBI taxonomy): domain Eukaryota; kingdom Metazoa; phylum Chordata; class Mammalia; order Rodentia; family Muridae; genus Apodemus; species Apodemus sylvaticus. Next base: position 69,362,603 of record NC_067483.1, read on the forward strand.
AAACACATAGAAGCCGGGCGGTGGTGGCGCACGACTTTAATCCCAGCACTTGGGAGGCAGAGGCAGGCGGATTTCTGAGTTCAAGGCCAGCCTGGTCTACAGAGTGAGTTCCAGGACAGTCAGGGCTACACAGAGAAACCCTGTCTTGAAAAACCAACCAAACAAACAAACAAAAAAGAAAAAAACAACAACAACAACAAAAAAAACAAAACAAAAAACAAAACAAAAACCCACATAGAGTCTAAAACTAGTAAGGATTAAGGATCTTTAATTTTCATAAAAAATAATAAATCTTTCAAGTAAGTCAATTTGCCCCTGAAAAGCAAAACTGAGAAAATGTTTTAGTTAGAAACTTTGTGACATCTCCATTCCTCCATTCCGTCAAGGCTGTGGGTGTGACCCTCACTCCAAATACATTCAATTCTAAAACATTCTAGATTGATCTTAACTGCTTAATTGTTTAAGACTTACAATTTGTTCCCATTTGATGAACTAGCTAGCAATGTTTCTTAACCTGTGGGTCATGACCCCTTGGAGATGGCATATCAGATATCCTGCATATTAGATATTTCCACTACAATTCATAAGAGTAGCAAAATGAATTAATTTTATAGTTTCAGGCCACCACAGCTTGAGGAACTGTATTAAAAGGCCACAGCACTTGGAAAGTTGAGAACCAGAGAAAAGCTATCTATACATTTTAATGTGCCCACTTCCAAATAGATCTTCTGAGGTTGTTTTGTTACCAAAACATATGGTTGATCTAGACAAGTTTAATTCACTTGTCACTGGAGGTCTTATTGAAATGGAGAAAAGAAGCAGCAAAATTAATCCATTGTGCATGCTGTGCAAATAATCGGCAGTATTTTCAGGAACGAATAGTTTAAGACCTGTGTGTTCTATAATTCTACAAATAAGTATGGTGTCCCATCCCTTCTCTCTTCCTCTCTCCTTCATTCCTTGCATTCATAAACTATTAGCTCTCGTGCTGGCTCTAGTTAAAGCTGGGGAGAGGGCTTGGTGATTAAGAAGGCTTGCTTCTCCCAGAGGACCTGGGTTCAGGTCCCTGTTTTATGTTGGTTGGGCTCACATAACTTCACTTCCAGAGCATCTGGTGCCTTTTTGGCCTCTGGGGGTGCACTGCCCCTCCTCCACGACATACACAGAAACAAAGATAAAATACTTTCCCCCTATTTAATAGGGGAAAGGGAATTGTTTCGATGGGGACAATGTCATTAGTCATATGTGTGGTGAGAGCTAAAAAGCGTAGAGAAGATTTTATAAGCAGCAAACAGAGCCAAGTCCATAATTTACAGGCACTCTAAGGAGGTATCAACAGAAGCAGAAGGCTTTCTTTCATTATGTTGAAAATGAAACCAAAGCCAAAGGTTTGGGAGAATTTTAAGATCAATCAATTCTTAGCTACAGTTTAAAGGAACAGGAAGGACTTGCTTAAAATAAAAGCAATTAATGATTTGGGGATTAAGTGCTTTACTCAAAGTACAAAACATTCTAAATAAACCAGGGTAACAGGTTTTAAAGTCTCTTTCACAGAAGAATCCACTCTTGCTCAGAAAGCCTTGATTCAAAGAAATTCCTACTCAAAGTTTGCAAAGAGTATTTATCAGAATTACTTTTATCATGATAAAAAAAGTATGAGTAAGTGTTATTAGTTTTGGAACTTGGACTGCTGGACACGTATTTCCTCTGTGACCTTTGTGACCTGAGCATGCACTGGCACGTGGAGTCAGTGCACCGGGTTGTGTTGTAGTCTGGAACAAAAGGCCAAGATGGTGTAAAAGCAATCAGGACACTTGCTTCCGAGCCACATAACGTTACAGAAAGACCGATTAGCTCCTTCCACCTTTCTCTTTATATAAGCGAGAGAAGTAAATGCTCCTTAGGACCCTATATAACTCCTTTGTGAAGGTGACTCTACCCTCACATTCCATGGTCTATCACAAGACCTTCGGAACATTGAAGCTTTAGCCAGAGCAAGTCCATGTTTGCTGTGCTTGTTATGGTTGTTTTAGTTAACAAAACAATGAGTTTCATTATGATTTTTTTCATACATGGAGAGCATTGTATTTGGGCCTGGAGTTTTTTTTTTTTAATTGAAGTTTTCATAATGGGAATATTATATTCACGTGCGCACACACACACACACACACACAAATACACACGTATGCCTTCAACTCCTTCCATGTTCTTCCTAGAGTTTTGTTTTTGTTTTGTTTTTTTGGATTTTTTTTTTTTCCCGAGACAGGGTTTCTCTGTGTAGCCCTGGCTGTCCTGGAATTCACTCTGTAGACCAGGCTGGCCTCGAACTCAGAAATCCACCTGCCTCTGCCTCCCAAGTGCTGGTATTAAAGGCGTGCGCCACCACCACCTGGCCTCTTCCTAGAGTTTTAAAAAATAAAATAAGAAGTAAATTCTTTACTGTTAATAGTCAAACATAGGAAAAAGGTTTTAAAAAACCTCGCTATCCGAAATTTGACTAGATTCCCTTCTGTGGTATTGTTTTCTGTTATATTTCTGTTGCATTGCCACAAATGACAATTGAATGGATAACTAGACTTTGAGCTGCTGGGAGGTGACAGAGGATGACTGGAAGTCAGGACAAATCATGTGCTGTCACTCATATTTTGTTAATTAGATATATATCAACTACAGGAGAACTGTTATCTGCTCGAGGGTGAGGAAGAAATTCTTCCCCTCCTCCTTGGGCTGTTCTGATGTGGGTGGAAAGGAAGGTTGTGCTAATAGTAACTTAAACAGTCATTCATGTACAGAAGTGAAATAACTTCTTTATGAAGCATGACTCCTTTATTTCAACAGAAGATAAAACCGCTATGAAGTTCATTCTCGGGGTGGGGGTGGGGGTGGGGGTTGTTTACTGTCTTTTCAGTCCCAATCCTGTGTCACAAAGAGTTAGAACCAGAACTTACGTCATAGTTCAGTTTACGTCTTTGGCTCACCTGTGATTCATAGAATTCTGGGAGGATGGTTTCTGATGGTCAGGTATTATGAAAGTTTTTGGCCGTACCTGAGAAAGAAAGCCTGATTCAGTACGTTGGCTTAACTACAATCTGACCTACACAACCCCTACTTGTGTCTGGACTGTTCACATATCCTCCTGTGACCCTTCCACACAGTGAAGACTCCTGGTGCTTCTCTGCCCCTGGTCTAAAGGCCTGCTTTCAGAACACTCATAAAATCTCAGTGTACTTCCTGCTTAATTACACCTGGCTTTTCTGATCAACATTCATCTTTATGAGATGTGCTACATATAGCTCTACACTGCTATGGTCATATTTCTAGCTCCTACACTGCCCATTTAAGACATTTTCAAAGCTAGGCAGTGGTGGCACATGCCTTTAATCTGAGCACTTGGGAGACCGAGGCAGGCAGATTTCTGAGTTCGAGGCCAGCCCTAGTCTACAGAGTGAGTTCCAGAACAGCCAGGGCTACACAGAGAAAACCTGTCTTGAAAAAGAAAGGACATTTTAAAAATTAAATTACTGACCAAATGATGACATCTCGAAGCATGTTTGAAAATGTGTTCCTTTCACCCAGGCTAGAATCAGTACGGAGCCATGGTTTCTCTAGCTAGGAAATACCAAGCTTTAGATTTGACCCCAGCACTCCAGACTGGTTCCTTAAGGAGAATGCAAGTTCACACAGCACCTCCCTCCCAAAATGCTTATCCCTAGGACATTGAAATGACAATTACAAAAATACTGGTGCAGGTGTTCCCTTGGCCTACTTGATAATAGATTGTAAATTGTTCTGTGTCCTCTAGAGGTGCCTGAAAATGGAAAACATCAGTGCCAGATCTACCATTTTCAGTCATATTCTTCTTCTGAATCATTGGCTGAGGGAAGGCGGGGAGTAGGGGGCGGGATGACCAGGAGACCAGGAGTACCTGGAGAAAGTGGGGGGCAGCCAGGGCTTCAATAAGAACCCTGGGGAGAGATTTCTAGACACATGAAAGGGGAGAGAAGATGGCAGGACAAAGGCCTTGTCACTTTCCAAAATTTCATCTATGGTGGGCTGTGCCCCAAAGAGGGCGGGCAGGGAACTATCAACCTCCTGCAGAGTAGCATGAGCCTTGATCTAAAGCCCCTCACTCAAGCTGGTAGTATTTTATGCACAAGGATGGGTCTAGGGGATGCACAGGCCAAAGCTGCCCGCAATGGGATGTTTGTCTCTGAGACAAATTGCGTGAGGGTGAACCTAGTCATTCGCTTCCCACCTTTATTGATGTTCTTAAACTTTAAGTGTACAGACAAGGTCATAATTTGATATATGTGTATAGTGTGGTGATTAAATCAGGGCGGTTAAATATTTCTCTGTCCTTACACAAGTTTTTAAAATGGGACAAACATATTTGTACTAATTTACTTAGCACAGTGTGCTCACTTAGACACTTGACACTTTCCAAATTATTGGTTTGTATTTGTGGTTCTTCAGCTCCGTGTTTCTACTGACATAAAATAATAGGTTATCATGGACCGCAGTCCTGTACTCATTCCTCCCATCTGTGCTTTGGTACCACTAGTCAACTTTATCCCTTCCCACTCCCAGCTTTTAATGATCTCTACTAAATATCCTGATCAGCCTTTTAAGAAAACTCTACATATGAGAAAATAGGTAATATGTGTGTTTCAGTATCCGACTTATCTCCCTTAATTAGCACAGTGACATCAGGCTGTACAAGATTTTTGTTGCCAGTGAGAAGACACTATTCTTTATGTTGTTGAGTAGTATTCCATTACGCATTCTCCACCCACCCTTTATCCTCTCATTGCCTCGCAGGCCTCAAGGTTGGACATGTATCTTAGCTATTGTGAATAATACGGTAATCAGCGTGCGTGCTCAAATGCCTTGTTGGTATGCTGACAGTCTATACAGATGTTAGTTTCTTTGACTATATAATAGAAGATGGATGGTTGGGTCACATGGAGGTCCTATTTGGAGTATTTAAGAGCCACCGCACTGTGCTGGTCTCCACAATGACTAATTCCCTCCCCTTACCATTAATATACAAATGTTCACTCATCGATTTTGCCAGTATTTGTTATTTAGGGACTTTTTGGAAATAACTATTCTAATCAGAAGATGATTATGCGTTGGACAATAGTGGCACTCGCCTTTAATCCCAGCACTTGGGAGGCAGAGGCAGGCAGATTTCTGAGTTCGAGGTTAGCCTGGTCTACAGAGTGAGTTCCAGGACAGCCAGGGCTACACAGAGAAACCCTGTTTCGGGGAAAAAAAAAAATATGTGTTTGACTTCCTACTAAAGTACAGAGTCCCCCATCCGTGCTGCCATAAATTTGCTCATTTGAATTTCTCCATCTGAGAAGTGACTGCTCATTCTATATACGGATTTCCTTTTATTATTTAAAATCTATGTTCCTTATACAGTCTAGACATGAGCCCTTTGTAAAACAATAGTTCACAACCTACCCCTTCTGTGGCTGTCTCTTCACTCTGTTCTTGTTGTTTGGATTTTTATCTTGTTATATAACCTCATGCATTTTGTTTTCTGTTCTTTGGGTGTCTTACTCTCTTCTCCAAATCACAGTCTATATAGATATCATAAGTATGGTTCCTGTTTCTTTGTAGTAGGCTATTGGTCTATTTCTGTTTTTGGAAGGTGAGAAGAGCCGGGCATTTCTCTTTTCCCTGTGAGTACCTGGTTTCCCGAGAACTGTTCGTAGAGAGACTGCCTCCCCCCCCCCCCCCCCCCCGCCCCCCCAGTGCACAGTTTTGACATCTTTGTTGAGAACTGTAAAGCTGTAAAGCTGTGGAGTACCCTGTGCTGCTTGGCTTGTCTGTGGGCCTGCTTTCAAGCCGACGCCTTGCTCTTCCGACTGCTATAGCTTGTAGTGCAGTTTGAAGTAAGATGTTCAATAAAACTTTGGCTACTCAGTTATTTAAGTTTTCATATGAATTTTACATTATTTTCTAGTTTTGTTTAGAATGCCATTAGCAGTTTGACAAAGATTGCATTGAATGCAGAGTTTGGTCTGGGTAAACAAATATTTTAACAGTTTTCCGTCTTACAATTCATGAACTCTTTAATTTCTTTAATCATAGTTTTGTAATATTCATTGGAGATATCTTTCTTTTTTTGTAGCTATTGTGAATAGAATCCCTTTGGTTTTTTTTCAACAATTGCACTATATTACTGCCAACAAAATATTTCTGATTTTAAATGCTAATTTTTTATCCTGAACATTTCCTCACTGTATCAGTTCAAACAGAATCTTGATGATCTTTAATCTCTTCTTTATATATATATATATATATATATATATATATATATATATATATATATGTATCTCATACATATTTGATATTAAATTATAGCAAGCAGCCATAATTGGGCTTCCTTCATTTTTATCCCTGTCTTAATTTTTTCTTTTTCTTGCCTAGTTGGTTTGGCTAAAATGTCTAGTGCTGCATTAGAAGCAGTGAGTGCACACAAGGCTCTCTGTCATTGTTTCGTGGGGGGCGGTATTGTGTTTTGGTCTCCATTTCTGCTTGAAATTTTGCTGTTTTCTTTCAGTTACTTGGAGGTTGGCTTTCTCATCCTTTGAGCTACATAGAGGGTTGCTATTTGCAATCAGTTCTCCTCCGCATCTAAAAATATAGGTGCTTATTTGGTGTAAACTTCTCTCATAGTATTGCTTCTGTTATACTCTATATTTTTGTATGTTTGACATATATATACTTTCTCCATTATCAGTTGTTTAAAATTTTGGTAATTTTTACTTTTTTCACTCAATAGTTTTTTGCTTGTTTAATAATATGCTGCCATGTTTCCATGAATTTATACAATTTCTGAACTTTCCTTTTTAAAAGAGTTCATTGAATTATGGCCAGAAAAAATAAATCCAATTATTTCAATAATCTTTTCCTTGTTCAATAGTATGCTGACAAAGTCTCTTCCACTCATAGTGTCTTTACATTGTCCCCAACTATTGCTGAATAAGCTGTTAAGGAGGGATAGGGCCACAGAAAGTACAGTGGTTCATTAGTCCCCTCCCTTGAAGGATACTGTGCAGTGTAAGGCTAGCATTTCAGACTTGTTTTCTATCTTTCTGTAGTTTCTCAGCCTCTTTGACAGCAGTCGGGAAGAGTTTCTAGGCACTATTGTGTTGGAGCCATGGCCTAAGTGACTATTCCTGTCCGGCCTGAGATAGGGCAAAGGTCAAGGAAGAGGCCTTAAGAAAGCATCTTCTCAAGTCCCAAGTGTGTCTGTTGGCTGTGGCCAGCTTATCCCCAAGGTCAGGGCATTCTACATGTGATTCCAGAAATGGAACTAGGAGCAATCCCCCGAGTCCAGACCACAGCCAGTGCTTACACTGGACACTGTGGTGCCCGGTGTGTGGAAAACCAACAGACAGTAATGTTGAGGGCAGTGTCTGCCAGAGTTCACTCAGTTCACCTTCACTGATCACACATCTCAGCCTCCTCATCTAACTGGTCCCTGTGCTCCCTCATCCATGAACCCTTCGCCCAGTCTATTAGCCATTAGCTAAGTCACTCTTAATCCTTACTCTAACCCTACTATTATGCTACCCTAAACTCATTCTTAAATTAACCCATATCCTCATGCTGATCTGTGATCTCCTCTAAAACAGGTTTCTTTTCTGTAGTGAGTCTGACATGTGGCAGTGTTGTGTCCTTGTTCCTTTCAGATCTCCTGAGAGACTTCTTTTCCCATAACATTCCTCCTTACTAATATTTTCCATCACAAATTATAGTTATCCAGGCCAAGGGACACTCCTGACTGGCTGAAACCACTATAGGACCTCTCAGAGGCTCAGACTGAATTAATGACAAACTCCAAAGGAAGCAACTTGTTTCATAATTGTAATAATGGAGAAGCCTTGTGTGTGTGTGTGTGTGTGTGTGTGTGTGTGTGTGTGTGTGGTGGAGATGTCTTGGGGAGAGAAGAAGCCCCGCAGCTCTTGGAATCTCTGCAAGTATGGAGCTAATAACAAGCCTCAAAGTGACCCATCTCATCTCTTCCCCTTGGCCCACCTTCCCTGGTTTGTTTTTGGCTTTGGTTTTGGCTTTTGTCTTTGTTTTGGTTTTGAAATGAAGACGGTCGCCTACATTGCATCAGTAGATGCTGCTCTCAGGACCCACAGTCTCATCCGCAGGCTCTGCCTTTTTTTGTAGAGGGCTCCATCACTGTTTCTTTGCACAGAGCTCCTGGGGAAGCAGAGAGGCTCTGTACCTGGGAACGCATATATGCTTGTCTGTCTCCCTTTGCCTACCGTTTTCACTCCTTGACATCCCCGACATGTGGAGCACAGTTGCTTGTTTCTGGGTGACAGGTTTTCATGCTCGTTCTTTCTAGCCTGTGGGGAAAGGGAACAGAGATGGGTGAGGCGAGGGCAAGATACCCAGGGCATGGAAAAGGTTAAAAATCGGCAAAAGAGGGACGTTTTTTTCATTCAAAAAATAAAATGAATACTCTGATTTTAGCTCCCCAGGGTGGTTGCTGAAGCTGGAATTTGCTGTCATTTATAGGTTCTGAAAGGACTTAAGCAGGGAAAGGAAGGGGGGTGGGGAATGACTGTAGACAGGGTGTTGGTCTCAGTACTGCTGTATACAGTGATATGCAAGGACAGCTAGCTCAGGGGCCTAGAGATTAAAATCCAGTATGATCTCTGTCATTTAGCCTGTACATACATGACAGGTGGGCTGGATTTCCCCATAGGTTTCCCCCATTTTCAAATAAGTTCCACCAAATGTCCTGAGAACCTTTGACGCAATGAAGACGTCCCTCTGAGTCTTTCAGGAGGTTCTTCCAGGTAGCATCCTTTGCATCAGTTACTTAGCTCTGCTCAACACTGGCTCCCTAGCATCCATGGCCCAGCAAAACCTGGCGCTTCTGAACACTGTGCACTAGGCGTAGCTGAACTAGAGCTGGCACATGTCTTTTGAGCCCCATCCTTTGGGGAAGAAGGGCTGTGCCAACCATGGCAAAGCAACAGCTAGTGGAGAAAGGATGGGACTCCCTTCTGTCCACTGTAAGGACTACTTTTTTTGATTTTTACTTCATCTGTACAAAATGGGAGAGAGACTGAGGTCACATATATCCAGAACTGAAGTCCCTAATGCACATCTCTGGCAGAGAATCCTTTAGGAGGGAGATGAGAACTTGAATCTAAAATTACATTTGGAGATTCCATCTACCACCTTGCCATGCACACTGATATCAGAGTAATCTTATACACCCACAGAAAGTGTAGAGCACAGACAAGAACACCACAGTGACAGACAATGACTATCAACCTGGCTTACTCCCTCCAGTTGGCCCATGTTTGTCCTGACTCACTCCTGTTGCTCTGGGAGGTATGGGAGATAGGAGAGGTTGAATACGCCTACCCCTTATGATTAGTGTTCACAGAACATAACCTTTGTCACATTGATCTGCAAGAAGTTTCATCCTCTGGGAGAGACATGGTGTTTGGAGTTTGAAGACTGAATACTACTAACAAAAGTTGGACTCTTCCGACAAACAGTTAACATTTCCTTCATCTTTATAGGATGCGACAAAGAATCAACTCAGTGTTATTGTTGAGATTTGGTAAGTGCAAGCATGAGTGTGAATAAGTAGATTCAGTAATTTAACAACCAGCATTCACTGTGTGGACATCACATATGAGGTGGTGCCCTATGGGTCTGTAAATAAGACAAAGCTCTCACGAGGATATGAAGTTAACACAAATTCACTCACTTGTCTATTTGTCAGGTACACTGAGGTAAATAAGACACAGCTGCTCATGTCCAGCTGCTTACCATCCAGCAAGCTGAATCTCAAGAGCACATCTGTGCTTGTATTAGCTACCTTTCTCTGTTCTGTGACAAAATACTGGACAGAAACAAGGAAGGAAAGCTTTACCCTGGCTTATGGTTTCAGGGATTCAGGCCATCCTGGTGTGTGGGTGTGGGGGCTGGGGGCTGGGGCCGGGGGCAGAGTCATTTGGTCCATGGCATCGAGAGCTGATAGCAGCAGCGTGTTCACATAATAGTGGGCTGGGGAGGGGGGAGGGCTAGATGGCTCACACAGAGGCAGGGGTAGGTGTTATTCTCAAAGTCCAGGCCCCAGTGCTCTTATTTCCAGCTGGGCCTGACATTCTACAGGCTCCACAGCCTTCCATTTGGTACCACAGGCTGCAGATGGCATGCTCAAAACACAAACTTCTGTGGGATCATTTTGGATTCAGACTCTAGCAGTGTAAAGGTACTATAACTGCTGGGGACCCCAAAGCTCACGAGCATTGCTGAGTTCACTGGGAGGAGTAAATGAGGACAGGGTCTAAGAAGAGTAAAACGGCAAGAGATGAGTAGAAGATGAGTAGATAGGCTCGTGTTTAAGTGTGTGTGTCTGTGTGTGTGTGTCTGTGTGTGTGTGTGTGTGTGTGTGTGTGTGAGAGAGAGAGAGAGAGAGAGAGAGAGAGAGAGAGAGAGAGAGAGAGAGAGAGGGAACAAGAGTGTGGGAGAGGATCGCAGGTCCAGAAAACAGTCTATAATAACCTGGGAAAACAAATAAGCAAGCAAACCATCCTCTGGTGGTTGGAATATCTAGATTTTCTGGTGGGAGGAGGACTTGTGTATAAAGCGGGCTCTCTGTATATGTTCCTCAGGTTTGAGCTGAACCAACACCTGGCCATGCCTTCCTGGGCTCTCTGGGGGTAGCCTACCCTGTAACTCCTACATCTATTACCAGTAATTTTGGGGAGCAAATTTATTAGTGAAATCCCCAAGGTACAGTTACTAACAACTCTGGCAATGCTTATATAGTCCATTAACAATGGTGGCTACCATCCTTTGGCACAAAAGGGATAAAAATATTCTTTAGATTCTTAATCTGTCCTTGCTAACTCATTGTCCTCTAAGATACAGCTTTCCTTTCCCCGTAGCTGTGATAAAATACTTTGATCAAAGCAATTTAAGGGGTTTTTCTCTGGCTCACAGTTCCAAGGTACACAGCCAATCATAGCGGAGAAGTTAAGGTGGCAGGAAATTCAGCAGTTGGTTACATGGTGTTACAGTCAAGAAGCAGTTCAAGGGATGTTTGCAAGCTAGTGCTCAGTCCAGGATCACCTCCCCAGGAGTAGTGCCACCCACAACCGACAGATCCTCCAGTCTTAATACAGTGGACAAAGGCCATTCTCCCAGTGAGTAAAACCTAATCTTGGCCATACTGCAGCCTGGGCTCACCATTAGCCAGTCTTGTTTCCAAGAAGAGCTGCTCTAGTCCTCTTTATTTGGGGGTAAGTAGGAGCAGGGTTACAGAAGGCAGCTGCAACCAGACTATCTAAAGCTGACGTAAATCATTCTGGATTCCATGTTCCCTAGGGCTCCTGTCCCTTTCTGATCCGTTCTCCTTTTCCAGCCATGGAACCAAGCTCTTATCTGCTTGTACCATTCCTTCCTTACCCTCTTCACCTACAACTAGTGCAGCAGCAGCAGCAGCAGCAGCAGCAGCAGCAGCAGCAGCAGCAGCAGAGAGAAAACTAGGCAGGCTCACAGCTGAGCTCCTGGTGATACCATCTCTCCAGTTAAAGACATTGAAATGTTAATGTGTCTCTTATTTCCCAAGCAGCTGTCTTCAAGACAGATCCAAATAGCAGTGACAGCAACCTGTTGAAAGCCTAGTAGAGGTGTTACCAGATGCCAACCAGTCGCCAGATGTTGAGGGGTCCTTTTCATGTTTCATAGCTGGAAGATCTTATTTTAGGACAGTGTTTTCTGAGGTTCCTAAGAGCTGGCTTATGGCTCAAGATTTTGACTTTTTTCAATGCTTGGTGAAGAACCTGAAGTTTGCTTCATTCTTCACACACACACACACACACACACACACACGCACACGCACACGCACACGCACACGCACACGCACACACACACACACACACACACACACACACATTTACATAGCAAAAACTATAAATGTTAAGTCCCAGATGGTGATTTTAAAAATAGACAACCTTGACTTGATTATAACTGAGAATCTGCTGTGCGCTTTCTGCCCTTTGCCTATCTTTCCCTTTTCCTTGTTCTACTCCTGAGCTGGCAGAGATCTTCCTGGTTTCCTTTCTCATTAACCCAGTGAGAAAACAGTACCCCTGAAAGACTAAGAGACTTGCCTGGTAACGTACTTACTTAGCTTCACTGGGATGGGAATTTTTTTTGTCTTATTTTGCTTTTATAAGGAGGTCAGAGACAGATAACCCTACCCATCAGGGAAAAAGAGGATCCTTAGAAGTCCACTTGAGGACATATTATCCCTATACCCTTTAAAGACTGAAAGGGTGGTCAAGGACTAAGGGCAGTATTCCAGAAAATTCATAAATTAATTATGTAGAATTAATAACACAGAGGCTTTTGCCCCCTCCTTCTGACAATATCAATGATTTCCATCAAAGAATAAGTGTGAATATGGTTTCGAAAGTCTCCCTACTATTCCCTAGGAAAAATGTCAAGCATACATAAAAGAACCAGTCATCTACCATTCAGATTTATTAAACTTAAGCTGTAACCATAATCATTTTACAACAATCATGCTTGTTATTCTAAAATAATTTATATAAACAGAAAAAAGAACTTAGGAGCATATGAGGTAGTGTCATGTGGTCATGTCTTTCAAAATTTAGATTCAATGAGAAATAATTAGCAAAAGAGTTCCTAGTGGCGAGAAAATGGGATTCATCTTGTATTGTTTCCAAGATGAACAATGTCTTCAGCCAAAGCTTCTTGTCACAGGTCTGCTAAAGGCCAAATAAATAATGCTGTCATATTTACTGTGACTTCATTAGATCCAGAAAACCAAAGTCAGAGCAAAGAGAGAGGAGAGTGGGTGAGGACAGGGATGGAGAGAGCCGTAGTTAGTGCCAGCCTGCGAGTCCTGGCTGGCTTACAGTGCCCCACAGGTTGCCAAGGGAGGTTTAGAGCCTCTAGGTGTACTTCCCCAGGCACCATGCTCTCCTTTTCCCTCTCTGTGAAGTAAGTAACCTTCCTGGAACATGGCTAGTAAAAAGTCTCTGCCCCATAGACACTTGAGAAAATGTTTAGGCTTCATTTCTTGCCCTCATTAAGTAGTTTTTCATTTACCATCTCTGAGCCTCCAGCGCCCCTCCCCCAGTGGGTACCATTTTAGACCCTTGCAGGCACCTCCTCCCCTTGTCTGCCTTCCTCTCCCAGACCTGTGTCTTTCTTTGTCTATGTCTGCCCCAGGCACACTTGCCACCTGCAGCAGCTGCAGGGCCCCTCCAGGGCACGTGGAGGAATGCTTCTGTGGAATGTGACAGTTCAGATTGTGCCCTTTGACTGTTGATGGCGAAGAGAAGCTAGCCAGGTGTCGGGACCTTTGCACCTACAGTGTCCAGTTGGCTGTAGGATGGTCAGCAGTTTCTTGGCACATCGGGGGTTTAGGGATAAAGAAAGAGATAGAGTATCCACAAAACATTCCACTCCCTTGAGGTGCGACAGAGATTCTTTCTGGAAAGGAGCAGCTGCTGAGCCTGTTGAGCCTACCCCACAGCCTACCTCACAGCCTACCCCACAGCCCACAGCCCATAGCTCATAGCTCATAGTTCACAGCTCATAGCATACTGTGGAGTTCTGTTGTGACTTGAGGCACAGCATTGTGCTACACACACACACACACACACACACACACACACAGACACACACACACACACCAGTGAAGGAGCAGTCGCTAGGAAGTGAAAAATGAGGGTACAGTCCATGGATTTCTCATTTTTTGCTAAGAGAAGTGTGTCTGGAGTTTCTCTGAGGTCTACCCAGAGACTGATCTTTCAAACCCACTGTTGGTCAGGCCTCTGGAAGCTGTTGCTCCTAACTGCTATCTAGTGGCCAGGCACAGGTACTGCAGTCACAAAAAGCTAGGCATCCAGAGAGGAATGCTTCTCTAGTCTTTAGAAAAGCCCCTGCTGTAGATGACAGCTTGCTTTGGTGTTTTAGTGACTGGGCTGCCACAGGGCACTGAGACCCAGGGCACACTGTCAGCAGCAGGCATTTGGCAGCAGATGAGGGCTTGTCTAAATAGTTTATTCAGTGACTGAAAGTTTTTGCCTTGGTGGCCAGTTTTCCTTCTCCGGGTCACCCAGTGTGCGTCGGAGACTAATGGGGTGACTTAGCACAGTTTGGTCCCTGCCACTCCTGTGCTGAAAGTGGTATGTCTGCTCACCATTCCTGGCTTTATGGGCTCTGACCTTTGGATGTTCTTCAAGCATTTCCTGCACTTTCAGTTTCCATGTTTTGACTGATATTCCTTCCCTGGCCTGAGTCTCTTTTTGCTCTTTCTCTGAACTGGCTCTGGATTATAGGTGTTACCTTCAAGCCACGCAGGTGCTACTTCGTCCCTTGATAGCTTCTCAAGTCCTTTGCCCCAATCTCTGATATTTCTGTGGTTATCGCCGGTCCTGTCCCATCCAGTTTGCCCATGCTCTGTTTGTGTGGGCTGCAACTGAATGACTCATTTCTGTGTTGTGTCAGGATACATGAAAAGGGGCCGTGAGGGCTCCTAATCATTGCTGCTTATAGTAAGTGACGGGGTGCTGGGCATTGGGCCCTGGGCCAAGTGCTGTGGGAACTCTCCTCCAGGTGCTGCCTTGCAACAGCTCCAGGAATCCCTGCAGTTTTACAAGTGAATAATACCATGAATATCACTGGCGCGTCCCTCCTTTCCCTCCCTCCACAAGTGCTAACCAGTCAAGCTCAAGACTAACTAGCTCAGATGCCTAGGTGCCACACAGGGCCTCCAGGGGCCAGCAGCAACCAGTTGGATTGGATTTCTGTGGGCTGGATGGGAAGAGTGGGATTTTTAAATGGAAGGTTCCATAGGAGTAGGGATTTGTTTGTAGAAGAGGTAAGGAATTCACGGTGTTGCAGAAGAAGCTGGTTTAATGTCTCTAGAAACAAGGACCCATCAAGCTACAAGCCAAGAAACTGTGTTTGAAGGTTTCTGATAGACTCCTCCAAAATTAATTTCCATTTTCCCCTTTTGGTATTTCTAGCATTATTTAGTGTTAGTGAGGGTATACTGGGGCACTAAAATACTTGAGTCACAGTAGGGAATGAATAAAACCTGGTTTTATGTGTGGTGATACAAATTCATTTAACTGAACAAATAAATATTCACTGAACAATGATGATGTGCCAGACGCCAAATCACTTAAGGGGTTAGGAACTAGCTCCCCATTCTGTATATAAAGAAAAGATACAATGTCTACAAGACATCCCACTCTCTTGAAGCAGAGAATTAAGCCAGGTTCCATGAGAACTTTGAGTACCTTCGATATGGCATCCGGATCTTCAAGCAAGTGTGGTAAATACATATCCTTCTTGTATGACGTCAGAACAATGGAGGAGTGATACCTAGGCAACCAATGCAAAGGGAAGTTAGAGTGGCAGTGCGGGGCTGGGAGAGCCTGCCCTCGGCTGTTCCAGGGAAGGCCCAGGCTTGCACACTGCCTCCTGATGCACAGAATGAAATGCTCAGGTTTCCTCTTCAGAGCACCTGCAATGGATGCTTTAGCACTTACTGAGAACCCATCCTCTCGTGCCTGGCTGGATTTCCTACACGTTATGCCCCTGCACTCTCAAACAACTCACCTCTGTCCTCCCACACAGAACATCCCACTGAAACATTCTCCCCTGTTGTCAGGAAACATGAAGATGTGACAGGGCAGCACCAGTTGTCCCCACAGGATAACCCAGCCTCTCACTGAAGATCATTTAAAGAATGAGGGGCTGAGGCCTCGGTGTGGGAGCAGTGTCACTGAGCATGTCCCTGCTGTCCAAGAAATAGAAATATGGAATGCTGATCTTCTGCCAAGAACACCTCTCCGCTTTAGTGAGAAGGGATTTCGTTGTTCATTGTTCATGGGAGAGGAGTGTGGTGTTTGTGAAGGATTTATTGTTTCATTTCTCTTGCCACTTCCCTGGCTCCTAGGAAGCTGGGGAAGTGGTCTGATGTAAATTCCTCCACAAGCTCTTCTGTTACGGGAATGGGCTGCCTCAGATTTATTATCCCAAAAACCTACCAGGAAAGGCAAGAAGGCTGGCTTAGTCCTGCTTCAGTGTAACCTCTCACTAACAGCTGTGGATTCGGGACAATTTGGCCAAGCTGGGAGAGTGCTTCTGGACGCTTCGCACAGCACTTCCATGTTACTCCTGGAGCGGGTGTGTGTGTGTGTGTAAGCATGCACGAGTGTGTGCATGTGTGCATGTGTGTGGTCTCACCTCCATCCCCACAGCTGTGTTTCCAGAGCTCGTTTGAAGCTGGCATATTCTGAGACATATTCCACTAAACATCCCTTTACCTTTTGCTAGACCATTCTATTAGATCTGTGTGCCCAAGGGTGCATAATACTCCGAGTGCATTGAACTGTCCCCTAAGAGCTGAGGGAAATTACTGACAAAGGGTTTGAGACCTGGAACCCTGGAAAAACACAGTTTGTCCTTAAAAACAGCTATACATCAATTATCCTCTTTCCTTTCCCAAGAAGCTGCATTTCTATCCTGCCCTCTGAGAGCTGAGGGTATCCACGGGTGCCATTTAGTCATCTCACAATGTTATGAGGTAAGTAGGCTCATTTCTCCAACCAGACACCAAGATTGCTCCCTCAGTCTTAGCGTTTGATTGGGAGAATTTCACTTACAACCGTAAATAACTTCTCCTTACTAGCCTAAATTTGGCCAGTGGTAGATGCATGCATGTGTGTGTGTGTGTGTGTGTGTGTGTGTGTGTGTGTTATTGCATCCCTTTTCAGATGCTGCAGATAGACCAGTCTCCCTGACAAACCTGATCTTGACTCTGAAAGAACAGGTACCATGACTGTGCAGCTGAGTCCTAAGCCCGCCTCTCTCAAGCGCTGCTCTGATCTCTACTCCCTACCTTTCACTGAAAGCTTGCACAGACAACAGGGGAGCTGGAGGCAAGATGAGCATGCCCTGGGGTGCTTTGCCCCTGGGTTGAGAGGCACATCTAATGTGCAGGGAGTACTAAGGGATGATGGTGGTTTGTTGATTAATGTTAGGCATTAGCAACTGAAAAGTCCCATATTTCTAACTAGAAAACTGAGCCTATTTAGCCCGGGACTCAGTTACCTGAGGCAACATTGACTCAGGCAGAGGGAGTGTCACCTTTGGTCAGTTCTCCCATGCACTGCTACCTCCATCTGACTAACCTTATCAGTGTGGCTTCCAACTGACTGCATGTGAGCTTATGACCTAAGTTGAATTTAAAAAAGATGCTAAGTTATCATTACTCATGATGATTCTTGAGGTATTATCAACTTTTAATGGGTATATTACTTTGTTACTTCCTAAACAAACCTTTGAGTTTATTGAACCTCTGATTGCTCATGCCAGATAAACACACACACACACACACACACACACACACACACACACACACAACTGAGCAACAGGCACTCAAATGTTTGCTTTGAAAATACACAAAACCATCTATCATCCTTTTGATAACTGCTTTAAAGTGCAGACAAAGCAGATGTGTCTTATCGAGGTGTGCATGCCCACAGTGTAGTCATTTGCTCACAGCCCTAAGGATGCATGATGATTATCAACAGGAAAAGAAACTCTTAGAGTATTCTCTATCTAGCAACCATTTGTAGCCTATGACAGGCCTGTGGAACAGCCTCTGAACTTTCCTTACCTGTCCCCTGATTCCTTACTTCCCACCATCACCTCACAACCTACCTTCCCACCAGAGAAGACTTATCACCACACCCAGGGACAACTTAATTGCTAAGGGGGGGGGGGAGTGTTGAATGAAGAGCATAAGTATTTTAAATGGAAACTGAAATGCCCCTACATATAAATCCTCAGTTTTCAAAAAACAGAAATGTATTCTCTATTGGCTTTGTGTGGGGAGCCATGAACCCGGAGGAGGTCCCCTGTGAGATACAGCAATTGTTACTCTATAAAGATGGCAGGTTATAGTTCTAGACTTTTGATAGTTTAAATTCAAAGACTAGAAATTGAAGCAGGGTAGGGGGTAAGCTATGGAAGTGTTTTGAGTTATGGTGTCTGTGGTTAAACAGTGCATGCAGAAATGAAGGTTATGGTGGGTCTCATTTCTTCTAGCAAGGCCTTACACAGCATAACCTTTGTCTGAGAAATCCAGGGCATTTCTTATTTTTTGTGCGCTTGACTTGGTTTCTCAAGGGGTCAGACGCACCTCTCCCCCTTAAGAGCACAGCCACTGAGCTCTTTCTCAAATATTTCCGTCTCCAGAAGCTGGAAAATTACCTTCTAGGGATGCTGAGTATCAGTGGCTTGTTTACCAGGCTGGCTTCACTAAGCCAAGGAATCTTGTCAAATTTTGGAACAAAAGCCTAAAGAGAAATGGAAAGAGATCATTTTGCAGAGTTTATCATACTCATGAAAAAAAAATTAATCTTTAAGGGAGCCAGAGGGCTGGAGAGATGCCTCAGTGGCTAAAAGCACCCCTTCCTCTTGGAGAAAACCCAAGTTTTAGTTCACAGCACCCACATGCCAGATCATGACTGCCTGTAACTATAGCAACAGGGGATTCAGCACCACCTTCTGGCCTCCATGGGCGCCTGTGTTCAGGAGCACATGTGTAGATATAATTAAATATAAAATATTAAAAAAAAAGAGTCCCAAGACTTGACCAGTGCTGGTATTACAATAACCACAGTAAGCTATTAGCAACCACACAGCAATCAATACATTACAAACCATTTTTACACATGAGTCCTTCAACCATTCCACGAGGTGGCCAAGAACAAGAGAGCGGTGCCTTCTCTCTTTTACAGACAAAGAATTCAAAGCACAGATAGTGTGAATATTAGTAAATGGGTTCATACTTTCTGCTTTGTGTCCACTCTATTTAATATTCTCTACATTTTTCAGTTCTTTGAGCTTCCATCTATTTATAAATCCTGTGACACTTCCATGACTCCAGTTGAAAATCAGCAATCTCTTGTCCCCAAGGCCCTCCACCCTCATCCCTTTTAGGTGGCAAAGTCTAGGAAAGAATGTAGCTTTGGAATAGTCCACCTTTGGAGATTTATCATCTACTTGTAATTACTAACTAGCTGCCTGACTTTAGACAAATGCAAACTAACGATCACATCGCCCCCGTGGAAGTCAGTGCACAGAACATTATGTGAGAACTGGGATTTATTTATTTTATTTTATTTTTTTATTTATTTTTGCCTCTTTCAGGTGAATATCAGAAGCCTGGTTTGGCACCTAAAGAAGGAGGACTCGAGTGCGTGGAAAGTCTCTTGGCTGAGAACCTGACCACGCATGCTCAACCACCTTCCTGTTACCACTCTTCCACCAGCCCCGCGTCTCTTCCTGCCTTCTCCTGCCTTCCACCAATCCCTCCACTGAGGGATTTGTGTCCCAGGCTTAGAGCATTCCACTTCGAGCAGATTTCCAGGAGAGGAGCAACCAGTAGAGGGCAGCAGCGACTTCGCGGTGTGGCGTCTCGGGGCGGGACGCTTAGGCCGCCCAGTGGTGCCGATCCGGAAGTGCTTCTCCACAGTCGTCCCCTCCAAGCTCGCGTCCGGGATGTCGAAATAGCTGGGCCACCGCTCTTCTCGGTCGTGCACCCCCTAAAGAGCCTGGCGCAGGTGGGTTCCGGCGTCCTTCGCTTCGGGCGGTTCCGGCTGAGCCAAGGCTAGGAGAGGGGCGGCGGCGGCGGGCGGGGCAGGCCGGCTGGGTGAGTGGTAGCCCAAGACCCTTTCCCGCCCGCCCGGTGACGGTGACGCGGACCTCTCCAGTCTAGAGGTCCCAGTTCACGAGGGCGGATTCCAGGGTGTACGGTTTTTATTTTAAAACGCAAAGGTCCATTCTGGCCTCCACGAAATAAAGAAAGTCAGGCAGGAAGTTCTTTCTCAAATTTGCTCAATGACCTTCGCGTTTCTGACTCTGACTTTCCCATTCTGAAGATAGGATGGTCGTTTTCTTGATCCTGCGTTAGAATTTTGCTGTTTCAGTTAATTAGGATGATATAGCACTTTAAAGGATGGTGAGCTCAGCTAATGACCAAAGAAGATTTGAGTTCTTGGTTTGGGCTAAAACTGTAGAGATCATACCCTTTTGTATGTTGTTATTAGACCGATAACTTATTCAGATGCCTTTGGGAATCTGCTAGCGGCTATGGATTCTGACCCTATATATTTGCATAAGTTGCAAATCTAATCATGCAAAAATAGTACATACGTTAGGGTATTTGAACTTCCAAATTAAGACTTTCTTAGAGAAGAATGACCAGAAACACAGACGTTGACACTAGATTTTTGTTGGAATCTGGCTCCATTCTGTTACCCTCGGACCTAAATACTCTACTGTTTTGAAACTTCAGATGTCTTATTAGGTAAAGTGGGACTGGTATTAACTTGTAAGGCTGTGACAGTTAAAGAAGGTGCATAAGACATTTAACATTCCGAGTCAGCGGTGCCATGCAGATATCAGTTGTTAAGATTATACTTTAAAATGTGAAGGTTTAATGCCTCATTATGTCACCAGACACAATTTATGTAGGTTTTCAGTAAGCGAGTTGTTTTGATTGTACCTGATGCCTACCATGTTGTTTCCCAGCTGCCTTATAATCACATATTTACAGTTCTCTCTTTTTCTAATCTATTGCAGGCTTACCCTGGACTGAAGCCTTTGTAAACAAGGAAAGTGCTGTAGGGTATCAGCATGGCATTTCCAGAGAGGTCTTAATCTACAACTTTATCAAGAACCAGAACCCCATGGACGTCTTTGAGGGAGACTGAGCCTGCCTGGATTTGAGGAAGGAATGAGATAATGTGTGCTCAACGTGTAACGGACACCCCAGAAGTCAAGTGGCAGAAGGTTTTATATGAGCGGCAGCCGTTCCCTGATAACTATGTTGACCAGAGGTTCCTGGAAGAACTCCGGAAAAACATCTATGCCCGGAAATACCAATACTGGGCTGTGGTGTTTGAGTCCAGTGTGGTGATACAGCAGCTGTGCAGTGTCTGTGTTTTTGTAGTGATCTGGTGGTACATGGATGAGGGCCTTCTGGCTCCCCAGTGGCTTTTTGGGACCGGACTGG